>NW_022991064.1:1097000-1807000 GCF_902827175.1 Gymnodraco acuticeps | reverse complement strand
GGCCGCCTCCCTCTGCTCCGCGTCCGAGCTTCCCCCGCTGGTGTTGGGGCTGTTGTCCGGCCTCGGCTGCACCTCACTGGACATGCTGACTCTACACACACACACACACACCACACACACACACGCAGGGTTATCAGGACTGCACGGTTTGATAAGGGTCTATCTGATCGAAGTATTTCATTTTACATTCTGCAATCTCATTCTATTTTACTTGTATATATAGTCTTTATTCCTGCATTTAACTTGCACTGTTTTATTTCTTGATCTTTTTCACATCTTCTGTATGCAAATGGAGGACCTGAGACTTCAGATTGTTATTGCCGAAACTACATTTGACAATAATACGTTTGCATCTTGTACAGATTTGTTATATCTGAGAACGTCTGCTGCTCACAAGCCTCAATAATGAAAGACACCTACAACACAAGGTCATGTTCGCTGAATCCAGCTCATCCATCCGTCCGTGTGTGTGTGTGTAATTGTGTGTGAGTGTGTGTGAATGTCAAGGTGAATGCTTCCATTTACATTCCCGGGTCCCGCTATGAAAAACGTATGATACAGACGACTGGCTGCTCGAGCCTTTCTGCTGCCGAGCTGAAATTAATATCAAATCGGACACAGGTAAGGACAGATTGTTCAATAAACACGACGGAGGACTCGGATCCTGACATTTGACTAACAGCCGCTGCTCACAGGCAATCTGATGCAATTAGATGAGCAGCTGATATGGGAGATAATTGGGGGATTAAACGGGTTATAGGATGACACAGAGCGGCGTGATTTCAAAAGGTTAAACATGCATATGCTGGAATCCTCAGGGTATCAGCTGCTGCCGTGCATTTCCAGTTTAGAATAAACACAGGGCAAGTAAAAGATGCTGACACAGCAGAGCCCTTCAGGTGTGAAACTGTCAGCTGAAATGTAACCATCAACAGGAGGGGAAGCTTCCAGAAGTGCGTGTTACTGAGCAGGCCTGCAGAAAACCACACTGCAAAGAGAAACCACATGTAGATATCATATTTATTTTACTTTACACTTGGATTAAGGGGTGGTTTGGGTTTGTTATTTCAAGGTAGCTTCCACAAAGGTTTACCTGCTAAGTGTGGCCAGTGACATCCTGCTTTAAAAAAAATGTCTAAATAGCAAACTTAAAACCAGATTTATACCCGTTTACTTTGCTTATTTTAAAGCCCAGACAATTAATTGTTTACTGCTTTTAAGTAATATACTGATAATATTTAGTCTTTAAGTTTCAAGAAAACCAATAAAACTAATGACAAATGAAGCTATACCTTTTTAAATAAGTCCCAATACACTTGTCAAATTCACTACAAACATTTGGCAGCTAATAATAGATAACTGAATACAGCGTTGCGTTCTGATACACATGCAACACATTGTTGTATGTATTTAACTTTTAACAATTTATGGATGCAAGTATTTTGAAAATAACAATTGTTAGTTTTAGGGCTCTTTTGTATTAAAATAGTAAGATTGTATTGGATTTAAATGGCTGTTTGGTGCAGTGTGTACACGGAATGAAACAATGAAAAGACCAACATGTCAAATTCACTAAAAATAGCTTAATGCTGCTTTGCTTGTTGGTAAACACGTTGTTGTATTGCAATTAACTTAAAACGTTTTCTAAATGCACGTATGTTGTCAGGCTTAAAACAAGTTGAGGCATCTCCACTTGTTTATTTGACGGTTTTTTACTCTATTTGGATAAAAATCAGTTAGATTTAACTGAATTTAAAGGGTTTTTTGGTGCAGTGGGTGTACACCGGATGAAACCGTGGATGTCAGCAGTTTTTTTAATGTCTTTTACGGCATCCTCGAGGACTTTATTTACACGGTTTGAGGGGATTATGTGTTTAAATTATGGATTTTCTGGACGGAGTTCGGGAAGGAGATAATGAGGATGAATCCCCGGGCTTGGTGGCTCTCTGCGGGGAGTTAAACACAGCAAGACAGCCTCTCTGTGCGACATCCAGATGTGTTGCTGATGGTAGATTGTTGTGGTTGACTTGATGTTGGTTTCATGTTACTGTAAGTATGTGTGAACAACTGTGGCTGACAGACCATCGATTTCTTTCCTCTTTTTTTAATAAGGGGCAGGTAAAATAAGACTTTTTTGTCTTGTGTACATGTGTTGTTGTATAATAATTGCCATGAGTGGAATAAACTAATAAATACATATAGATATTAAGCTCGACAACACAGTTATTTTTTAAATGTGAGCAACCAGTGCCTTTAATGTAAGCTCTAAATGGGGAACCAGAGGTGGGATTCGAGCTCGGTTCAGTATGGTTTCGAGCCGAGTTCCGACCGTCTCTGGACATTGTTCGCCTGTTCAACCGACTGAGCTAAACTTCCATAACCCATAACAACACACTTATTCGAAGTGTAACACCAGAGCCAATATACTGACCTCTGCCAAATATGCTCCACAGCACAAAAGGCAGGAATGGATGCCCCCTCCGCCACCGCCGCCCCCTCCCTCTGCAAAATAACCTAATAAACCCTTAAATATCTATCTGTAGAGTTGAGAATACGGTCGGCTCTCACCTTTATACGCAGGCTGGACGCACCTATGCGGGGGAAATGTGTGAAAATGTCCACTGTTTATTCCGTAATCCGTACCGCTGGGTGTCCCGCTGCTTTGACTGACTGCGAGAGAATGTGCCAAACCGCCACCGTCAGGTTACCGCGTGGTTACACGAAGAGCTTCCGGTTTCCTGGTTTCAAATAAAAGAATGAGGTGATGTACTTCAGCATATACATGTTTGCACAGCTATTTATAATGTATACAGTGTCAAATAAAGGAAATTAAACACATACGCATATACAGTATTTAACAAACCAATCCAAGCACACCTTCTTTGCAAAATTAAAAACAATTAACTATATACCAAGACATCATAAAACAAAACATTTGCATGTTTCTGGTAGGCTACTATTGTAAGCCTTTAAATGCAATGTTCTTAATTTTTGAGAATGTCCGCTCCTCGGACCAATAACGTTGCATATTTTATTATCCTTTAAAAAATATATGCTGTTTGATGTACAGATGGTCAGATCACCAAAAAACACATCATTTTAAATCATAGTTACCAGTGGGTAACTATACTGTCTGTTAAAGGGACCTATCATGCAAAATGCACTTTTTGATGTCCTTTTAACCTACATAAATATGTGTCCCCGGTGCGCCGGGGAACTCACGCATTGTCAGAAAATAAAACCCTTTCTCTTTTCCTCCGTACCCAAATCTTTTAAAAACGGGAATACAATGAGCGGATACTCGCCGTGTCCCGCTGTCTCGGGCTGAGTCCAGGCTGAGAAAATCCGCGGAGCTGCAGCTGAGAAAAAATAAGGCTGGCTGAGTGTGTGTGTGTGTGTGTGTGTTGTGTGTGTGTGTGTGTGTGTGTGTGTGGTGTGGGTGTGTGTGTGTGTGTGTGTGTGTGTGTGTGCGTGTGCGTGTGTGAGGAGCTCCGCGGATTGGTCCATTTGGACCAATTGATCAATTGGGTCGTCGTTACGTCAATTGGTTCCTGGAAGAAAAACATAGAAAAAGAAGCGTTCTGGGGCAGCATAGACAGGTATTTTCTGTGTTAGAGTTTTAAGGGTGTGTACTTTGAAGGTTTGTGACTTTGCAGACCGTTTACATGCATAAAAACCTTCATAACACACAAGGGGACGGGTAATAACTGGAAAAGCATGACATGGGACCTTTAAATAATCGTAGGCCTATATATAATATATATATATTTTAGTCTTTAATTTGATACCTCTGTTGTTCTTTTAGTTTTTTTTAATTTGCTTATAAGTGACAGTGACACAATTGTAGTCGGTTGTACAACTTGCACAATCTGTTTTTCAAAAATAAAAATAGACAATGAAAAAATATATAGCCTACAAACAATGTCATTTTTTTGCTCACAATCACACGCTATGGGCAGGGGTGCACATAACGTTTTTTGCCCTGGTTCTCAAAGGAGCACCTGGAGATGTTGCTTGGTGCTCATCCTTAAAATAAAATAAACCGTAACTTTTGAGGGGGTCTTGACTTTATTTGCCAGACACTGAACACACATGCAGAGGTGAACACTGAACACACATGCAGAGGTGAACACAGAACACACATGCAGAGGTGAACACTGAACACACATGCAGAGGTGAACACAAGACAACATTAGCACGACCAGTAATCCTACAAAGCTGTCATCACTCCTCCTGACTGTTCTCCTCACTGTCTTCCTCTCTGTCAGACATGGTAGCTGATGATGTAGGCCTACTACTTCCTCTCTGGTTGAGTCTGCGATTAGCTGCTTGCATCCACAAGTCAACAGCTGGTTTTGGGTTGAAGTCTCTGTTGTCATCTTAGACAAGTGGATGTAATCAAATAAGTATGTGAACATAACCAATAACCTACCATAGCCAATAACAAATGGATGTAACTTATTTTATTTGTGTTGTTCATTCATATCTTATTTACCTTAACATTTATTTATGCATTTTTTTTATCGCTCCAGTTTTAAAGGATATTTTTTGGTTACTGTCCTATAGTATACATTGGAATGATTTCAAACCTGTTTATCCCAATAATTATAAAGGAGTGCCTTGGAAATATGTGTTTACATAAATTGTGACCAAACCGTTTGAACTTAGACTAAGTGAACTATCTAAACACTCAGAGTCCTTTACCTCACTGAGCTGTAGTTATCAGCCTCTCAGTTATGTGCATCCCTGGTTATGGGCCCCCACGGCCAAGGGGGGCCCCCAAGCTGAAAGTTCAGGTTCAGCCTTAATATATTTGGGGAGAATTAAAATTAGCCATCTTTATTTGTAGGGCAGCTGTGGCGCAGTGGATTAGAGCGTTGGTGTTCGGATCAGGGGAGCACAGGTTCAAACCCCACTGCAGTCAGCATGTCTTTGTGTCCCATGGGCAAGACACTTCGCCCCAAATTGCTCCTGCGGGGATTGACCACAGTATTGAGTATGTAAGTCGCTTTGGATAAAAGCATCTAACAAGTAACATGTAATGTAGACAGCCAAGCCCCCTCCTGTGTGTTCGGTGAAGCATTATATGCTTGAAAATCAAATGTAGGATATAAACACAACTAAACTGCAATGATAGCAAAGCTGTGGCTTGTGTTTGTGGGGTAATAAAGTCCAAATCATCATTGGGCTGTCACCCAATGAATGACGTCTGAGGAAGATGAAAAATGTAAATTAAACATTTTTTGAGAAAATGCTGCATCTCTTGCATTTATTGAGGTAGAGGAGCCTTAATGTTTACCTTTTTAATATAATTGTTTGTAAGTTTCAATTGCCTGGTTTTCGTGAAATTAGCCTGTTTTCCTCTTAAAGTGTAACAGATTGATGCATCTCCACAGATAATCTTAAAGGCTTCGGAATCCCCCCATTGTAGTTAAAAAACTGTAAAAACTAGGCCCCCAAACAGCATCCTGCATAGGGCCCCCAAAAGCTAGAAACGGCCCTGGGTGTATTTTAATAAAACGCTTGTTTAATCTTCTATGTTTTTGCACAGTTTCCTCATTTCCGATGATGTCTTTTGTTTCCTGCCGCTTGACGAATCAGACCGCCTCCGTGCGCGCTCCCACGCGTGTGCACGCGACGGTGTGCTCTGTTGGAGCGTTCTGCAGCTTTTGATGATAGTGTGGTGGAGAGAGAGCGAGAGAGGAGAGAGAGAGAGGAGAGGAGACGAGACGGAAGAGAGAGAGGATCAGAGAGAGGAGAGACGGAGAGAGAAGTTGAGAGATGAGGAGAGAGAGGAGAGATAGAAGAGAGAGAGAAGAATGGAGAGTGAGGCGAGAGAGAGAGGAGACTACAAAGGAAGTACAAAACACAGGAATACACTAAAGGCGCCAATCCATCCTGCTTAGAACAAAAGCCTGCTGCAACAGAATTTCAACATCTGATTTCTGAGATGTTAATTATTTATGGTCCATTCACTCAGATGCATGGAGCCCTAGAGCAATGGACGTTGTTAGTGATGCCTTTGCTTTGGTGACCTGCTACTGTAGGAATGCAGGGTCCCATTATGCAATTCAATAAAACAAATTGAGCCTGTTCATACAGGCTCAATTTGTTTTATTGAACAGACAGAGCTTTAAAAACAACTCAGGTCTTTATCTCATCCTAAAATATAATCTAAATAATTTAATTGACCCATCATTACATATTTTTTTACTTAAAATGTCTGTTTTTATATTCAATTTTGGGATGTTTTTAGTTGTTTATGTCTGTTTATTTTGTACTCCTTTATTTTCACATTATGTGCAATGCCTTGTTTACATCCTGCTGTATCGAAAACAATTCCCAAATTGAGATCAATAAAGTATATCTTATCTTATGTTATACATTGATAATTGAAGTACTATTTTCTCCAGTGCACGTATTTTTTAAATATCTGAATTATATTTTCCTTCTGAATTTAACTTCTAGAAATAAATAAACACTATAATCCATGAACAGCTTTAAAAAACACCTTATCTCTTTATCTAATCTTTAAATATCATCTAAATAACTTAATGTACCAGTGGCGAGGTCCTAAGATATTCTAAAAATTATATTTGAAAACATTAAAAAAACATTTTGTTAGTTATATTTTTCATTAGTTTTACCAACATAACTTGATTTAATTGTATTTAAAATAACATTTCCAAAGAAATAAATCCTTCGAATCTGCCCTGTTTTCAGTTTCTGTTTGAATGTGAAGGGTTAAATGAAAGAAGCTCGTCTCTGCGAGGTGAAGATAGGAGCTGATTGGTGGTCCTGCTGTAAATGCACAGAGGGCCCGCTATAGTAACTCAACGAGACACTATGTCAAATGACATTACAATTGCATGGGTTCCCTCAACAAAAAAGCAATGGGATTTCTTCCATAGGATTTGGAAAATAGCTCGAAATAAGGTCTGTGGAAAACGAACGTGTTAGATAAATGCACGTTTTGTTCAGCCGGATAATATCCACATGTCTACCCTACTTTTATAATTTTCGAATCATAAATCGAATCGATAGATTTATGATTAGCATAAGTTCGTTCATGATGGCTCATGTCAGTGATAGTTGCGAAATTATTAACCGAGTCATTTTAAAGATTGATTTACAATGATAAATTGGAGTAGCAAAGGATCAGCTGCATGACCCGCCATCAAGTGCTTCATCCAAAAGGACAGGAGGATGGACTTTGTGTCATTTGATCATCAAAGGTAGGCCTGAATCATTTTCAATGTGGGCCGCCGTGCTGACTTAATTCATTTAATTGTTACTTGGCTGTGGGTGCCCTGTCATGATAGGTGTTTATATAAATGGTGTTGCTTTGTGTGGTAGAGGGTCGCTGTCATTTATGCTTTTTTACACCCCGGGGCAGTTGTTTTGATATCCGCGGAAGTATACAAAGTGACGTAATAACTCTTCTTTTTTTTTGTTCGTGGGAAGGGAGGGCCTAGGTATAAAACTCATGGCTCGCCACTGTAATGTACTATATATTGTTTACTTAAGTAGCACTATTTGTTCCAGTGTGGTATTATTAGAATATTTTATAACATTTATCTTTTAAACTAATGAATTGAAAACGTATAAACACAAATTGTCCATGGTTTTTCTGTCACCCGGAACCTTTTAATTTCGGTCCATGTTTCACTGTACCGACTTCAGCGACCGACCTTCCCCTCCTCAACATGCGCCATGAAAACAAACGTCTCTTAAACGGCTGTTGGTTCATTTTAATGCTAACTAGTTAGTAGCATTATCTCTTCTTTTTTATAAACGGAAAAACACATTAATAAACCATGGAGACGATTTTAGAGCAACAGCGTCGCTACCACGAAGAGAAGGAGAGGCTAATGGATACTAAAACTAAAGAAATGCTACACAAGAAATCAACGGTAAACTAGCTCTTCTGTTAGCATTAGCTTAGCATTAGCTTTATATGCTAGGATGGGAAACCTGTGTAAATTAACTTGTGTTTTCACATTGTGTTTATTTTTCGAACAGCTGCGGGAACAGATTAACTCGGACCACAGAACAAGAGCGATGTTGGATGTAAGTTGAAGCTTTTATTTGTTAATAAACTCCCAACGTTAGCACCGGTTAGCTAAGATAGCTAAGTTTGACTTTTTTTTACTGTTGTTTACATTACTTGTTTTCAGAGCTACATGTTCATAGAGGATATAGTGACAAATAATCCACACACTTAAAATCTATCAGCCTAATGTCTATTCAAATGATTAAATATGCCTGCATTCTTACTTAGAACGCTTTGGGGTAAAAAAAAAAGTGAGTTACATCTCAACATATGATCAGATTTACTTTATGGATCCCAAATTGGGAGACTTTTTCGTTACAGCAGCATGTAAACAAGGCATTGCGAATAATGTGGAAATAAAGAGTAGAACATAAATGTTGATAGTGAAAGATGTACATCTGCAGACTATCTGACAAATAAACATATGAAGGGACCAAATTACAGCTAATTTCAAATGTAAAGTAAAGTGTAAATATCAGTATGTAAAGTTCTTAATCTTTGTTTTTACTTAAGGCCCATTTCTGATTATTAAAAAGAAAAATCGATGTCCAACTAACTAAACATAGCATTCAATATGTGTAAGGCCATGGCAGCTGTAATGATCCACACATACATATTGTGTCATATGCAGAAACGTGCTTTTTCTGGTAAATATTGATATATAGTAAGTACTGATGTTTCAGGGTCAAATTCCCTCCAATCTTTCTGAATCCAGTACATTAAACAGTGGCTATAAGCTCAACATGCGTTACCATTACATTTAACTTGTTATACGCTTTTATCCAAAGCGACTTACATACTCAATACTGTGGGCAATCCCCACAAGAGCAATTTGGGGTGAAGTGTCTTGCCCAGTGGGGTTTGAACCTGCGCCACACGCCTCTCTGCATCTTGGCTAATGAAAAGAAAACTCTCACTTCTGTATGAAGAACTTAGACAATGCAGCAGTAGCCCTTTTAAATTGTTTGGCTTATTAAAAGATGATGTACTTGCAGTATTCTTGATATTTATCGTTGCTCGTGCTTCTGATAAATGTCAGCTAAATGAAATGTAAAAACAAAGACAGTCTGACAGTGCTTTTATCTTTTCACAGAGGTATATGGACGTCAGCTTAACTGTCAGAGACTCCTACGAAGACAAAGACGGGTAAGTGACTAAATGACATGTGGTAAAACGGCTCTTCTCTATATTACAGGTGTTGTTGGAACCGTATTCTCTAAAGTAACACACAGGTAGTAACATGTGTGTTCTTTTTCTTGTTACAGAATGAGAAAGGACGAACTGGCTGCGATCTCAGGACCAAATGAGTTTGCAGAGTTCTACAACAGACTGAAACAGATAAAGGAGTTCCACAGAAAACACCCCAATGAGGTAGTTAACGTCTACGTACTTGTAAATTAGACTATCTGTACTATGGGATATTAACAATACTGTTTTCATGTGTTTCCATAGATTTCCATCCCCATGTCTGCAGAGTTTGATGAGCTGATGAAGGCCAGAGATAATCCCACCGAGGAGGAGCAAAGTACGTCTCAATTAGGGCTGCACGATATTGGAAAAAACTGACATTGCAATTTCTTCCCCCTTGCGATATGAAAAAAATACAGGAATTGAAGAAAAGACAGTTTTTTATGTCCGCAAACCATCCTTTCTTGAACTTTAATGCTATACAATTGGTATTTTTCTAACTATGTTTAACCGGATGAAGGATTTTAGTCACGGACGTCTGGATCTTAAGTTATCAGAGCAACAAGCTGAGCTAGCTCGGTTAGCAGCGCCGAACTGCCCTGGAGAAACACATGAAACTAGTGTTTTTACCTTTTAATCACTGTCCGGTTGCTTTGGAGATTTGATTGTGATGTGTGGTTTGCTGTCACTCACTCAAGTACCCCTGACATGAGAGCCGCGCAAGTTTTTTCTTTTGTCGCAAGCAGCAAAATAATTGTAACATGACGTGTTTGAGTGCATTTGCCTACTTCATATCGCACGTCCCCAAAAAAAAATGTATTGATTATCGTCACGACACGATATATTGTGCAGCCCTAGTCTCAATCCAGATCTAATATTTTTATTTTAGGCTCCGTCTCACAACAGGATTTAATCAAGGCTATCTTTTGCACAACTAAAACGGTACATGTCAAATTGGGATAGACTTGAAATCCAAAGCATGTCATAGCTGCAGAAGAAACACATTATAGAATGGCATTTCATGAAAGGAAACAGTCGTTAAAGAGCCAAGATAATATGAATTAAAAACCTGCTCAAAGAGAATTAAATAGAGGACGTTTTCTGTAATTACTCGGCTCTGATTTTATTCACCTTCCTCAGACCTGGTGGAGTTCTCTGATGAGGAAGGATACGGCCGTTACCTCGACCTCCACGACTGCTACCTGAAGTTCATCAACCTGAAGGGAGCCGAGGTGAGGATCTTCTTAACGTCCACATTACTCAGACTTACTCCAAACATAAGTCACATTTATTTTTAACCACCACCTTTACTCTTCCTCCTCAGAAACTGGAGTACATCTCCTTCCTGTCTTCATTCGACCAGCTGTTTGACATCCCAAAGACGGAAGAACGCAGAGTACAAAAAGTAGGTCCACCTGATTTATTACCCATCAGACCCAGGGGTTGCACTAAACTGAGCAGGCACCGCCATTTCTTCCACCAAAGTTAAGGCCGTCCATCATTTTTGCCAGATTTCAACACTGAGAGCAATTTACAGCTTTTACGGTATTTTTTGGGCAATTTATGCCGGTTTTAATTGTAGATAAATGTACAGAGTTGTTAGGGGGAGAAAGACGGGATGACATGTAAACATCGTCCAGAGGATAAGTTAATAACAACTCATCATTCAGAGTAGGGATGCTCCGATCGATATCGGCCGATTCTCACTCTCTGCTCTCTAAAAATGCCGATCACATGACGTAAAATGATGACGTAAAATACATGACACTTTTCTCTGTGCGCGGCAAAACAAGCTCGCCAAAATGGCTTCACCGGTCTGGCAGGATTTGAAGGTGTCTGAAAATGACAATAAAATAGTGGTATGCAACGTGTGTGAAGCAGAAATCCTGCAGCTCCGCCTGCTGTGACGGACCGGTGAGCGGAGCACACACACACTTAGCTATTTTATCTACCTCTGGAACTAGCTAAACTAGTTATACATATATTTATTCTTCACTGTCGGGTCACTCATTACTGGATCAGTGAGCTGCATGAGATACTGACAGGCTGTCGGGAGAGAGAGAATTTCTCCCGTGTTATTCTCCAAAGTTAATGTAAACTTGAATAATGTACTTCATTTGAATGTAATAATTATGTTGGTTGTTTGTGGAAGCGCCAGTGAATGAGCATTAACTGAGTTTTAAACATCACTTTAAATGGAAGATCCCCATAGGCCCCGCCCACTCGATCCGGCGATCGGCCCCAAAATTGAATCTTTCCCACTTCTGGTCATTTCCCTAAGAATAAAGTCTCCCAATTAAAAATATGTGGCTAAAGAAGTTATGTTGATTCAGTCTGAAGAGCACCACACGTCTAGCCCTTATCTTTATTCTATATGCTGTTAAAAATGCACAAATTAAAAGCTAATTCTGTATATTTATCATTTAAAAATACATTTTAATGGATGAATGAGACTGTAAAGCTGATAAATATGCCTTACATATACAAGGAACTCATATTGAACTTCTTTCCTTCTATGAATCATTTCTGTGTGCAGGTACCTGGAGATGCTGCTGGAGTATCTGCAGGATTACACAGAACGGGTCAAACCTCTGCTGGATCAGAACGAGCTCTATGGGAAGGTGCTGGGGGAGTTCGAGAAGAAGTGGGAGAACGGGACGTTCCCAGGCTGGCCCGTGAGTTCTTGTTTCTCATTTCATTACAGAGAGATGAAGATATTTAGAGTGACCTCTTGAGTCGATGCCAAATGATGTACTCACAAATCAGCCGCAGAACATATTCCCCAACGGATACACAAATGCTCCTGTAAAAACTTCCAATATAATACATTTATTAGGGATGCTCCGGTCGCCAATTTTGGGGCCGGAATCGGCCGATCAGATCGAGTGGGCGGGGCCTATGGGGATAAAACGCAGTTAATGGGGCTCATTCACTGGCGCTTCCACAAACAACATAATTATTACATTCAAATGAAGTGCATTATTCAAGTTTACATTAACTTTGGAGAATAACACGGGAGAAATGACGGGAGCCTCTCTCTCTCTCCCTCTCTCTCTCCCTCTCCTGACAGCCTGTCAGTATCTCATGCAGCTCACTGATCCAGTAATGAGCGACCCGACAGTGAAGAATAAATATATGTATAACTAGTTTAGCTAGTTCCAGAGGTAGATAAAATGGCTAAATGTGTTAGGTCTAACTCTTAGTGTGTGTGTGTGTGTGTGTTGCTCCACTCACCGGTCCGTCACAGCGGGTGGAGCTGCTGGTTTTCTGCTTCCCCGATCGATCGGAGCATCCCTAACATTTATGAAGCCGTTTTTAAGAAACCACGGTGTACATGTCCTGTTTTAAAGACCACGGGTTGAGTACAGGCCTTCATATGAGAACATTTGACCCAGGAGGATGTTCTAAATTGATAATCTGTGAAGTGTGATTCTTGTCTCATTGGACCATGATAGCAAATGAAAGTACAATATAAATAAATAACGATTGTTCTGCTATGAGATATAGTGACTCATCTAATCTGACCTGATTTTATTTCCAGAAAGAGACGAGTAGTGCTCTGACTCACTCCGGAGCTCATCTGGACCTCTCTGCCTTTTCTTCCTGGGAGGTAAAAATATAAAACACTCATATTTTAAAGAGTTACTGTTTACAGAGGCTTGCTTATTTATGTATATGATGTTCATGGTGAATTCTCATACAATATTACAGTGAATGTACATGTGTGCATAGTATGTAAAGCCCTCTTCTTTACACAGTATGATAACTGTCCATTTGTATTTGACATACAACCCTAGCTTTCACTGATGTGCTTTTTCTGGTTGTTTTCTTCCACAGGAGTTGGCCTCTTTGGGTCTGGACAGATTGAAGTCTGCTCTCATGGCGTTGGGGCTGAAGTGTGGAGGGTGAGAAAGACGTTTGCATGCTGAAAAAAAATTACGTTTAACTTATCTACCTCTTCTGGCTGTGGTACACCTGGAAAACATACTGCAAATTGGTTTTCTGTACAAACTGGTGTGTGTGTGTGTGTTGCAGGACTCTGGAGGAGCGAGCTCAGAGGCTGTTCAGCACCAAAGGTAAATCTCTGGAATCACTGGACCCGTCACTGTTCGCCAAAAACCCCAAAGCTAAAGGCCCCAAGAAGTAAGTTGGTGTAAAGCTATACATCTCATACAGACAGTTTCTTATCATAAATGATCATTTCCATCCTCCACTCCTGCAGAGACACAGAGAGGAACAAAGAGATCGGCTTCCTGGAGGCTCAGGTCTATGATTACATCGAGATCCTCGGGGTGAGTAAAATATACATGTGTATTTATTTAAGTTATTAGTATGTAGTGCAGAGTTCCCGTCAACATGTCCGTCAAAGTTTAAATCTTCCGGACAAAATGAGAAAAGTGCCGGTCAAAGGTCTTCTTTGTTATTTATTGAGCTTTAAAATAAATTGATATGATTCGATATTAAACAAACTAATCATAGTAGATTAACTACATTATTCAAAAGTGAACAGTAACTTACAATAACACGGGAATAATAAACGGAGCGCTCTCCCTCTCCTGACAGCCCGTCAGTATCATGCAGCTCGCGGATCCAGTAATGAGTGACCCGACAGTAAAACTAAACATATCTATAACTAGTTTAGGTAGTTTGAGAGGTCATTAAAATAGCTATGTGTGATATTCTAACCTGAAGTGTGTTTTGTTCCGCTCACCGCTGCAGGTGATTATGCAGAGCTGCGTGTCGACTCGTCGGCAGCAGCTGATCTCTCTCTCCCGTCAGATTAGACTTCACTCGCGTTTATGTCCATATCGATCAGATCCAGCTAGTTCTAGCTAATGATATGACTACCTGCTTATTAAAAGACACCTAAACAATAAGCGTCGCTATGCAACCGGGTGAGGCCGCAAAGTATAGCGCAGCATTATGTATTTGTTTACATGCCCACCGGAACCCCGAGGCATTACCAACAGATCAACGC
The DNA here is from genome assembly GCF_902827175.1 of Gymnodraco acuticeps. Taxonomy (NCBI): domain Eukaryota; kingdom Metazoa; phylum Chordata; class Actinopteri; order Perciformes; family Bathydraconidae; genus Gymnodraco; species Gymnodraco acuticeps. The sequence continues at coordinate 1,792,781 of NW_022991064.1, read as the reverse complement.
ACAATCAACCCATCCAGGACATCTCTTTCTCCACATTAAGTGTTAGACATTAGAATGGACTATTCTTGTCTGTCACATAAGTGGCGCAACTGATGCGGTGTTGCGCTAAGGATTATTTTGACCGGAGAGATTTAGATTTGCCGGTCTTCAGCATGCTTTACCGGTCATAGTCCGCTAATTTCTGGCTAACGGGAACTCTGATGTAGTGTCTCTGCTGTGACATGTCTCCATGCTTTCATTTTCATACTGCCTGTGCTGCAGCCCCTCTTTTCACCCTCTGTGTGAAACCAGAGCCCAGGCTGCTCTGATTGGTTAATGTGGATTAGAGGGTTAATACAGCTGAATAAAGGGGCCGGATCCAACATTTTATCGGAGGTGTCTTGTGTGTTTCTTCTAGAATAAACCCTGACCGTTTGTATGATTGTTTCCGGTCACAGGAGCAGAGGCAGCTGACTCACGAGAACGTCCAGAGGAAGCAGGCTCGTACCGGAGAGGAGCGCGAGGAGGAAGAGGAGGAGCAGCTCAGCGACAGCGAGAGCGAGGACGAAGACAACGAGATCATCTACAACCCCAAGAACCTGCCGCTGGGCTGGGACGGCAAGGTGAGGACACACACACACACACACACACACACACACCTCTAATACACGCACCTAATACACACACACACCATGCAACAACGACTAATCATCTCGCCCTAATCAATGTTTATTTAGTTTTTCACAACAGTCGGTTATTCCTGGTGGTGGTTGACTATAATAAAGATGAAAGGAAAGACGGCATGTTATTGGATAAAGATGAACTGAAGTATATAAGACTGGAAGCAAGATGGTTGTCAATAAAATGCACAAAACATACTGACTTGTTACTCAATAGGGCACATTGCAAATAAGCTGCAATGTCTTCCAACAGAGATACCTGTGGAAAACCCATTTGGTTTGAAAAAGTGCTTCACTAGATACTCAACGTTGCATTTTAACAATAAATACATTTCATACGAACATTGCACATGAAAACACAAGATGCCATTTGTGTATTTGAAATGCTCTACCTCGACGTGCTGCTTGTTTCTTTAACATGTGTCTCGTGTTCTTCTCTTGTTTTCCTCCGTGCAGCCGATCCCGTACTGGCTGTATAAACTCCACGGTCTGAACATCAACTACAACTGTGAGATCTGCGGGAACTACACCTACAGAGGGCCCAAAGCCTTCCAGAGGCACTTTGCTGTACGTGGATGTTACAGAGAGCATGACAATCTACACTGTCATTGTTAGAAAAAGTCAAATAACTAAATACTTTTTGTTTTGTAGGAATGGAGGCATGCTCACGGGATGCGCTGCCTGGGAATCCCCAACACGGCTCACTTCGCCAACGTCACACAGATCGAGGACGCCGTGTCCCGTAAGAGATTTAGTCCCGTTAGTTTGTTGGATTTTTTTTTTTAAAGGATTTGAAAAGTTCGTTTTGATGAATTGTTTGTTTCTCAGTGTGGGCGAAGCTGAAGTCCCAGAAGGCGTTGGAGAGGTGGCAGCCGGACACAGAGGTGAGGAAAATGATCTGCAGATATTCTGGTTATTTATTCAGGACTTGGAAATAAAACAAAATGACATCTGTATCGTAATAAGAGAGTAGAGATCTTCTGTTGTTGTTCCTGGTTTTAAAGGCAGCGTTACAGTAAAGAACCAGTGGTCAATCTCACAATATCATCACAATTGTTATAATGGTGTTTTACATTTCTTTTGTTATAATGGTGTTTTAAGTATCGTCAACGTTTGGATATTTACTGCTTCGTTTCTTAGTTTTTAAGCCTTGTGTTGTGTTCGGGTCTCCCGTGACCCGTTTCAAGTTATATAATAACTACGCTCTAGTTTTTTGTATTGGAACCAGACTTCATGATATCCTCCACAACAGATATATACACACTACCAAACAGATTTTTGACAATTTTAGCCAAGTCTGAAGGTCTTGAGTGTATCATTTGGTGTTCGGGTCTGGGGAGACCCAGCGGAATTGTTTTGGGTGACTCGAGGTCAAATTTGGCCCAATCGAGATTCATCTTTGACTTAAGACAGTTTTACCTTTACCCATGGATGCACTATAAGAATGGATTATATGAATACTTTCGTGACGTTTCGCTCTCTCAAAAGTGTTGTCTTCATGCGCCAATGAGCAGCTCTCATAGGAATGAACGAGGCCCCGCCTCCCACGCTGTATCCAGTTCTTATTATACATCCATGCATGCACCTGGTGAGATGCATTGTGGGACATGTAGTTTATGGGCAACGTTCTCCTGTAAAGCGGCACGTAACATTATAATAAACTTATTATATTCTTTGCAAGCTCTTGTTGGCCACATAAAATGAAGTGTCGGGCCGGATTTGGCCCCCGGGCCTTGAGTTTGACACCCCTGGTTAAAGTGAATATATGTGAAATGTTTTTGCCTGAAAGAACAAGACATTTAAAAAATATAATACTTTTCTCCATTTTCTTACATTTGATCCCAAATTCTTAACTATTATAAGACATGATTCATTATTGAACCATGCATAAACATATTATATTCAAAAGAGAGGAGATGGTTTAAGCCAGATGTAGCTATTAGCTCATTTCCACACTAAGTAACACATTCATCTACCAGGCAGCACCATCACATATTCTCTATCACCTAAATTATTTTACGTAGATATCAAAGTAAGGATCAACTTATAAATACCAGCACATTTATAGAAAAATATATTCAGATTGATCATTAATTGAAGTCCTAGTTATATTTGTAACCTTGGCGTCCCTGCCTGTGTTTCAGGAGGAGTACGAGGACTCCAGCGGTAACGTGGTGAACAAGAAGACGTACGAGGATCTGAAGAGGCAGGGTCTGCTGTAGACGCACAATAAAGAAAAAAACATCCAACGATCGTCCTCTAAGATTTGCTATATTTTTTATCAGCCATGTTTCTTTTTATTTGTAAGTAGAAATGTTGTTTTACAGTCTCCACCCCCTTTGACAACTTTCTAATGTGGGGACCATCGATCACTATAATAAACTTTTGTCACAGTGAGCTTTGTCTTCATCTCTGTTTGTTAATGTTCCTCTGAGCCGGCCAGCTAACCAATCAGAGCAGACTGGGCTCTGGTTTCAGACAGAGGGTGAAAAGAGGTGCTGCAGCACAGGCAGTGTGAGAAAAATAAAGAGCTTTTGAACATTAAAGCATGGAGACATGTCACAGGTTTATCTCCCATTCTTCATCATGGCTCATGAGTCAGGAATCAGTTTGTCATACGTTTTAGTAACAAAATATTAGCAAGTACAGCTTTTTGATTACCGATATATCATTAATTGACTTTACCAAAATAAGTACGATAATTTAAAGGGGACCTATCATGCAGAATGCACTTTTTGATGTCTTTTATACATAAATATGTGTCCCCGGTGTGTCGGGGAACTCACGCAGCGTCAGAAAATAAAAGCCTCTCTCTTTTCCTCCGTACCCAAATCTCTAAAAACGGGGTACAACGAGCTGATACAGATTTGCGTCCGATATCACGTAATATCTGAAATGTGGACCCACGGCCCAATCAGAAACGTTGCTATCAGAAACAATGCCAGACTGTTTTGGATGTAATATGGTCGGTGTTTACATTAGCATCGCTAACACTCAGAGCTAACCTGTACTGGGGAGAGCATGTGTGTGAAGAAGCAGGAAATAAAAAGGAACTCACCTTGTGGTATAACCGGCAAGAGAGAAAGCCTTTGAGCTCCAGACTGTTTCAGAGAGAATCCTTGATAATCCATGATATGGCGTTTCATCACGGCAGCATTTAGTTTAGACAGTAGCTGCCGGGTCCCGCATGAGCTCAGACCCCTCCTTTATATTGATCAATTGTTTTTTATTTTTAAAGCTTTATACCCCAAATCAGCACTTTTGAAACAGGAAGTGAAATAGAGGGATATGAGGCATGGCTAGAATGGGTGATCTGTTTGGTATTTTGAGCAAAACACTTCATAGACATGTTTTTTATATATCTGAGACCTATGCTATTGCCTAACAATAGCATGATAGGTGACCTTTAGGTTTACGTTTTTTCTTCTTTCCTGTGTATTCGTACAAAATAGTAAAAGAACAAAATCCAATAAAAGGAAGTGAGTCTTTTTTGTTCAACAACTTAAAAGGCTGTTCTCTTCGCCCCCTTTAGTCACTGTTAGCATATTTTCAACATTTTAAATATCATTATCAAAAGCAGTCTTCAGTTTACGTGACAGCCTGCAGAGGGTACTGCTTTACCGTGATGTCGTGGTGGAAATCTTAGAGACTGATAATTCGGTCAACACACAAACATATCAGCTTTTATATTTGATTTAAACTTTCTAATTTGTATTTTGACAGTATTAAAATAACTTATCCTCCCTAAAATGTTACATGAAGAATTATAAAACATGTCGTCTAATTTAGGAAAAACATGATATTGTGATTTAAAAATAAATATTCTTGAATTGCCATGGCTGTAATTCTGTAAGCATGTCAACTCTATTCTTTTTTTCTGCATGTATTGTCAAGTTGGTGAAGATGTCTCTTAATTTGCACCTAAATAACATCTTAAATGTGTAAAAAAAAAAAGAAAGTTTTCAAATTCCACACTGCATATTAGCATCGATTAGCTGCTCTAAGGTTTTCATCTCAGTTTTATTTTCGTTTGTTTTTTTACATTCAAAGCTCCTTTTCCGGTTTTCTAATGAACACTTAGCTCCTAAATTATGGAACGCTCACCTACAGTCCGCTGAGTCTAGATTGTTTTAAAAGACATTCCTGATTGGGTAACTTCTGTTTTTTTATTCTATTTTATTGCATGTTTTTATTGTTTATTGTGTCAAGCACTTGACTATGTCTGTGAAAAGCGCTTTATAAATAAATTATACTTACTTACTTCAATGTCTTAATTTCTTGACAAATATTTTGCAAAAAATACAGGTTTTGTTGGTTGTTTAAAGGCCATTTGTTGTCCTTTTCGGTTGCTGTTATTATGCCTCACTAACACAGGTGCACGCCTCCCTTTGTGAGCACCAGTGGGAAAGCAAAAAGACACTCAGTTAGTGGCTGCGCTGACAGCAGCCTGGTTCTGACATGTCACTTTGTGGGCTCTATGCCAGCAGGAGCATTACAGCGTGGCTCCAGAGAGTCCTGAGGGATCAGCTGCTCCACTGACTCCTCTTTCACACGATGTGCTCCACTTACTCAGGCTCCACTGCTGAATCACACAGCAGCACGCCAACAACCATTGTCGTACACCTAAAGTCAGGTCTGCCCACTGAGAGCTGCTGCAGAGGCTTGGGAATATAATGAGATACCGTCTGACTAGGAGTGCTCTAAAAATTACTAAATGTCAGCGGGATGTACCATCGAGCGCATTCCGGGGGTTTACACTTTTGAACCTTTCCTTCTCTTTTCGTTAGGTTCATTGAATTACTTTCCATACAATATAGAACTTAGTCCTTTTTTATTGCTGTACCGCATAGTTTGCAGCAGCATTCATAGCGTTTCATTTTCAAAAATAACCATTTTTACCGCGGTTAAATTACTGTTTGCTCTAATGCGCGTAATAACAGCAATCTATCAAAAGCATAAATACAATTTATAAAATAAACAAAAATGTACTTGAACCCCATACTCTTTAGGGTGATTAAGTCATGACATGTAATGAAAAACATTCAAATAGCCTCAATAGATGCTTTGAATGAAAAAAAAAAATGAATTCTGTACAAGCCACTCTTTTCATTTAGGAAAATGCATGATTGGGAACATAATTGGAATCAACAGCTGGAACCAGCGGTGGCTGAAAGGTGCAAACGCATTACAACGGCCAAAACATTTCCATAAGGATAATCGCACTGCAGTTTCAACAGAGACAGATGTCCATCCTTATAATCCTGAATGTCACCGAGCGCTCCGGTCCCAGCTGTGTGCGAAACCTTTTGGTGTCCCCTGGTTTCCGTTGTGTTTCGAGCTTCTTGCCGCCTTTTGTATTTGCAGCGTTTGGTTTCCGCAGCACTTTTAGTAAGCGCTGCTCGGGTTTCCTCAAGTTGATAAATGTTTTTAAAATGCTGCATGTGTTGTCAATTTGCGGAAGATGTTTCTTCATCTGCATGTGTTTTGGTACATTTGTGTTTATATATTTGCATTCTTTCACACACACTGACGTCACGAGCTACCCACAATGCAACGCGCGCCATATATATATATATATAAATACGCCATTTTCCTGGAGGTGCTAATAACCTGGAGGTGCAAATATAAACAGCTAGCTAACGTAGCCAGGCAGAGCGCACTAGGTTTTTTTCTGAATTAACGACCGAAGAAAACTTGAGGGGTGTGCTCTAGGTCGTTACCAGCGTAAACTAGAGCTGTGTGGGTTGTCCGATTGCCCTTACAGACTGCCTGCAGACGTATGGAAAAACGACCCTCGAAAGTGGCCTTCGGTCGATTTTGGCAGCATCTACGTCTATCTTCTAGAAACACCAGGTGAATACCCCACTTGTCACAATAATATTATCATGCCATTGCATATATGTGGTATTTTAGAGTTGACTATATTGATTAAGGCAATAGACTATGATATTCTGCTTGCACCTCGTGTGAAATGGCAGATACCGGAAGTACGGTGTCGCCCTCGGCCCAAAACCCGTATGTGTGTGTGAAAGAATCGTGTCTGAAGCTGCAGCGCGTTTCTCCTAATGGAAGAGTTTTGATACGTAGCTCGTTTGCACCGGTCGGCCACCGTAGGATCAACCCAAAAACACAGGTTTTATTATAAAAATATAGCTTTAACAGCCTAATTTACAGAACCAAGCAATGACAAAGCAGTCTGAATATACATTTAGGTGCCTTGTGTTTTTTTGTTTGTTGGATTATAATGAGATAAACTCATTAAAGCTTAAAAAAGACTGCACGCTGAGCCTTGCTCTAATTTAATTTCCTCTGTCCGATAGGCTTTTTGAAATAACTTCATTTATTAGACAGGATATTGTCCCAGAAATAATTGCAATTGAACAATATCATTTTATTTTAGGATGATGATTGTCCATGTTCTCTGTAACGTCTTCTACACTTTTTAAATATCATAACTCATTCTAATGTGTCTCTGACATGTCTGGCCAGGGATTACAGATGAAGTAACCTTAAACACATGTTCAACAATGTTTTCTAATGTCCCTAAACAAATCTTAATTAATAAAGAAAATTAAAAGACAGGATAATGCAGCCACGTTTTAAATTGGTTGGGAAAATAATAATTATGGAAATGTTTGTTGTACTCAATTAAGGTTTTATCACCTAAAACCATAATTAATAGCAATTAATACCAAAAACAGAGGAAAGAATAAGCCCAGTTGTAATAAATTACATTTTCCAATGCTTCTGCTTCTCTTGGCCAACTACTGCACAAACAAGTACTTGAGACTGAGAGTCTGTGTTATTCTTTTTTTGCACCCTTAACAGCTTTTCATTTCACAGCGTGGTAAAATCAACCAATTTTAAAAAATGTGACAAAGGACTCTAACCCAGGCACTTCATCAAAACCAATCATTTCGAGCAGCTGCAGCACAAGCTTCTGTCTTGTTTTTGGTTTTCTGCATACGCTAATTATTCAACCATCTGCAAACAAATATAACTTAAACCCTAGACTCTGAAAACCATATTCCTGCAACCCACACTTCTTTGAGTATTTGTAATCTTTCTCGGATGTTCTTGTTCAATGACTCACCGACAGTAACCAGACACACATTTTAATTTTCACTTCAGAGAAATACAGGAAAGAACAGTCTCATCATAAGAAAATAAGAAAAACGTCTCTACAGGGCAGAGTTACTGCATGTAAGCCGCACACAGATACTGAATTATCAGGAAACAATTATTATTTGTCCTTCATAGCTTCAACATACCAGGTGACATTTATAAGCTGTACAAAAAAACGGATTAAAAACAGTAAAGGTAGATTGAACATTTAGAGAAAATCTTATCAGGAGTGCTTGGAGATGGAGATAAAGGAGCTGATTTCATGTATTTTCTGGTCTGATCTACCAGGTAATAAAGTTCAACCATGTGTCGTTTTCCTTGTTGAAGTTCTCCGGCCATTGAAGAGTAAACACTAAGTGATAGTCCGTCTGATTGGGTTTGTAGTCCAGTTACAAACTTGGGAAGAGCCATTTCTATCTGCGTCCCTTTCTTCCATCGGTTCAAGGACTTAATGGTGACGCTTGCAAAGACGTTTCCACGGTTGAACAGCCCTTCCCAAGTAACTCGGACCAACGCTGGGAATAAAGAGCAGATTGTTGGCTTCGCAGAAGTTCTTTCTTTCTAGTCATAGTTGAACGAACCAAAGGAAAGCCGTTGGAGGCAAAGTAGGTGAAGATGCCGTCAAAGTAGTGCTCAGAGTCGGACATAAAACAGTTTGGGGGATAGATATAAAGGTTTGGAGATGTCTTTTCTTGTCGAATCAGCCACATGTCCTTCTCCTTGAGCTCTCGACCCACTGGCCTGTAAGCACTATGTAGTCTGGCTAATTGGGTTGCCAATCCAGGTACAACACCTCACAGTTTTCTTGTGTACAGCCTTCTCTATCTGCGTCCATTCCTGACATTGGTAAAAGGACTTAATGGTCAAGATTTCTGGCCTGAAAAGATGTGTCCTAATATCGTCCGTTAACATGCTTTCTCGTTCCATGGTTGTGCTACGGGCGAACAGCCAACACTGGACCAAAAGAGCAGATTGTTGGCATTGCAGAAGTTCTTAATGGCTTTCCAATTCTGGTAGTACAAGCCAAAGAGAAGCCATTAGATTCAAAGTAGGTGTAGATGCTGTCGAAGCAGAAAAACTGATATTGAAATGGACATAAAGGAGTAGGAGCTGACTTTTTGTTTTGGTCTGATTCACTAGGGAAATTAAGTTCACATCAGCCATGTGTCCTTCTCCTTGATGTAGTTCTCTGCCCATTGGCGAGTGAGCACTAAGTAGTGGTCCGGCTGATTGGGTTGATAATCCAGGTACAAACGCGTCACTGTTTTCTTGGGTACAGCCTTCTCTATCTGCGTGCCTTCATGCCATTGGTTAAAGGACGTAATGGTGACGATTTCCGGCCTTACAGACAAAGCCGCCTGCAAGGAAGTGTCGTAGTATCGTCCGTTAACGCGGTTCCTCGTGTTGTGGTTGTTCCACGGGCGAACAGCCGTGTCCACGTACCCCGGACCAACGCTGGGAATAAAGAGCAGATTGTTGCCATCGCAGAAGTTCTTGATGGCTTTCCAGTTCTGGTGGGACGAGCCAAAGGAGAATCCGTTGGAGGCGAAGTAGGTGTAGATGCCGTCAAAGCCGCTAGCTAGGATGTCGTGTTTGTGGCGCTCCTCCACGATAAGGGCGAGGAAGACGCCGTCGTAAGGTGTGCCTCGGATACTGTGGGAACCTTTAGGGCTGAGGAGATCGGCCCAGGACTCGGCTGGCATCAGGTAGGAGTCGTAGACGTAAAATAGAGGCAGGACTCGTCCCGTGCTGGACCTGAATCTGTAGAAGGCGCCATGCTTTCCATACCTGAGGAAAACAAGAGAGGCGGAATTTCAAGCTGTTGCAATATCCATGGAAAAACATTTTGAAAATAGTCGCTTTAATGTCTTTTTCAATTGCAGGCTAAAATTAAGTGAAATTAATATTTAGTGGCTTGCGTTGTTCTTTTGTGGGCTGGTAAAGGGTGTTTTTTTTCTACAACTGGGGGTAGCCAAAGTCATAAAGTTACCAATTCCTTCAAGTTCTTTAAAATGTAAAAAGTATTGAGTTGTGAAGCTTTAAGGGCTGAGGCTCTCCGGCTTATCATATAGTCACTGCAGTAAAAAGACTGCAGCCTCCGGACATGTTCTCTTTTTAAATGACAATAATGCGAGTCACTTGCATGTATGATGTAGGATGATGGACATAAAGTGAAATTGCATCGGTATCAGTCGGTCAGGTGCCTGAGCGACCAATCTTCTTCTTTGTAGTCTTGTTTGATTTATTTTATACTAGTATATTCAAATAAAAGTATGCTTAAATGCCACATGTAGCACATTTTATAACAAAAGGTTTTACAGGCTTTCAGACACTGAGGAAATATGTATGCTTTACTGAAAACCATCATCTCTTTTTCTGGCCCTCCACTTTTTCTTTCATTTTATACAGATGGCCAGCACAGTTGGTTTCTGAAAAATATTGGCAGGAATATAAAGAGCAAAAATGGGACGCCCTCTAACCTTTGCTTTGAATTTACTCCAGTATTTATATGAACATTGTAAATGTGATGCTGCTGAGAGTCAATAGCCGCTTTCACACCAAGTACTTTGCCGTGCTTAGTTCCCAGCACTTAGTACCCCCATGGAACTAAGAGCCGATCGCGTTCACACTGGAATCGCAAATGAAGCCGCTGACGTCACTTCTTCTTCTTCTGCTTTGGGTTTACTGGCAGGCCGCAAACAACTTCACGGCGTATACTGCCACCCGAAGTCCCCGGAGTTGGGGACTGGCTTCAGTAGAAGCTGCTGGGACTCCCAGCAGCTTCTACTGAAGCCTTCCGAGTAAATCGCCAGAACGCCTCCTGATCTCTCCACGCTCCCATGTTTTTTTTGTGTTGCCATAAGTTAGTCTCTCTCCGTTGGTGCGCGGGGCTAATGCTAATGCTAATAATGCTAATGCCAGCAAATACAATGGCGGCTTCAAAAAACTTTTCAGAGTTTTACGGGGCGTGGTTTGCAATTTGCCCAGCCAATAGAAATTGGTACTTTTTTCATAGTCCCACTGCTCTCTAGCAGGCACTACAAATGGGGGTAAAAGTTCTCTAAGTTCTCTTTTTGGTGGAACGCAAAATTCCAGGCACTAACGAAACGAAACGGGAAAAGTACTCCGGTGTGAAAGCGCCTTATATTCTTGTTCCTAGTCACAGTGTGAGATCATGGGCTTTTATCAGACTGAGTGAATATTCTATGAGGTGAAACTCTATCTGATACCCATACAGCCTGTGACGAAGGTAACTACGTCACTGTGGACTGATGGCTTCGGGCCTTGTAATATTGCACATGTGGTTTAGTTTGAAAGCGTTCCCCCTCCCGTTTTGTCTGTGGCTGGTGATTGTGTTGTCTCCTCCCCCCCCACCTGTGTCTTATTGGCCTGATTAGTGTGTGTATTTAGGCTCTGTTTTCCCTGTCAGTGGCCAGGTAGTGGGTGTGAGATCCTTGAGGCTGGTGACTGTGTTCACATGAGACAGTAAGATTGAGGCTGTGTCATGTACCACAAGGAGTAATAAATGCCCACACCGGGTTATATTTGAACTCTCTGCCTCTGCCTCCTTGCTTGGTCGGGCCTTTCAACGGTCAGCTTCACACAGCCTTTTAACATGTCTGTTAAAGACACACTTTACATTTTGCTTGAGTTAGGGAAGAGGATTGGGATTTTCTGACATTCAGACTGGTCAAAGTCAAAGCAAAAGCTACCTCCTGATCTATAACAGCAGGATCACAGGGGAGACATCTATTTTTAACAACAAGTTCCTTCCCTTCTCAAACTTCATGATTCACCACACCTCTAGACTTCACACATCAGATATTGAAATCAGAGATCCCGTTGTGAAAGTGAAAACAAAGCCGAACAACGTACTTGTCAACAATGTATTTGATGTTGTCATGCATGCTCTGGTCCGTCCGTCCTTTGTACGGCTGTATGTGAAAGGCCACCTGTGCAAAACACATTGAGAAAAAGATCATGAAAAAGCACAACATAAATGCACAAAACCCTAAAAAACAAGGGGTTATGCAATGAGTTTCAAACAGAGCTCTTATTATTTCAGCATACAATTTATTTTTGATGGACAGCCAGTATATAAGCAACCTTCAATTAGTCCGACCTCGCTAATTATCTGGCCGCGCTGCCTGTGATTCACAGTGTTGATTGGAGTGTCATTATGTTCTGGAGGTGCTTGTACCACTGTGTTTGAATGCTTTTGTGTGCACACTCAAATATCAAACTACTCAACACCAGATTCATTTGAATGATCAATCAAAGCTAATATAATGCCAGTCAGCGGGAAACAATCAAAAGTTTAACCGCAACGTTTTAACGAAGAGCTTTCTGCGCAATGTTTTTAAATGCAGCTGCAGCTTTACACTTAATAACATGAATGTATATATAGCATTTCTGCAATGACGGGACATATATCATGTTATAATACTATATTATATTTTGACTTTTGGCTAACTTTACTAGCTTACTGTTTGCACTTTGCTTTATCAGCTCACATTTAGCAAACATTGGCAGAACCATTAGTTACAACTAACTGGCGAATCTAGTTTAGCATAGGTGGCTGCTAACTAGCTAGCTGCTAACTTAGCTTGTGGTTAGCTAGTTAGCAGCCACTGCCTTGCATTGCACTTGGCTAATTTGTTAGTTGACACTTTTCCTTGTACATTATTTATGTTGGCTTAAATAAACACTGTTGGTCATCATCAGTTAGCCGTCACATTGGCTGGTTAAGTAATTTGCAAGCTAGCCTTCTAATATAAGGTTAGCAAGCTAGCTCACTGAGCTTTGTTGTATGGATTTGGTGTTGTGATGTTAGCTGATAAAGCAATTTAGGCCCAAACCCAATCCTTCTATTCTATAGAAATATAAAATAATCCAATGTTGTTCAGCTATTGTACAGTTTATTTGTGTTATTTTAGTAGTTCGCTGCCTTCTGCCTCTAACAAATAAAGTTATATTAAGGGACTTTTTTAACTAAAGTTTGCAGAGTGAACGCTACGGATAATGTGACCTTAATGTTAAGAGTAGCCTACAATTGCAAAATTAGGGCTGTAGTGAAACCACAAGTAAAAAACGGTCAAAATTAGCATATACATTATCACGGTTGCCAACTTTGGGTACCTGGCTGGAGTGAGATTTTGATATCATGGGTTTAATTACACATGCTCACTAAATGACTGCTATCGTGTCAGCAGCGGGACCTTAGCATATATATAGGATATACAATATATACAAATACACAATATTGGACACAGACTATAAAGGGCACACAGTTTCATTCACTAATGAAAGTCAAACACATGTTTGTTTCCACTGTTTTATTATGTGCCTGTCGCGATAAGCAATTAATTGACTTATCGTACGATAAATAAAAATGAACTCGATAAATTGCCATTTACATGAGGATGTGACTAGCAGTTTGAAAGGATGTACTTGAATTATTATTATATATTATCATTATGTCAGTGGTCTAAAATGGTCATACAACGGTGCCGACAATATTATCGTTTATCGCAATCATTTCCGGGAAAATGTATCCAACAAAATTAATTATTGTGAGAGGCCTATACATGAAACACACACACACACACACACACACACACACACACACACACACACACACACACACACACACACACACACACACACACACACACACACACACACACACACACACACACACACACACACACACACACACACACACACACACACACACACACACACAGACTTTTTATCATTTCTACTGGACCTTAGATCTGCGCATGCGCAATACGGGTCGGGATTGACCAACCGGCTCCCACTACTCTGCTGTCTGTTAACGTTGTTAAGAGTGGAGGGAGCGGATCGACAGCTCGAGCAGCTGTCAACTCAACATTGTAAATAACCAACCAAAAACGATCGCCGGCTCATCTTGTTTTTTGGCGTGAGAATAGTTTGGGCAGCGTGAGAGCGTGAGATTGAGAGTGAAAGCGTGTGTCACACCCCAGATGCGTGAGAGTTGGCAACCCTGCATTATTGCGTAAAGGCCAAAAACGTGTTTGAGATCCCATAACCTTTGATATTTTTTTAGTCCAAGTAAAGGGGTTGTGCCTTTTTAAAAACAATTCCCTCCAGTTGTCTTTAAAATATTGAGTTCACGAGAAAAAGGTAGCATATACAATTCATAAATATAAATATAATAGTGGCTTGGAGGTTGAACATATACCCATATCGTGACAATCTCTGAAAATAAGATCTGTAAAAATGAGTTTAACACGAAGTAGCCTTTTTCAAGTGTCCCTATTTTCGAACATGCCCCAGATGGTCACCTTGAATTATGCATCAAACATCCTGCTTGTTCAGTTTAGTGGCCTTGCGTTTCTTGTATAAATGAAACAGCTCATTGCTATCTCGTTCCTGAATCTTCTTTTTACTCTGCGTAGGTTTTATTTACAACATTTCAACCACATGATTGACATCTCTTCGACTACAAACAGTGGTTCAAATGCTGTCACTCATGTCCTTGTGGAATAAATGGAAAAGATACCAATGTGCCGATGCTTTTTACATTCTTTTGTGCAGATACAAAGAGTTTGTGGATGTGTGTGTGCCTCTGGATGATTGGCAAAGGAAACGTCTGACATGCCTCTGGATTTCTATTTATAAAGATTGTATACCTGCAGGAAAAAGAAAACAACCTTCTATGGTTGAGTGAAACCGATTTCTCCTGCTGCTCAGTGGAGTGTGAATGCTGCAGGATTGACTCATTTGACCTTTTATTAGGAGCTACTGCTTCTTTGGAGTATCATTGAAGGATAAGGGCTGTGTGCCAGCTATAATATCTAACGTCAGAACAGTAAAAACACTGAAAAGCCAAAAATGAATTACTTTAAATCCTTAAAAACAGATAAGTGTTTGAACACAAGCTGTTACAAATACATGTTATGTCTTTAAATATGTGTCACTGTGTTAATTGTTCAGTTATGTATTGGTGTGGTCCTAAAAGGATGATCAAAAAGGGGCTTTGAGTATCCTTACATATATATCCTTGTACATTGCAGTTCTTTTGCCTTTCGCTTCTTAAGATGTGATCCATAGATATATTAACTTTATTAATCATTGGCATTTTGCAGCAGCAGGGTATCCGGCATTGCACCAAAGTTAAAAATACCCAGTAAATATATATCAGTACTAGAAATGTATAAATATGTCAGAATCGGAAACAGGTTTATTGCCAGGTAGGTTCGCACATACTAGGAATTTGACTTGATGTCATGGTGCAGACATAAAATATAAAAAACAAGAAATATAATATGTACAGATATGCTTAGATTCGAAACATTTCATTAAATGCATTTGGTCTAAACACCGCTGTTGAACATGTATTGTTTCTAATACAGAATGTCGTGTTGAAATCTAATTTGTTATGGAATACAATTACAGATGTTTTTGCCTCTTATTATTTACTTTTTTAAGTGCATATGCATTGAGGAGTTTGAACCTCTGCTAATCATAACCCTTGATCAAACACGAAGAGAATCTGAAACGTGTATTTCTCTCCTTTTTGGTTTAAAATGTTCCAAATTAAAGGTGTTCTCTCGAGGAGGAGGAGATGGAGATTTATTTCCTGCTTCTTCACACACGGGGGCTTTTCTCAATCTCTAGTAAAGCCACAGAGCGACTATTTCAAGCATACTACGTCATCGAGTGCCGCCGAAGGACTGTTCCAATGTCCAGGATACTTGGAAATCTACCGAGCCCGTCGTACTTCGTTTGGACACATTTCGAGGTTGCACATGTGTAGACTCCGCGGTCTTAAAATCCCCATAATGCTTTGTGCACGGACCAATTTCCCCAAATCTGTGGTGGAAAATGTAAGGCGGGGCCTCTCATATGACGCACACCTGCACACTTGCTCGCCTGTTCCACTCTTTGTTTTCCGAATGCCAGGAAGTATTCTTGCCTCGCTTCTGAAGCAAGACAGTCGGATGACATGTGCCACCAAGCAAGCGTACTTGACATTGAGAAACACCCAGGATCTAATCCACTGACCCAAGTGTCTCAGGTCTCTGTTTAGCATATTTTTAGGAACAATAAAATAATAGGTTTATAGATCCATTCATCCTCAGGCAATGATAGTTCATCTCCAGGAGAGATTACTGTACTCGCATACTCCCCAACATTATAACTGCTATATTTATTGACACATCGCTTATTTGCACATATAAAGGCACATGATATCAGGGTTGCAGCCCAGCTTTGACTGAGCTGTGGAGACACAAACACCCGACGCCCACGCCATCTTTCAAAGAGAGACAGCAAGGTCTTTTCTAAACAGTTTCTATGGTGACGGCTGTGTTACGCCAAGGTAAAACGTCGCTCAATCTGCGGATGAAGAGTGTGTTTGTGTGTGTGCTCAGATCATATTTACACTGAGCCTGAGGAGAGCCGCCGCTGTTTGCATTTACTCTTCAGATGATGACAACCTGAACTCATGTTGCATCATTACGTTGTCGTACACTGCATTCAATCAGATAACTCAACGGATGAATTCAAAAGTGCAAAACGCCAAAATACACAGAGAAAATGAGTACACTTCAAGAGGTCTGAAAATGGCAGAAAGTGTTCCCAGAATAACCTGATATGGAGTGATGCAGGAAAGAGTCCTAAACCCAGGAATGAGTCTGCCTTATTGTCTCAACAAGAAGTTATTAAACATCCAACAGGAAGTCAATTAACCCTACAAGTAATTACAACTTTAACAGGAAGTTGCCAAACCCTCCAACAGGAAGTCTGCTTTGTTTCTGATTATCCAGCTGCTCTACCTGACCAGGTGCAACGCTATTTGTGTCCCTCATGAAACATGCTGTGTACAAATAGTTCCATGCTAACATTTACTAGTAAACTGCGTAGATCGCACGCACGCACGCACGCACGCACGCACGCACGCACGCACGCACGCACGCACGCACGCACGCACGCGGTCTTAGGTTTTGAGGTCAGAGATTTTAAATTGAAGATGCCGCCGGGTCCCACTCGCTTGGTACTCTCACTTGTATTCACTGTAAGAGCCTCAGTGGACCACAATGCATTGCAGCGGCAAGACATGTAGAGGTATAACAACTGCTATCAAAAAACAATAACAACAAATCCTTTTGTTCAATAGCTAATAATAATAACATTTAAACCTATATGCACAAGATAATAACTTGTCAAACACTATCATACAAATAACAATATTGAGACGTTTGTTGCTGTTAAGTCATTAATCATTCAGTAAATCAGTAAAAACCGTTAAGGGATCAAGCCTCTTTTAACTTTAAGTATATCGTTTTGTGTTATTGTTGGAGGAGCCTGAGTCTAAACTACATTTAGCTATTGTGCGTACAACAATAAAGCCTTAGGACCTTTGAATCCCAAATGTATTGCATGTTCTTAATCTTACATGCACAGGATTACTTACTACTCACACATTAAGTTAAAAGGAACATCATGACTCCGCTTTAACGTTAAACTGTCACATTGAGTAAATCGTCAGGAAGTAGAAAACATACCGGTTGTCTCACCAGTTACCTTGATGCTGTGCCTGTGGGCGGCGTCCATCACGGCGGGAACCAGATCCTCGCTCGGCTCCCCGTGGTCGTCTGCCACGCCGGGGGGGTACCAGGACAGAACCAGCACCCCTAACACACCACAGAGAGGCAGAGAGTGGGAGTTCAATGAATGAAGGTGGAGGTTAAAGCAATGATTGGTTAATAATCAATAAAAGCTGTGGTCACTTTTATTGGGTTTTTTCAACAGTTATTCTATCAGAGCATGTATCAAAAGTAGGTAAACAAATCTTCACTTTATAGAAACATAGGTAGAGTAACAATGTAAATACTGCTTAACAAACCTGTGGTAACTTTATTTACACCAGGGCTGCACAACATATATTTTTTTAATCATTCTCCCATTTTTTCCCCTTAAACTGTGGGTTTTCTCCGGAAGTTTTTCCTTGTACGATGTGAGGGTCTAAGGATAGAGGGTGTCGTTTTTCTCATACTGATATTCTGAACAATCTGTGCTGTTGTATTTGCTGTAAAGTGTCTCTACTGTAGGCTATTTTTATTTTATGTACAGCACTTTGGCTCGACCAAAAATCGTTTATAAATGTGCTATATAAATAAAACTTGATTTGATTTGATCATCTCTTGCACTCAATTTTGTTGAGTTATTTAGATTATCAGTAGAAATGTGTACTGTTACATTATTATTATAAATTATAATGTTTGTTTTTTATTAATTCATTGTTCATTATTTGGGCAGTTTTATAATTGATATCCCAGGACAGAACCACATGTGAGTTAATACATTGAGGGTGGAGGTTAAAGCACTGATTGGTTAATAATCAATAAACCTGTGGTAACTTTATTTACACCAGGGCTGCACAAAATATATTTTTTTTAATCATTATCTCAATATTGCACTCAATCTTGTTGAGTTATTTGAAGCAGATTACATTTTAACTATTATATGATTATTATTTTTATAAATTATAAAATTATAAATTAGTTGTTCAATATTTGGGCAGTTGTATAATTGATATGTATGTTTACCTGCTGCAGCCTCCTCTATCTGCGCCATGTGGGACTCCAGCACCTTGGGGTCTCTGGAGCTGTAGGGGCCGAGCTCCGGGTAGAAACTGGAGGCTATGTCCTCCGGAGGCGTGTGTCTCCCCTGGGCGTGACTGGCTGCGATCTTAGGGTCCCAGTGCGGCACCAGCACGTGGTCCCAGTGGATGTACTTGTTGTCGGTGGCCGGGTCCCCGTACCACAGGTAGTAGAAGATGTGGACGTCGTAAAATATGCTGTAATCCCGGTCAGATTTAGTGAAAACCACCTTAGTGTCGCTACTGATGCTGCCGCCGTGAACCTGACCCGGAGACACCACCACATCCTGCAGGTCCAGACAGAGGGGGGAGAAGAGTTCAGATGCTCTAGTAAAAGTACCAATACATTATGGGCTAAATGCTTAATTACAATTAAAAGTCCTGCATTCAAAATCATACTTAGTTCAAAGGCTTTATTGTCATATGAAAGGCTACAGTGTTATACGATTAAGTTCTTCAGTCCCAGGCTCCACCAACAATGCATCATAAATACAGAGCCGGGAGAAGTACTTAGATATGGTACTTGAGTACAAGTAGAAGTACTCAGATCTTGTACTTGAGTAAAAGTAGAAGTACTTAGATCTGGTACTTGAGTAAAAGTAGAAGTACTTAGATCTTGTACTTGAGTAAAAGTAGAAGTACCAGAGTGTAGGAATACTCTGTTACAAGTAAAAGTCCTGCATTCAAATGTTACTCAAGTAAAAGTAGAAAAGTATTATCATCAAAATATAGTTAGAGTAGCGACAGTAAAAGTAGTCATTGTGCAGATTGGTCCATTTCAGAATAATATATATGATATGTTTTATAATGATTGATCATTAAAGTGTTCTCAAAGCTGGTAAAGGTGCAGCTAGTTTGAATGACTTTGTTTACTGCAGGGTAGCTTGTGAATTTACTCCAGGTGGAACTAAAGTCTGATTCAACACTTGATTATATTTCACATCATTCATCCAGATCTGTGAAGTAACTAAAGGGATTAAATACATGTAGTGGAGCAAAAGAACAACATGTATCTCTGTGACTTATCTCGGTCGTGTAGTGGAGTAGACAAGTAACATAACATTAAAATACTCCAATAAAGTACAAGTACAATACACATTTTACTTAAGTACTTGACTAAAGGTACTTAGTTACTCCCCACCTCTGCATCCAGCCGCCTCCGGTCCCTCTCTCTCTCCCGGATGAAGCCCATTCCCGGGGCCAGGTCTGAGAAGCCGTCGCTGGGCTTCAGGCTCCGGAGCCCCATCATGGCCCCGAAGATGAAGAGGGTGAAGAGGAAGAGAGAAACTAAAGCCTTCCTGCGGAGCCGCGTCATGGTGGCTGTCCGCGGTGCTGAAGACCGAAAACAAGCGCTCCTCTGGTCGTCTTTCAGTCAGTGCAATGGAGACTGTGAAACATGCATGTTATTTCCCCTCCACCCGGAGATCTCAGGCTTCAGTAAACCCCCCCTCTGCACACATGGTCGCTGTCCCTGGTGCTGAAGACAGGAAAACAAGCGCTCCTTTTTTGATTTTTTCAACTGGCGAGATGAAATCAGTCAGTGCAGCTGGAGCGTAATGGAGACTGTAAAACACGAGTATTCTTTCACTTCCATCATCCCCGAGATACTCTGCAGGATCAGGCTGCTGCAGACAGTAAAACAAGCGCTCCTCTCTTCGTTTTACAGCAGGAAATAAAACGCGTTGATTCAGTGCGACGGGGACTGTAAAACATGCATGTTATTTCACCTCCATCCTGCAGTGAAATACAAATAATAAATCCGCTCCTCCGCATATCCGCGCTGCGCACTTCGCCTTTTATTCCCCTCCATCTTTTCCTCCAACATCTATGTCACCTGTCAGCTGTTCCCTCATGTCTCTACAGGAGCTTTAATATGTTTAGTTTACCCGTGCAATGCTCCTCTTCCGGTCATCCAATCCTCATATGTCCAGGGGTCACATCTGCTTCCTAAATCCATCCTAGCAGCACAGAAAGGTTTTATTTTCTTTTTGCTGGATACTGACGCTTCAGGAGAGAATGAAACATTTGTTTGTGCAGGAGGAGGGGGTGGGATTAACCCCCAACCGGAAATGCATGTATGAGGGGTGATTAGTGCCAGAAGAGAGGCAGGAGGTGGAGCCTTAGCTCAGATTTATGAAGAATCATTTCTGTGTTGTCATGTATAGAAGCAATCACACTTAGGGAGAGGATTAGGGAAACATGTGATTTAAAAAAATGATTATTCTGACTTAAATATAGACAATAAATGCAATTATTTTGCATTGAAGATCTCCATTTTTTTAATCACATGTGGCACCAATCCTCTTCCGTACATTATGTGTATTGAAACCATTGAAACACTCTTAGTAAATCTTAAATTAAATATATATGATTTATCCTCAATAAAAATCAATCATCTGTAAAATGTAGCAAGGAAACAAATCCCAGTGTTGCACAATTTAAAACAAACGTATACTGTATATTGAATGTGGGGTTTTTTATGTCCAAATTCAATCGTAACCATGGTTTTTGTGCACGAGTCAGTGTGACATTATTCAGAATCAGAAACAGGTTTATTGCCAAGTACAGTAGGCAGTGGCGGTTCTAGAACATTTTACATGGGGGGGCAAAGGGGAGGCAAGAGGTCATGCCAGGGTGCCATAGGAGGGCGGACAGTACGTGGTATTTTATACTGTATATAACCTATTCATTGTTAATTCATGCCCTAACACAAGTGTTCTTAATGCACAAGAGAAACAAGGTGTTCAGACAAACAATCGGGTGCCCTTTGAGTCCCCCAAGCTTACCTCAACCATTTTAAATGAAAGGAAACTACAAAATGTATTTTAAAGCAATGAATGAATGGAACAGGTTGTTTTGCATTACAATGTAAAATAAAATATATATTTTGTTTTAAAAAAAATTGGTTGTCTTAGACAGACATATTTGCATGTCCTCACTAAGCATTATTACATACTAATTTAATATTAAACAAATCAAAATGGCCAATTATCGCAAAAATGTTGCTGCTAATATAATCATATGCTTGTCAAAAAATCAATTCTGAAAAAATACTTGAATTATCTATGAAATTGCAATATTGTCCCTCAGTTTGTTTCAACCCCGTCACGCCATACCATTTACCCTCCTATTAAAATAATGGATCAGTCCATGTGTGATCTGCATTGAGGGAATTACATCACAAAAGTGTCAGTTTCTTCTCTTACCTATATTTCAGTTTTTGTATTTTCAGATTAAGATTGACAAGCTCAACATTTCAACTATGTTGTATGAATTAATAATGGTAAATAATTGTTTATTACAAAAATAAACAATAGTTTTGCAAAATATTACAATTTTGTAATGTCCTTGATTTCCATGTGGTGCCATATCTTAGCTAAACAAGGTCTCATGCCTACTTTTTGTCAAAAACTTCAACCCTGTTCAATTTTTTCAAGGAAATTCCTAGTAATTATTTATATGTTGTGCCTGAGGTGGG
Source organism: Gymnodraco acuticeps (assembly GCF_902827175.1). NCBI lineage: Eukaryota > Metazoa > Chordata > Actinopteri > Perciformes > Bathydraconidae > Gymnodraco > Gymnodraco acuticeps. The sequence continues at coordinate 1,770,868 of NW_022991064.1, read as the reverse complement.
AAAATGTAAGTAGTCCACTACCAGATGTTATGACCAAACATTTTGGTTTCATTTTTCAAAGATATAAAGACCCAAAAGGCACCCGATTCAGAGAATACTCAGAATTATGCATACTGTAAGTACTTAATTATAATTAAGTACACAAATGACATCACCCATCTCTTCAGAGAGCTACAGGTGACCTGTGCAGCAACACATTTCAATCAATATTTGTCAATACTAAGAGCTGCTAGATTGAGCTGCTGTAATGGAATATGTAAGGAGAATAAGAACATACCATGTGGTCCAGCTGGAGTTTCATCTGCCTCCTGATCCCTGCCTCTGGCCCTCTTTCTGATACTTCATCTTTATTCCTCACATACACTTCTTCTTCTTCACTAATGTCTTCATCTCCTCCTCTTCCTCCTGCTCTGACCCTCCTGGTCTCTTGAGCTCTCTTTTCCTTTTCCTCTTTCTGTTCGTCCTGATCACTTCTCATATGTCTTTTTGTTGTTGTTGAATCACTCCAATACTCTGGCCTGCAAGAGTCTACTTGTGAAAAGCACTGGTACAAATGCTTGTATAACTTTACACGTTAGGGCCATGTAGCCTAGCTAATGTGTAGCATATCATAAATATAACATCAGAAAGTATTGATCAAGCGCACACAGGCAGCTGTGTTTGGATCCAGTTTTTACAGTAAAGGATGTATCCTGGTTTCATTGATCTGGCCTCATGGCTGTGATGTGTAGTTTACGTGGATTTAATAGTAGGCTACCGCGTAGTTTAGCAAAGTGATCGATCTCCCAGCTAACGCTGTCTGCGTAGTATTTTGTAACGTAACGCCCCAAACAGCGCCCGTCTGTTAAACGCTATCGATTCAAACGGCAGCGTTTTATTAATATTTTGTTTCAAGCTCTCGTCCTTAGTAAAAACAAAACTAGTGGAAAGGGAAATGCTCCAAGGGGAAGCTGATCCATAGGTGCTGGGACAGCTCGCTCCCTCTCTGCTGCGGTGTGAGCCGCGGTCTGTGTGAACGCCGCTCCGCAGTTTAATGCAGGGCCGTAGCTGCGTTTTTAACGGGCCTAAAATGATATTTAAAATGATTCAATTTTAACTAATGTAATGCTTGTTTTGTTGCTTGAGAAGCTTGTGGAAATAGTGTAGGTTTGTTTTAGTACAGTTTTAGGGAAACAAAAGTTAGGGGGCAGCTGGGGGGGCAAGGGTCTACAGTGGGGGGGGCAGCTGCCCCCCCTTGCCCCCCGTAGATCCGCCCCTGACAGTAGGTCTTAACATACGAGGAATTTGTCTTGGTGGTACGTGCATAATGTGTTTATGTACGTACCACCAAGACACATTCCTAAAGACGATAAAAAGTACGAAAAAACAACCAAAAAATAAAATGGTATCTACGTTAAGATATAGAAGATTATTTACATGAAATTTGGAAATACTAAAGAACTACGTGCAGTATACCGTTGCAAAGTACTTGAAATAATCAAATAAAATAAAAATATGTGCAGTGTTGTTATGGAAGTGTAGTATTGGGGTGTTTTCAGAGAGTAAAGGCTTAAGGTGACATCTAGTGGGAGAGGGAACATAGTGCATGTATTATTTGCATGCTTTTAATTGGTTGGAGGTTAATGGTCAATATTTTAAGAGAGTTTTACACTACGTCATGCAACACTAACTCATTTTTTTTAATATACTGAATCATATGCATGACATTTATTTAGGACATACATATTTTTAATAGCAACAGGTAAATGTGCAGCTTTGTTAAACAACCCCCCAAATCTTGTTATTGTTCTTTAACAGATAAAACATCTTCAGTTTGTCATTTGCCACCTGGAGGCTTGTTGCGTGTGTATGTGTGTGTGTGTGTGTGTGTGTGTGTGTGTGTGTGTGTGTGTGTGTGTGTGTGTGTGTGTGTGTGTGTGTGTGTGTGTGTGTGTGTGTGTGTGTGTGTGTGAGGAGGAGGAGGAGATCTGTCACAACATGGCATCTTTTTGATTTACTATTGATCAGATGTATTGATTGATGTCCCTCTGGAGGAAAGGTGAAAGGTGATCTGACATCCCTCACACACACACACACACACACACACACACACACACACACACACACACACACACACACACACACACACACACACACACACACACACACACATTCTCTCTCTCGCTTAATTTAGTGTGTGAGTGTGTGGCTGTGTGTTTGTTTCGAAATAAATGATCTTATTGACTTATTACTGCACAATTATTAAGTGCACATGCTTGTCAATCTGTGTCTGTGTGTGTGTGTTGTGATAAAACATGTCGACTTATTAAACTCTAAATAATTTGACTCATCTCCCCTCTCCCTGCTTCTCGTGCAGCAGGAAGTGGATGTGGCGATAAAGAGGAGAAACAGGAAGTGGATTTGGGCAGCGGCGTCTGCAAGTGGTTCAATGTGAGGTTGGGGTTCGGCTTCCTGGCCATGAGCCGCCGGGACGGGGTCCCGCAGCAGGACGTGTTCGTGCATCAGGTGCAGTATTCAGATCCTGTACTGCAGTAGAAGTTCTTATGCACTGGCTTTTCACATTTGGCACTTATCACCTTCTTTCCAAAATTCTGACTTTTTTCTCAAATTCTGAATTTATTTTTCAAAACTATAGCTTTTTTCAGATTTCAGAGATTATCAAAATACTTCAAAATTCTCACTTGTTTTCAAAATGTTCAGTTTTTTCAGATTTTTATAGATTTCAGATTTCATCAAATTTTTACTTTTATTTCCAAATTCTCACTTTTTCTCTAATTCTGATATTTTTCCACAATTTCTTTTCGAAATACAAATATTTTTAAAATGTCAACTTTTTCCAAAATCCTCTGTCTCACATTTTGTCTGGATCAGATTCTATCTCTTCTCTGTAAGCTTAACTGTTCTGTAGGCTAATACTTTATGTGTGAATCAATACGTCTACTGCAGGGGTGGCCAACCCGCGGCTCTCGAGCCGCATGCGGCTCTTTGCCTAGTTTCATGCGGCTCTTCAGTTCATATCGAATTGTATATGTGTGAGTTTGGGGGAGAGACACTGACTCCTGACTAGTGTTGCACGGTGTACCGATACTTGAAAGGTACCGCGATACCCTGCCGTTAAAAACGTTACGATTCCTCCGTTTAATTAGTATCGGTACTTTAAGAATGACGGGGAAAGTACTCCGGTGAGAAAGCGCCGTTTTAATAAGAGCCGTGTGTGTTCAGCGCTCTGCTTCCACTCCCTGCACTGCAGCCGTGCCTGCAGTCCCGCCCCTCTCAAGCACGCTCAAGTGCCTCCCCTCTCTCGTGCACGCGCTAGCTGCCAGAGCATGTGAGAAAACGAGAAGCATGGCTGCAAGTGGGAGTGCAACTGCCGCTGCCCCTCGGCTTGTTGAAATTTGGAAGTATTTGAGCTATATCTCTGACAGTGAGGGCAAGCCTACGGACACCACGAGGCCTGTCTGTGAGAAATGTATTCATTAATTAATTTTATTTAATAGGAAATCTTGTCATTTATTTTATTTATTGTTATCATTGTTTAAAAGTTTGTGTTATGGTTCTGGTGTGAAATAAACCACAATAATTACATTTAAGACTGTTTCCCTTTTTTTAAGAAAAGTATCAAAAAAGAATCAGAATCGCAATTCTTGACTTGGTATCGAAACCAAAATGTTGGTATCGTGACAACACTAGCTACTCCTGCCAGTTAAACCTGATATTTAGTAGGTCTGTTAAGTATTAACATAATTTGGCCGGTCAAAGTTGTTTGGGCTCGGATAAAATCGCTCCGTTACTTTCGTCGCGTGTTACTTTCGTCCCGGCTCCCGGTGTGTATGTGTGGTGTCAGGAGTCAGTATGAGAGGATGACAGCGCGTCTAATTTTGATGTGGCTCAAGAGCCAATCAAAATAATACCTGTGATGCAATGAACCAATCACCTTTGAGGGGGGGGAACCTATCGTTGATTAAACAATATCCAGTGTTTCCCCTACCATTGTTTTGGAGGGGCGCTGCGCCCCGCCAACGGAGCCCCGCGCCCCCCCCTGAAATTCAAGGTGTTTAAAAAATATATATAATTTTTTTTTAAAATATATATATATAGCACCAAATTGCAAATAATCTATAACTACTGTCACTTTCACATTGAACATGTGCTCTTTTATTAAATAAACTAAACGCTTTCATTTTAAGTTGTGAGTTTAGTGTTTTTGACCCTAAGAAACACTGATGCATTAATCAATAACAATAATCCACAGCTCCTCTCTCTGCTCCAGAGGATTTAAAAAAAATATATCCCAATGCCACAAAGATGCATCAGTGACGTGGTTGAAATCTTGTCTCCAGAAAACAAAAAAACGGAAACAAGCGGTATCAGTGACTATGTGTTTGATGTGGCTCTTTGCAGTAACATAGAAAAAATGTGGCTCTTAACCTCTGACTGGTTGGCCACCCCTGGTCTACTGCCTGAATCTGCTTTATGGTATTCACTTTCTTTGGTTCATTTGTTCTGTTTTTAATTCAGGAGGTGAACCTATATGTTCATAAAACAGTGTGCGTGAGCTTGTAGCCTGTGTGTCAAACAAAAACTGAGCATTTTCTGTTAGCTTATTTTCCTCTTAATTTTAAGTGCAGTCTTCAGAGCTGAGGTCACATTGGTCAGCAAATATGTATTATAACCAACATGATGGCCATTAATGCTGGTTAGCTTGCAGCTGAACACAAACACTGCTTTTATTGTTTGTTGCATGGATTTGTTTGCTGGGAAAATGTGATATGAATTTGCCAAAACGCCCATAAAAAGCAGTCCTGACCCTCTCGTTAACAGAGCAAACTGCACATGGAGGGTTTCCGCAGCCTCAGAGAAGGAGAAGCTGTTGATTTCACCTTCAAGAAATCCTCCAGAGGTCTGGAGTCGGTGCGGGTCACCGGCCCAAATGGAGCCCCGTGTCTGGGCAGCGAGAGGAGGCCGAAGAGGAGCCGGGGATCCAGAGGGGACAGGTGAGACTGAATGAGGACGTACGACCTTCACACTTAGCACTAGTAATGTTCAAGATTTTGCAAACTTTGGCCACTTACCATCTCCTCTACAGCCCACTAATGATACATTTTGTTTTGAGTTCGTGAAATATAATGCCAGTCTCTGCAGCTCTGATTGCATTCACATGTCTTCAAACATAAACGCAGAGTTCAGAAAAAGGAAGGAGTCCCATCCTTTAAAGGTGCTCGAGAGGGGGGTTAGAAGTCCCTTTAGCCATGGCAACAATGGGATGTGGTGTGCAAATGAGGTGCAGGGGAGAGGGAGCTGAGGTCAGGGGTCAGAGGTCAAAGTTGTATTGAAACAAAGGAGCTCCATCTCAGGGTCAAGCTGATCGATACTGACACTCTGAAAATCCAATGTTATTTCTCCATGGGGTTTTGGATTTTTGCAGAACTTAACCTCTGTGTCAAACAAACATTTATGATACTTACACTTTTTGTTAAGCAGGATAATCTCCACATATTAACACCACTTCCTGATTTTTGAAGTAAAAAGCTAATGTTTGGCTATAAAGCAACTACAGCGTGGTCACATGACTTCACGTCACCACCGCTAAGCTAAAGGCGGCTAATGTTGGGCTATAAAGGAACCACAGCAGGGTCACATGACTGAACCTCACCACCGCTAAGCTAAAGGTGGCTAATGTTGGGCATGATGACGTTTAGTCGTCTCATTTAGACACTTGTTAGCAACTGAAATCTCACCTCTATTTAAGTGGCCAGTGTCTTGTGTCACACTGCATTCGCCTGATTATGCTACCATGATGGATTCACCAACAGGATTTCACTTAGCTACTGATTAGCTTTGGCAGCATTGATTTATTAATACCAGTACACATCTTCTAGATGCAGGACCAACAAAACACAACATGTTTTAGTGCAGTCACTGGGCATATTTGTTGTCATGCGTCACTACGTGCCGGCGGCGGCGGGCATTTTACTGAGTACCGGCACCTTGCCGGTACTCAGTAAGAAGTGCCGGTGCCACATGGGTAAAAATCAGAAGTGCTGGCACTGCGTACCGGTGAGTACCGGCCCAATTCAAGCACTGGCAGTAGGGGGACTATAGACACTCTGCTGAGCCCTTTACTTTGTATTGGTGTAAAACTAAGCCAGTTTTAGATTTGGTTGTCAAAGCGTACTTTATATTTCCCCCTGAGGGACTGAGGAGATCAATCTTACCCCTCAACATTCAAAGTGCACCAGAGGCTGCATGGTGACAGATCTGTTAAAGAGAGACAGGAAGCTGGAACTAAAGCTGCTAGTACCACTACATGTTTTTAAAGCTCGGTTGGATGCTACAAAATCAGATGCTGTTGGTACCTGTACATGTGGTTAAATATGTAAATTGTAATCCCTGCACATTTTGCTGTATGATGTCCTTTTGTTGTTCTGTTGTTTATGTTTTTATGTCTTCTTGTGGAACCTACTGCTGCAGGTCTCCCTTGAAAAAGAGATCATTGATCTCAATGGGATTTTACCTGGATAAATAAAGGTTTTGAATTGAATTGAATTGAATCTTATGGGAGTCAGTCAGACTTATTTTAGCTTTTAGATTTCTTTACAGATTGATATCAAATGTAATACCTGTCAGAAGTAATATTGTATAAATGTTTTTTTCGGATGGTCCTGAAATTAAAGTCAGAATTCTGAGAAAAAAAGTATACATCTGAAAATAGTCAGAACTATTACACATTTTTTCCTGAAAATTATCATGGCAAAATATTTTTTTCATCACCGGTTTTCACAAAAACCAAAAGGTAACTAACAAATCTGAATTTGTGGCAAAAAAAAAACCCATTTAATTTCCTGTGTCCTGTTTCATTTCAGATGCTATAACTGTGGAGCCCTCGGCCATCATGCCAAACAGTGTCAGCTGCCTCCTCAGCCCAAAAGGTGCCACATCTGTCAGAGGCTGAACCACATGGTGTCCAGCTGTCCAATCAGAGCGCAGCAACATCAGTCCGCAGCTGAGGAAGAGGAGCACCACCCTCTTTAAACTCAGAGAAACTGTGAGGTTTTTAACTGGAACAATGTTTAACGATAGAACAACTCAGGGTTTATTTATTGAGATATAAAATGTGAAGTTTAAGGTTGTTTTAATGTCTGGATATGTGTCTTAGCTCTAGGATAAAACAATCAGATTTAGTGTGAATTCATCCAAAAAAGTAGCAACAGAAATCAACTTTCTTTTATTCCCAAAATTCAAAAACAGATAATTTATTGATATCATAAACATTAAAACGTATGTGCAAGATAGGAAATATCCCCGAAAGGCCTGTCAAGTTGACAAGATAATAAAATAGTTTAAATCTTGTAAAAGTTTCTATCTATTTTGACTTTATTGTCATACTATTAAGTTATATATTTATGAAAATAACAAATTAATTCTCCCGAGACAACACTGAGATGTTTTTTCCATTTGCGAAATAAAAATTCAGATAATATTATAATAATAAAGTCAATTATTTAATTTCTTTTATTGACAAGATCTTATCTACTATGACTTTATCCTTGCAATATTCCAAGTTATTTTCTCCCAAATAAGGAGAAGATAGAAGTAAAAATGTAATTGATTGAAATGATTACAACTCTTTCTTAAAATATTTCTATATCATTCTCAAATGAATGTCCTCAATGCTCTGGTAAATTGTCGATTGAAACAAGAGTAACTTTTTATTTGTAATCAACTTGATGAAGATGAAGACAACATCCAATATGTGAATGTAAGACAGAAACTTGGTTGTCATTTGCCTTTTTAGGAAAACCTTTGTTGGTATTTTATTGAAAAGTGAATGTAGATAAGTGAACAACCTCCTCTTTTTAATGAGGTTCTTGATGTCTTATTTACCAAGCCGTCATTTATGTATTCAAACTTTTATGCAAGACCTGTATTGATTGTATGCTAAACTCTAATATGTGTGTCAGGGATTGTATTTCACACAAATAATATTCTCTCAACTTAAATTATGGTAATTTTAGTGGAAGCTGAATGTATTTCAATCAGAAGAGACATCGAGTTTGGTAGGGTTAGGGTTATGGGTAATGTTTTCACAGATCAGTAGAAAGCTTCGATTGATTAATAATGGAGATTTAATGCTTTGCTCAAAGGTTACAGTTACATGCAAAAACCCCTTCACAACAGTGCTGCGGTCACTTCATACTTCAGGTGCTTTTATGAGTATCTTAGATTACTAATTTGATTACTGCAAACAGGCCCGTACACAGGATTTCGTAAATACCGAGGTCCAAAACATGCTAGGGGAGCAGGTGAGAAACTAAAGAGGGGGTTCCACATCTGGCAGATCAGGTGTTGGTGCTCCCGGATTTGGCACCCCACTATAACTCTGTCCAAGAGTCGTACTTTCACCAAAATCACACTGGTGTTTGCTGTTCACTTCTAGTTTGTGCACACAAAAGCATTTTACTCGGCTCAGCAGGTGAAAAACTAAAGAGGGTCTTCCACATGTGGCAGACCAGGCGTTGGTGCTGACGGATTTGGCACCCCCACTATAACTTTGTCCAGGGTGGTCGTACTGTCACCAAAATCACACTGGTGTTTGCTGTTCACTTCTAGTTTGTGCACACAAAAGCATTTTACTCTGGGCTCAGCATATAAACATACATCTCTTTTTGAACTATTCTTTGCCTTTCAAAAGCATTACATCATTATTTACACAACACGAAAATAACTTCATAAAAAGTATTTATTTTACCTTCCCTTATTATACATCCATGGGTACATGTCCGGACTGCGGCTGAGTGTTGATACATTGATGTTGTCTTCTTCTGCTTGCTTTAATGTAGGCTACCTGCTTGGGAACTCACAGAAAGATCAGACTGTTGAGATGTCTGCCTACTTTGACCAACAGGGGGGTTCAGATGAAGCCTCATGAGATGAACCCTTTTGAGAACCAATTGGTTGGAAAGCTTCACAGCTTCATACGGCTTCGTCTCGCCATCACTAGGTATAAGTTGTGCAGCTCGGTGACGGTGTCTTTCGGCTTGTTTTGATAAGGCTGAACTCCTCATCTAGCGTAAATATGGTTGTTAAGAGACGTTGTTCGTGTTTTGGGTTTGAGTCCTTGAACCCAGAGATGGGGACTCGAGTTTGTGACTCGGACTCGAGTCGCACTTAAGTCGCACACACAGAGACTTCAGACTTGACTTGGACTCCTGCTCAAAAGACTTCGGACTCGACTTAGACTCGTGTTTTGGGACTCGTGAACAATCATTGTTTTCTATTTTTGGCGTATTAACATTGAGGAAACTCTGAAACGTCTGACGGGCGTCCTTCCATGGCGACCGGCGGTACACCTGCAGCTGTACCGCTTGTAATTAGGTTCAACTATAAAAACTTTGAACAAAACGCCGGCGGCACCAACAAAAGGAGCGCACACTGCAAAGTCTGCAATATTAAAATCAAAGATGCTGGTGCAACAACGTCAAATTCCACCAGGCACTTGAAAACTCACCCGGAGAGGTCAGTCACATTAACGCATATGGACGGTTAGCAAATATGTTTAGCTCAGCATCAGCTATGTAATGTTAACTTAGCTTGCTACTAGCTTTGTAACTGAATATTTGAAAAGATGAGTGAATGTTTGCTTGTCACACTTGTTTGCGTTGAGTGGCGTTGACAACTCTTGACATGACATAAAAAAGGTCGGTAACGTTAATCATTACGTTCCGCTGCCACCATCTACTGGCTAACGTTAAACGTAGAAAAATACATAGTTACATACATAAATACATCTGTCGGTTTATAGGCAGGTTACAGGTTTATTGTTGACCACGTAACGTTAATGTTACAGGTTTATCAGGTTACCATTACACTGGGTTTGAGTGAGAGGATAGAGGAATATGTTTATTTATAGTAGACTTAAAAGATGTCATTAGAGACCCAGTGTAATTAAACAATACGGTTGCAGAGGTCACATTTTAACATTTTTGTCCACTGGCCAAATGGCTAGCCTAGTGAATGTTGAAATGTTACCAGCCACTCAATAGATTGCCATTGTTATTTGTGGCTGGTGCGTGCAACATACAGTACCAGCCACTTGCATGATTTACCAGCATTTGGCTGGTAAATGGTGTTAATGGTAGATATCTCTTTTGGAACAGGTCATGTTTTAATATCACCAGTTCAGTATATTTCAGATAATATTGCAGCAATAGTTTTTTAGTTGCAAATGGCACAGAACAAATGTTTACTTTTAAGTACTTTTAACAGTTTCCCTGCGGGGGATTAATAAAGTATTTGTGATACTGATTTCTGATTCTGAAGTGTTTTGCTTATAAGTTGTTTGCATTTAGCTAAAGTGTGATGTTTTTCCTCATATTGCGTTGCAATAGCCTGTTTAAAGTGATCATATAACAAACAACTAATCAGTACTGATACTGTATGCTAATAGATGTAGGAGTGATAATAATACAGTAAATGCTTTGAATTTCTTAGATATAGCTGTGCAGTATTCTTAACAGACTGGATAGCAGCAGACAATAGAAGGCTTATTACAACCAGAAGAGACATGAGACTTTTCTTTTTTAGAGACTTGACTTGGACTCGTGACCAACAACTTGAGACTTGATCAAGTCTCAACTCACAAAGACTTGGGCTGCTTCTCAGGTCGATTAAATGAAATCCTTGCTTCCCTCATTTGCGTCGTTTCCCTGCGTCTAGTCCCTCCCACCAGGGAAGCATGGAGGGACGCAATGAAACCACGAGAAGCAGGGAAATTAGTTTTAAGAGCAATGGGACGTCCTTTCCTCCGGAGCGTCACGTGAAGCGACGTCCGTTTGTGATGACGCTGCACAGCTGATCGTCTGACAGCAGCTCTGTCCCCGTTATTTCCACACACCCCCCCGCCTCTGTTAGTACACATTTACTGACACAAACATTTGTATCATCTGTTGTAGACCCAAATAAATAAAATTAAATAAGAACTCATTCTCAAAAAAGATAAACGCCATTCTTAAAATGTATAAACGAACATTAGTTTAATTAATATTGATTAGAGTGCACAATAGAAATACAATAATTGAGAGAAGAAAAAGAGATATGTTATCTATCAAAACCCAGTTAGATTAACATTCATTGGATTGCACACTTTGTTTGTTTGTTTGGATATGTAGCATATTCACATTGTAATAGCACTTAATGACTGACTGAATGGAAATGACAATAAATGAAAATGTAAAACGAAAAAAGCGACCATGAAAAATATTTCCAAAAAATGAATAAAATGATTTTTTTACCACTTTGTTGTTCAGATATATCACATATTTGTAACAAAATTATACATTAATTGAAACAAAACACGGTATAAACTGAGGAGTGACTCCCGTGAGGTTCATGTATTTTCTTCACTCCGCTGGGAAACTGCTCTCATGTCAAGAAGCATCGATCAGTGCATGCACTGCCTCGTCCAATCAGTGAGCGATACACAGTAAGGGGGCGGGGTGAGTATCTGAGGATTTCATCGGAGGATGGTCTGGTGGTTCCTCGGTTATCGCTCCTCCATGATCGCTCCTCGCTCGGTCCTCCGGGCAGAAATAAGAGTCATGGGACGGTACTCAAGATGGCGCAGGCAAATCAACTTCCGGTGAGACCGAGGACCGAGGAGCGAGGAAATGAAAATAGTCGACCTGAGAAGCAGCCTTGGACTCGTGACCAAAGACTTGACTTGGACTTGCAAAAAAAGACTTGTGAACATCTCTGCTTGAACCGTCAATATCTTTCAAAAATAAACCTAACTATGGAAAGCCCTCAACGCTAGTCTTATCAATATAGACTCTAAGAGGGCATTAAAGACTGTCTCTACGGCCTCTTTGTTGTAATAACAACTATATCTTAAAATCGTTATCTATCATTAAATGTCGTGTGTTCTCTTTTATACAGCCATGCGTTTAGCAGACGAGGGCTTTTATTTTGAAACTACTTCCGGGGAATCCTCTGGCCAAACTAAAACTAAAACATTTTTGCAGTAGCTTTTTGTTTGCTGGTTTGAGCAAGAAAGACAATCGAAACGAAGGTACAAGGTGCTTATTATGTTTATTTATGTTTCCTTTATTAGCATTTTCCGTTCGGTATAATAGTTATTTTTGGAAAGGGTCGTTTTGTTATGTATCCAGTAGTGGGCAGTAATGCAACATCTGGATGCCAACCGCCTGTAAAATCAAAATAAGAAGAAGAAGAAGAATGAACGGCTAAACATCCAGGGTTTAAATGGCAAAGCTAACAAGCTAACGGTTACCAGTTGGTCAACGGCTGGATTCTTTTGCGATGGCTCTCATGGAGAGTATCTGGGATTTGATTTCGAGCACTTTGGGTTATTTATACCTGGATACCCATAGTGTAGGATTGGCTTGTTTTCACCGTAGAAAGATGACGACGTTTGCGGCGTTTCAGTGCCTCAATCCCGGGCGTCGGTGATGCTGTTAACCGCTGGTGAAATGTTCTCAGAATTTGGATAAAGAACTAAAATCTCGTTATTATAAACAGTCTTGGGAAGTAACGAGATTACACGTAACGAGATTACGTAAACGGGATACAAAAAAAGGTAACTGTATTCAATTACATTAAAAATAATAATAATCAGATTACATTTATAAAGAAAATATATTACAATACATTTCTAAAATAAAGGTCCATATATTATAGGTAGACGTACTGAATTAATTATCTTTATATTTAGGCTACTTTAATTCTCCTTTATTTTAATGTTAAGCTTTAACAGTGCATTAGTAATCTATTACTTTTACTACATTTATATCATAACGTATATCTAACTTTCTGAGGTTAAATTGTAACCTGCAACACATCTTATTGTTTTTTTTTTTTATTTGAATTGCATTTTCATATTGTGGTAATACACAATTAAAAGAAAGTAGTCAGATTACTTTGATACTCAGATTCTTTAACCGATTACATTTGTTGACATGTAACTAGTCATTTTAATGGATTACATGTTTGAAGTTACCCTCCAAACCCTGGTTTTAAGTCATGAAAACCTTCAGTATCAACAAACGGCCTAATCTAATTTCTTTATAAACTACCCTCTGCTCAGTGGCTTTAAAGTACATCAAACTTCAATTAAACACTATTTTTGTCCTAGCTTTCACACTGTTTTATTTATTTTCACAGCAAAACTCACAGTTGAGATTAAAGGCATTGTTCTCAGTGGGATTTCATCATCAGTTTCTCTGTTTCCAGTTGACTTTAAATGATGATGACTTTTTTGGTGTATTAAAGGGTCCCTACTCCACATCATGAAAACTGCGAGTATCAGCAAATTGATCCCCGGACACTTCCAACCCCGACCCCGACCCCGACCCCTCATCACGGGCCGGTTGGTGACAGACCAGAGGAGCCGAAGGGGAAACCCAGGAGGAAGTGGCACGTGTTCCCCGGAAAGAACCGGTTCTACTGCGATGGGCGGATCATGGTGGCCCGGCAGAGCGGCGTGCTGCCCCTCACCCTGGGCCTCATCCTCATCACCAGTGGATTATTCTTTATTTTTGAGTGAGTATGGGTTTGTTTTAAGGTCCACGGTTCTGTCACGTCCCCTGTGAGTTCAGTGGAAATACCAAAACATGTCAGCTTCCACTATAGTAAAGCAATATGAAGCATACTAGCATTGAACATTATTATTTTGTTGAGTTAAATGTTATCTGATGAATAAGATCTTTGGTGAACTGTAAACCAGGTTCTACTAATTCATAAAATATCCTTATACACAGTGGTGGAAGGTAACTAAGTACATTTCCTCAAGTATTGTACTTGAGGAACAAATGTAAGTACTTTACTTGAGTCTTTTCCCATTATGGTACTTTATACTCCCCTTTGCACATGTAGATTATAAATAGAATACATTATCATATATTATTAGGTTTCCGATTGGTATAGAATGAAACTCTATGCTAAAATATATGGTTCTTAAATATCCCATTCTGCAAAATTAGTGCTTTTACTTTTGGCACTTTATATATATGTTGATGCAACTACTTTTTAACTTGTACTACTACATTTTGAATGCAGCAATTTTAAGTAATTGAGTATTTTTACCCTGTAGCATTGCTTTTTTTACTTAAGTAAATAATGAGTATTTCTTCCATCACTGCTAATACATACTTCATGAAGTGTTTGTTATCACAGTGTAGTGAAATGTATGCTGTGTCTCTATGGATCTGAGATTTTGATTAAAGGCACTGCATGTTAATTAAAACTAGATCCCCTGGTGGGTTTGAAATAGAGAGACGAAGTCCCGCCCATCTACTTCAGACCATTGGACCTTATTTCGGAAAAATTATGTATTGAAGTGAATGGAGAGAGAAAGATTATCTTTCGATCCCGTTTGAATTGTGCCACGAATTACACATTTGATGTTTGTCAATCTTAGAAAATTATTTCCATGTAAAAAAAGTGACAGTTTGTCGTAAAACTGTTGAAATATAAGACTATGAAAAATATGTAATCCCAGAATCCCGGTCCCGCATGCTGGCTCTTAAGGAACCGGCTCACTCCCCTTGTGTGTGTGCACAGCTCTCAACACGCCCAGACTTGGAGTGATTTTCACCTCTTTTAATACTTTTCGTCTCATTCTGAAAGAAAGAAGTGAAATGTTCCAACGTGACGGCCGTCTTGGTGTTGGTGCGAGATGGGAGATGTAGTTCATTGAGCGTTTCACACAAAAAAAAGTGTTACTTCACAGTTTTACGACACATTTCTATTTTTTTACTTGCAAAATTATCTTTTAAATTGACAAACATCATATGTGTAATTCATGGCACAATTCAAACGAGACCGAAAGATAATCTTTCTCTCTCCATTGACTTCAATACATACTTTTTCCGAAATAAGGTCCCATGGAGCTCAACCGGAAAGGGAGGGACTTCGCCTCTCTATAGCAGCCTCAGTTATATGAGACTTGGATTTCTTTATATCCTTTGTTTGTCATGTCTTAGTAATCCATCCCCTCTCTTCCTCTCCTCACAGCTGTCCCTTCCTGGTCAAACACCTGACCAGCTGCATCCCTGTGATTGGAGGCTTCCTCTTTGTGTTTGTGGTCATCACGTTGCTCCAGACGAGCTTCACGGACCCCGGCATCTTGCCCCGAGCGACGCCCGATGAGGCAGAAGACATCGAAAAACAGATCGGTAAGAGCCAACTCCAGTCATAGAAACATTGTTGTCTTAAGTGCTTCTGACTACAGCTGCATCAAAAAATCAATCTGCAGCAAAGTATCGCCAACTATTTTGAGTTCTAAGTGTTTTTTCATGAAAGTATGCAGAAAATACAGTTTTCAGGCCCTCAGAAAACGGCTTCTCTCTGTTTTATGTCATATTTTTAAATGAGTGAAACTGATAAAACAAGACATTTAAAGACATCACTTTTGACCTTAAGAGACTATGATGGACTTTTAAAGTATTTTCTGACCTTTTTAAAAGACAAAAAATGTATCAAACCGTCTAGAAAATAATCTGCAGATTGACAGTAATGTAAGAACCAGCCCTTATTTTGTGTTTTACGTCCAGTATCATTAAAAATAAGCCTTTTTAGTCTCTCTTTTCCCCGCAAGGTGTTTTTCCTGCCGGTTTATGACCCAGGTTTAGAGCATCATTTGCACAATGTGATACCTAAACTCAAACTGCTTGATCTCTGCTCATTTCTTTATAAACTACTCTCTGCTCAGTGGCAATAAAGTGTGTCAAACTTCAATGAAACACTATTTTTGTCACAGCTTTCACACAGTTTGTTTATATTCAGAGCATAACTCACAGTAGAGAATGAAGGCATTAGGCGCTTTCACACCGGAGTACTTTTCCCCGTGCTTTTCCCTTTTAGTTCCGATAGTTCCTGGGATGTTGCGTTCACACCAAAAAGAGAACTTAGTTCATGAGAACTTTTACCCCCTTTTTAGTGCCTGCTAGAGAGGTGGGACAATCCTGGGGAGAAAAAAGTTCCAATTTCGATTGGCTGGGCGAATTGCAAACCACGCCCCGTGAAACTCGGAAAAGTTTTTTTAAGCCGCCATTGTATTTGCTGGAATTAGCATTATTAGCATTAGCATTAGCCCAGCGCATCAACGGAGAGAGAATAATTTATGGCAACACAAAAAAAACATGGGAGCGGTGGAGATGAGGAGGTGTCGGCGTTCTGGCGATTTACTCGGAAGGCTTCAGTAGAAGCTGCTGGGAGTCCCAGCAGCTTCTACTGAAGCCAGTCCCTAACTCCGGGACTTCCGGCCGGGGACTTTGGGCGGCAGTATACGCCGTGAAGTGGTTTGCGGCCTGCCAGTAAACCCAAAGCAGAAGAAGAAGAAGTGATGTCAGCGGCTTCATTTGCCTAATCCTCCCTAGGAACTTATTCCGGTGTGAACGCAATCTGCTCTTCAGTTCCATGAGGGTACTAAGTGCTGGGAACAAAGTACGGCAAAGTACTTGGTTCTTTTAGCTGTTTTACTGGAATACAGACATCAGTTTTTCTGTTGCCATTTTATTTTAAACGATGAGGATTCCTTTGACGCATTAAAGACGTATTTACCCTGTGTAACGTATGTCTCATTGGCAGCTTTAGGGCATTTTTTGTGAAATCAATGTGTCTGTAACTTGGACCGGAGGATTTTCTGTCCCTCAGTGTTTCCTTTTTCCACCAGGGTTCAGTCCATCACTTATATGCACTCTCAGTTTGAAGTCCTGCCAGCACTACCTTATCTTTAAATATGGATTACTTCGATATATTGACCACCGTGTCTAAAGCTGGCTCTGTGCACCTTGTTACTTCCTACTCAGGACCAAAGTTTAGGCAGCGATGATGTAACATGTTCACATTACTGCTGCTCCAGATATTTTTAATACAGACGCTCTGACATTAGTCTTGCATCTTTACCTACCAGGCGATCTTAAAGAAACAGCTTGGATATTTAGTTTGACTTCTTATTCTCTTAGGCTTAATCTCATCACTGATGCCATTACACGTTCATTTAAAAAGCACTTTATGTTGGAAATCATTACATTACATTTCATCTAGTTGCTTCTTTTATCCAATGTGACGGACAATAAGTACAATCAAAGTATATAACGTTCAAATAAGCGGCGCATTTCTTTATATTCAAAATCAAACTAGAGCTGTGATACTAATCTAAGAACAGTACAGTGATACGGTAAGCAGGTGGTGTTACGTTTTTTGTCGTTCCTAAATGAAGCTATGGATACTTTTAAGTAAACTTGTCATCATTTTTCGTTTTCGAGCTTTAAATGCACTTATTTTTGAGCACCACAAACCATATAGTTCCATTATATTGGAGAGAAGTCTATATCTATATGACCAATACCTCCAAGACTCAGCAACTCAGGAAACAATCCAGATATCCAATAATTAGATTATAAATAGCGCTACGGGTAAGAAATAATGTTTGTTTGATTTTTTTCATTTCATTTCATTTGATCGTTTATTTGACGGGGACAATGCACAGTAATGAACACTTAACACATTAGAATGTGTCAAGCGTAGCAGTGCCAGGTTTAGCTTTGAGCTAATTTCCATCTGCAGTCCCTCACATAAAACATTTAAGAGTTTACATTTTACAAACATAGCAAAAACAAAATACATGATATGCAAAAAGTGCAAAAGAGCAAGAGCAGCATACACAAGTATTTATGACATGGTAATACAATATAGCAGCAACGACATGTAGAGTGCAAGAGGAGATACCCCTGTGTTAAAGTGCATTTAGCGCTGATTGCAAGTCATGTTCTGAACATTCGGTTTTCAGAATAAAACAGTTTTAAGTTAAAACAGTCTATTTAATTTAAATTACGCCATTTAAATTGATTTGATTTCTTACACCGCAAATAAAGAATTTTAAAAGAAGAAATCTCTCCTTTGATCAGTGAATAAATGTAATTGTCTCTCTGTCCCTCCCTGTGCAGATAACACGGGGAACACCAGCTATCGGCCGCCCCCCCGCACTAAGGAGGTGGTGATCAACCAGCAGGTGGTGAAGCTCAAGTACTGCTTCACCTGCAAGATGTTCCGGCCCCCCCGCACCTCCCACTGCAGCCTGTGTGACAACTGTGTGGGTGAGCTGACATTCACACACCATGAATAATAAATACAGGCCTCACAGGGAACATCATCCCATCGCCGGGGATCAGGCTGGATCCATTGATAGGGTGGGATGATTGACGAGGAATAAAATAACTAATAATTGACTATTTGACTGATGGTGCAATCGTGTTATCATTTCAAATATTGGAGGGAACGACTATTTTTAAAACGTTATGATTGAAACGATAATTACCTTTCATATTGTATTAAAGGTCACCTATTATGCAAAATCCACTTCTTCATGTCTTTTATACATCAACATGTGTCACACTGTCCCCTCTGTGTAAAGAGATTCTGAACGTTTCAGGAAACACCGTATCACCTGAATCTCCTCCTAGAGCACCATTGTGTTCTTTGTAACCAAATCTCTCTCAGAGGGGCGTGGGGAGGGGCTCCTTATTTTCATCTAAAGTAACAGACAGAGAATCAGCACTTTGGAAACAGGGCTGAAACAGAGGGGATTATGGGATGCTGCAATGATCTGTTTGGTGTTTGTAGCCAAACACTTCAGAGACATGTTTTGTATATATCTGAGACTTATAACATATTGATGAAAAACAGTATAATAGGGGACCTTTAAAATAGGTTTGTGTGCATGTAAATGGTCTTCAAAGGCTAAAATCCCCGTTATCCTTCCAGAGGAATTTCTCTCCCACTCATCAATTCATTGTGCATCCCTTTTCATCAACATGCGTTTGTTTTTCAGAGCGGTTCGACCACCACTGCCCCTGGGTGGGGAACTGTGTGGGAAAACGCAACTACCGCTTCTTCTACACCTTCATCGTGTCGCTCTCCTTCCACACCGCCTTCATTTTCGGCTGCGTGACCACACATCTGTCTCTGAGTACGTGTGTTTCTTTGCTCCGGTTCACAGGTGTTTCATGGTTTAAAAACTGTGTGTGTGTGTGTGTGTGTGTGTGTGTGTGTGTGTGTGTGTGTGTGTGTGTGTGTGTTGTGTGTGTGGGTGTGTGTGTGTGTGTGTGTGTGTGTGTGTGTGTGGTGTGTGTGTGTGTGTGTGTGTGTGTGTGTGTGTGTGTTGTGTGTGTGTGTGTGTGTGTGTGTGTGTGTGTGTGGTGTGTGTGTGTGTGTGTGTGTGTGTGTGTGTGTGTGTGTGTGTGTGTGTGTGTGTGTGTGTGTGTGTGTGTGTGTGTGTGTGTGTGTGTGTGTGTGTGTGTGTGTGTGTGTGTGTGTGTGTGTGGCTATCTATCTGGCTATCTATCTGATAAGAAAGATATACAGTTTTTACAGTACAATGTTTTGTTTTTGAAGGTGTCTGTGTCCCACTAAACATTCACAGAGTATTCAAATGTTATTTCATCCAACAGCCAGTTTACACAAGAGTTAGAATATTCGAGCGTGACCTTGGTGCTACTGCTCCCACATCAAGAAGATTAACCAAAACAGTTTTAGGAACTACGAACTTTTTCTATTTGATGGAATTGAGTCAGAGTTATTTGATTTGCTGCTCTGAATAGCTTCATTCCTGTTTCTGCACCGTTGATAAAGGCTACAGTTATATCATTTGTATTTTACGGTTCAGTAATAATAGTACATGTTATTTATAAAGGGATTTGTATGATACTCAGTTTAAATGTACAGGGTAAAATTCATTCAAGAAATGACTAAAGCAACACACAACAGAAAAAGGATTACATTTCTGTGGTTGGTGCGTAGGATTGACTCGTGTGCTTCAAACATTCATATCATGTTTCAACAAAGTTTATATTTGGTTTATATGTGTTAGAGTTAAGCTTTTCAAAGACAGCATTTCGATTGCAACCACAAACTGGTTATCTCTCCAACTTGTTGCACACAGTTCCTTGTATTTCCCACACTTTTATATAACTTTAAGTTGTAACAAAAAAAATCTATATGTATCTGCATTTGTTTGGAGATACATCAAGACATCACCACTTTCATACCAAACAATAATTGGAGAAAAGACATGGAAAATACACTTTTTGACGTCTTTTATACATAAGTATGTGTCCCCGGTGTGTCAGGGAAAGAAAATAAAACCCTCTCTCTTTTCCTCCGTACCCAAATCTCTAAAAACGGGGGTACAACGGAGCTGATCCAGATTTGCTTCCGATATGACGTAATATCTGAAATGTGGACCCACGGCCCTATCAGAAACGTTACTATCAGAAACAATGCCCGACTGTTTTGGACGTAATATGGTCGTTGTTTACATTAGCATCGCTAACACTCAGAGCTAACCTGTACTGGAGAGCATGTGTGTGAAGAAGCAGGAAGTAAAAAGCAACTCACCTTGTGGTATAACCGGCAAGAGAGAAAGCCTTTGAGCTCCAGACTGTTT
Organism: Gymnodraco acuticeps; assembly: GCF_902827175.1. Classification (NCBI taxonomy): domain Eukaryota; kingdom Metazoa; phylum Chordata; class Actinopteri; order Perciformes; family Bathydraconidae; genus Gymnodraco; species Gymnodraco acuticeps. Next base: position 1,750,404 of record NW_022991064.1, on the reverse strand, counting down.
CAGAGATAATCCTTGATAATCCATGATATGGCGTTTCATCACGACAGCATTTAGTTTAGACAGTAGCTGCCGGGTCCCGCATGAGCTCAGCCCCTTCCTTTTTTATTTATCAATTGTTTTGTTTTTTAAAGCTTTATACCCAGAATCAGAACTTTTGAAACAGGAAGTGAAATAGAGGGATATGAGGCATGGCTAGAATAGGTGATATGTTTGGTATTTTGAGCAAAACACTTCATAGACATGTTTTTTATATATCTGAGACCTATGCTATTGCCTAAAAATAGCATGATAGGTGACCTTTAAATAAAAGTCAAACGCATTTAATCAAAATGACTTGTGTGAGGATGTTAAATGTTTTTAGGGGTGATGCCACACTTTGAAAAACCTTGAGAAACTTCAAAAACATATATTTTATTTTCATTTTAATGTTGTGTTGCTGTTTTAATATTTTAATTGAACTTTTAATATTTTATTGTATTTTCTTTTTATCACCACTGTAAAGCATCTTTGAGCACCTGAAAAAGCGCTTAGAAATCAATTTTATTATTATTTTACAATTATTTTAATCTCGTAATTCCTCCTCTCTTCCAGGAGCTCAGGGGGGGAAAGGCCTGGTGTTCGCTCTGCAGGAGAGTCCCGGCAGATATCCTTTAGTCATGAATGTGCTTTGATAAGGTTTCTCTCAGTGAACATGTATTATTCACATTTCTCCCAGCTCTAACAAACCTCCTTGACTCAGCCTCTTACTGCAGTGGAGCTGGTCATCTGCTTCTTCTCCGTCTGGTCCATTTTGGGCCTCTCAGGCTTCCATACATATCTGGTAGCCTCCAACCTGACCACCAATGAGGACGTGAGTACGCTGCAATAACAGAGAAGCTTTGAAAGGGATTTCTTTTTTGGTTTGTTGTGGGCCAACCTTAAGAAAGTTTGGGATATTCCTAAAATCAATTATTATTTTTGTTAAAGGTAGGGTAGGTAATTCACTTCAGAAACACTTTTTGTGTATATTCCATGGAATGCTCTTAACATCCCGATAGCAATGAATACATGAAATGCTTTGACAATAAATATACAAATATTTCATCTGTGGAAGCCGTGGCGCTGTAAAAAGCACGACCAATCATCTGAGCCGGCCCGGCTAAAGTAACTGGATGGCCTACCTGCCTGTCAGCCTTCCATCTATGCACAAACTTATCTCGTGCCCTCATTGGTCATGTGCGCGTTCGTGTGTGTTGGAGGAGGGGCTCTGTAAGGAAGTCTGAAGGAAGGGGCAGAATATTTTCGGCTGCGTACTTTCAAATTCTAGCGCACTCGAGCTGGTTTCTCCATTCTTACCTACCCTACCTTTAACTGTCTGTCAGTAATTGTCAAGTCCTCTCTGTTTTTTGGTGCAGTTTCCCCACTTGAAAGGGACTTGAAACATCTACTGGACTTTTAACAGGATTCCACTCCAATGAAACAGCAACTGTTACTTTCTCAGTCTTTTATTTCAGTAGTTTACTTCAAAACCAAAGGTCCATTCGGTTGCTTAACGGGTCTTTAAGTGAAAAACCTTTGAAGACAAGAAAGATGCATTAGACAACTTGCAATAGTCATTAAAATGAATAAAGCATGCAAACAATACACTGACACTGCTGCCTTGTTTACGAATATTTTACAAATAAACTGGGCAGACTAAGCACAGAAATATACATTTTAAACATGAAATCAATTATCTAAACCACATGTGTCAAACTCAAGGCCCGGGGGCCAAATCAGGCTCGTGGTGGATTTAATTTCGCCCGCAGGATAATTTCTAATTACTATTAGATCTGGCCCGCCGGTATATTGCACGCACACCTTCACTCCATCCTGAGGGTCTCCTCCGCTCAGAGCCTGACCCCAAACATTGATGAACCTGCACCCAAGATGAGTATCTGGCTTGAACTAGCATCACAGAGCAGCAACCTGAGTTTAATGGAAGTTTCCTTCTGCACTTTTTTTCTTTGAGGGAAATAGTTTGTTTGACGCTGGTGTTGGCCTGTGGAGAAATGTAATCATAAGAAATGACTCCGGAAAATCTGCAGATAGAGCCATAAGAAATGAATGCAACTGATTATTTAATGTTGTTTTTATAGGCAATCATTTAAGCTTAGTTGGTTCCAGGTTTAATATGTGCAATAAGTTCATTTCAATAAGTTCTGCTATAAACATTGAACCAGTCCGGCCCTCGCCTAGTACCCATTTTTTCATTTTGACCCACTGTGTATTTGAGTTTGACACTCCTGGTCTAAACCAAACTCTTTTAAAATCTCAGCAGATTTAATTAATTGGATTTTATTAGAAATGTTTTTAACAAATCAAATGAATTATTTTTAAACAAGAAAGATTCTTAAACACTCAACATATAGCATTTTTATAGAAAATGGAAGAATCTCTTTTGTTAGTATTCACAGGGTTAATGAGAAGTTCCAAATCCAACCCAACACCTGGGACACTAACCCAAGTATCTAATGACGTGGATGTTGAATAAAGCTGGTAATAAATAGGTGTTCTCATCCTGTGTGTCCCAGATTAAAGGCTCGTGGTCGGGGAAGAGTGGAGAAGATGTGACCAACCCTTACAGTCAGAGAAACATCTTTGTGAACTGCTGCTCTGTGCTCTGTGGACCCATGCCCCCCAGGTCAGTGGGAACTTGGTTTTATTGAAGTAACACATATGCATGTACATAATTAGGAATGAGCAAAAACCACATCTTCAATCAGGGACTCATAAATCCAACAATCAATTTAGCATTCGGCATTTTTGATGATGAATCATGCGGGGGAAAACCTCTGCAGAGACAGGAGTCAGGACTCAAAGAGACACGAGGAGAGCTGGAGCTTTGATGGCAAACACTGACGGTTTATTTGGAGCTTCGGCCGGAGAATTCACAAGACATGTCACGGGCCACAAGGTTGAGATGCCACAATCAATCCTGAAGACCCCTCCTGTAGCTCAAGGTTTTAACTAGTTCAGAGTGAAATAATCAACATTCTTCAATAGATAGACTAAACAGCTGAGGACACTGAATCACATTTGTTGTCGCTTATGGCTCGGGGTCATCTACACCCAGAGAAGGATGTGTTCCAGGTGTCCCACAACAATAACTATCTGACCGACAGTTGCCCGGTCATAAACTGGTAACAACAACAACAACATGCTAGGGCAGCCCGTCCTTAAGGGAGATAGCGGCGGCCCAAGGTTGGGCATCTGCGTCAGAGGGCAAAAGGTAAACATGTATACAGAATTATTCCCTGACAAATCAGTTGTTGTTGGAACATCTTCTGTCGAGCTCTAAGCCTTGACTCTTTAATTTGAAATCCCTGACATTAACAATAAATATTACATTTAGTTAGCTTCTCCACTAGGGCTGAACAATTATTCTAACCTTTAACCCTTGTGTTGTGTTCGAAAGCTGTTACCGTTCATGGTGTTCGCGGGTCAATTTTGACCCATGATTTATCTCAGTCCAAAACACACACAAATAATGACTATCATCCAATTTTGTTTTAACTACATCATAACTAACTTATAATGCATTCATAACCGCACAATCCTGTTGTAATTTAATGTTATGGCCCAAAACACATTACACCACATATTGCACACGTGCATGTGTGTGTGTTCAGGTTCAAGTGTTAGTGCACATATTCTTTGAGAAAGGTTGAGTTCCCGTGGGGGGAGGGGGGGGGGGGGGCGGGGGGCAGAGGGAGGGGAGACCAGGTGCATGTTGCGAACAATTATTGTTACAGTTGATGAAGGGGGGGGGGGGAGGGGCGTCTAAAGTCAAAGATGAATCTTGATTGGGCCAAATTTGACCCCGAGTCACCCAAAACAATTCTGACCCGAACACCAAATTATATACTTTGTTTTTTAAGAGACCTTCAGACTTGGCAAAAATGGTCAAAATCAGTTTTGTAGTGTTTATATAGCTGTTGTGGAGGATATCATGAAGCCTTGTTCCGATTAAAAAAAAAAAAAACTAAAAAAAAACTAGAGCGTAGTTATTATATCATTTTAACTTGAAACGGGTCACGGGAGACCCCAACACAACATAAGGGTTAAAGAAATTGCAAAATGGAGAAGTGAAATATTGAAATTGCAAGTGCAACATTTGAAAAAAGTAAAATATGTGGAAAAAAAAATCTGAATTCTGCAGAACCAATTTAAAAAAAAAAAAAAAAAACCTTGTTTGGTACAGATGCTCTTAAAAAAAATAAGACTGACTTTTTGGAATATAAGCCTTTGTAGACCATTTACACGCACACACTCCTATAGAACACACTGTGGGAAAGAGAAAACCCTAAATAGCATAAGAGGGCCTCTTTATTATTTCTATATCACTGTAAATTCGAATAATGTTTAACAAATGATCATTCCCTTGTATATTGCAAATCATATCGCAATCAGTACGAGTCAAAAATAATTACAAATACTTTTTTTTCCCAAATGGTGCAACCCTAATCTCCATCCCAGTGTCTTGTTTTACTTAAAGAAAATGTGCTTGCCAATAGGATGTGACAGAAGGCAAGGCAATTCAGTGCTTTACAAAAATGAAAGACATTCAGAAAATTGCATTTAAAAACAGACATTAAAAAGCAAAGATAATAAAATAAACATTAAAAAAAATACATGAATAAAAGTTACAGTGCAGTTTAAGATGTGAATATATCAATTAAAAGCAGCGGCAAAAAGAAAAGTCTTCAGCCTGGATTTAAAAGTAGTCAGAGTCGCAGCGGACCTGCAGGTTTCTGGGAGTTTGCTCCAGATATTTGGAGCATAATAACTGAACGCTGCTTCTCCAGAAACATGTATTTCTAAAGTTGTAGATATTGAGACTAAAAGCGCGCCTGCTGATTGAAATCTTTATTGTTTCTCAGCCTGATCGACAGGCGGGGCTTCCTGCCGGCGGATGAATCTGTGCAGACGGCCGGCGCTGACATCGAGCTGCCCGATCTGGCCAATAAGAGCGAGATAAACGTGGTAGGAGGATCCTCACAGCTGCCCCCCCCCTCCCCTGCACCCCCCCTCCTCCCAAAATAACTCCTCCTCTGCCTGACGGGAGCCTTGTTGCCTGCTGTAGCTCAACATCTGTCCGCTGCCTGTTGTTGAAGGGCTAATCCCTGCATACACTGTATTAGTTCAACCAGTATTTATGACGTTACTCACTGCAAAAATAGGGTGAAATTCGGTGAACGCTGGCATGATTTATAATAGCTAGAATGAAATTGAAAAGCAGGGGTTAAGACTAAGCTAAAATGAATCAAGTGCTCATAGATTTGGTAAATAAAGTATACTGTTTGCTTCTTTCATGTATGCCAAACACTGGAATCTGTCACTTTAAGGAGTCACTTTTCAGAGAGTGAGATCAATATCCATCTAATGTCTGTGTGTGAAAGCTAGCCTGTTAGCTTTGGCTGAGCAGCAGTTATTCATTTGTTGTAATGGGGAAATGGAAAAAAGGGTAGAAGTAGCACGAGTACAGTTAAACTGATTCAGATATGTCATTGATGCAGCTGTATGCCCTCGTAGGTTTGCTAACATACGCCTAGCTACTGGTCTTACTAGAATACGTTTTGCAGGACTGAGTGCTATTTCTAATGATTTCAACTTTTCAGCATTGGAGTCGGGACCAGGAGTCAGGCATTTGATCTTACTTTTTAATGGGCAATGTTGTGCTGCACCCATCACCTCTTAAAGCCTTAACATGTAACTCTAAGATCAGAACTCGATTTTTTTTGCAATCTTTTTTCAGTATGGGCTAAAGTCACTTTGACCACAACATTGAGAAGTGACGGTAGCGGTAATCTAATATTTCCCTCTTAGTTAAACCCAGGTTAACTTGTCTCTTATGTCAAGTGTTTGTGCTATGCTAAGCTAACCAGCTGCTGGCTGTAGCTTCATATTTAGCAAACGGGCATGAGCGATTGAGCGTCTTGCTCTCGGGTAAAAAGAAAAGCAATAATCCAACAAAACCATTCCTTTAAATTTCAATGTAGAGTTGTGTTGCCTTGTTATTGTGATGAGTTTACACACCTGCTTCAGGCAGCTAATATATACCTCATGGAAATGAACACAATAGTTTTGAATTGAGCAACAGGGATACTGTTCACTATATTTTTATATGACTAGTGGTTACCTTTTGTATCACAAATCTCCACCTCAGTATCTTGTCATGTGCAGTATGTGGGGTGTTTTAAGAGGGACGAGGAGTTGTATTAAGACTCTGAGGCTGTGTCCTCTTCCCTCTCTGGTTGTTTTTCTGAAAGTTAGTGATATGAAGTGTGCGGAGAGTTGTATAGAAATGTATGTTTACATCTGCGGTTCAGTGCTCTCATATCAAGTGGAAAAGAGTCGGCTGTAAAGGGTTGTACAGATTTGTGTGTACGGAGTAGACTCAAAGTGTTTTGTGGGAGTGAACAATTGTCTTAAGTTGACATCATGGTGAAGCTGTGAGCTGTTTTATATTTTAATTTAACATGTTACTTGTTTGCATATAAAGTCAAAGTGCCAAATCATTTCATACTTTCCTTCATGTCTTCATTTCACTGTTTTTGTTTGATTTGTCCATCTTGTTTTTATACATCTATTTTGTAAGTTTCTGACATGTAAAATAATAATAAAACATGCATTTGTATATCCATGCATTTCATCATCTGTGTCACTCATTTCATCGTCTGTCCACCCTCAAGATTTCAACGACGACGTGTTGAGTCCATTGTAGGTGAAAAAGAGATTAGACAAGGAAGGGGAAACTTTTGTAAATTCCTAGACTTAAGTTGAACGTGGATATTCTTAAGAATTAACGTGCTAGATTAATGACAAAAAACTCACATTTAAAGATGTAATATTGTCCGATGTTAAGTCATACATTCTGGAGAATAAATTGAAATATTTTCTGAAATTGAAGTGCTAGATTTACAAAAAAAAATCTAGATTTAGAAGCGAAACACTTGAACATTCTGCAACATTTTAATGTAAAAAATTACGAGAAAAAATACACTTGGCTTTACAACTCAAGGTTTAATCAACATTGCTCCAAAGATGAAAACCCCTCCACAATATAGGGAAGTTTGTATAAATTTTTTAACTACTGTGTGTGTGTGTGTGTGTGTGTGTGTGTGTGTGTGTGTGTGTGTGTGTGTGGTGTGTGTGTGTGTGTGTGTGTGTGTGTGTGTGTGTGTGTGTGTGTGTGTGTGTGTGTGTGTGTGTGTGTGTGTGTGTGTGGTGTGTGTGTGTGTGTGTGTGTGTGTGTGTGTGTGTGTGTGTGTGTGTGTGTGTGTGTGTGTGTGTGTGGTGTGTGTGTTGTGTGTGTGTGTGTGTGTGTGTGTGTGTGTGTGTGTGTGTGTGTGTGTGTGTGTGTGTGTGTGTGTGTGTGTGTGTGTGTGTGTGTGTGTGTGTGTGTGTGTGTGTGTGTGTGTGTGTGTGTGTGTGTGTGTGTGTGTGTGTGTGTGTGTGTGTGTGTGTGTGTGTTCTCTCTGAAAGTCTCCGTCGAAATGGAAAAGCCCACCGGCTCCTGCGGAACATGGGGGGGCTTCTGGGAACAAAGCACCGGCACGCTTCTTTGTAAACACACACACACACACACACATGGGCTGTTATGTCACTGTGATTGAATGGGCAGTCGATGAGAATGGTATAATACTCAAATTTCACATATCACTCTGAATGTCCCCCTGCAATACTTATTTTGTGAATGTAATGCTGTTAAAATGCACTTGAATGTGTGTGTGTGGGGGGGGTGTCGGATCACCTTTCACCTCCAACCTTTCCTCCAATCAATACATCTGATCAATAATAAATCAAAAAGGAGTGTCTGGACTTTGCGGTGTCCTGCGCTGGCTGAGCAGCCTCTGTTAGAGCAGGAAAAGCCTTTTCAGAGAGAGAGAGAGCGCAGAGTCTGAGCACCCTGCTGTCTGCCGGCTGAATCCTGCACGGCTTTACTCACACTGCTGCCATGTTATACACACTGTCGAATGCATCATTTAAAACAATACAGTGCATGCTCTATGGAACACTCTATGGTATTCACAATGCTCTGATGTGTAGATATTATTTTCCTACTTCTGATGTGCTGCATCAACATCAGAGAGATTAATGGCATGAAACACCTGCCTATAGTAGCTTCAGTTATAGAGCTTCTCATCTTGTTGACCCACAAACTTTGAGCAGATTCTTTATTTGATGGAGCAGTGTTGTCCGAGATGTCAAATCAAATATGATTCCCTAGTTCTGATGTGCGTCAACATCCGAAAGCTCTACAGTATGAAAGCCTATGGTAGCTAGTTTGTCAAAGGGCTGAGCTACAACCATTCAGCAGACTCTTTAATTGGTGGAGCAGTTTTGTCCAATATGATGACCAAGTCTAATATGAGTGGCTAGTTCTAATGAGCCTCAGAAAGAACTGTGAGTTCATGAAACATCTGCTTGCATGGCAGCTTGCTTGTGAGTGTGCTTCCTCCAGCTGTTATCTCATCACTTGTCTTTTTCCTTGTTTCCCAAAAATCATAACATTTTTACTTCTTCCTAGGTTTATATATTGCAATTTGTATTCTATTTAATTTGATCCTTTATTGTGTAGGTTAACCTTAACTAATGTTATTCTATTTGATCCTTTTTGTCCATTTTTACTTTAAAGGGGACCTATCATGCACTTTTTGATCTCTTTTATTCATAAATGTGTGTCCCCGGTGTGTCGGGGAACTCACGCAGCGTAGGAAAATAAAATATATTTTTTAATTTTTATCCTTTCCGGCGAATATATTATTAATATTAACAGTAACTTTCTTAAAATATATATATTTCAATACTTTATTGCAACCTTTTAACTTTAACATCTTCTGTTAATATAAACATTTATATATATATTTTTTATATTTACAATAACTTTCTTATAATAGATCTATTTTTTATTTATCCTCATCTTATACTTCTCATGTATTTATAATTGAAACGTGCCTGTGAATGAGCTTTCTGTTTCTCATACTCCAGCTGTTACACCACTTCCTCGTCTCATCACTTCTTGTCTTTTTCCTTGTTTCCTCAGTGCACACAGGGAACTAAAGGTCTGCTGGAGTCGGCCACTCTCCCCCCGCTCCTCTCCACCTCGTGTCCTCAGGGGAAACCTCTCACTGACCCCACTGTGAACTTTGACCCCTCGCCAGAGATCTCCACGAGTTGCAGCGGTGCCCGACACGTCCATCACTCCCGAGGCCGGGCATCTACGCCTCGCCACACTAAGACTCGGTCAAAGAAAAACAAACGAGCGGCTTTGCAAATGGCCAACCCTTCCTTCGATGTCCCCGTGTCCCCCTCCTCTCCGGACGCTGGCCCCAGCTCCAAAGCCAGGGGCCACAAAGGTGACAGCTTTTCACATTTGCAATGACAAAAAAAGAAAATAAAGCAATGGCAGCTTTTTTCAAGTGATTACACACCTTGTTTGAAGCTTGCATGCTGTAACACAGTCAGATACAAGTGTTATGAGTTCAAAAATGTTCGTTGTTTAGTTAGTTCTTTGAAAGCTCTGGAAGATATACATTTGTGTGTTCAATAGAGTGCTGCAGTGATGACGTATTTTTGTAGGCAGACCTGGAAGTAAGCATTGCAATCAGAATCAGAATCAGAAACAGGTAGGTTTACACTTACGAGGAATTTGACTAGGTGTCGTGGTCCATACATAAAAGTAAAACAACAATTAAAGCACACAAGCTCCCTAAACAAAAAGCAATGGGATGTTTCCATTGGATTGTGGAATGGTGCAGAAACTAGGACCTTTGGCAAACACATGTTCTCCACGTTCTCCACATCTCCACATATTAACACCACTTTATGATTTTTGCTCCGTAAATGCAGAAGTAAAAAACGAATGTTAGGCTATAAAGGAACTACAGCACGGTCACATGACTTCACGTCACCACCGCTAAGCTAAAGGTGGCTAATGTTGGGCGTGATGACGTTAAGTCGTCTCATTTAGACACTTAACAATCGCAGTTTTTGAATTCACCAGTCGGGTAACTACTGACGTGTTTAATGTCGTAGAACAAAACGTTAAAATCTCTTCAGCTTGTGTTAACCACTGACCTTATTTCAGGCATCTAACAGCTTAAAATAACGTAACTCCGAGACACGGGAACCTCAAGTGCTAAAATGCTGACTTATTTCCGGGTGTTAGGACTCAATCCTGCATCACTCTATTAATCGTTGAAATAGAAAAACTAGAGCAGATTGGAAGATGTCTGTCGGTAAAGGGTGCAAAAAGCACATGAAAAGAGGAGATGTGTAAGATGGAGGAGCTGTACTGGTAGAGCCATATGCCTTTCTGATGATCCTCATGTATAACATGAATTTTACCAGCATGTCAGATCCACCAAATGTTGTGAAATAGTAGCTATGATGAACAAACTGGAAGCTTGAAAAGCTTTGTGTGGTCTTTAAGGGGAAAGTCCTTGCCAAATATTGAATTCACATTTATAGCATGAACTTCAGACAGTTTTCTGCTTAAGCTAAACAGCAGAGAGACAGTCTGTAGTGGTGAGGTCATCTGGAGACAGTGGATAATGGAACAAGTCGTTGGAGCGTTTTCAAGGATATGAGGAGAGTATGCACAGATGAAACTTCCCTTACATATACAGATGGGTGACAAATTAAATTCAGATTTCAACACTGGGCTGAGAAAACCTGAATGTTTTTTATTCCCGTGGCGCAATTACATATAAAGTCAATCTTAAAACGCGATGGACGCAATAAATTAGCTCCTGGTTCCCCAAAAGACACAATAACGTGATGGTAATTAAACACATCTGCAGTATTTGCACATATACAAGTTTAAATGTTTTCAGCCCAAGCAAGTGACGCTAAACCAATCAGTGTTAAGGGCCTGATGTTGATAAATCAGAAATGAAGGGGGAAGCTACTAATAATATTGAGGTCATTACCATCTTAAATGCTTCACGTTTACATCCTATTTTAAAGAAACCAAGTATGTAGTTATCTTTGCGTATAAACAGCAAGATTGCGGCTGTTTTAATTCCTTTTTAAGATGACATGATGATGGACCAGCTACCATTTTAGCATAGCCCTGATTGTTCCAAACTCCATTCAGAAAACACACATTTTAAAAGTTGCTTGTCGTCTCATGTAATGACCCGACAACGTTTAACTTCAGACTTTTTACGAATTGGCATCATGATGTAGTTAATCTGGCATCCTTTTGACTAGTTTGTGGAAATAAAACCTTTACAAATGTGTTTATTTTGGTTTCACACAGCTGTGGTAAACCAGATCGACACATCGCTTGCCAAAAGCTCCAGAAAGATCCAGTGACTGAGCATATCATTCCCATTAAGCTTGTTTAATACACATTTATCCAGGATTGATTTGTCGCCTATCTGTTCTATTTCATACAAAGGTATACAGGTCCAAGTTTAGTTATCATTTGACCGGCAAACTACAAGTATTGTCCCACATTTCATTGTTTAATAACTATCCGAAACGTTAAAACTGCACATGTGAATTCAGTTTTTGAGGTGGTTTTCCCTTTATCTTTGTACAAAAGCACAGTTGTATTGATGTGTACAGATTTGTATGCTTCATAAATGGCAGTGGATGCAACAGCATGATAATGACTTAACACATATTTGAGTTTTTCTTATTCCCAAGATCACTTCATACTCCTGAGAGACCCTGAACCACTCTTTGTAGGAAAGCTGTGATTTGTGTACCTGAACTGAAGAAGTGTTTGTCTGTGCTTCATCACCGCCTACTTATGTTTTAATTTTGTTACCACACAATCATTTAAAGATTTCACTTCCTGCTCACACTTTGTGTCTGAAAACAGCAATACATGTTCTGTCCTCCTTAGAGTTGTTTTACTTTCTGTGCTTTGACAAATCTAAGAATGTGAACGTTATGGAAGCCCGTAGGGTACTTTATTCAAATGTAAACTGTACAATTTAAAAAGAAAGTCGAACCGGGAAGACGATTCCTATTTCCTACCTGAAAACCCATCTTGGTGAAAGAAATGACAGCATTTTCATTTTGACACCACAAGGTAATATTGTAATGGTAAATGCAGTAGACAGGGGGCGCTGTTTAGCTTATTGCATTTGAATATTGTCCACTGTAAAGCAGACAAGTGAAATGAAGATCAGAATTCAAAACGCAAAAACATTTTGAAATGTGACTTTAATATTGCTTGCATACATGGAAAATCAGGTTGCATTGTTTGAATTGAATTACAATTTCCAATTTAAATTGTCCACTGTTAAGCAGGTTTCATCTTAAAAAAAGAAAAATGTCAAGTTCTGTTTTTATTTTTAAATGATTAGAAAAATTGCATTTAGATTTTAATTGTGTTTTGAATAATGCTTACATTGAAGCAAATAACATTAAAGTGTTTATATTGGATTTCACATTTTCAAAATGTATGTACAATACTAAAACTTTCCAATGCATGGCAGGTAAATATTTTATAATGTAATTTGGGTATTTATTTCCAATTGTTAGAACATATATTTTTTTGCTTTTACTTGAACATTAAAGGTTGGGTAGGTAATTCACTTCAGAAACACTTGTTGTTATATTCCATGGAATGCTCTTAACATCCCGATAGCAATGAATATATTAAATGCTTTGACAATAAATATATACAAACATTTCATCTGTGGAAGCCGTGGCGCTGTAAAAAGCACGACCAATCATCTGAGCCGGCCCGGCTAAAGTAACTGGATGGCCTACCTGCCTGTCAGCCTTCCATCTGTGCACAAACTTATCTTGTGCCCTCATTGGTCATGTGCGCGTTCGTGTGTGTTGGAGGAGGGGCTCTGTAAGGAAGTCTGAAGGAAGGGGCAGATTTGTTTCGGCTGCGTACTTTCAAATTCTAGCGCACTCGAGCTGGTTTCTCCATTCTTACCTACCCTACCTTTAACTTGCAAAAATGTTTTAAAAAACAAGATTGGATTGACATGAAGCGAGGTTTACATCATTATTGAAAAAGGCCCTCATAGGCTTCCATAGGTGTTCTGTTTGTTCTCAGGTGGAAATCTGTAGTTTAGATTTTCAATATGCAAGTTTTCTGTGACATTGATCACGTTTATCCTCACTGTAAACTGGTGGCAACACACACACACACACACACACCACACACACACACACACACACACACACACACACACACACACACACACACACACACACAACACACCACACACACACACACACACACACACACACACACACACACACACACACACACACCACACACACACATACACACACAGTGGATGTCAGTGGGAGTGAATGTGATCGATGCATCTCTGAAGAGAAACACAATGTTTGTATTGTACGCCGTTGTTTAAGAAAAATGCTCCTGTCATTGTAAAGGAAAAGAAAAATAAAGTTCAGTGAAATAAAGACACAGTTTTTATTTATCACTGTAAACAATAACAGTTGTTGTGAGTCATTGCTCACTTCTTTGATGGCACCCACAGGATTGTTGACATCTACCTGGATTCATTATCTTCTTATGTACACACACATGCATTTGGACTACCTCTGTTGTAAATGTATGTCTTTTTAATTTACACACGACATCTATTGTCAGTCCTTCCTGAGAGAGGGATGCTTCCTCTGTTGATCTCCTTGAGGTTTCTTCCATGATTCTCCATTAACTGGGGGGTTTCTTTGAGAGTCTTTCCCTGTCTGATGTGAGGGTCTAAGGACAGAGCGTTCAAAGGTTTTATTGTCATATGCACAAAGCTACAGTGAGTGTAGAAATGGCAATGAAATTCTTCTGACCTGAGCTCCTCCAACAATGCAACATATATAATAAAATACAAAATAAAAAGAACTGCAAAAAGTCTATATTTTATAGTAAGGTGTCGTATTCATTCTGTACAAACTGTAAAGCCCCCTGAGACAAATGTAAAATGTGTGATATCGGGCTATATAAATACACTTTGATTGATTTGTTATTCTGCAATTGACCAGGTTGTTTAGATCTATTCCAGCAGTAGCCCACTAGATGTCAGTAATGATCTATACACATGCAGCTGCAGTCTGAAACATTTAGGCGCAGCCATTTTTTAACTCCGTCTCTTCTCTTCTCTTATAACTTTACTTCACTTTGTCTACCTTTACTCCTTTTGTTAAAGCCCCTGAAATATGTGTTATTTTATATTGTTGAACATGAGTAAATAAGCATTACAAAACACAAATGTAAAACGCTGTGTTGTGAGACAAAAACAATAAAAGGGGCGTGGGGGAGGGGCTCCTTATTTTCATCTAAAGTAACAGACAGAGAATCAGCACTTTGGAAACAGGGCTGAAACAGAGGGGATTATGGGTAATGCTGCAATGATCTGTTTGGTGTTTGGCAACACATCCTCACTCCCAGGTCGGCCTATGTTGACGTTATGTCAAGTCCCCTGTCTGCTTTTTCCAATGCAAGGGGGGGGCCTTAGCGTCCATTTTCAATGCAAGGGGGGGGCCCTTAGCGTCCATTTTCAGCTCTCCGGGATGTCCATATGCTTCTATAGACGCTCATGGAAGCACGGCATTCGTTTGTGTCGGCTGCCCTTAAAGGCAATGTGAGCGTCCATTCTCATTGGATAACGGAGAATTGTACACCCGGAAGTAAGTATTCCCCTTACTGTCGATTGATTTTACAGTGATATCTGCACTACTCATCGACTAAAAAACACCAGATTATCCTTGTTAATTACACAACATTGATTGGTTTAAATTGTGTGCAATGCTTTTGTATTTTTCCCCTTCGATTCGGAGAAAACAAATGTTTTTTCGGAGTAAAGGATGGCAGAAGACACTACACTACCCAGAATCCCCAGCTATCGTTTGGACTACACCATGTGCTCTGTTTGACAAACCCCGTGATAGTCCTCAAGCTCTGTGATTGGAGAGTGTGCTCCGAGGGTTACGCCGAGCCTCGAACAGCACTTGAAATGGGATGGAACCACGCAGACTGTCCAAAACTGGATTTGAACGGGTCCACCGCGTCCCCCCTCCCCCACCCTGTCCCCAGAACTACAAATGCTGGCTATTCTGTTTCGCAACATGTTCTGTATCTATGGCACGTCTCTACTGGGAGTTGTAGTTTTAAAAGACGTTTTCGTATTTCCCATAATAAGAAGTTGCCAGTATTAAACTGTGTACATCCCTGGAGGTTTAGGGGATAGGAAACACTCACATTTAAAACATATAATTAATAAATGGGTGAAAATTGCTTGTGCCCATAATGGGCAGCATTAATATATATATACACATGCCAGCTAAGGTCAGAAGAGCTTTATTTAACAGCTGGTCTTATGTTTGTGACCCCTGTTGTTAATTGATAACATTACATTACATTACATTAATTGATAAGCCTGAAACATGCACTTGTTAAGGTTCAGAGGCACATTTTGCAAATATGGCAGTATAGCCATCGATCAGCTTAAGATAAGATATACTTTATTGATCTCAAGTTGGAACATTTGCGTTACATCAGCATGTGTAACAGTTAAATATGCAGTGGTGTTTATTTGTAAATCATTTAGTATAATCACACAAATTCTGTGTTTTATATTCAACAATTCTGTGTTCGGAGATGAAATATCTACATACATCTTATAAGAGTATAATACATTATGTATAATATCAGTTAAAATAAGTGCTTCAACATAGTTAACATTGCTGGAGGTACGCACAAATATTGATAGATGTCTTGTAATGCACTATTGAGGAACCTGCGACCCAAGTTTTTCATTCAATGCATAACTACACCATAGTTGTGTAGGCCTATATGATATGTCAATAAACCTTAGAAAATCTTGAAATCTTGAAAGGGATGTGCAAAATAGTCATTATATACAGTCTTTAATGAACTATTAGTAGAGAATAACGAGTAATGAATATACTTTATAGGGATCCTATTAATATCTAATGATAAAAATAATGAAATTCAATAACATGCTTTAACCACTAGGTGTCCCTTTATATCAGCTGTGCACCTTTATGGTGTAAATACAGCCTATCTACCAATTGGATCAAATATAAAAGTCAGCCGAATTAGTGTTGATACTGCAAGGAGACGTATTGTGTGAAAAGAAATGTAAGATGTTGTTCAATGGCTGATATATTTATGATCCACGTCACGTTTTCAGTTCCTCATGTTTGGCTAGAAGTCTTCTCATCAGGGCTCTATAAATATAGAACTACGGCAGATATGTCATATTTAATGCAGCCGAACCGTGTATTACAATGCCGTTATGTGATGACTTCCAAAGAGAAAAGCAAGCACACTCGGAATAAAGTATTATTGTATATTTTTTCAATGTTTTCGGTCTGTTTCCGTTATTTGTTAATGACGATGTGCTGTGAGATGTGAGACTGGAATTGCACAGGGGAAAATAACGTAGGCTATCTTTAGATGCGGATTTTGTTAAACTAATATGTTTTCGCTGTGGACCAACACTATACATTGACGGGGAAGGGGGTAGCAATAAAGATAACACCATTAAACAGTTACACAACATAACAGAAATAATATCGATAGCAGCGTCCCTAGCAACCACCTTGGTAACAATGAAAACGTTATGGACGCAATTTCCTGAAGTAATCTTCGTAATAACTAGCAAACTAAAGATCATGTACATCCACTGCACACATAATCTGAAATAACAACTCATATTTCTCGCATCAAATGACATCAAAACGCATTTTAATGGCCAAACTAACTTTAAAATAGGCATTTTCCATCGAGAATAAAACGAAGTTCGGCCATGTTTTTTTTTCTTCAGGGAGAAATTTGAAGATCACGTGACGTCAAACAGAGCACATGGTGTAGTCCAAACGATAGCTGGGGATTCTGGGTAGTGTAGTGTCTTCTGCCATCCTTTACTCCGAAAACATATTTGTTTCTCCGAATCGAAGGGGAAAAATACAAAAGCATTGCACACAATTTAAACCAATCAATGTTGTGTAATTAACAAGGATAATCTGGTGTTTTTTAGTCGATGAGTAGTGCAGATATCACTGTAAAACCAATCGACAGTAAGGGGAATACTTACTTCCGGGTGTACAATTCTCCGTTATCCAATGAGAATGGACGCTCACATTGCCTTTAAGGGCAGCCGACACAAACGAATGCCGTGCTTCCATGAGCGTCTATAGAAGCATATGGACATCCCGGAGAGCTGAAAATGGACGCTAAGGGCCCCCCCCTTGCATTGAAAATGGACGCTAAGGCCCCCCCCCTTGCATTGGAAAAAGCAGACAGGGGACTTGACATAACGTCAACATAGGCCGACCTGGGAGTGAGGATGTGTTGCCAAACACCAAACAGATCATTGCAGCATTACCCATAATCCCCTCTGTTTCAGCCCTGTTTCCAAAGTGCTGATTCTCTGTCTGTTACTTTAGATGAAAATAAGGAGCCCCTCCCCACGCCCCTCTGAGAGAGATTTGGTTACAAAGAACACAGTGGTGCTCTAGGAGGAGATTCAGGTGATAAGGTGTGGGGGGGGGGGGGTTACCTTGGTTGGTGATTGGCTAATGGTTACACAAGCAAACACATCGTTATGACATCATAAAGTGACCAAAATCTGATCAGCTCATTTTCAGACAGGTTTTTATAGAAATGGATCAGAACAAAAAGAGAGAGAATCTTTTTTCCTGAAACTTTCAGAGTCTCTTTCCACAGAGGGGACACATGTTGATGTAGAAGAGACATGAAGAAGAGGGGACACATGTTGATGTAGAAGAGACATGAAGAAGAGGGGACACATGTTGATGTAGAAGAGACATGAAGAAGAGGGGACACATGGTGATGTATACATGAGAAAGTGCATTTGTATAATAGGTGACTTGGTCATGATGGTGCTGAGGTGTGTTTCGGTGACAGCTTTATTACACAGGTTCATGTCGACATGTCATTTATTGCATATCCCTTATCGCGTGTGAGTCAGTAAACACAGGCTCCTCATTTGCATTTTTCAGAAAGAATGAGGAACGGCAGGGTTACCTTTCTCTTCAGGCTGTTCAAGGAAATAGTTTCCTTTCTGCGCTGTGATCTTTTAACAACAAAGATAAGTCAACATTTGTTCTTCAGTGGTGAGAAAAACGGTGTCCTCATTGCTGTCTAAATGCTGGCAGTAGTTCATTTCCTCGTTTTAAAAGCAGCTCAAATGTTGTTATCACACCTTATTTACTTTCCAATTCTGCTACAAAAACGTATCCGCATTGATTTCAATCAGCATTGATCAATATCTTTTATCAGACAGTAGATCATAGACTGTGTTATGGGAAAAGGTGTCACATAACAGCTCTAACACCTCATTCACACCAACGGTGTTTCAGGGCCGGTTCGGCGCTGGAGCTTGAAAAGCACCGGGTTTTCCTCTTCACACCGCAGCGGAGCAGCCTCTTAGCTCCGGAATCCCGTTCGTTTCAAGCACCAAACAATTGTCCGGCCAGAGCAAAAGCCCCACATACGTCACGCTTACGTCGAGGCGGGGGCAGAGACAGATCAACTCCTGAACAACAACAAAAAGCCCGCGTTTTATTCAGTTTGTACCATAGGTTTGTACACAACGATGGAGAAACTTATCAAGAGTATCAGAGTTTCAGTGTTTCTGCCATATACTGTATATATAAAGGTTTCTGCTCATGGTGAAGCAACGTGTCTGCGTGTTAAGGTGGAACCTGAGCATTCACGTTGATCACCTCTCATTATAAATCTATAAAACTGTAAATATTAAACTTTACTTCACGTGTTCATTTGAGAACAGCTGTTACATACCTGGGTGAAGGTTACAGTTCATTTAAATGAAAGATACAACGTTACTCCACACTCATGGTTCAGTCCACCTTAAGAAATAAGACCGACCTCGGAAGCAGTTGTGTTTTAAAAAAACCTTTATTGACACGAGTACACTTTTTTATAAGAATATAACTAAACCACATAAATGACTCCGGAAAAGCTGCAGATAGAGCCATAAGAAATGAATGCAACTGATTTTATCCTCGCGGTTTGGCTTTATGAAGCAGGCACGCAAACGGTTACGTCATGACGCAACGACGCATTACCAGTCGGACTCTGGGCGGTGTGAAAAGAGCCAGAGCTAAACCGAAGAACTGGTTCTGAACCTGAAAAGCTCTAGCACGGAGCTTGAACCGGAGTTGCGTTGGTGTGAATGAGGTATCAGAAGATTTTAAGCTCCTTGTTTTGGGTTATGATGCACAATTAAAAGAAAAATATATATACATAAGTTTAACACATTTGAACTTGATCTTCTCTGTGGCATTGCACGTCGACGGGAGGGGTGAAGGTGGGCGCTGTGGATCACGCGCCGGAAGTTGTGGCACAATTCCGTACACACCAACGTTAACAGCAGCCCCGTCTGTGCGCACGGTGACCGTCTCTGTCGTCCAGTGATCGAAGCGCCTTCTGGAAATGCTTCACAAGTCCAACAGTACGCAAATGCGCTTAGTGAGACGAGTGACGGTACGCATTTCAGATGTTTGCCAGTTATGTGCACCCCTGAATAAATGACGTATTCTGATGCAGTGAACTTGCTAACCCTTATGACGTCCTGCTAGCATTTACCTAATTATACCTGCTTGACTGCACCTGTCTCAATTATCCTGCATACTTTTACACGCTCTGAATGAATGCAAACGCGCTATGTACATTTAACATTTTGTAAAGCAGTTTTATTTTGTTTTAGCATGTCAAACCATTTTGTAACTCTCTTTAAAGATACTTTAATCATTACAGAGGCTATACTCTAAACTGCTTATAATCAATCACTCTTAACACAAACACACTTTAGATTTAATATTCAAAAGATTTCACGTGCTCCACTGCACCAGTTAGTCGTTAGAGCGGCCTTAAGTTAAATTGATTGATTTTCATACTGTTTTGATTCATCTGTCTCGCTCTGCCCATCTTCTTAAACTTGTTTCTCAGGTTCCTGTGTTGCTGAAGATGTGGTTAGTAGCTACAGAAGTATTTGCAGTGTGAAGGTTGTAAAACTGTTGTTCTCTTCGCATTTTAAGTAGTGGCATTGATTTTTATTTTGTATTTACTTTTTTTTTGGGATGGGTATTTACCATCTTTGATAACACTTTAATGCATCAATAATTATAATCAGAACATGTCATATATATTATTTTGAAATGGACCAATCTGCAGAAGGACTACTGGTTCTTTAAGTATATTTTGATGCTAATACTTTTCTACTTTCACTTGAGTAACATTTTGAATGCAGAACTTTTACTGTAACAGAGTATTCCTACACTCTGGTACTTCTACTTTACTCAAGTACATGATCTGAATACTACTTTAACTCAAGTACAAGATCTGACTTCTACTTTTACTCCAGTACAAGATCTGACCACTTCTACTTTTACTCAAGTACAAGATCTGAGTAATTATACTTTTACTCAAGTACATGATCTGAATACTTCTACTTTAACTCAAGTACAAGATCTGAGTACTTCTACATTTACTCCAGTACAAGATCTGAGTACTTCTACTTTTACTCAAGTACAACATCTGAGTAATTATACTTTTACTCAAGTACATGATCTGAATACTTCAACTTTTACTCCAATACAATATCTGAGTACTTCTCCTTTTACTCAAGTCCAAGATCTGAATACTTCTGCTTTTACTCAAGTAGATGATCTGAGTACTTCTCCTTTTACTCAAGTACAAGATCTGAGTACTTATACTTTTACTCAAGTACATGATCTGAGTACTTCTACTTTACTGAAGTACAAGATCTGAATAATTCTCCTTTTACTCAAGTCCAAGATCTGAATACTTCTGCTTTTACTCAACTAGATGATCTGAGTACTTCTCATTTTACTCAAGTACAATATCTGAGTACTTCTCCCACCTCTGTATCCACTGTGGTTAAAGATAAAATAAAAACGTAATTTATTGTCCCTTTCCCCTTCCCTTTGACCTCCTTCTCTTTGTATTTTATTTGTAGGTTTTTATAAATGTCTTCATTAGGTGTCAGTATAACTCGTGTTTGTAGTAAACACTTTTCATTCTCCCAGTCTGACTTACATGCTTGCAGCTCATAAGCAAAGCAGGGCTCTCCTCTCGCCATATGCTCTCAGGAATGCCAAGACAAATCAGCGTGGCCCTGGGGCCAGAGAGAGTCTGCCATGTTTAATGAGTTCCTCGGAAGAACAAGTAAACGTTTATGGATCTCCCCTTCCCTGTCTGCTGTGTACGGCTGTTTCCAGGGAGATCCCCCCCCGCGGTTAATGAGTGGGGTCTTTGTATGCGCCGCGAGCTTCAGGTTAAACATTTTCATCACCCTTTACTATGCATTCACTTCTTGGCACGGATAACATCTCATCAGACGCCGTGCCTCACTCTCATTTAGAGGAGACAGTGCCAAAGGGAACATTTGAGTTACATAAGAGTTTATCATATCAGCATTACTGGTGTTAGCTTAAGCTGACATGAGTTTAAAGGCTCCATGTTCAATGGTTAGAGGGAATTTGTTGCTTAATTTGTGCTTAAATCGTACATATATTCCTGTATGTATCTAAGACTTGAACCTGCACTTGCATATAGACATGTATATATTTTTGACTTCATAACAATACAATACGATATGATACAACACAATACAACACAATATGATACAATAGTGGGGCAGAAATTAGTCTTTAAACCTTAAAATGACTTAGTATATTAACACTTTCAGTTCCCTCATCTCAGTCAGTTTTCCTGAGTGTGATTTTGGTTGTCAGCCTGAAATAAGGTTTTAACACAAGCTGTGCAATCGCGGCTCGTCGCATAGCCGCCATTACGTAGCCAATATGGCGGTGGTTGAGTTGAGTGTAAGAAGTATCCAGCTGTTATTCCTCAACTTTTGAAACTGTTATCTGTTTTATTGTGTTGCACTATTGGAGGAGCCTGTGACCTAAGATTTTTAATTGACATAAGTAACTCCACTGTAGCTATGTACGAATGACAATAAAAGCCTTGAAACTTGATTCAAGAGCATTATGCCATGCTTCACACCGGGACACACGTATGCACTCAATAGCACATGTAAAGGTCCTTACACACCAAGCCGATTTTCGATAGATGTCTGGCCGTCGATGAGCGTCCTGTCGCCCTACTCAGATTGGTGTGTCCCGGCCCATCGTGTCTTTTCGGGAGGCTGTCGGTAAAAGAAATCACTCTGATTGGCTGTTCAGCTTAGCGAATCAGTGCATGAGAATCGAAACGGAAGTGAGGGACCCAAACAAACGATTAAGAAGGCAAATCTGAGATATCATTGAACTCCAGCTCTCGACACAGGTTCGGGAAAGCCCCATGAGCTTCTCGCTGTAGAGTGAAAATGGAACGCACACACTATTTGTTGTTTGTTTATATCACGCAGTCTGTTCTTCTTCTCTCGGTGTATCACGCAGTCTATCTTCCGGTTACCTCTTTTGAATGACGAATACACACCACCGCCGCCTGCTGGTAAGGAGAGTTATTGCCACTCACGCATGCGCAGTTCGTACGTGCTACTTGGCCGTCGGTTGAAGTTCCATTGCGACTGTTGGCCAAGACGCAGGAGACGTGAGGCGACACAACAGTCGGGTCCCTCGGGACGTGTTCTTTGGTGTCAGATTGGTGTGTAAGGACCTTAAGTATAGATGCACTCAAATCGAGAAACAGCCTAACCTTTCTAAAAAGACGCTGTGAAAATGTTCTTCCTTCATAAGAAAGAAAGACAGGTTGATTTATGTTGCAGCACTATATGTTTTCGAGGTTTGGGTTGTGACCAAAGGAATGAAACTGCTGATGCAAGTAGCTTTACATTCTTGACAGGCTTACCTTTGGGATGAAAGGGAACCTGCTGCTCCTTTACGTAGAAAGAAGCCAGATGAGATGGTTCAAGAATCTGATTCGGATGCCAACTGTATGCATCCTTGTAGAGGTGTTCCATCATATCCAACATTAAGGATCTCCCGGGTGGAGCCAGGACATGCTTTAGGGTTTTACATCCCATCTGGCCCCAGAAAGCTCTGGAATAAGTGGCGTCTGAGCTAATTTGCTAAACCTAAAGGCACCAAACTTAAAAAATACAACAAAATAGATGGATGGACATTCGGCAGGCCACTGGTTTGAGGTATTTGGCACTCAAAATATAAGCTTTTTTTCAATATCAGCGTTTTAAAATACTTCTCACATTGGAAGAACTCTGTATGGCGACATGACATGGCTTCAATTGGCTGTAAAACCTGCACAAATAACACAAAGACAAACCCTGTTATTATCAAAGCACACGGAAAGAGTGAGATGCAGCCCTATACCCTTTAAAAAATGTGATATACAGACATTTGGTGCAAAATTGGCCCCTTTTTATGCAAGTAATCCTCATTGCAATCCATGTGAACTCACAACAAATTGCACTAAAAGTAGCACCCTGTTAAATAATTGCGTCTTCAGAGAACTGATGGTTAGATGAGTGCATTTACACTGACAGACTTGGAAAATAAATCACAAATATGGTTTCTCACGTCACTTTTAAATTCCTTGCCTTAAGGAATGCCACTCCACCTCGTTGGCTTGCAATTGAAGCTTGCAGTCTAAAATTAGTTGTGGTTATAGAGAATAACAAGCACACGAGTGAATTATGCAAAAGGTAAGTCTCTGTATGGTCTTTTCCATTATATTGTCACTTATAATAACTGTTTGCAACAAAAAACCAAGAACCCTTAGTGGACATAGAGTGGTGCAGTGATGACGTATTTGTTGTAAGCATTGCAAGGAATGCCCCGACAAAAAGCAATGGGATTTCCCCAATGGACTTTGGTATATTGCAAAAAACACATTTATGACACTTACCATGTTGTGCTCAGCAGGATAATTAAGGGTAAATGCAATTGGTAGAAGTAAAAGCTTATGTTTAGGCTATAAAGGAATGACATCTCGGTCACATGACTTCACGTTACTAACGCTAAGCTAAAGGAGGCTAATGTTGGGCTATAAAGGAACGCAATCTCAGTCACATGACTTCACGTCACCACCGCTAAGGTAAAGGCGGCTAATGTTGGGCTATAAAGGAACTACAGCACGGTCCCATGACTTCACGTCACCACCGCTAAGCTAAAGGAGGCAAATGTTGGGATATAAAGGAACGACATCCAGGTCACATGACTTCACGTCACCACTAAGCTAAGCTAAAGGCGGCTAATGTTGGGCTATAAAGGAACGACATCTCGGTCACATGACTTCACGTTACTAATGCTAAGCTAAAGGAGGCTAATGTTGGGCTATAAAGGAACGCAATCTCGGTCACATGACTTCACGTCACCACCGCTAAGCTAAAGGCGGCTAATGTTGGGCTATAAAGGAGCTACAGCACGGTCCCATGACTTCACGTCACCACCGCTAAGCTAAAGGAGGCTAATGTTGGGCTATAAAGGAACGACATCTCGGTCACATGACTTCACGTCACCACCGCTAAGCTAAAGGCGGCTAATGTTGGGCTATAAAGGAACTACAGCACGATCCCATGACTTCACGTCACCACCGCTAAGCTAAAGGAGGCTAATGTTGGGCTATAAAGGAACGCAATCTCGGTCACATGACTTCACGTCACCACCGCTAAGCTAAAGGCGGCTAATGTTGGGCTATAAAGGAACGACATCTCGGTCACATGACTTCACGTCACCACCGCTAAGCTAAAGGCGGCTAATGCTGGGTGTGATGACGTCTAGTCGTCTCATTTAGACACTTGTTAGCAACCGCTGTTTTTAAAGTCACCAGTGGGGTATTTTCTGATGTATTTTATGTTGTACAAAATATTAAAATCTCTTCAGCTTGTGCTAAGAACAGATCTTATTGTAGGCCTTTAACCACGAACACGTTCAAAAACCATTGGCTTGAGATGAGGGAAATGATTAGATGGTAAAAAACATTGGGAACATTGGGTCAGGTTGACAGAATACAGAAGTCGCCTTTTAAATTAAAGTCAATTACATTGTAGATGGTTTTGTTGATGTTGGCAGGACACTTCCTGTCTGCTCTGTCAAACCCCAGCAGAACCCTTAGCACTTCCTGTTTGACCAGGTGTTTAAACTATAACCTTTTAAATCAAGCATGAAAACGCTGATTACTGCGTATTTCAGTCAACACCTCAAACAGATGCTTCCCCAAGTACATTTTGTATTTCACTGTATATGATCCAGACTCCACTCTTGAAAATTCAGATGCTGGAGAATATTTCGAGTTATTCATATTTCGGTTACTTGATTTATTCCATTACACCTTGATTTTATCCTCTTTTAAAAGCCGATACGCGTTATATTTTCTGCCCTGGTTGATATTCAGAAGCTGTCTGACTCCAGCTGTCTGACTCCAGCTGTCTGAGGTAAATTGTGATGAAGCACCTGGAGGCCACATGTTGAGCTGGAGAAAGTATCAAATCAAATCAAGTTTTATTTATATAGCACATTTATAAACGATTTTTGGTCGAGCCAAAGTGCTGCCAAAGTATTTATTAAAGTGACTGTAAGTAATAGATGAGCGAGAAAAAGGCTGTTTCTAAATTCGAATTTCAGGTCCAGGTGCAACGTTTCTCTCCTTTTTCTCCGACTTTTAAAACCCGGCCTCTTGCAGTGTGACAGAATTACAGTGTCAGGTTTTTTGTGGTACAATTAGTGTAAACTGTGGGCAGTTTTTACAGCGAGGGCTGGCATGGCCTCACCCTCCTCACCACCGACTGTGTGGGGTCCGCCACGGGAAACCCTGCAGAATGAATGGAGGGCTGCAGGTGAGAAAGGAGCTTTTATTTCCTGCGGTGAGAAATCACATGGAGCCGCTCGACTTTCACAGCATTAATAGATTTCTGCTGAGATGTGAGAGGATGCTTGTGCAGTTTCTTGGAACCATATAAAAAAAGAAGCTTTCAGCACATTATCACCAGTCATCTTGAGTTAAAAGCACTTCAGTATTTCTATCTGAAAATGTGTTCAATTGAATAGTAATGAGGGGTTTATTTCTCAGGCTTTAACCGATTTTCTTGAGTTAATAATATCGATATCTGCATCTAAAATTGTAGCTTTCAATCTCATTGGAGTTTTTTTGTGTCTTTGTAGTCATAAAGAGCATTTCTCTGTGGTTTTGTTTCTCTTCGTGGTCATTTCATGCCCGTTTGTGGTCATGTAGTGACGCTTTGAAGCCACGTTGTGTCTTTTTTAGTGATTTCATATCCATTTGTAGTCATTTGGAGTCTTTCTGTGGTCTTTTTGAGTCCTTTTTTGGTAATTTTGTGTAGCTTCTATAGTAGCTGTGAGTCTTGGTGCTTTGTGGTTTTTATCTCTTTGTGGTCATTTGAAGTGATTTTGTGGTCCTTTTGAGTGTCTTCATAGTTATTTTGAGTTCTTTTTTTGTCATTGTGGAGCAATTTCGTGTCATTTTCCAGAAATTCATATAAGTAGACAAATTATTGTGATATCTCCGGAGGTCATGAGCTTTTCTCTTGGAGCTCTGGAGGCGTGGGTGCAGAAAATGATTGCACTCTGGAGGAGGACGGACATAATGCTGAGCACGGTTTTGACCTTGGGAGGTTGCTGGCCATCATGAAGGCTTCAAACCAAAAACCAGAAAATAAGAGGCCTATAATACGGCAAAGGACTGTGCTGTCAATGAGCCGTGTTGTGCGAGTAGAAATAACCCAGTGGGAAAATATAATCAAAGGGCTCTCCGCTCCTTATCCACATTTGACTACATTCAAGTCAAGAAATACATGAGGTAGAAAAAGCCAATACGAGCTGAAGAAAAGCAGGGGGAACTTTACACAATGGTCACGATTATAATGAACACATTTAACTTTTCAAATCCTGCTATTTAACAGGACGAGAACAGCTAGATTTAAAAAAAAGAAATCATGCTTTTAAAAGCGTTATCAATGAATTAGTTAATGGTTATTGTCATTTCCATTTAATGGTCCTTTCTGTTAAAAACAAAGCTCATCACATTTGCACAGTTTGGTGGGAATGGAGAAAAAAGGGCAGACGTTTTTCATTGCACATTATTTTAAACCAAAACTTCAAAAACAACCTGAAGAAATGTTGTACAATTTAAAAAAGAATGCATTTGACTAAAAATGTTTCCTAAAATAAAAGAAGTAGTCCAACACTGAGGAAGCAGAGAGTACAGTAAGGGTGTTGTGTTGGATGGGAAGATGCATTGTGCTTTAATTCATGACTTTTACCCAGAACACACTGTGAGTCAAGTTTAAATTCATACCTAAAGGCTATGTTGTGTCACCATCCAAAGCCATGGCCTAACCTTAGCCAAACTTGTTTTAGTTTCCTGAGCATAACCATAGCCGCGCCCCAACCATAAATATAGTTTTTAACTCGCCAAAACTTTAGCCAGCAACAGTTGTACTTAAAATGTCTCAACTGTAAAATGACTGTGAATCATCGGACATTTATAGAAAAACTGGACGAGAGTATGTTAGAAAAATCTCACTCGTCGCCTGCATGAGTTTCAATATCAGAATACATGTATTTATTTATCCTTGCAAGAATGGAAGTAGTCATTCCTCTAACTCAAACTCCCTTTTCTGCTGCTGATCAAGTCAGAAAAATCACAGGCTTCTGAAAAAAAGTAGGAAACTGAATGGGAATATGACATTTTTTGCAGTCATTTGAGGAAGTTTTGATCTGCCAGAGAAAACGCGGTCTCAGTGAAAGTTAACGTCACATTTATTTTCTAAACATGTTTCAATGTGTCCAAATTTGCTTTCTTGGGGACACCAAATCCTCACCTCAGCTAAGAGGTAAAAAAGTGATATTTTAAGACTTTTTTTAAACGCAAATTTGATATGCTGACAAAAAACGTCCACATTTACTAATTTGATTCAAAAGGAATTTAATCTAGAGCATAAAAAAAGGCTATTTTCTCCATTACACAACCCTATAGAAGGACCCCATGTCACTTCTGGAGGACTTTACTCCAGATTTCCCGTCATTTTTTCCATTCGCTCTCCACGCTACCAACACAGTGTGTAGCCGTGGTTCATATCATCTGCCTTCAAGGTTTATGAGAGTGTACTAAATGTGAAGACCACCCCTGCTATGTCATTAAGTTACTTTCCATATGTAAAACTACACAAAGGGATATTGTTGCAGCTATTGCCCAAGGTGAAGTTTAATCAAACCAATAATGTGTCTGCTCATCTCCAGACTGTCTGATTGCACACATTTATCACATCTACTGTATTTTCAGGGTTAATGCATTTTCCACAGTTGATTACATGCATAGATCACACATGTCTCACAAGCATACATGTGAGCACACGTGTGTTTAGCTGCAGCTTCTCCTAATTGAAGAACTGATTCAAAACAGGCCAAGTTAGCTGGACTGCTAGCTAGAAAAACGTTTTGCACAGACTTTATCTAGGTGTGGCGGCAGTGATTTCATCCGATAGCCTTTTAAAAATACCTGGATCATCACAGCAAGACTTCAAAGACCCTCACCTTGTCAATCTTGTGACGTATACGGCTCTCCGCGAACATCAAACGAATGGACTCTGATACATTTATGTGGTTGTAAAAGAGGGTTTTGGGCCGAGCGTAAACTGCCTCACATCTGCGCTTAATCTTCAGTGTGTAACGAGAATCACAAGGCCTTTGTTCTCCCCGCGAGGAGAGGGGGAGCCAGGTAGGGGGCCTGACGCTCAGGTAAGCCTCTGGATGTGCCTCACAGCTAATGGGAAACATTATTGGAGGGCTATGCTGCTGAACTGGGAGTCTTAAGGCCCCGTCACACCAAGCCAACATCAAAAACAAGACTACTGTGTTTGTTTCTTCTTGGTTCTCAGTTAAACGCATCGCAAAGACTTCAACCTACTGCTGTTTACATCTGGAACATAGTGACATCATTATGTAACACTTACTCTTCTAGTGGCCAGCGCTCCAACACATTGTACGTGATAGGCTAAGGGGCAGGACATCTCTAAGCAGATTGACAAATCACCACAGAGCCGGCCAGCTAACCAATCAGAGCAGACTGGGCTCTGGTTTCAGACAGAGGGTGAACAGATTTGCTGCAGCACAGGCAGGATGAGAAAAATAAAGAGCTTTTTGAACATTAAAGCAGGGAGACATGTCACAGTAGAGACACTACATACTGATATACACCTGAACCTCAGCAGGAGAGGACTCTTTAAAGTAGAGACACTACATACTGATATGAACCTGAGAATGAACAAAATATGTCCTCAAAAATGTCTTCAATGTTATGTTAAAGGCTTCTTGTTTCTTGTCTTTAATGTTGCAAATGGAACTGCTGTGACTCAAGAGCAATTTCTCGCTTGATCTAACAGTAAAATGTTATCCTGTCCTATCGTAATTGCATCCATACCCTGGAAATGAATACATCGCTGCACGTGCCGATATGAACAACTAAACCCCTGTGAATGGAGATTGTAATCTTATAGAAAGTCCCCAAAGGCCAGTAGCTACAATAACCAAACACCACAGGAGGATCCAATGTCAAACCATAGGAGGTGTTTTTATGTTATATAGAGTATTAAAAAAGTACCGACACAAGCCACATCTCGTCCCCTGGAGATGGACCAGCGGTGCTTCTGCTGCTTCAAAGGATCAGATGCAGATGTGCAGGGATCAGCCTCCAGGCGTTACGTTACGTTTGACGAAAGCTATTGGTTGTTTAATGGAAATGTCTTAACCCCCAATGGAGTGTTCATTAGTTTTAACTGCCATTACACCTCATAAAGCACGGTTTGATCTCCACTGATCATGTGGAGTGAAGTGGGGGCTGGTACTTTTTTAATTAATTTGATTTCATACTTGTGCAATGCAATGCAATAATGTGATTTACTTGATACGTGCGTGATGAGATTCTCAGACGCCCCATACAGTTTGCTTTTGGTAGGTATATAATTTCATCTGGGTATAATAAAGTAGAAGAAATCACCTCAAAAGGTTCTTGCATGACTTTATCTATTCGGTGATGAGGATAAACACCACTCTTCTTCACTTTTAGTTGAAGCTTAATTGCGTAATTGGAGAAAACCACCGTGAAACATGCACTAACCTGGTTGCATTACAACACCAATGCAAAATATGTACCCAGCTTTTCTTTTACCTGTATCTTCTTTGCAGTAAAACCAAATAATAAAATCATAACTTTTAACAGTTCAAGCTGAAAAGATACCATCTTCTGCCATCTTGAATTATTTCTAAACCCAAACGATATTACGTTGATTGTGATTAACATCTACATTTAAGTCAAATTACTGAAAGATTTGAGGAGGTTTCTTGTGAAGCACTTAATGTTTCTTTTGTACTTGAATGTGCTTCCTACAGTAAATGCATTTGCCCTGTCTTTTATTGAACACCAGGTCCAATATCACACATTTTTCGCTCTGTTTTTGGTCTCTACTATCTTACAAAAAAATAGTATTGCTCTTAAACAGCTAAGTGTTCAACTTTTTTGTATACGTCTGTCTAAAAATGACACATTTGGAGCGATGAAAGCGAACTAAAGCAGTCAAGTTGAAAGTTAGAACACCCAAATGAGCCAGGTTTCCATGGGAGGATAACATGTTAACCAAAACTAAAGAAAATTGTCATGAAGAAGTATGCTTCTTTCCACCGACATCCTTTTTGGGATTATGGGTTTTTAAATTGAGATGAGCAGTATCTAGTAACTAAGGACTAACAGTGGATCTCGTAAAAGTGAAGAACTGACGGCCCGTCCACACAGCGGCGTGCGTTGAAGCTTCCAACGCTTCTGCCCATTCACTTTGAATGGGGTGACGTCACTTTTAGCCGAACTGCATTTTGGGAAGCGACGTGGAGCGTTGCTGGCGTTGCTGGCTTCAAAAGTTGAGCAATGTTCAACTTTTGACGCCTCGACGGAGGCGTCAGCCAATGAAATCCCGTTTATGCAAATCTGCCAGTACAAGCGCTAACCAATCAAACCGCGTGTATGCTGGGAGAGACTACGCAGGTCATTTCTTCATATTCCAAAAATGGAGGGAAAATTCATTATAGCGGTAGTGAATCACCCGGTGCTGTATGATCAGTCTCTGTTCATCTACCGGGATACAAACCGGAGGAGCGAGGCATGGAGGGAGGTGGCAGAGACAGTGGGTGAAACTGGTAGGTTTTCGCCTGTTTGGGGAGTTTATATCCAGTTTACTTCGTTTTAACATTGCTATTGCTTTGTACGTCGGGGGCGGGAGATTCATGTGATTGGTTGTTGGTCGCGTTGCTCGCAAAAAATCCCCAAGCTTCAGATACGCCCACCTCCAAGCGTCAACGCACGCTGCTGTGTGGACGGGCCGTGATGGAGTAGGACATTTTTGTTGGTTTAAAACTTGATGTAAGGAACAACTGAATGGAAACGTATCAACGGACTTTACAAATACTATTTAGAAAATAATTAGACATCTAGTTTGCATTGACGCTGCAAAGGCCACATTTAGAAACAGACAATGTTTTCTGGTATTAATTTCCATGTTGGAACACATTTATTTAAGACATCATTGTTGAAGGTTTGCTTTCTGTAATGTATGCTTATTATTATTATTAATGCATTTTGTCGTTTCTACAAGTATACTGTATTTTTGTAATATCTCTGTTTACTGTTACGTGCATATGCGTAAACGTTGGCATGTTGACATGTTGACATTTTAAACTGATCTGATCCCATCAGATAAACCAACGAAACCAAATCAACACAGAGCAATAAATGTTGGATATAACTTGAAGGGCACATTTTGTTCCTGTTTTAACTTGTTGTTAACACAACTCGTACACAGCAGTCACTGTGACCGCCAAAACAATACCACAAATATGCAATCTGGGTGCAGTGAATGTGCCATTATGATTAAAAAAAAACTTCACAGGTCACAGCTGTTAAAACAACCTGTGACACAATGACAGGTGCATGCTTAGAGATCTCTTTGTAGCATTTTAACAATGGCAACAAAGGAAGTTAGAGCGTCACTCTTATGTAACTGCATATACTGTAGGGCCTTTTCTTTTATCACTTACACTGGATGTCTCCCTTGCAAAGAAAGAAGGTGTTAATGTCTCGAGAAAACACACACACACACTGTTGACAGGTTAAACTGTGACATTTCAAACCCGCCTTTTGTTAAATGTGATGCATCAGATCTACTTATCTTGTCAGGCTGATTCCAACTATTAGGACGTTGACATTCAGTCTGATTTGCCACGTAACATTTATATTAGCGAGTCCATTTCCACTGCCCTGCCAAACAGGATTTCAGCACTATTGAGAAAATTACCATCATAAGGAGTCCATTACCAGAATAACTCAGAAGAATTTAACAGCTCCATCTCTTCTCGTCACACACACCAACATAACTGGTCTTAATCGTATAAGAGTTGAAAGCGTAGACTTTTCCTCACTTATCTGTAACTGACCCTCTGTTATTTACATTTACAACCCCTCTTACGTTACAGTCTGTGTGCATGTCAGCATAGAAACTATAGGGCAGCCTCACTGATATGATCACATTGTAAATATTACATTAACTCTCGCTGCTGTTTCCTGGAAATTGCACCGTATTTGCGTTGGATTTGTGACCCGTTCCCTCCCTACCCCACGGCTCTAAATCAGCCTCATGTCATAACACTGAAGGAGGTGATTACGAGTCGTGCTACGAGCATGATGGGAAACATTACCGCCTGAAAACACATGGTTCTCGTACTGGTTGTTTAAATAAAAAAGGCTGTCTGATATATGAGTCATTAACATGTCGCTTTGCAGGAGAAATACCAATGAGATAAGGCAAAGTACAATCACATATATTTGTTTAATGACAAGGCATCCAATCATGTTAAAGCTCGTCTCCTCACTCTGCAGAGCTTGTAAAGAGAGCTGTCGACCTGACACTCTTGCTACCCGCTGTTCTATTAACTTACGTTAGCTCCCTTTAGCTCCCAACAACTTCTCGTTTTAAACGTCACGAGAAATTGTTTAATGCCTGAGGATTCAAATATTGAGGAAAATGATTGTATATTATCATATAATATGAGTATGAAACAGAACCTGTGCATGATATGTCCCCTTTAAAGCAAGCTGGCGTGAGCTGTTGCACCCCCCAAACTTTTGATAGTTTAATTTGAGCTAGTTTGGAACAAAAACGGCTTGTTGTTTCATAATTAATACGCTTAATGAGTTACAAAATCCTATATTATATGAGCTCCGGAAACCCCTCGTTGCTTCCCTTGGTGCTTGCTTCATTATTCTATAAAACGAATGTGTTGACAATTACACATTTTAACAAGGGCGCACCATTTTTCATAAAGGTAGCTTCTTAATTTTGCTCTCAAGGTGCACCAGCTTGATGCATTTACCTTTACACTTTCTTCCGGTGGAGCGTGGCCCTGGACCCCCCAAGAGGGTCTGAGGTCCCCCCCCATAAAACCCTCATAAATTCCTGAGGGAAACACTGATATACAGTGTGAAATAAATGAGCTTGCTAGTAAAAATGCCCCTCTCAGGTGTTATTAAATAAAAAATGGTCCTGCCATACATGCATAATTGCACCCTTTTAAAGTAATCTAATTAATTGTTCAAGGAGTTATGTTCTGGTTACACAAACACTAGTCTAAAATCTGAAATCTACACACATTAGGAATATGTCATGGCCTTATGTTGTGACATTTAGCAAGTGAAGGTCTGAGGCTTGTGGGAAATGGTGTGAAAGGCCTTTAAATTCATATAAAATAAACAAGACACATGTGAACTACATGACATTATGTTATTATTTCCGGCTGTAATTTGTGTAATTTGCATTATTGCTAAATTCCTGTGTTATTTTTGAATCTCAAGAGGGTCTGGTTTCACTTGTTGCTTCATCAGTAAAAGTAAGGATACAGTTTAGGTCAATATTTTGCTTTCACACAGTCTGCAACACACCATAATCATAAATAAAGTTATTTCAAAGTTCCCTTCCTTCTCATATTAATGAACAGTCCACATAATGAAATGGTTTTGCCCTCAGACGCAGTGAAGCCTTTTTAATTACTGTAATCATTTTATAAAAGAACAACCTGGGTTAAACACAGCTATATTTAGATTGAGACCCTGATATTGTATGGACTTATATTGTGACACAGTAGGGAACATTTTGATTTGTTTTTTGCGCACCGTACGCCAGGAGCGACAGGTAAGTCACCGTCACACGAATTAAAATGCAAATGATGACCATATTTTTGTTGTTTTGCAGGTTGTTATTCTGCACTCCTTTCCTATATAGGCTTCTCTCAATGACCTTTACAAAAGAAACACACTGTTATTTTCTAAATTGAACAATGACGCACGGTGCAGTATAATATGATCAGCCTGACATATGAGGCGGTCAGAAGATAATCCCGGATATCTTTAAAACGGGTATATCTCTGTAAAACACGACATCCAGGGAAAAATGTCGCTCCATTTGGACCTTTTGTTTTAAGTTATCATTACATTATTTTTCTCTTTAAAAAACACTAATCAGGCCTTCGAAAGCTCCTTCCATTACTCCTCTGATTTTCTGTTCTGATTCAAAGCTTTAGTAGATGAAAGCGATTTAACCCCTTGTGGAAAAACACCTGTTTTTGAAATGCTATGAAAAACTTCTTATGATTTCCTGGATGGTTGGACGGAAAAATACAGTCCCTCAAAAAATCAATCACAAGCCAAAAAAGACTTTCCAAATCAGTGAGGTTTGACATATTGTAGAAACAGATGTCAGGGTCATTTTTTGGGGACATATTTGACCTGCTGACAGAAGAAATCGTGTTATTTATTGACCAATGTTGGTCCTTTGTTTGGTTGAATGAGTCTGCCATGACATTTCGTACAGATATGCCGTTTATTCGTCTTTTTTGCACTGCAGGAATTAACTGACTGATTGAAAAGACCTGGAAGGAGCTAATCCATGATAAGAGTTGGTTTGAGTTCTCTTAATGATAAGCTAAGTTGCAAAAACCTAAAAGAACGGTCTTTCTAAAATTAAAACGACTTCTAGGTGGCATTTTTAAGACCTAAGAACTATTCTGTAGCGTTTTGTAATCAATCCTTCATCCAGGAGTCAAAAGTCCTTTTGCAACTCCAAGGCCTTTTGCTAAAATGCGTGGGAACAGTTCATGTACTTTTATCCAAACAACAGCTCAAACCAAACTTGTTTTTGTTCAGGAAGCAGTTAGAACCAAATTAGGAGATGAGCTTCCATGCAGCCTTCCTCCCTTATCTCCTTTAGCCTAGTGTACATTGTACCATCCCTTAAGGCCCAGACACAACAAACAGACATCAAACAAGTAGTTTTGAGCAGAATATGTCAAAAATTACGTAAATTCTGCTACTGCGTGATAGGAATATATAAAAAAATTGTTATTTCACTTAAGACGCTATACCGATTAATTTATTAATTTTATTTATGCCATATTTATTGGATTTTATTTCTCTTTAGTCTCTATTAAAATGTATTCATATAATGTATTTAGTCGCTATGACTTCTTATTTGTAAATTAACCTTTACTTAAGTTGCTACTGCAATTAATATAATAATTGAATTTATGCCATATTTAATGGATTTTATTTCACTTTAGTCGCTATTTTTTTCTCTCCTTTGTTTGTTTATTAAATGTGTTGAATAAATAATATAACACATATATATTTTACATAAAAAAACTGAAATTAATTTATAATTTGTTAAAAAAAAGTCACATTTGTTTGTTATACAGTAGGCTGTGTGTAGCCTACATACAAGTATTTTAAAGCAGACTTAACTTTCCTGCTGTGTTTACACAAACACACTTTAAATAGCTCTACTAGACTATGCAACCATCCTCAGTACATAGTTAAAGAGAACTGCACCCCTTAACTAGTAATTACCATATTTCCTAAACTCCTTGAACCTATCATCTGACGCATGGGAAGAATGTGTGTGTGCTCGAATGTGTGTGTGTAGGCTGACTGTAGTCTTCTAGAAGCCTTCAATAAATCTATGAGCAGCCAATAGGAAGGCTCCTCTGGATCCGGATCTGGGTAAAAAGCCGGTGTGTGTTCACAGAGAGAGTCAGTGCAGTTGGTGCAGACACACACACACAGACACACACTTGCAAACTCAACGGAACTCACTGGAAGTTTGGAGATGTCCGAGAATCCACAAAACTCTCACATCACTTTTGGAGATCTTTGAAAACACAAGAGGAGTTTTTATTTCCCAGCTTTACGCGCAGTTTATCCTCACATCACCGGATCATCAGTAGGGGGGATTGTCTTTTATTCTCGTTTATACACTCTGTGGAGCTCCCGTTATTCCTGTACCATGTCCTCCGGTGATTCCTCCGGTGATGCCCCGGAGCTGAATCCGAGGGTCAGCGTGCTGTCCTGGGATCAGGTGCGGCGGTTGGATTCCATCCTGGGGGAGAGCATCCCGATCCACGGCCGCGGGAACTTCCCCACTCTGTCCGTGCAGCCCCGGCACATCGTCCAGGTGAGACCTCCAGCAAATACAAAATATGGTTGTCACTAGTGGCGGATTGGGGTATAACATGACTTGTTGCATAACCAATACGTTTAATATAACAAATATAAAATAAAGTCTCAAGGTTGTCACTTTTGGTGGAGTAGGGGAATACAACGTGTCTTTTTTTGCAAGAAGTAACCCTTTAAGTTAAATCAGCCCTAAAATGTATCATACACTTCTTGTACTATGCTACTCCCTGGATGGACTTCTAATATAATGCTGGATTCAGTATACAGAATATGTTATATTCAAACAATAATAGGTGTGATATAAGTTTATTTGAACACATATAAGATATGGTTGTCACTAGTGGTGGAGTAGGGGAATGAAAACTGGGAAGAACATGTTTTATTTTTGCAATAAATAATGCACTTTTCTTAGTTTTATGTACTTAATGTAGTGTTTTATTACCTTTAGCTGCCTCATAACAAGTTTATAATCACAAATATAAAATATTTTTGGTCTAGTGGGGGAGTAGGGGAATAAAAACGTAGGGAAACGTGACTTTTTGGGCAAGAAATAACGCCAATTTTATTAGTTTTCTAAACTAACTGTAGTTGTTCTTATCATTTCCAGCTGCCTCATAATACGTTTATTATAACAAATATCAGAATTAGGTTGATTGCCAAGTAGGTTATCACATACGAGGAATTTGCCTTGGTTTACATCATATTAAGTTTAATATAACACATATAAAATATAGATGTCACCAGTGGTGGAGTAAGGGAATAAAAACTTGGCATGAAATCAATTTCTTTGCGAGAAAAAATGCACATTTATTAAATCAGCCCTTCTCTACTCTTCTCCTACTATGCCAAGAGATATAAGATTGTAATATAATGCTGGATTTAGTAGACTATATTATATTTCTTTCTATTTTTCCTGGCATACTGAAGTTTAATTTTGAGTGTAAATGTGTGTTATGATCTCTATGGTTATGATATAAGATACTATACAAAACGTGATTTTGCTTGACTTCTAGAAAACAATTTTACTACATGTATACATGAAAAACTCCAGTAAATCCACTTGTTGCTCTATAATTAACACCCTCTTGCGTCTCTCTTGTGTATTGACATATATATTTCCATTTTCTTTTTTACATTTGTGGATTAGTGGCAGAGTTTATTAAAATATATTTAATCCCTACATTTCATGCAGACATAACAGTGGGGATGATCTAACGCCATGACTGCTCTTTTCCACTAGCTCACTAACTAATGCTCCTGAAGTCATTTTTCTATTCACAGCTGGAGTGAAAATGAGCGAGAGATAATGACAGTATGAAACATTAAGGAACATATTGGCTTTTACTGGACATTTACATGTATTTTCCTGTAATCTAGGTTCACATTTTCACCACAATGATTCATACTTTCTGTGGGGAGGACAGACCCTCACACACAAAACATTTCAGGGACGTCTATAATTAAAGGGGCCCCCTATCATCAAGCTAATGTCTTTCCTTAAGCCCAAAAGACCCCAAAGATTTGTTACATTTCCTGTCATAAACCAGTTTCCAGTCCTGTTTAAGTGCTTACATTGCAGCATGTTGAATGAGGCTTTCATTTAAGTCCAAAGACACACATTAAGGTAATCCAACATTTGTTTTCTGCACAGCCTGGGGATTATAAACTTAAGAAAACATGTTTCTTGTTTGAAAGTTGATATAATTACGTGTGATATATTGATTTAAATTGAACAAACTACAATAACCTAGTCAGTTTCAGCATGGCTGCCTTCATTATGATTCACCCTCCATCTGAAATCAGAGCCCAGTCTGCTCTGATTGGTTAGCTGGCCCTCTCTATTGTGATTGGCCAACCGCTTAGAGATGTCCCGCCCCTTAGCCTATCACGTACAACATGTTGGAGCCCTAGCCAATAGAAGCTCAAGTGTTACGTAGTGATGTCACAAACCTATATAACACACTACAAGAGAGGGAAATCCCAAAAAGCAGAATAGGGCCTCTTTAATACTTTAGATTTAGATTATTCAATCCTTATGAATGCACAATACAAATCTCAAATGTAATTCAAATATGTATATAACAATAAGAAGTTAAAGTAAAATATAGTGCATTTGCTAATAAGAGAAGGCTGTAGGTAAACGAAAAATTGTAGCATAACAAAATGCGTAATCACAAGGCACCTGTAAATATAAAGTAATCTGAAAAGTCTGCAGTGCATCACAATGCATAGATTTCTTTTTTTGACAGACACAAAAGCAGACGGCATGTTATCTGTCATGGAGTTTGTCAGGCTGCTTTCAAGCCTCTGCACGTTGATTTTCATACCATATGGGCCATGAGGGGAAACCGATGGCTGCCTGTGAGGAAGGAAAAACACATTCACTGATCCTAACCACTATGATATGTTTTGGAAAATGGTTGACAGTAATGTGAGGCATTCTTGATTCACGCTTAAACATGCGAAACCACCAGTCTGCGCTTTTATAATGTCTTTTTATTTTCAGACAACGCAGCAGACAGAGCTGTCTGTACCTGAGGGGCTCCTTTTGTCACAAACTGGGGGGAAGGTGACAGAGGGCACACACACACACACACACACACACACACACACACACACACACACACACACACACACACACACACACACACACTAAATAGTAGGTTTGTCTGAGAGCCACATTTAAATAACATCTGTTTGTGGTCTGCATGTGAGTGAGCCACGGGATAATGCTAAAGATAAAGCACGGGAGCTGTGGAGGAGAATTGTACTGTTACTGACACCTCTGTACTCCATTTAATGTCAAAAAGTCACAGCAGCGATGGAGGAAGTACTAAGATTTACTCAAGTAGTAATACCATAGTGTAGAAATACTCAAATACTCATCAAACAAGTTACTTTACTCAAAGTCGTAAAGCCACATTGTAGAAAAACATTTTGAAATGGATCTTGAGTACTTATCCATAAGCCCCCCCCCCCCCCTCTCAATCAACTTCCTCCTGACTGCTTTTCTGTTTTGTTTTGTTTCTTTTTGGCTTTGTTTTGTTTGTCTACCCTCCCTCCCAAATGTAAAACGTCTTTGGGTTCAAGAAAAGCGCTATAGAAATAAAATATATTATTATTATTATTGCTTATATTCATAGTACTTCTTCCACCACATGATGACAAACGCAGATACCTGGTGTGTGTGTGTGTGTTACGTCACCTGTTCAGTGGGTTTGTGTGTGTGGGATGAGATATGGAGGCCACCAGGAGGGGTCGTCTCTAATTCC
This sequence comes from Gymnodraco acuticeps, assembly GCF_902827175.1. NCBI lineage: Eukaryota > Metazoa > Chordata > Actinopteri > Perciformes > Bathydraconidae > Gymnodraco > Gymnodraco acuticeps. The sequence goes on along the minus strand of NW_022991064.1, from coordinate 1,710,588 downwards.
TCCTCTGCAGGCTATCATATTCAAACTAAATTGTTTTAGCTACTGGAAGAAAGTTCTCCACTTTCCCGGTGGACAGCGGAGATTTGAGTCAGAATGGTGGATTAGTGCCTGTAATAACACGGAGGGTCAGGTTGACGGCCTATCACTGTGGAAAGTGAGGAGACTGTAAACCAACTCCTCACTGCGCTATTGTTGAGACTGAACATGAAGACACCACATGCTCCCAAAGCTCCCCCGAGGAGCCAATGCTCAGTTTAGACTGCTGGGTAGTAAAACAAAATAGTTGGCAGTTTGATCGCAAGTTATCATTTTTGTACATTTGAATGCTTCTCATAAATTAAACAGTGTCGGTGGAACTAATGGAATCTCTTTGACTGGTTGGACCATTGATGAAGTTGGATCATTTTGGCAAAATGGCTTATCGCCGCTCATACTTTAGCACATTTTCAAAATAGTAACAATTCAGGAAACCAAGTCAATTTTTCTCTGAGATTTTTGTGGATCAGCACTAGTGGTTTAGTTTAAGGCTGGATCATTGAACCGATAGAACTTCGATAGGCCAATTGTTGTGTACATCCGGTTTTTTGGGTGATTTTGGGTGTATATACTGTACATCGCCAAATCCTAGTGAGTTTAGTTATGAAACCTTAAAACAATGGGTATTTATGATCTATCTATATGGTTAATATATGAAATGTATAAGACCAATACAACATTACATTTAAATGGTTCAGTATGGCCACTTGGAGAGCAAAAGCTACACCCTTACACCAAGTTTAATTAAAATTAGGCCAGTAGTTTTTTCCTGCTGACAAACAAACAAACCAACCAACCATCCAAGCATAAAATAGACATCATTTCCGTGGAGGAGGTAATTAGACGTCAGTAAGTAAATTAGAGGGAGTTGACCTTTAAACATTTTGGTTGTGTGCAAGTTGAATTTTGTAGGATAAAATCTACTGTTACAGACACAGATTTTACTACACTGTACTTTCCAATGTGTGATATAGTTAAAGTTATTTTCATTTTGGCTGCATGGGCGTAAAGCAAGATAGTGAATAGCTTGTTTTTACTATTTAATCACAAGGCTATCACAGTTACAGGAAATAAGGATGACTTTTCATACCATAGCTTTCACTGCCACAGGTTTTTATCTTACACGGCTGGCTCCAGGATCTAATACAACTAATTTAAAGACATTCAAATATCTGTGAACCCTTGAAGCAGATCCTTCGCTGAAAACATCACATGGAGGAGTAACAGCATCACGTTTCAGCCTCACTCTGGTCTGAGAAAAAAGGGGAAGTTACCTCCAAATTGTGAGACCTTTTGACATTCAATCAGTATGGCTGAATAGTAGTGATTGACACATTTTAATGATATTTTAAGATATCTGTAAAAACTATTTTGACGTATCATATTACCATTGGAACTGCAACTAGTCAAACTTACAATATTGATGTGTCAGCTTTGAATTATAACCAGTCAAAGCTGAACTATAGATTTTTTGATCAAGTCAATGGTCAAAGTTGGGAAGTCATTTATTTACAGATATCTACGATGGACATTTACACTCTTGAGAAATAAATAGTCCACATGACCTTATGGATGTGTGGACTTGGAATAATGAAACCCATAATTTTATTATTTAGAGAAAATGTTGTTCCCAAAATCCACTATGAAGATTAAAACTCTAAAATAATCAATTGTTGATATAAATATTTAACATCTTGACTAATGAGAGATGAATTTTAGATATCTTTTACAAGAAGTGTGATGATAAATAATGCATATGCGGACTTTGAGTCATAACACATCAACATTGGTTCATATATATAGTATAGTTATCTGTAATTCAGTTTGAATAGAAGTCAACGGTAACAGTTGAGAAATTCAAGCTACATTGATCCACAATGATGAATATTTCCACCTCTAGGAATGGATTGTCGACTTCTTTAATTATGACTGTGATAAGTCAAAATTAAAATGTGATTATGTTGGTTTGGACTTATAACTACTCAAAAAGCCCTTGATATCTACAATTGCTATTACCGCTAGCAATTAAATGACTAGAACTTCCCATATAACCCATTGGAATTTAAGGAGGCTTTTTAAATCTCAGAAAAACCCACTGTCTGCCTGTAGAGCTCCTGTATGACTGGCTGGCTCTGGTTAGTTTAGTTATAAAAAGAAAGGTCAGGGACTCATAATTCCTTATTCTCCGTCTCTGTGTCCTTGGCGGAGGGATCTTCTGACTCACTGAGAGCTCTTATTGGCGTCCTATGAGTCTTTGGGCTGGTAAATGGCTGGGTCATTTCAAACTGCCATAATAAAAACACATCCAGGCCGCAGCTTAAATGAACTACTCAAGGAAACTATTGAGAATGGAGAAGGAAAGTGGACAGACTGCTATGTGTCGCCAAGGCGTTGTCAACACCAGACAGTCTGGTGTGTTTGCGGCTCATTTTACAAGATTTATTTGACTAAAACGTCAGCGGAAGTGTCTCCCCCTTCAGCCCGGCTCGCCAGGTGCTGCTGCATGATGTGGGAAATGAACCGGCCTGTTTAATGAGTGCTGAAGGATGGGGGATGTGAGCTGGGTTTCCTCATACTCCCCTTTAAGAGACCCCCAGATGGCCAGATTATGGCGTGCTGTTAACTCAGACCAACTGTTTTAAGTGTGAGGTCAGACCAAATACTGCTTTGAGTATATCCCTTGCTGCATAGGCGAAAACAATCCACCTTTCTGCACTTTTGTCCAGCTAAACTCAAATGTTTTCATTGGATTTGGAGTTCATTTGCACTTAAGTCCTTTTCTTTTCTAACACAACTGTAGAATGTTATTTGTATATTTTGGTAAATACACAAATTTGCTTGTGAGATGAGAAGATTGAAACTCAGTTAATGTTTTTGTGTTAAGTACAGGACAGGAATAGGGTGTTTTGGCCTAGCCTGTGTTAGCATACAATTGTAGGGTAAGCAGCTAGCATGGCTTAGTTTAAATGAGAACATATGCCTTCCAACACCTGTTAAGTTGTCTTTGGAAGAGAGTTGTGTGAATGTTTGTATTTTTGCAGCATTTCCAGCTAATGTGAGCTAGCGTTCAGTTAGCACAGTTTCTCTGCAGGCACTCGTTTTAGCACATTATTCTAAATCCACATTTATGCTTGTGTTTGGATTACATGAGATGGTGTTGATGTGAGCTTTGCAGTAAGTGCAACAAGTGCACAGTTGAACTTCCTCTAACAGTGTAACCTCACCTTGGAGACACTTGGCTTCTACCCACCAATGTTTGTGAAAAAATGAGGAAATGTAAGAGATTACTAAAGTTTAGGTGAGGCGGAAAATATTTCAACCCAGTCTCACGGCATTTCGTGTTATAGTCACGACATTTAATCTATTGATTCGTGTTCACCAACACGATTTCCCCCTTTTTTTCGTGTCACAGAACGATTTTAAAAGCAATGTATTTCTAGTAGTAGTATATTTCGTGCCTGCAGCACGTCTTTTTGTCCGGACGGGTCTTGGAAGACCAGAAGCTGTGAGGTTCATAAAAACATGTTCTTACTCAATATCAAGCCACGATTATTGTTTTTATTTTAAATCGTATAATTTCGGACTTTTTTTGTCGTCTGTGAGGAAAATAAATGGGGCTCAGAGCCTCAGAATACTGAAATCTGTATTTTTTAAAATCTTTTTTTCCTTCTAATTTGTTATTCTTTTCAAAATAACACACTGTTATTTACTCACCAATAACACACAATTATCCTTGTTTTTATTTATTTGTTTAATTCCATAATCTCTGGCTTTTTTGGCGTCTGTCAGGGACTGAATTTCAAAATAAAAATAACCGGAAACAGACGTAGGCCTATAAGGGACATTTCGTGTGTGAGTGTTTTATGAAGACATTTTAGTGTTGCATTACAATTGGCACAAGGCTTTCCCTTTGTAGCAGCCAAGTGTTGAAGCGTTATTAAAAAGGGATTTGTCGGATTAAGTTTACACCTTGCATTTTCAAATCTTAGGGTCTAAAATACATTCTAATAGGATTACCCTGCTGAGTACATTGATAGCTGGTAGCACAATAACATATCCCTATGGCTAAGTAAGAGTTTCATAACCCACAGCTGTGCTTTGGATTTCTTCAGATTTGGCCTTACGATGTTTTTCTCTTCTTAGTGTCTTATGAATGATGCGACAGACAGGAAGCATAAACATTTCAGCTGTCTGTAGCTCAAACGTTTTCCCAAGCATTGCATCAGTGCATCGTAGAGTGTGTTCCAATAACGTGTTAAACCTTTGCCAAAGAGTGTTTATGTTACAAATGCATCACCTTGTCTCAATTTTGTCATAGGGCACACGTTTAAAAGCTCACAGCTGAAATTGTATTTCTTTATGTTTAAAGTCTCCTGCAGCAGACAAGCAATGACTTGCAATTTTCCACAGCTTATCTCTGTCGTGCTGATGTTGCTTTTACCTCATATGCAGAGATAAGTGCGCTAAATCAGATATGCAGCTCTTTTGTGGTGTACTGAGCAGTGTAGGGAATTGTCACTCAAGGATTAGCTAAGTTAGATGCTTTGTTATCAAACTGTCTGAAAGCAAGATACTGAAAGCCTGCCGGGAATCATTCACTCGCTCCTCCTGACAGATAAATGGTTTATCTTTCCTAAAGACGAGTGTAAATACTTCCTTATACATATTTATTGATAACACACTTTTGAAGTTGTAACTTCATTTCGTTTTTTAGATCTTTAATGTTCTCTATCGTTTGTTCTACCAGCAAATTTCAGGAATTACATTTCCACGAAAGTGCATTGACTTGAACTTTCGCAATAAAGTTAGCAGTGTGTTCATGACTCATAAGGGGGAGGCGTGTGGCGCAGTGGGTTAGTGCGTTGGTGTTGGGATCAGGGGGTCACAGGGTCAAACCCCACTGCAGTCAGCATGTCGTTGTGTCCCTGTGGGGATTGTCCACAGTATTGAGTATGTCGCTTTGGATACAAGCGTCTAACAAGTAACATGTAATGTAATCATTCTGCTTTCAGCTACTTGTGATTCTTGTCTTTTTATGGATATCCATCGCTGAGTTTTCCCTCTCTGTCTGTGTTTCAGGTGGTCAGGGCTCGATTGGAGGAGCGAGGCGTTGGGGTTCGTGACGTTAAGCTGAACGGCTCAGCAGCCAGCCACGTGCTGCACGAGGACAACGGCCTCGGCTACAAAGACCTGGACCTGATCTTTGGCCTGAAGCTGACTGATGACAAAACCTTCCGGGTGGTGAAGGACGTGGTGCTTGACTGCCTGGTGGATTTCTTGCCAGAAGGCGTGTGCAGGGAGCGAATCACAGCCCTCGCCCTGAAGGAAGCTTACGTGCAGAAACTGGTGAAAGTTTGCAACGACACGGACCGCTGGAGCCTCATCTCGCTGTCCAACAACTCCGGCAAGAACGTGGAGCTGAAGTTCGTGGACTCCCTGAGAAGGCAGTTTGAATTCAGCGTCGACTCCTTCCAGATCACGTTGGACTCGCTGCTGCTCTTTGACCGCTGCTCGGAGACGGCCATGTCCGAGACCTTCCACCCGACGGTGCAGGGCGAGAGCATGTACGGAGACTTTGATGAGGCTCTGGGTCACCTTTACTCCAGGACTATTGCCACCCGCAGCCCAGAAGAGATCCGAGGCGGCGGGCTGCTGAAGTACTGCCACCTGCTGACGCGTGGCTTCAGACCGGACTCCGAGACTCAGATGAAACAGATGCAGCGCTACATGTGCTCACGCTTCTTCATCGACTTCCCAGACATATGCGTGCAGCAGCGCAAACTGGAGGGCTATCTGCAGAACCACTTCGTTGGCATGGAGCACAAGCGCTACGAGTGCCTGGTGACGCTGCGGCGCGTGGTGGACGAGAGCACCGTGTGTCTGATGGGCCACGAGCGCCGACAGACGCTGGCACTCATTTCCGCGCTGGCTTTGCGTGTAATGGCCGAACAGATAGCAATCCCCGCTCTGTCCAACATCACCTGCTACTACCAGCCTGCCCCCTATGTCAGAGACGTCAACTTCAGCAATTATTACGTGGCACAGGTCCAGTCACCCATGCTTACGTGCAACTCTTATCGAACATGGCTTCCTTGCAGTTGAGCAATGACTTTTAGGGTGTGATTTAAGCAAGCTTCCCATTTTAACTTTACGTTGATGTACGCTGAGCATTCACACGAGAGCTCTGTGGCTCATTAGCAATGTGGCTATTTTTGGTTGCGGGCCCATCATGGACAAAAAGGAATTCATTTACTTTTTGTTTGCCAAATATTATATCAAAATCATTCCACTAAGTTATGTTGATTCACAATGCTGTTAAACATTTGGAATCCAATTCGAGCCATTACCATTTTTATTCTGTTATCTTTTTATAACCAAGGTGGAAAAAAAGGGCTGTTCTGTGACGGAGGAACTTTGCCAGTTCTGATTGTTGTCTGATAGAGACTTGCATTGGGTCTTTTAATGAAATGTATATAATTTGTACGAAACCAGAAAGCTTTTTGTTCTGTCTGTGGTTTCAGCTGACCTGATTGAAAGGGAAAGGACCAAAGAAATACTTTTCTTGTGTAGCATGACAAACATGGATCCAAGTGCCTGAAACTGACCAACTGTCTTTATTGTATTTGCTCTGTAAGAACTGTTTTTGAAACTTTTTTCATGCAGGATATTTTACATTTCTATATCCAAGGTCAGGGTATTTGTTTTTAAATCATTAAAAAAAATCTAAAATGGAAAGATGTGGTTCATTTGTCTTTCTTTGAGCCTTTCTAAGAACTTCACAGAGGGAAGATAAGGACAAACTGTCTAACTATGCACCAGTTGACTCAAACTAGATGTGCCTCTATTCTCGGCATCTCGGTTTCTGTTTCTAAAGATCTCCCTTCGTCTATCTTTCACTATCTGTCTTGATCGCACACAACTCCTCAGTGTGTTGTCTGTTCTCTATCAGCCAGACGCTCACGGCCTTGACACAAACACTCACTTGTTCAAGCTCTGTATCGCCCCCCCTTTTCCCAGAAATGGAATCCCTTGAGCCCCCAGCCTATACATTAGCCATTTCCTTCCACTTGTGCATCCGACAAGGGGTTTCCTTGGCTTCGAGAAAGGGGAGCTCGCTGTTGCTTGTCTTGGATGAGTTGAGCTCAGGGGGGCAGCTGAGCAAATGCAATGGTGCATTCCAGCACTTCATTTCCTGGATGACTAAAGCTTAGTATTTCATCCTCACGTTAAGACATTTTGTCTTAATTACTTTTGCATGAGGGACTACTTCTTGAAATGTAGTAGAGCATGAAATGGCACACCTGCTCACTTTAGCTTTCAGTGGAGTATTCCCAACGCTGGAACACATTAGCTAAGCTCTCGCTGATTTCTTTATAAAAGTTCATTTGGAAGGAAAGCATCCGTCAAAGTAATTAAAGGCGAGAAATAACTGGGGAAATGTTCCTCCCTGGATTAGCTGTCAGACTTTTCTCCAGGCTGCTACAGAAACACTGAGGGATAAATAGGACGGCCCGGGGCGGAAACACAAATTAAAGTCACGACTGAGACAGAACTTGTCTTTAACAACTCAGTGATTTCTGCGCCTGGTGGCCAGACCTCAAGAATCAACCAGAGAGCTATGATATCAATTATACAGGAAGTTGGTAATGTTTTGAAGGTTAGAAGATTATCTCCATGAAACTTTTCTTAAAGTCTTTAGCCATGCTAGCGTTCTTTATTCTAGTTCTAGGATTAAAGGAAGGACTTTTGTACGGACATTCATGGTCCCCATAAGATGAACCTGAATAGTTACTTATCCGTTTAAATATGTTACATATTATTATACATCTTCTCCATGATGTATGTGCTCACAATCTGGTACGAATATTCATAATAAATCCTAAATAATCATAATGAATGTGGTGATCCCCCCACCATGAGGTTGATATTTGTAATTCTGAGTGACATTTCTCAATAACTATTCGACTGCTTGGCATTACATTTGGCACAGATATTAATGCCCCACAGGAACACATTTATAAAAATCAAATGAGCGCCATTATGGTGTCAAAAGGGTGGTCAAGGACCATAAACCTGCACTTTGTGTTAGCAGGGTAGCATTGCAAACTAAGACCATTAAATATTAAGCAATTGAGGTTGGGAGCATGCTAGCAAGCTTACATTAGCATTCAGCTGTTTAGGGTTGTAAAGCAAATTACCTTGATGGAGGCTTCACGACACAAAGGTTAATTTGTTTTTACACCAAGACAGTTCCTTCAAGAGGTGTTTTCTAAATCATGCAACTTAGATTTAAGTTGCAGGGTTTTTCCTGGACAAATACCACAGATAAATCTGCCTCTGTGGTTCAAACTGTTCCACCGTGTGCACCGGCTCTCAGCAGCTTGAGCTCCTCACCCCCTCCTGTGTGGGTGGGCCACGCTGAGGTTCAACATCCATCACAGACGCTTTAGAGCTCAAAAGGTCCCCGGTATCACTTTTTCCCTTCAAGTAATCTCTGTCTGGCGATCGCAGTGTGAATGTTGTTTTGGGATATGTTAGCTTTGCACGCCGGATGATTAGATTATAGGAATGTCTTCTTTAGTTGTGACAGATCCCACCTGGGGGATAAAGGGAAGGGTCAGGATGACCTTAGAGCCAAAAGCGGTCTCCAGTGTAACAAGCGTTTAATTTCTGTCAGCTCTCAGCTCACTATCTGGGTATATTGGCTGCCTTGGGAGATTGTTATAGAAAACCCCCTCAGATGTGATGCTATGGGCAGCTGAGTCCTCTCAAACTAAAATGTACGCAGTCGGCTTTAAAGGTCCCCTATTATACTATTTTTCATTAATATATTATAGGTCTCAGATATATACAAAACGTGTCTCTGAAGTGTTTGGCTCCAAACACCAAACAGATCATTGCAGCATTACCCATAATCCCCTCTGTTTCAGCCCTGTTTCCAAAGTGCTGATTCTCTGTCTGTTACTTTAGATGAAAATAAGGAGCCCCTCCCCACGCCCCTCTGAGAGAGATTTGGTTAAAAATAACTCAATGGTGCTCTAGGAGGAGATTCAGGTGATAAGGTGGGGGGGGGTTAACTTGGGTGGTGATTGGCTAATGGTTACACAAGCCAAAAAATCGTTATGACATCATAAAGTGGCCAAAATCTGATGAGCTCATTTTCAGACAGGTTTTTATAGAAATGGATCAGGACAAAAAGAGAGATAATCTTTGTTCCTGAAATGTTCAGAATGTCTTTACACAGAGGGGACACATGTTGATGTAGAAGAGACATGAAGAAGAGGGGACACATGTTGATGTAGAAGAGACATGGAGAAGAGGGGACACATGTTGATGTAGAAGAGACATGAAGAAGAGGGGACACATGTTGATGTAGAAGAGACACGAAGAAGAGGGGACACATGTTGATGCAGAAGAGACATGAAGAAGAGGGGACACATGTTGATGCAGAAGAGACATGAAGAAGAGGGGACACATGGTGATGTAGAAGAGACATGAAGAAGAGGGGACACATGTTGATGTAGAAGAGACATGAAGAAGAGGGGACACATGTTGATGCAGAAGAGACATGAAGAAGAGGGGACACATGTTGATGTAGAAGAGACATGAAGAAGAGGGGACACATGTTGATGGAGAAGAGACTTGAAGAAGAGGGGACACATGTTGATGCAGAAGAGACATGAAGAAGAGGGGACACATGTTGATGGAGAAGAGACTTGAAGAAGAGGGGACACATGTTGATGTAGAAGAGACATGAAGAAGAGGGGACACATGTTGATGTAGAAGAGACATGAAGAAGAGGGGACACATGTTGATGAAGAAGAGACATGAAGAAGAGGGGACACATGTTGATGTAGAAGAGACATGAAGAAGAGGGGACACATGTTGATGGAGAAGAGACATGAAGAAGAGGGGATACATGTTGATGGAGAAGAGACATGAAGAAGAGGGGACACATGTTGATGTAGAAGAGACATGAAGAAGAGGGGACACATGTTGATGTAGAAGAGACATGAAGAAGAGGGGATACATGTTGATGGAGAAGAGACTTGAAGAAGAGGGGACACATGTTGATGCAGAAGAGACATGAAGAAGAGGGGACACATGTTGATGCAGAAGAGACATGAAGAAGAGGGGACACATGTTGATGCAGAAGAGACATGAAGAAGAGGGGACACATGGTGATGTATGAAAGGCATGAAAAAGTGGATTTTGTATAATATGTGGCCTTAATGTGCATCCTTAAATAAGGAAGTTAAAGAGAAATATTTAACATTGGAGTTGGAGTCTTGGGGAGATTAGAGGGGAATTGAACCAATTAAAAGACATATTGAATCAAAGAAAGTGGCGAGAACTATGTGTTCCCATTTACAGCTGCAACCATTCAAATTAAGTGCCATAAAAAGTACCACATGTACAAAAATCCGCGATTGAGAAATAATAAAAACAAATGAAATGATTTCATTCGACGCCGATTGAATATAGTTGATACTTATTTCAGTCCTCGTGGCTGAAGAATGAAGGAAGTGTTGCTAAAGTTTTCTCATAAAGCTGTTTTACTGGACTGGGTGGCATTTCTCCATCCATCATCATGTCGTTAGCAAGCGATTCCCAGGAACTCAGTGTTTCTATTTGTAGGATCTGAGGATATTCAGAGCGGCTTCACCATGGTGATGTTTATTGGTGTGCCCGAAATGCAAAGGGACTGCCTGTGCCATACAGTGGGCAATAAAAACATCCACCTTGGACTTTTCTGTGCCACCAAATGAGTTAAAAACACATTTACTGGGGGACTTTTTGTACAAAAGAGTGAAAATGCATGACTTTTATGTGAAAGTGTCAAAATCCAATACCTACAGCAATCTGTTTTTCATGTGTGGTCATTCCTTTTTTGCTCGTTTTGGGCTAGATGCTCCCATTTAAGTCGTCACATTATGAGGTTGACAGTTTATTCTGGACCTTGGAAACAGCAGCTGAAATCTACACAGGGGCCATTAATATTCTACAATAGAGCTCAATCAATCAATCAATCAATCAATCAATCAATCAATCAATCAATCAATCAATCAATCAATCAATCAATCAATCACACAAGCTTAATCAGAAAATGTCTTCTCACTATAATGTTGCCAAGGTGAAAATTAGCCTCAGTTTTAGCCTATGGACAAGATGTAAAGATGTACCCGTTCTGAGTTAAAGTTAAAAAGCTAGAGAAGGGAATGGACGCGATTTAATTAAAATCATCATAAGCCGCTTTCACACCAAGTACTTTGCCGTACTTAGTTCCCAGTACTTAGTTCCCAGCCTTAGTACCCCCATGGAACTAGGAGTAGATCACGTTCACACCGGAATAAGTTCCCTGAGGGAGGATTAGGCAAATGAAGCCGCTGACGTCACTTCTTCTTCTTCTTCTGCTTTGGGTTTACTGGCAGGCCGCAAACCACTTCACGGCGTATACTGCCTCCCAAAGTCCCCGGCCGGAAGTCCCCGGAGTTGGGGACTGGCTTCAGTAGAAGCTGCTGGGACTCCCAGCAGCTTCTACGCCGACACCCTCCTCATCTCTCCACCGCTCCCATTTTTTTTTTTGTCTTGCCATAAGTTATTCTCTCTCCGTTGGTGCGCGGGGCTAATGCTAATGCTAATAATGCTAATGCCAGCAAATACAATGGCGGCTTCACAAAACTTTTCAGAGTTTTACGAGGCGTGGTTTGCAATTCGCCCAGCCAATCAGAAATTGGAACTTTTTTCTCCCCAGGATTGTCCCACCTCTCTAGCAGGCACTAAAAAGGGGGTAAAAGTTCTCATGAACTAAGTTCTCTTTTTGGTGTGAATGCAAAATCCCGGGAACTATCGGAACTGAAAGGGAAAAGTACGGGGAAAAGTACTCAGGTGTGAAAGCGCCTATAGTCTTCGGGAACCCTCTGGGTTAGAGGTCTGGGGTCAGAACTCTGTCGGAAACACCAAAAGAATGGGATTAGCAGACTCCGACAAACTTCTAGATAAAAAGCCAACAGAAGAGTGTTAAAGGTCACCTATTATGCAAAACCCACTTGTTCACGTCTCTTCTACATCAACATGTGTCCCCTCTGTGCAAAGAGATTCTGAAAGTTTCAGGAAAAAAGAAGTCTCTCTTTTTGTCCTGATCCATTTATATAAAAACCTGTCTGAAAATGAGCTGATCAGATTTTGGCCACTTTATGATGTCATAACGGATGTTTTGGCTTGTGTAACCATTAGCCAATCACCAACCAAGGTAACCCCCCACCCACCTTATCACCTGCATCTCCTCCTAGAGCACCATTGAGTTCTTTGTAACCAAATATCTCTCAGAGGGGCGTGGGGAGGGGCTCCTTATTTTCATCTAAAGTAACAGACAGAGAATCAGCACTTTGGAAACAGGACTGAATCAGAGGGGATTATGGGTAATGCTGCAATGATCTGTTTGGTGTTTGGAGCCAAACACTTCAGAGACATGTTTTATATATATCTGAGAGCTATAATATATGGATGAAAAACAGTATAATAGGGGACCTTTAATTAATGTAATAGCTATATATAGCACAATAATTGCTAGAAGATAGAGACTTTTGAAATATCCAAGTTCTTGTAGCTTCATAGAGAAACACAATGTTGTTCTTCTAACTATAAAACTACAGAGAAACCAGCATGAGCCGTCTCTAATTTCAATTTTGACAAGTTATAGCAGAAATAAAACCTCACCAAACTCCACATTAAGGCCAGCCCAGCGGTGAATCAATCAACAACGTCAAGCAACTCATAATTTTCCTGGCCTGACACAGCCTTCAGTAGCTGAATTTATTTTTCCAAAACTAGCAGAACAGAAACGTTTTCTCATAAGCATCCACTGCTCTCACCGCTTTATTTGAACAAATTAGGGAGAAACCTATAATTTGCAGACAACATCAGAGACACTGAACAGAGGCCTCGGTCTGTGTTTTCAGGACAAATAAGGACTGGAACACCGCTGAGTCACTCCCACACAGAAAATAATGAACTGTATTTTTAAGAGAGTGTCCCAGACCATTGAGGGTGTAGGCCATAAACACAAGGAGCTACCGTGTGAGCGCACGACACACTTTCGGGAAGGTTCTGGTGAATGGAAATGTCGCGTCTTGAAGTGGCATAGAGTAGGATTTCAACTGGCAGGCTTCCCATGTCGAAGCTTCACCTGAAGGAAAAACTATTAATAATTTAGAGTAGAATAGCGGAAATTACAGATTATTATTACATGATACTTGTTAGACGCTTTTATCCAAAGCGACTTACATACTCAATACTGTGAACAATCTCCACAGGAGCAATTTGGGGTGAAGTGTCTCAGGGACACAACGACATGCTGACTGCAGTGGGACTCGAACTTGCTATCCCCTGATTCAAAGTTCAGCACACTATCCACTGAGCCTATCCACTGAGTCTCCCCAGATATCATAGTCCAAGATCAATGCTCCCACTTACCCGCTTTTCAAAGCTTTAAGAGCTCACTGAACATTACATCAGTTTAATATAAAGTTTGACCTCATAACAAGTTTTGTTCCCCGTGCATACAGAAAAGACTGGGAAATAGTATCTTATGATGGGTAAAAAAAGGTCTCTCTTTAAAAGAGCTTAAGGCAGCAGTTGTTAAACAAATATCCAAATAGTGGACTAAACTAAATGGCTGAGGACTTCTACACATGATGACTTTTAATCTCTTTTGACTGGTTTTATATATATATCATATATACAAATTAGACATTATATCGGTAAAGTTTGTGGATTTGGGATATTTTTTGCCTAAAGTGACTGGAGTTTGATCGTCAGGCATTCACTATGGCTCTGAAGGTAAAACGAGCAATAGGGTTGGGGTTAGGAATGGACAGTTTTACCACTAAAATAGACTTCAAATTTGGTTGGACATAATGAAAATGATGGGGAATATAAATCCAAAATGCTCAGAATATAAAAGTAACATCACAGATTCCAAACCAAAATCATGATATAATCAAAGTTATAAATGGATCTCTCGGTTTCCTCTCAATCGCAAAAGAAGAACTTTGACGTCCGATTTTGAGTAGAATTACTGTCCCTTTAATGAATATTAAGATACATTTTAAGTGTAGAGGTCCTGGTATATGGTTATTTCTAGATGTTAACTGATGTTTGAGAGTCTGGCGCTAACTTTGGCTCTGAAAGTGAGATCAGCAATAAGAGACAGTTTCACTGCCAAACACATCAGCTCTCCACTTGAATCAACGGCTGTAAATTCTTCAAAATGATTGATTACCCTCCAGGCCCTCGAGCACCCAGCTGGCCTAGCACTGTAAACTGGGCCTTGTTTATCAGTGAGACTCAGACAGCTTATATAACTGTCTTATATAAGAACCTGATGTCTATGTATACCATGCGTATACCTTGGTACTCATAAACCCCCACAAATAAAATGTTCAAACTAAAAAGCTTTAGCACATCTGGTTGTCCGCTGCTTCCAGATGAAATGCAGACGGCAGCCAGGATGGGCGAGAGGAAGATTTGTTTTGGCTGACTTGGAATCAAAATGAGAAAAACGTTTGAGGGATGTTTGCTTAATTTGGAACAGCGCGGAAGGAAATATTAAGGTGTTTTATTAAACTAAAAAGTCTAGAAGTTTGGTAAAAGTAAAAGTCATGTTTAACAAAAGTATGAACATTTGCTCAAATAAGAATACATATGTTATGTTATTGGATTTATTTATTTATACATTCATGTGTTCATGACTTGAATGCTGCAGCTGGTAAAGGAAGAGGTTGGTTTTTTAAACTATATTGCAAGGTTGCTTTTTTTCAACAAGGGATCAAAAAGGTTGATCCTTTGTACAAACAATAATGGAACGTTTTATTTGTGGATTATATTTTGTATGAATAATCTTCATCTTCAAAGCATCTTTACTGTCTGTTACGGTTGCTGTTTCTGTCTGCTCATTAATCTGCCTGTGAGTGTTTTCAGATGTGCGTGTAATATGTAAATAAGCTGGGCAGTAGCCCTGACGTCATTGGCTGCCCGTTTTCTGGTCCGCCTCTGAAGATGGTGATTGGATTGACGTCATCCAATCGCAGCGCACAGCCGGCGCACACCTGCTGGGGAGGAGTACAAAGGCCGCGGACTATCACCACTCTGGAGGCTCTGTTGAGTGAACAGACGCCTCTCGCTACTTGCGCTTGGTTCTGTGGTTAACTTGTGTGGTGTGTGATTAGTTAGTGGTTAGAGTAGTTTTGGATTCTGCGATTGTTGCCAGTGTTTTTGTATAGACTCTTTGTATTAGCTGTACCATTTTTATAGTGAGGGTTTTAGTTTCTATTTAGTTCCGTTATTCTCTATTTCTTTGTATGTAAACAGGCTCCCTTTTTTAGAGTCCTCCCTTTGTTTGGTTGTTCATTTCAACTTGCGCCCTTGTGGCCACTTTGTTTCAGGCTGCCTGCCTGCCATTTTGTTTCACCCTGTTACAATAAAACCACTTATAATTATTACCAAATTCCATTCTGGTCTGTGTTGCTTCCCTTTGGTTCCTTAGTAATACTGTCAGACAAATAAGGTGCAGTAAAACATATTGTCCTCTGAATTGTGAAATAAAAGTACCTCAATATTTTACAAAAGTAATTAAGTAAATTACTTTTGGACAAGTCAAATCAAACAATCTGATTGGTTCTTAGCCGTGATATATTGAGCGTATCACGGGTAGAATTGTAGTTACTTTTCACAACAAGTCAGTATCCCTCCGTGTCTGAGAAAAGCTACAACTGTTACATTACGTCCGTTACGAAACTAACTAACTAACAAAGCTTAAGATGGAAACATGTAAGGGATAATGTGCAGGAAGGACTTATTGACCGTTGTTAAGGACGTTCACATCTGCAGAAAGAAGTCCAGTCGATTTAACTGTATACAGTTACTTAGGCTGAAAACTGGGACAAGAAAACAGCGGAGAAGTAACGGGGCAGAAACCCTCCTTTTTACGCAACGGTCCAGACATAGACATCAAACGGCAAAACATATTCAGTTGCTAGTTACTTTGGCATTAGGGCAGGGATATCTCGATACTTTCCAAGGTTTTACATAATGAATTGTGCTACTTTTAAAGCAAGCAACGATGTTTTCAAATCTGTAATCAACAAGGTCCGCAAAAACGCTATCGAAGCACTTCCTGCCGTTGCTACGTAGTTCAAACAGTAACAACGCATGTTTTGTGCAGAAGGCAACGGAGGGACTTTTTTATTTTGAACATCATTAACTACTAATAAAAACTATTTAAATTAGAGTGTGTATTTTTCTTTCATATTGCCACACTTGGTAACCATTTTATAAAAGCAATAGCTCACTTCAGGCCGTGATATATGGTCCTTATATCACAGTTAAGGGGCGTGGTTCCCAACTCCCTTAACTGTGATATAAGGACCATATATCACGGCCTGTCGTGAGCTATTGCTTAATTGTACTGTACTCCGGAATTACTTTATACTGCTATATAACTTCATCTTTTATGAAACATCATCATTTATAAGTTGATTGTTTTTTTTCTAATATACATTTTAACCTACGAAAGTTAGTAAAGTTATCAAATAAATGAAGCAAATTTAAAAAGTGCAATACTTCCTATAAAATGAAGTGGAGTGTTACACAGCAGCATACCATGGAAACACTAGTAAAGTACAAGAAGATTAAAATGCTTGAGTAAATGTACTTAGTAGCATTCCACCACTGTTTTTTATAAAGTAATACAAAAAAGATATCAGGCGTTCATTACTTGGCATCCCTGAGCATGACCTATTTTCTCTGAAGCCCACAAAGAAAGGCATGCCGGTTGCGTGTACAGTATGTGTAAAATACACGTATTGCTTCAAAGGATTATCATAATGGAATCTGAAAGTTATAAAATGTGTGAGTCCACTCTCGTAAAACACCAGCGTGTTATATAAGCCTGCTGTCTGCTAGTTTCGGGGATAATTTTCCTTTCAATTGGATTTCCCAAAGTCACACACTGTATATCAATACTCGTAAAGAGAGGCAACATTTCACTGGCCGTGTTGATGTTTCCTCCTCCTGAAATGCAGCTCAACAGGGCATCTCGATTGAGGTGGGGGAGCTGATGGATGAGGAGGCTTCAGTTTGAGTTGCTGTGAGCAAAGGGGGACTGACATGTGATCTGCCCAGGTGGAGAAGGACAGGACGGCGTCTGTTTTCCATCCAAAACTCTGCGGGTACTGGCTCTGCCTGGGGGGGAGGGAAGGTAAATCAAATCTCTAACTTCAGATCGGTTGAGGGGCTGATTGTAAGCTTCCTGTGTGTAGAGGAAATGAGGGGTAAGATGCTCTAAAGGTGAAGATTGGGCCTTGACACACCAAGCCCATTATGGGAAGCTGATGAACGTCTGTCGGCCATGTTTTTGCAGAGTTTCGGCAATAGTGATATCACTGTTTAGCTTAATGAGATTCAAATAGAGCGGTGCAGGAATAAGTCCTAATACCTGGAAATTAGTTAGCATTTGACATCTTCAGTTATCCTCGTCTTGAAATCAACTTTTGAAATACCCCACTGTTGCATGTCCAATGCTTCTTTGTGTCAAAAAAAATTACGGTTGCTAACAAGTGTCTACATGAGACTAAATGAGCCGTCTAAACATCATCACGCTGAACATTAGCTACAGTTAGCTTAGCAGTGGTGACGTGAGGTCATGTGACCGTGATGTATTTCCTTGATAGCCTTGTGAACGATGCCAACTTTGCCCAACAAAAGTAGGTCATCACTGAAGAACTCTTTTAAAGACAGGTCCAACTAAATCAAGGACCACGTTAGAACCTGGACTGAGATTGTACTAATATACGTCGTACAGGGTATCATCAACAACTTTTGCTAATGGAACATAAAGACATCACTATGGAACACTTGCGCTTCTATTGGCTAGCGCTCCAACACATTGTTCGTGATAGGCTAAGAGGCGGGACATCTCTAAGCGGTTGACCAATCACAACAGAGCCGGCCAGCTAACCAATCAGAGCAGACTGGACTCTGGTTTCAGACAGAGGGTGAAAAGAGGTGCTGCAGCACAGACAGTATGACAAAAATAAATAGCTTATTGAACATTAAAGCATGGAGACATGTAGAGACACTACATGCTGATATACACCTGAACATCAGCAGGAGAGGACTCTTTAAAGTAGAGACACTACATACTGATATACACCTGAACATCAGCAGGAGAGGACTCTTTAAAGTAGAGACACTACATACTGATATACACCTGAACATCAGCAGGAGAGGACTCTTTAAAGTAGAGACACTACATACTGATATACACCTGAATATGAGCATATGTCTTCTTTAACTCACATATATCTTCTATGTGTCTTTATTTTTTTGTGTTGATATATGTCCAATGTCTTATCTTGACACTAACTATATTGCTCGCGGTTGCAAACTTGTTGTGCCGCAACTTATTGTTCTCCTTTCAAGGCTGGATACTTTTCCTAATTTCTTATGCACATCATTTCACACACTTAACAGCCCAGGTAGATTGTAAAAAGAGAAATGTTTTCACATTACTTGGCTAGCAGATAGGTCTGTTTAGCTAACAGAAGAAGCATGTTGGAGAATATGAGAAGGTGTATCATATCACCTTGCATCAGCTGTAATACAATGACTCATTCAGATTAGCTGCGTTATAATCCCTCTGTCCAACATGATTGACCTATTTACAGCTTGACACACGAGCAAATAAATCCTTGCCTTTGTGTTGTACCGGTTACTCTGTTATAAGGTGACATAATAGCATAGTATCCCCTCTCTAACCCGCCTATACTCCTTTAGAGGGACTTGGGTTTCAGACTCCTGATTCAGTGAACTAGCCAACATTGGAAGTAATACATACTAATGATATTGTATCAATAATTACAACAAATTGTCTGTGAAACTCAAGGAACGCCCCTGCGAGATGGAGTTCATGACTTTATGAGCTGTTCATGAGCACTCATGAAACATTCATGAACAACTCATTACATGTTCACTTGTCATGTTCATGAACCAAAATTCTTAAAATGCTCATGAACCATTTTAAAGAGCAGTTCATGAAATTTTTATGAACATTGTTCATTCATATAAAGTTCCTGTTTTGCTCATGACAGACTTTTATGAGCAATTTATGAACTTTTCATGATCCAGCCAATCACAAAATTATAATTAAAACCCCAAAAAGTTTGCATGAGCATTTCATGAACTTTTCATGAAAAAGTTCAGAATATTTTTGAATATTCATGAGCATTTTATGAACTTTTGATGATCAGTGTGATGATTTTAAAGACCTCTTGAATATTCATCTACTATTTGAACATTTCTTTATTTTTTAAAACTTTTAATCTTAAAACAAAACAATAGTGCATTTGAAACTGAACATTATCTGTATTTATTTTGGTGACATTCATATCATTTTATGGTTTATCTGTACTGTTTGAGAAGCAGTACGAGTAAGTAGCGCCAAGGTGGAACCTTTGGCAGGTGAGCGGTGACATCTGGGTTATTTTAGGGGGGACACTTCCGCCCCCTCCAGTCAGAAGCAATCCAGACGATCAACCGGATCCTGTGTATAATTATTGCTGCTGCACTTTTCTGTATTCTACAGGTCAGTACGTGATGAAAATGATCGATGTTAACTTGTGTGAATTAGATATGATGTTGGAGATGTTTAGGAGAGTGTGTCAGAAAGTTTTGAGCATGTTTGTATGGAGGACGGAACATGACTTAAGTATAAATAAATAAATGTATGAAGAAATACAGGAATAAATAAATTACGTACATAAATACAGGAATAAATAAATAAATACGTAAATAAATAAATAAATACAGGAATAAATAAATGACGAAATAAATACAGAAATAAATAAATGTTGAAATGAATACACAAATAAATAAATAAAAGAATAAATGCATAAATAAATATGGAAATAAATACATCAATGTATAAATAAATAAATGTCGAAAATAAAACGGAACATACGTTATTATTATATATCTTTCATTTATTTCTACATTTACGCGACATACATTTATTTATTTATGTATTTATGTGTCCGTATGCTAATGAGGTGGGCGGTCCTAACCTCAGTCTGAAGCAGGATTCGCCAATTGTTGGAGCCAGGCAGAAGCAATAGATTTGTGGCAAGTCACATCATGTCGAGCTGAGCCAAGTCCTCTATACATCGTTCCACACGAAACTGGACATAGTCTTTTGGTTCTCCGTTCTCTAAATGGTCCGCTAATGATCGTAAATGATCGTAAATGGCTCTTAAATCAATATCCATAAATAAACCTTACAACTGTGGATAAACCATGGATGTATAAAGATAAGGGCTAAACAGTAAAGCTCCTGCATTCGAATCAGCGCGGTTATCCAGGCGTTAGTAGTAGAGCCCTCTGCCAGAAATGATCACACACTCCTGTAACCAATCCTGCTTCAGACTGAGGTTAGGACCGCCCACCTCATTAGCATACGGACACATAAATACATAAATAAATAAATGTATGTTGCGTAAATGTAGAAATAAATGAAAGATATATAATAACGTGTGTTCTGTTTTATTTTCGACTTTTATTTATTTATTTATACATTGATGTATTTATTTCCATATTTATTTATGCATTTATTTATGCATTTATTCTTTTATTTATTTATTTGTGTATTCATTTCAACATTTATTTATTTCTGTATTTATTTCGTCATTTATTTATTCCTGTATTTATTTATTCCTGTATTTATTTATTTATTTACGTATTTATTTATTTATTCCTGTATTTCTTCATACATTTATTTATTTATACTTAAGTCATGTTCCGTCCTGTTTGACATAGTAACGGTATTTTAAAAATACTAAACTGTCGGCAACAATAGATGCCATTTTCGCGGGCTTCAGCCGCGCCTGGGTAAATGTGACCTGAGCGAAGGCTCGCAGGCAGGTTAGCTGCTGCGCACGGGTAATATGTTTTGTTTACCTGAGTGTAGTCTTGCAGGCACATTGCCTTGTTTTTTGTTTATTAACATTGACAGTGTATTTTTGTGATCTCCATAATATGTTATATTTGGTAAAGATAGATATATTGATAGAAAGTATTATTTGATAGCGTTATGTGTTTATATTGACTATGTTGAATTTCTCCTTGAGATACAGTAATGGACTGTGACAGACAGATAACTTAAATGGAGAAATGTGATGTTTGTAAAGTACAGCTATTTGAATGTAACTGTGTACTTTGAATTTTGAATAAGAAGCAATCCAGACGATCAACCGGATCCTGTGTATAATTATTGCTGCTGCACTTTTCTGTTTTCTACAGAAATCATTTATTGTTGCTGTGGTACCCAAGCTTTTGGGACCCGTAACAAAAAAATGTGTGCAGCTCAGTGTCAAGAACTGTGCCTCAAAGAGTGATATGATTAATTGTAGTGCTCCACCTGTATACATGTATGTTTGTTAATTTGAATAAAGTTCCATTGTGATTGACATACAGTAATTGTTGTTTTCTATGGTTGCCAATTGACCCACAGTCAATGGTTCATGAACAGTTCATGTACATGAACAGTTCATAGCCAGCCATTGAATTATATTCAGTGACTGGGTATGAACTGTTCATGAAGTTGTTATGAACAGTTCTTGATATGTTCATGAACCATGGTTAATTCATGAACAATTCTTGAAATGTTCTTGGTTGAATACTGAATATCCCTACACTCACTGAAAACTCCATTTCATGAATTGTTCATGAACCTGCCTAAAACCATATTCCATGAATTGTTCATGAACCATTCCAGCACAGGAGTTTCATGAGTAGTTCATGAACTGCCCTAG
The DNA here is from genome assembly GCF_902827175.1 of Gymnodraco acuticeps. Lineage (NCBI taxonomy): Eukaryota > Metazoa > Chordata > Actinopteri > Perciformes > Bathydraconidae > Gymnodraco > Gymnodraco acuticeps. The sequence continues at coordinate 1,688,686 of NW_022991064.1, read as the reverse complement.
TGCCATTTAATGTTCATGGAACTTTCATGAACAGTTCATCAACTTTGTTATGAGCTGTTTATGAGCTGTTCATGAATATGGTTAACGGAATTTCCATGAACTTCTCATGACAAGTTCATGAACAGTTCACTATCATCTCACTGGTAGCTTTTTTGTTCGCTTTCAATCACATCTCACGGCCTTCGTAAATGAACCACACTGGTTAATATTTAAAAAAGTAGTTTGACAAAAAAACCTAATCTTAACTAAAGACTACTTTCTATTTCTGGAACATTCGACCACATTTCATGACGTGTTATCACATGACCTAAGTATGAAATGACAACAACAAGGTAATGACAGCTACGTTGGTAATAGATCATTGGTTTATGAAGGCCTATAGATGCTGTTCAAAGCTCCAGGACATTTTTAAATAGTAAGTGAACCTTGCGCAGTGCTTTTTTTGTGAGGCTGCTATCTCAAAATGCAAGAATGAACTTCCATGATTTTCGTATTACATTACATAGCATTTAGCTGACGCTTTTATCTGAAGCGACTTACAATAAGTAGAATAAACCATAACGATTCGAACTAAAGACAACAAGAACACTGCTGACATACTTACTTCAAACAAGCAATATCATTGTAAGTGCTGCTGCATGATGTCACATTAGTGCAACCCTTGGTTCCAAGTTGTGTGTCGGCTGCATTACCAGCTGCATGCAGCTCACTCTTGCTTTAATCTTTTTTTCAATCCAACTTCATTCATGATTTCATCTATTTTTACTTGCTGCACTAATGACTCAGTCAGTTAAGAAGCATTTTAAAAAGGCGATTTATGCTACGATGCCCTCCTTTAATCTCCAGCCATCGCTGCCTCCTTCCTCTCCCTCCTTCACCCCCCCTCTCTGCACATTCATCCTCTTCTCCGGCCCGTCTCAGATTGATCAAATATTTGCTCTTCTTGGGCCCGAGCTGTTTATTTTCTGGAGTGCGTTTTCAGCAGCGGTCGGTTCTATACGGTGGCTCAACAGTGCCGTCTCAGACTCGCCAGTGTTTGGCTTAGCGGCTGGGGACCGAGTCTGGGACGGGCCCCGGGGCTCTCGGTGAGCTTGCAAAAAAGTTGGCCGCTATCCCTTCGCATGGACGAACTGGTTCCCGAGCGCCTCACACACTGCAGCCATTCACTGCCCAAAGCACACACAGGATAGAGTACGGATTGTTTGGAGGCCGGTGGCAATGCCAGGAATGCTGAGCCCTAGTTCCTCTCTGGGAAAGAAAAAAATGCTATTTGGTTCTCTGTCTCTCTTTTTTCTGCCTTTGAAAGGCTGCAGCAGTCTGATGAGAGGGACCACAAGGTGCGTTAGCAGACCTGTTTCTTCTTGCCTGCAGATTCCAGCCGGGCCATGCAGTCACACAGGGCCTCCCAGCCAGAGGAATCCTGAGGAGGGACGCTGCCTTCCACATTGGTATTTCCTGACCCAGTCCCACATCCCCAGTGGCTCATTCACAGTTATAGCAGCGACAAACAGAAAGCTATATGGGGATGCATGCAATAAAATATCCATCTTGAACTCCGCACGTACATTTAGTTGAGTTAAAACCATACAAAGAACTACCCATACATACTACATGTATATATATAGTTATACAATAGTTGTATAGAGTTAACTTTTCTTAATTAGTCTTGCAACATTCTAATGCACAATTTTATTTCTACTCTGGTTCTTCTTGCACTAGTTTTATTGTTTTTTTTAAACTTGTTTTATGTCTATTTATGTTGCATTGTTGGAGGAGCCATGGACTTTTATTGCCATAACTACACTGTAGCTGTGCTTATATGACAATAAAGCCTTTGAACTTTGAACCATGAGCAAATGGAGGCCAATCATTTCTATTTTCTATTAGAGGACTAAAGTGACTGCTTATTAGCTCTGAGCTCTCCCATGTTTGCACCTAATCAAGTGATGAAGCTGCATTAATGCCTTTTATCATTTTCATTTGCTCCAATGAACGGAAAGGGGATGATCTTTCACGACTTTAACCGTTTTTCCATATGCAAAAGCATGATCGCTGATGCGTGTGGACCCCGTTGTCCCTGCAGATCTGATTCATGCAGCCTCGTCCGGAGTTGTGTGTGACTGTGTGTCCTCTAAACAACTTAGCCAACGCAAACTGCAAATGTAATAAAAGCTGAGGGGTCATGGAGGATATGAAAGACACTCCAGAAATCACCTAAGGGGGTATTGTAAATCAGTGGGATGCTGAAAGCCAAAATAGGTGAGTAGTTATTTATTAAACACCACAGAGACATTCTGAGGTGCAAGTGATATCAGGTGAAAAATATATTTTCTCGAGTCAGTCCTTTCTATCCCAGAAGATTAAGCATTCATTTCCCTTTCCAGCTTGGTAAACAACTAAATGTCAGAATGTTAAAGGTCCCATGTCATGGCCATTTCTACTGATCATAATTCCATTGTTGAGGTCTACTAGAATAGATTTATATTGTGCAATTTTCCAAACTCACATTGGTTTCTCATACAGCATCTCTGGATAGTATGTGTATTCACTCTCTGTCCTAAACAGCTTGTTGGAGCTCCTGCCCCCCCCCTCCCCCCTATGAGCCCACTGTGCTCTGATTGGTCAGCTCGCCCACTGAGGAGATCATCACCGTTACAGCGGAACATCAGTGATTATGTGTTACAATGGCGTTACTGTAGCAACCAGAAAATGACACCAGTAATGACAAACAGATGAGAATGCGTGGGGTCTGGGTGCCGTGTTGGCGGGACGTTGCGATGCTCGCTGCTGCGAGGAGCGGACAGTGTGAGCTGGGTTCATTTCCTGCTTGCTGCGTGGGGTCTGCGAGACAGCGAGACATCGCGAATGGATGCGGGAAAGGGGGGGGGGGGGGGTGCTGAGGGGGCTGCAGCACCTCCATCTGCGAGGCTCCACTAGCACCGCACCCCCAAACGCGGCGCACCTACAGTGTAACGGCCCGTCCACACACAGGCATGAAAAAAATCTTTCAAAGCTTCGCCCATTCACTTGAATGGGGTGACGTAGAAGATTTTTAATCTTCGCCGAACTGCATTGTGGGGAGCGGAGCATGGCTTTGCAAGCATCGTGAGCATCAAAAGTTGAGCAATGTTCAACTTTTGATGCTCCCGATGCTTTCGAAGCTGGCATCAGCCAATCAAATCCCGTTTATGCAAATCCCACCAGTACAAGCGCTAGCCAATCAAACCGCGTGCAAGCTGGGAGAGCCAGACCGCAGTTCATTTCCTCATATTCCAAACGAGAAATTACGGTAGCAAATCACCCGGTTCTTTCCGACCAGAACTATTTACCGGGATACAAACCGGAGGAACCAGGCATGGAGGGAGGTGGCAGAGACAGTGGGTGAAACTGGTAGGTTTTCGCATGTTTGGGGATTTTATATCCAGTTTACTTCGTTTTAACATTGCTATTGCTTTGTATGTCGGGGGCGGGAGATTCATGTGATTGGGTGTTGGTCGCCTTGGGCGCGTGAAATCGCCAAGCTTCAGACACGCCCAGCATCAAGATTTTTCAAGATTTTTTTCATGCCTGTGTGTGGACGGGCCGTAAGCGCGCCACAGTTTCGCCGCTGCAAGTATCCACTAGCACCCCCCCCCCCCCACCAGCGCATCACAGTTTCGCCGCAGAGAGAGTGTGTGTGTGTGAGGAGCTCCACGGTTTGACTAATGGGTCCATTTGGGTATAGGCAGGTCACTTTACCCAGGAAGAAAAAGAGAAATCTCCAACGAGGCGTTTTGGGGCAGCATAGACAGGTCTTTTATGTGTTAGAGTTTTACTCGCTACAGGGTGTACTTTGAGGGTTTGTGACTCTGCAGACCGTTTACATGCAGAAAAACCTTCATAACACACAAGGGGACGGGTAAGAACCGGAAAAGCATGACATGGGACCTTTAAAGAACATTTCGTCAAACTGCAATGCAGGCATCAAGGGGCCAAGTGAAGAAGGAAAGCGCTAGTATCCAAAACCTATTTAGTCTTTTAGATTAATTAGTGCTCTAGAAATATGATAATTTCCTGGAAAACTTCTCATGGAAACAAGCATAACAGGCAAACACTTCACGATTCCTCCCGGGCTTTTTCGTCAACCTCTTGTGAAATTCTGCTTTCTGTGTGTCTTCACATGAGGAGATCCTCGGGGTGAAATCCCATCCTTTCCTCCTGATCCTGAGAAAGTTCATAAAAACAGGAATTTAACTTCTACGGTATATGTCTGAGTTGACCACAAGTTGCTGTGAGCGTTTTAGCTGAACCCAATCGCTACAGAAAGATTGTTATGTCTTATTTTTTCAGTTCTGAGATTGTTTTTCAGGTCAAGCCTGAGGGGGGAAAGGATTCAACAACAAGGAAACAAGATAGACATTTTAATCCGTTGAAAATCGCTCAACTTTGGCCAGTTGCAAAAAGTTCTACCTCTCAGATTTGTCAGATAAAAAAACAAACTCATTGATCGAAAGGATCATTTGTAATTGGTGTCTAATAGAAGTCAAAGAGCATTCTAAACACTAAGGAAATAACACATTGAAACGTCTTGGGAGGTCAGAAAGCAACCTGGCTTGATTTCCTGTATACCTTTAGACGTGGTGTGTCAGTTTCTACCTTTCTAAGGGAACATGATCAGCATCAACACAGACTGGGTTCACGTAGCCAAGGGAATGCAGAAGATACATTCCAGCTAGTTGTTTTGGTGTCACGGCACACAACTTCCCAGTCTCACTGCTCTTATCTGTCAGCTATTTGAAGCGATAAGAAGCTCCACTGTACACTAGCTTTCCACCAAACACCCCTTCATTTTAGGTGTTTCATTTATTGTTTTTAGAATAACCACATAGCTCGATATCAGAAGGTTTTATATTGAAATTGTAGACTTTTTGTTTTTATGTTGCAGCAACATGTGGTATGCAAATGTATATACTGTATGTTTGAACTTTGCTTTGAGGGAACCAGAGTGGTTTCCAGGATTTGAAATTGTCTTTGAAGGAACACAAGGAGAGAGGGAACAGATAGACCTTTCTGTTAAAGTGTTCTTTGAGGGAACTTAGGTCTAAGGCAACATAGGCTTAAGATTTTCTGAGGGAACATAGAGATATGGGAACATAACGCCTTCGAGGGAAAATAGATCTGAGGGATAATATTCTGAAATGTTAACATTTCTCTGATATGGGGACATATAGCCTTTATCCACATTTGAACATTACTTTGAGGGAACATTCAGCTGAGGGAACCTACGGCCTTTCCAAATTTGAAGGTTTCTTTAGGGAACATAAAAATAAAAATAAAAACATTATTTTCTTCTTTTTTTTCAATGCCATGCGATCCACACTACCTTTGCGATCAACCGGTCGATCACGATCGACGTATTGGGCACCCCTGAGGGATCATACTGAATTAAAATAATTTGAGGGAACCTAAGTCAAAGGGAACATAAATGGACCCTCTAGTCCAGTGGTCGCCAACCAGTCGATCGCGATCGACGTGGTGTGGGTAGATCGTGGACCTTTAAAAAAAAAAAGTAACAAAAGAAAGAAAAATTAAATTAAAATAATAATGTTTGAAAAATACATTTTTAGATGTAAACCTATCATCCACCACCCCGTTAGCAGGTGCCACTTGATTGACGGATATTTGAGACACCTCAATAATATAATACATTAACCGTGCTTTACGTGAACCTCATATGACACAAGAGAGGACGGTAGGAATGCAATTTCCCCTGTTCAGTGAATGCAACAGAGGAAAATCACCAGCTCTGTGTGTGTGTGTGGCACACACATGGATGTATAAGGCACACACAGAGCGCAGTGATAGAGAGAGAGAGGGAGAGAGAGAGGGAGAGAGAGAGGGAGAGAGAGAGGGAGAGAGAGAGGGAGAGAGAGGGACCGGTGCTAGCGGAGACCGTGTTGTTAGCATCTGGTTAGCTAGCTGCACTAACGTATAACGTGTAATAAGCTCTGTTTCCACAACAAGCTGGAGGAGAGTCCTCCCCTGTCAGACTGAGGGGCTCAGGTGAGCTAAAGGACTCTCTGAGTGTTTAGAACGGTTTTGTCACAAATTATTCAAAAGATTATTTCCGAGGCACACCTTGATTGATTGATTGATTGAAAAGTTTATTAACAGCTTGTATATTGGGTACAGTACAGTACAGCTCAAAACATACAATTGTTAAGGGGATGCAGACCAGAGAAAGACTTTCGTCTTGTTTACATCAGGGTCCCCCATTTCCAATTCATCATGTCATTTAAGACATATAAGACATATTTGACATACAGATGGCTTATTTACAATTTACATACAGGTGGTTTTTTACATACAGATTGCTTATTTACAATTTTCATTTTAGATTTCGTTCTAATACATCCTAACCGGACATTTAAGACATACCAAGTCTACAGATATACAGTTAGTAACAGAGTCTAAAATGCGAGTATATACATAGATGGGGGGGGGGGGGAAGCTGTCCATTGAACGACAGGTTGAGATTTGTACCATTACCGGGGCCAGTTTTGCAATGCTCTCCCCCGAAGGTGCTCTTTAAGAGAGGTTTTGAAGGTAAGTATAGTTTTACTTTCCTTTACAGTTGTGGGAAGAGCGTTCCACCTTGATGTGGCATAATTGCGAAACGTGTATTCCCCCTTTTTTGTGCCAAATCTGGGTTTCACATGATTTGTGGAGCTCCCTCTGGTGTTATGATCATGGTATTCCTTGACCTTTGGGAAGAACTTTGACATGTACATGGGTACCATAGAGGTGTAGTGGATCTTGTAGACCAGGCCCATTGCAAGTAGCTGTACTCTGTCATCTACTTTAAGCCATCCTAGGTTGTCAAATATGATCATTATAGTTATACAAACAATAAGAGAATACATGAAAAACAGGTATGAAATACTATGGCAGTAAAACAAGAATACAGTTTGAAAGGGGAGTGATTTGTAAAATATCCATAAAGAAAAAGAAAATTCTGTTTCATATGGGTGCTGAGAGAGGTATCCATAGATCTCTTCATGTTGCTCTCAAAGTGCACCAGATTGATGCTTTCAACTTCAATATTAAAAAAAAAATCTTCCCGGGGGAGCATCGCCCCGGACCCCCCTAGAGGAGAGGACCTAGAGGAGGTGAGGACCCCCCTAGAGGAGGTGAGGTCCGCCCCCCACTTATAAAAAATAGCATTTTACCCCTGCCTATATGCCGTGAGCTGATTATGGAGCCTTCATTGTAAGAGTAATTCAGATGCAATTAGCCTATATAAAAGGCCTCAAATTGGAAGCACTGTCTGGGCCGTCTTTTTCACTCAATTCTGCAATAGGTAGATCTCGCCTTTCACCTAGGCCGAGGTCGGTGATCTTGGGCTTAAAAAGGTTGGTGACCACTGCTCTAGTCTAAAGTGACATGGAGAGTACAAATGTAGCACAATCATTAAGGTAAAAAAAGTCCCATTTATGGGAAATACGTCTGGTTGAAATACTTTAGCATGGTTTTGCATCAAGATATGCGTCACCACAAAACAGCCTGACTGTAAAAATATTCAACATAAAGATGCATAAACAAAAAATGTTAGATTTGACAGTGTTTCAAACAGTCACTACAGCAGCTGTTGTTTGCTATACAATTCATTTGCAAATCATCAAATTATCTTTCGTCAAATCCCAAAAAGTATTTCTCCCCTCGATATCTTTTTTTTTCTTCTGAGGCCTGCATTTATGTGCCCAGTTAAAACTTTGAAAAACAAGACCCCGTCTCTAAAAAACAACATCTGTATTTTTGATATGTCAAAGAAATTCTTTCTGACAGTTAACTAGAGTTTTTTTGCACAAACTCCTCTATAAATGTACTGCTTTCTGAATAAACCTGTCCACACACTAACCAAGAAAGTAAGTAAATGCAGGAAGCGTGACAACACTTTTTCAGACTGAGTTCTTGCTAAATACTGAATCTCCCATGTGCAGTCTTTCCACTAAGATATAAAACGCACACAGTTTGCTCAGAAACACTGTCATTACACTCAAAAGTGATACTTAGAAAAGTTGGATGAGACGTTCACGTGCCAGCAGAGGAAAGAGGAGAACATTCCTCCATATGTTTGGCTTGAAGAAAGAACAGACTGTCTCATCAGCTGAAGAAGGATCCACTTTTAACTCTGAATAAAGCATGCATTGATGGAAGCACAGTTTCCAGTACAGTTACTGTACACGATAAACACATAGAGAGTCCTGTCAGCAATAGTGGAGGAAATATTGGGATTATTTACCAAAGTAAAAGTATCAATACCAGACTGTAAAAAGTACTCAAGTAAAAGTCAATGAAAGTAGGTATCATCTGCAAAATGTACTTAAGTAAAGTGAAATTAAATATAAAAGAACCCAATGCTAAACTAAAACTAGAAACTAAACCTTATATTTTTATAATAATAATAATAATTATATATTTTATTTATAAGCGCACTTTTCATTTTTGCGTAAACAAAACTCAAAGTGCTACAAAATTAAAAAGGGTGAAACAAAACAACAAAAACAATAAAAACAATAAAAAACAATTTAAAAACAATTAAAACAACATAATAAAAGCTGTGACATTCATGCCAGCATGGCATAGTGTGGGGGATTTAAAAATCTAGTTAAAGGCTATTCTAAAAATATGCGTTTTAGGCCTTTTTTGAAAGCCTCCACAGTCTGTGTGTCCTCAGCTGGTTTGGGAGGGCATTCCACAGTCTCGGAGCAGCGGAGCAGAAGGCTCGGTCTCCCATGGTCTTCAGTTTTGTCCTTGGTGGGATGAGGAGGTTTGCCTTTACTGAATGTAGGTTCCTCGTGGAGGTTTGTGGGGTGAGCAATTCCTTGATGTAGGAGGGAGAATGAATTTTCTAATCATCTAATTTTCCGCTGTTGCTGTATAAACTTTAGGCAGAGAACATCTAAAATAATAACTTGGCTGGTTGAATTTAATACAACAAATCATATTTCATAAAAGCTTGTGTTATTTATGCAAGAAAACTAGTAACTTATGGTCAGGGCCGCCGCTTGCGAACAGGCAACTGCTTGGGGCCCGGACCAGAGGGGGGGCCCCCAAATAAGGTAGATTAAGAAGGTCCACAGCAACGACAACATAAAACACCCTGTAATTTACTGTAATGACAGGGGGGCGGGGGGGGGGGGGGGGTGCTGTCGGCTGTGCGTGGTGATGAAAAGCTGGTTTGAGGGGCCCCCAGTGAATGTTTGCCTAGGGCCCCCACACACTCTAGAATCGCCACTGCTTATGGTAGAAAATGATTGCATTGAAGTAAAAAAGTTCAATATTTTCCTTTGGGTTGAAGTGGAGTTTAAGTACTTTAAATGTGAGTACAATGCAGTTACTTTAGTTAGTTACAATTCACCACTCAGTCAGAGATAAGTCTTTTTCCAGAGACATGAAAGAAGATATTTTAGGATTTAGAGTGATTTTGGGCCAAGTGTGTATTATTCTATATGAATTAGCGTATACCTACGCTTTAGTTATGGCCAACCAATGTCCCAAATGACAGAAAAGGGAGGATAAACACTCTTGAGTCGGGCCTTTGGTTCACCGCTCTATTTCACAACCTCCACGCCCTCTGCTCCACCACGACATCCATCTTCCCTCCTGTTCAAAGCTTGACCGTCTTCACATGCCCACATCAGAGCCGAACTCCTTTTCCCCCCACAGAGCAACATTTATTTTCTCAGAGAAAACTTTAATTTTTCTGCTGTGTTGACCCCTCAGTCAGCACCTGCCTACTTGTGACATATTCTTGTATTTTTCCATGCCTGCAGGTGATTGGTTGATATGCAAAAAAGACCCCGTCCATCTAGAAGAACCTGAATAAAGAAGAATCAAGTCCAGTTCTCAATCAAGAGTTCAATTTTCCTTTGCATTTTGGATTATAGTAAAATAAATCTCTGTGGCAAACAAACATTCATGATACTTTCAATTAGGTTTGAGGTAACAAGTTAACATTAGGCTAAAAAGGAACTATATGACTTCACGCAGCTAAAGTTGATCGTGATGGCGTTTAGTCGTCTCATTTAGACACATGTTATTTTTTTATTCACCACTAGAGTATTTACTGACGTATTTTATGAAGTAGACCAAAGTCTCTTCAACTTGTGCGAACCATATACCTTATTTCAGTCATCTAAACAAAAAGATCTTCTGCTAACTTCTAACTCTTTTCTCGGTTTAGGACTCATTCCTGCACCACTTTACATATTCATTCAGTCTGTCTCTATACCTTTCTATATTTTACAAGGTTTTGGAGAGGTAAGAGTAGGGCAGCTTAGGAAGTTGAGGTTGTGTAAACTCAGAGTTAGGAGTCCACTTTAGGTTGTATTTATTTGATATAAACAGCTACTTGCAAGCCTTATTCGATGCAGACTGCCGAAATGCCAGAGAATAAGTGTTATCTGTGGGGGAAACTTCTGTAGCAATTGGAGTCAGGACTCATGCCCCTTTCACATCAAGGCTTTTCCCGTTCTAGCTCCGTGGTAGAGCTTTTCTGGCTCGGAACCGGTTCTTCGGTTCAGCTCCCGCTCTGTTCACACCGCTCAGAGCCCGACTGGTGCTGCGTCATCCTTTGCGTCATCATTTGCGTCGTGACGCAACCGTTTGCGTGCCTGCTTCATAAAGCCAAACCGCGCGGAACCCCCTCACATCGACAACAACAACAATGGCCGATTGTATTGAAGCGCTACTCGTTTTGGTTTTGCTCTGTCGAAACGAAATAGAAGAAATGGGATGACTTTACTACCAACTTTACAGTCGTTACATGCTACATTAAAAAGTTCTTTACAATCATCATCAACTTCAACGACGATTCCGTAGGAGAAAGAAGGTAAATATACGTCTCATTCGATGGGGTTAGAGCTAGCTGTTGTTAGCTTCGGCATGCGCCAAGCTCCCAAATACCCAGCTTTGCAGCATTAATTACTATGGTATAACATTAAACTGATTCTCAATGTTATTTCCACAGATCATGTTGCAGCTGGCGGAAAGGCGGATGTCGCGTGTGATTTGGACACAGCCCAGATCTTCCAACATAAGCGTGACGTATGCGGTGCTTGCTTTCTAGACCGACAACTTTTTGGTGCTGGATACGAACCGGATTCCGGAGCTAAGAGGCGGCTCCGCTGCGGTGTGAACAGGAAAAAACGGTGCTTTTCAAGCTCCAGCTCCGAACCGGACCTGGAACCACGTTGGTGTGAAAGGGGCTTCAGAGAGACACGAGGAGAGCTGGAGCTTTGATGGCAAACACTGATGGTTTATTACGAGCTTCGGCCGGAGAATTCAGAGACATGTCATTACATGTAATAAGCAATATTCTTCAATAGATAGACTAAACAGCTGAGGACACTGAATCACAGTTGTTGTCGCTTATGGCTCGGGGCAGTGGCGGACTGGCCATCGGGCCGAATCGCGACGGGCCGGTACTGAAGTGGACGATATGGGCCGGTCGGATAAGTCACATCCCTCCCTACAAATATTTATTACACATTCAAACATCTGGATTGAGATGAAAGATTGTATTTTTACCTCGTGGTATTTCAGCTTTAAGACAAATATGAGAACTTCTTCTACCAATGGAAACACAACAACATTTGCCTTTGTGTCTTTGTCCACAAGCCAACCAACAAAACAAAGTATTGAAGGAACACAACTTGAACCTTTGTTCCAGATGTGTCCCTTCAAATAAGGAACAAGTTACTCAATAAAGACTGCTGCCAGCACACAGAACAAATACTGTTTGTGCAGCTATGTAGAGTTCAACCCTGTCTAAAAACATCACTGTATTTATTATGATTGTATGCAAAGTTTCACAACACTTGGTCCTCTGCAGAGACACTGTTCTCTCTCTTGGGCACAAATGGCAGGTCCCTTGGCAGGAAGTGGAGAGCAGGGTGGCAGCTGGCTGCTGATTTCCATGGGTTTGGATGACAACTGAAGGACTTTTTATAGCTCAGCGGCCGGGCGAGGTCACAGGGTGTGTGTGGCTCACAGCGTTTACTGTGTGGGAGTGTGGCACGAGTTCAGATGGATCTGAGGGAGACAGTGGGAGAAAGAAATAAAGACAGAGGTGGTGATGGGAAGAAAAGAAAGCTAAAGCCAGAATGTTTTACAAAATGCAGTATATTATTCCACTACTCTTTGTTTCTGTTCTATCTTGCTCTTTTCAAAAATGTATATAGTCTTATTTCTGCATTTTACTTGCACCATTGTGTCCCTTTCACCCTTTCTTGCACTATTTCTTCTTTCTTCACTATTGTCTTAAGTAGGAGGAGCCTGGGACTTTTCATTGCCAAATCTTCGCTGTAGCTATTGTGTATAAGCCAAAAAAGCCTTTGGATCTTTGAATGCCTGGCAAAGACTGGGATTGAGAATCAACAAAGAGACCCCCAGAGATCTCATTTTGGATAGGTGTCATGAGAAAAGAGAAGGACTGATGGGAGTTTATCTGCCAGGCACCTCCTCCATCACTGCTTCAGGAAATACCACAGCATCAGCTCCAGATCCTCCACCAGCTCCAGCTCCACTTTGTGTTTATCGTGTGTGCTGCATGTTTGTTATCTTCATACATGTCAAACAGGGAGATTTAGGGCGGTGGTTTGCAGCACAGCCGATGTTTTTTCTCATGCCAATATCAACAATATGACAGATGACAGAGAGCTGCAGAGCGTAGCTGAGTCAGAGGGGATTCCTCTCTGCCGGACGAGGACCTGAGCACCATGCAGGCCCTGTCATCCAGGCATTGAAACAGGACATATTCTGCTGATGTTCAGGTGTATATCAGTATGTAGTGTCTCTACTTTAAAGAGTCCTCTCCTGCTGATGTTCAGGTGTATATCAGTATGTAGTGTCTCTACTTTAAAGAGTTCTCTCCTGCTGATGTTCAGGTGTATATCAGTATGTAGTGTCTCTACTTTAAAGAGTCCTCTCATGCTGATGTTCAGGTGTATATCAGTATGTAGTGTCTCTACTTTAAAGAGTTCTCTCCTGCTGATGTTAGGTGTATATCAGTATGTAGTGTCTCTACTTTAAAGAGTCCTCTCCTGCTGATGTTCAGGTGTAAATCAGTATGTAGTGTCTCTACTTTAAAGAGTCCTCTCCTGCTGATATTCAGGTGTAAATCAGTATATAGTGTCTCTACTTTAAAGAGTCCTCTCCTGCTCATATTCAGGTGTATATCAGTATGTAGTGTCTCTACTTTAAAGAGTCCTCTCCTGCTGATGTTCAGGTGTATATTAGTATGTAGTGTATCTACTTTAAAGAGTCCTCTCCTGCTGATGTTCAGGTGTATATCAGTATGTAGTGTCTCTACTTTAAAGAGTCCTCTCCTGCTGATATTCAGGTGTATATCAGTATGTAGTGTATCTACTTTAAAGAGTCCTCTCCTGCTGATGTTCAGGTGTATATCAGTATGTAGTGTATCTACTTTAAAGAGTCTTCTCCTGCTGATGTTCAGGGTGTATATCAGTATGTAGTGTCTCTACTTTAAAGAGTCCTCTCCTGCTGATATTCAGGTGTATATCAGTATGTAGTGTCTCTACTTTAAAGAGTCCTCTCCTGCTGATGTTCAGGTGTATATCAGTATGTAGTGTATCTACTTTAAAGAGTCCTCTCCTGCTGATGTTCAGGTGTATATCAGTATGTAGTGTCCCTACTTTAAAGAGTCCTCTCCTGCTGATGTTCAGGTGTATATCAGTATGTAGTGTATCTACTTTAAAGAGTCCTCTCCTGCTGATAGTTCAGGTGTATATCAGTATGTAGTGTCTCTACTTTAAAGAGTCCTCTCCTGCTGATGTTCAGGTGTATATCAGTATGTAGTGTCTCTACTTTAAAGAGTCCTCTCCTGCTGATGTTCAGGTGTATATCAGTATGTAGTGTATCTACTTTAAAGAGTCCTCTCCTGCTGATGTTCAGGTGTATATCAGTATGTAGTGTATCTACTTTAAAGAGTCCTCTCCTGCTGATGTTCAGGTGTATATCAGTATGTAGTGTATCTACTTTAAAGAGTCCTCTCCTGCTGATGTTCAGGTGTATATCAGTATGTAGTGTCTCTACTTTAAAGAGTCCTCTCCTGCTGATGTTCAGGTGTATATCAGTATGTCGTGTCTCTACTTTAAAGAGTCCTCTCCTGCTGATGTTCAGGTATATATCAGTATGTAGTGTCTCTACTTTAAAGAGTCCTCTCCTGCTGATGTTCAGGTGTATATCAGTATGTAGTGTCTCTACTTTAAAGAGTCCTCTCCTGCTGATGTTCAGGTGTATATCAGTATGTAGTGTCTCTACTTTAACGAGTCCTCTCCTGCTGATGTTCAGGTGTATATCAGTATGTAGTGTCTCTACTTTAAAGAGTCCTCTCCTGCTGATGTTCAGGTGTATATCAGTATGTAGTGTCTCTACTTTAAAGAGTCCTCTCCTGCTGATGTTCAGGTGTATATCAGTATATAGTGTCTCTACATGTCTCCATGCTTTAATGTTCAAAAAGCTCTTTATTTTTCTCACACTGTCTGTGCTGCAGCACCTCTTTTCACCCTCTGTCAGAAACCAGAGCCCAGTCTGCTCTGATTGGTTAGCTGGCCGTCTCCATTGTGATTGGTCAACCACTTAGAGATGTCCCGCCCCTTAGCCTATCACGTACAATATGTTGGAGCGCTAGCCAATAGGAGCGCGAGTGTTAGTGATGTCACTATGTTCCGGAAGTAAACAAAGGAGTCCAATGGAAGCGATTCAGGCAGGGTGGGGGGAGTGTATGGGAGACACACTCGGGCTATTCTGGGATTTTAGCCTGTGCAGACCATTTACGTGCATACAAACCTATAGAACACACTACAGGAAAGGGAGAACGCCTAAAAGCAGTATAGGGCCTCTTTAAAAAAACGCAAAGCTGCTCTGCAAAGTTGAACAAAAAAGACTGGGTTGGACCAATACTCATCTTTTTCATAACGGAAGATCAGAGGATTTTTGGATAATATAAAGCTAAAAATAAAAGTAATTGTACACATTCAAATGTCTCAAAGTGTGATTCGTTTGGTCTCACATTATGGCGTCTTATTCTCTTTGAGTATGAGTCAGTGTTGTGGTTGTCTGCCAAAGCGTTCTATAAATTGACTTTTTATATGGCAAAAGCCACATTTTTAAGTTAATATTCTCAGGTCTTGCTAAGTTTCCCCTCATTTAACTCACTTATATTTGACCAGGATCAAGGAGTTGAGCTATCAGCTGTCTGGATCTTTAGTTATCAGAATAAACAGCTGAGCAAACTTTAGCGGCAGCAAAAAGCCATCTGACAGACAGACTTTGCATAAACTTCCTTTTTCAGAGTTTGTATTGTCTGTTTGTTTTGGAGAAAGGGGTTCCTCTGTGATTTCTGCTCCTGGTGAAAACGTCCAAATGTCTGGATCTTCGGTTATCAAAGAAACAAGCAGAGGAAAACATTAGATCCAACTCGGACCTCTGTTGTCCGTGGAGAAGCATTAAAACTTTTACTACTTACTACTATTCCTGTATTTATCGGTTTTAAAAAGTGGTTTTGTTTGTTTTGGAGACTAGAAGCCCTTTGCCGATAACTCTGCTCTCCCCTGAACGACCTTTGTTATTATTCTTTTGAGGAATTTGCAGTATATATGGGTTAAAATCATATTTCTGGTAGTAAAATATGTGATATACTGTATGTATTGTTATATTATTTAATAATTGTTCTAATAAAAGTGCCCTATTCATAGAAAATCACACATTTTGTGTTCAATCAAAATAGTTTGTGATCTGTTTCCGTAGAAAAAACAATCGATAAACGGTTTAACTATTTCAGTGCTTAGAAAATATTGAACTTTAGTCCAGCTTTTTTCCACCCAATTGAGTTTGCAGGCCAGATAATGTTACGTAACTAAGACCAAAGGACCAGTGAAGCAGTGTAATCCTTTAAAATGACAAATCTCATGTTCTGGTTCGGACTAATTGTTACACGATGAGCTCGGACGATCGTCGGGTTGATTCCCTCGACTTGATGTCTTCAAAGAGAACTTGTGTGAGTGAACACACATGCTCGAGTTGAACCTCCTTTGAACTGACAACAGAAAATATACCCACTGTAAACTTCTCTGAAAATAAAAAGATGTTTGATTCTCATTCTGGCAAAGGAATAAACACTTTTCATATCTAAACTCTGGCTAGCACTTCCATGAAGCTGCCTATAATATCAGTCAGTTTGTCAGTCATGTCGAGGCAAACCATGGAAAGAAAAAAAACACTGTGTCCTCCTTTTACCCTCCAGAGAAACAAATATATCAGGGGTGTCAAACTCATCATATCTTATTCTGACATGGACCAAACTGCACAATGACTGCTTTTACTTTGACTACATCCAGTATATTTCTGATCCTTATATACAGTACGAGTCAAAAGTTTGGACACACCTTCTCATTCAATGGTTTTTGTTTATTTTAATTTTGTTCTACTTTTTAGATTAATACTGAAGACATCAAAACTATGAAAGAACACATATGGAATTATCTAGTTAACAAAAAAGTGTTAAAAAACTTCAAATGAGAATGTGTGTCCAAACTTTTGACTGGTAAGTTTCTGGTATTTGTAAGTTTACTTAAACAGTTTGATTGCAGGACTTTAACTTGTAACAGAGTATTCTTACACTCTGGTGCCTTTACTTAAGTACAAGATCTGAGTACTTCTCCCACCTCTTCCCCTGATCTAGATCATACAGTACTCTTATGGCGCTTTTCCACTGCAGGACCTAGCACGGCTTAGTACGGTTAGGCCTTGGTAGGCCAGGCTCACTTTATGCTGCGTTTCCATTACAGTTTAGTTACTGGGGTAGTAACTATAGTAACGCAGTGTAGGCGGGGCAATCGGCTGTTTGGCGGGCAGAGCGACGCTGCATAAAACTGCCATGACGTCATCTTCAATGCGAACCACAAAACCAACATCAGCCGTTAGCTGTTAGCACTCAGAGCTCACAGCTCCTCATATCTGTTCAGAAACTAGACAAAAGTTAAACAAGTACAAACCACAGACTGTCTGTGTCATGGCGAATACAGTCGCTGGTTTATTTATGTCTGTAGGCCGTTGATGTGAGTGTGGACAGAGCATATACAACGTTAGCTTAGCCTGATCGATCCGATCTCTATTCAGAAAAACACGCATTTTAAAAGATTTTTCGCCTGCCGTCTTGTCTGCAGACCGGTATCAGTATGTTGTTACTTCGGCATAATTTTAATTACAATTAAATCACGGTAAAATATGTTCATTTTGTTGTAGTTGTAGCCCCCTTGCCAGTGATTCTCTCCGACCAATCAGCAGTCGAGAGTGTTTACCTCACTAGTTTAGCATATTCAGTCGGGTTGTTGGCCCGGTAAGAACCTCGATTTTGGAGGGCCAGAAAAAAGGGGAAAAGTAGCCCTGAGTCGGAACTACTCCTAGTGGAAAAAAAAAAAAAAACTTAAACCGTGCTACGTGCTGCAGTGGAAAAGCGCCATTAGTGGACCATGTACATTAGAGGGTACTATGACGGTAAAACAAGACTTGGGAGCAGATCACAGCTCTTGGGTTTCCACCAGAGAGGTTTCGTCCTGAGTTTCAGTTCCCAGGCTTCTCCTTTGTTCGAGCAGTGAGAGTGCCACCGGGAAACAAGCTCCTTTATGGCCCTATGGCGCACCGGACACCAAGAAAACGCAACCCCCAGGTACAGTTACAAAACAAGGTGTACAAGGTGTAGCAGCACACCTGAGTCCGAAGCTGAGTCTCAGGGAGGAGGCTCTCTTCAGGCCGGGACAGGCTGGATTTGTTTGTGAATGGGCCATTTCGCTGGAATTTCAACGTGTTGATACTGGCGCATTCCTCGGCAGTCTGCAGAGTACCGGTTAAAAATATAGACAGCAGTTAGAGTGCTTCTAGTGTTAAAGCTATAAATTTAAGAGCTCATATTTAAAAAGGTTTTTCTTTTGAGGAAGAAACATGAAATGCAGCAAAACTTCCCAAGCAATTTGAAGTTCACTGTTTAACTTTTAAATCCAAAGCCTGTGCACGTTTTTGTTGTTGTTTAATTGCAGTGGAAAACATCAGGAAAGACCCTAAGGAGGTTTACACCTGTAGTATTGCAGGTGCACCTCAGACATCAAATACTGCAGAGCTCTGCTAAATAATGTGCCTCCAAGTGCATCTTTACTCGACAATTAGGACATTATAAAGTTTGTTTTGCTAAAAACGTGAAGACCAGCAGTTTTCACCAAACTTCCTAAGGTCCCAAGTCCATTGGTTCTCACCCTATAATACTTAAATATTCAAGGTAAAGCTGAAGTTTGTTATCGCAAAAGTTTAAACGATACCAGTGTTTGGATAGAAGTTCAGATTCCTTTCAGTATACTAATGCATAGCAAGTTTAGCAAAAGCAAAGCAGCCCTCTGTACAGACTTGTTCTGATTAGGCAGTGATTTCCCACCTGTTCAGACGTTTCTTTTGGATTTGGATTTCTCTAACTGTGAACTTTGGGTGTTGTTTTAAGAAGATGGATGTTTTCAGAATGTGAAGCTGTCTTTCCAAAGAGCCAGAGGACCACCAATGGTTGGTTTGGACCAAAATCTTGTTTCCATAGAATTCATGCAGGAATCTTTTTGGTTTTGGCATTCACGACAATGGATACATGTTTCCTTTAACCATTTTTCTTCCAATGGTCTGAAGCCTCTTCGATGTTAAGGAGAAAGTTATATACCTGTCTAGAATCCTCGTTGAATAACTAAAGAATGCATCATTTGGATTTACTCTAAAGACGGCATCAAATGGTTTCAAAAACAGCAGTGTGGAAGGTTTTAAAGGTCCCCTATTATACTGTTTTTCATCAATATATTATATTACAAACATCTGTTTCAGCCCTGTTTCAAAAGTGCTCATTCTCCGTCTGTTACTTTAGATGAAAATAAGGAGCCACTCCCCTCTGAGAGATATTTGGTTAAAAAGAACACAATAGGCGCTTTCAGACCGGAGTACTTTTACCCGTACTCTTCCCGTTTGGAATTTTGCATTCACACCGAAAAGAGAACTTAGTTCAGAAAACTTTTACCCCCATTTTTAGTGCCTCCTAGAGAGGTGGGACTATCCTGGGGAGAAAAAATTATCAATTTCTGATTGGCTGGGCGAATTGCAAACCACGGCCCGTAAAACTCTGAAAAGTTTTGTGAAGCCGCCATTGTATTTGCTGGCATTGGCATTATTAGCATTAGCATTAGCCCCGCGCACCAACGGAGAGAGAATAACTTATGGCAACACAAAAAAAAACATGGGAGCGGTGGAGAGATGAGGAGGTGTCGGCGTTCTGGCGATTTACTCGGAAGGCTTCAGTAGAAGCTGCTGGGAGTCCCAGCAGGTTACCTTGGTTGGTGATTGGCTAATAGTTACATAAGCCAAAAAATTGTTATGACATCATAAAGTTGCCAAAATCTAATCAGCTCATTTTCAGACAGGTTTTTGTATAAATGGATCAGGACAAAAAGAGAGGGGGTCTTTGTTCCTGAAACTTTCAGAGTCTCTTTACACAGAGGGGACACATATTGATGTAGAAAATACATGAAAAAGTGGATTTTGCATAATAGGTGACCTTTAATACTGAGTGCCCTTTGTTTATTTTCTGTTTCCATCCCACCCAATAGACCTTGGACTCCTGGAGAGATCCAAGGAGACAGTTTGAATGGAAAGAATAGGTGAGCCATCCGTCTCAAAGATCCACCGTGGCAAAACTTGAAGAGACAATTACACTTCTCTTACAATGAGGCCTTTGTAGCGCTGCCTCTGTTTCTTCCCAGACTTTTTTTTTTCCGAAGACATTTTCAGGTCCATGCGAAATAACAGCGGACGTCAGAGGGAAGGAGGTGTTTCCCTGTGGCATCACGGCAGGCTGCATTTGGTGAAAAAGAAGCTCAGACAGGTGCGGATTACACATGTGTGAAAGCATTGAGAGAATTATCTCAGAGAGGGAGAATTCATCACCGTAAAGTAACTGGACAAACTCCTCTTTGGCCGGTGTGAATGGAGATGGAGCTTCCTGAAAGAAATACTTTTTCACACATTCAGGGATTTAGGATAATGAAAATAGTTCAAACTATAAATCCTACCATTTTTCAGCTTTACCATTGAGAAAAAAGGTTATTTGATCTGTAAAATTACTGGAGGAGGAAATACTTGTATTGATCTAACTTAGTGGGCAAATCCAGGATAGCCAATTGGGGCCATTGCAGGTTGATTACATACATTAAAGAGCTTAGAGGGTGGTAATATCTCAAGAAAAACATCAAAATGTGCAAGATTGAATATTCTCTGGGATGCTAAAGTGAAAAATTAACAAGAAAAACTTGTTAAAGAGGTGGTTTCGTTGGCAAAATAACACATGATTTCACGTTATATCCTTCATTTCTCCATTTCCTTCTAGTTCCTGATGCACGGAAGTTCTTGAATTAATCCAAATCTGTTCCTTATTTCTTTCTGAATGGACTCTAATGGCGCGTTTCCACTGCAGCAGGTAGCCCCGTTTAAGCGTCCTTAACCGTCCTCAAGCGGCCAGGCCGGTTTTTGGTGGCGTTTCCATATAGCCTAGTACCGGCCAGCGGGTACTTTTTCCCTCTTTTTCCGGCCTCATAAAATCGTGGTTCCCTCAGACCAGGGCCAGGGCTGAACTAGTGACGTCACCACTCTCGACTGCTGATTGGTCAGAGAGAATCGTCACAAGATTGCGCGCGAGTTCATCCCTAGCGTCGCATATATATCTAGAAGCAAGCTTGCAGCATTTTTATAAACAGCATTTTGTAAACGGATGAGCTACAAAAATGGCTACGTCTAATAAGAAAAGCACACCGTGGTCGACCGAGGAGGTGACGACGTTCCTACATCTCATTGAGGATGATCAAATCCAGCGGGAGCTCGACGGAACAACTCGAAATGTGAACAAAAACAAAGCCGATCGCCCCGCCTACACTGCGTTGCTACCCCAGGTCCTAAACTGTAATGGAAATGCGCCACGATCTGGGCCGGCCAGCAAGGCAGCCCGAGGCCAGAGCGAGGACGCTTAGGGACGCTTAAACGGGGCTACCCCGCTGCAGTGGAAACGCGCCATAATATTGGCAATGTCTCTTCAAAATCTGGACTTTTATGATAATGTGGTGATTCTGGGCCAAATCACAAGTATTTCCTTATTGTTAAACCCACAACAACAATAACAATAAATTGATTAGGTCATCCATCGCAGGAATAATACACGTCAATAAATGTGGTGTCAAGATGTTGAGGTTTTTCTTGTTTATTAACCGTAAAATGCCCAATTTCATCTTAGAGAGTATCCAAGTTCTTCTAAGTGTATGACTTTAATGTTCTATTTGTTTTTCTCGTAATACATTGCTTTCCTAGCGGCTGGTTCCACAGTTTTTGTTTTGTTTTGTTTATTACATACAATATCTTATATGCCGTTGTACAATTGGTTTCTGTGTAAAGCAAGACGAGATGCCGAGGAGCTGAGAAGGAGAGAATATCCTGTTGACATGAGTATGTTTGGGACAATGTTTACTGCAATCAAGAACAGACCTTTGGACAGTAATGTGATTACATTACAGAGACTTAGGGGGCTTTGATCGTGGAAAATGTAGATAGATCATTGGGGAAAGCACCGGGCTCTCATGTGCTCATGTTGTACCGGATCTAGAAACGAAAAACTACTACTTCTATGATTTTGCTTGCAGTCATTCACGCCTCTTTTTGATGGTATAATGGACCAACTTTGGAGTAAAATAATTCCAATTTTCTATGATTTCCTAGGCTTTTAAGAAAGGAAAACTGGTCAGATTGTTTGTTGGGTTGTTTGTCTTTGTCAGCAGGATTACAGGGGGCTTTAACTGTGGAAAATGTCAATAGATCTTGAAGGGAAGCACTGCTAAACACAAGGGTTCTGTAATGCAATACATATTGATCCATTGCTGGAAAATTCGGGTGAAAATGTAATTGTTCCTGTTTTAATTTTGCTCTGTGTTTGAAGCTTTTTCATGGAGTAAGTGCACTCATGTTTTACAGCACTGCATTGAGCTCGGTCCACTAAATCAAGTACAGTTTTTATGCCCAGTTCTAGAGAAAAATGACTATTGTTATGGTTTTATTTGCAGATAATCACATCAAGCAATCTTTGATGCAATGCATTATTGAGCTATGTAAAATGATTGGGAATTACATGTTTTTGGGGGGTTTGTAGGCTTTAAAGAAGGACAATCATTCAGTTATGTCTGTTGGTTTGTTTTTCTGTTTGTCAGCAGGATTACAGTGAGCTTTAATCATAAGAAATGTCAATAAATGTTTAAGGTAAGCACCGCCGAATGCAAGCGCTCTTTGTTGCACCATATGATCGATCCACTGCTGGAAAAAGCTGGTGGAAAGTCCTTTTTTGTCTTGGTTTTGTAGGCTTTTAAAAAGTAAAATATTTTAGTTGGTTTGTTTGTCTGTTTGTCAGCAGGATTAAAGGGGGCTTTAATTGTGGAAGGTGTCAATAGATCTTGGGCGAAAGCACCAGGCTGCCATTTAAATGGAGGCTCTGTAATTTAAGGCTTTTCGTGGAGGAAATGCGCTCGTGATTATTTTTAGGACCGGAGAGATTTGAATTTGCCGGATTTCTACAGATTTTTCCATTCAAAGACCGGTAAATACGTTTAACAAAACACTGCTTTTAAAAAGGAAAATGGTTCAGTTTGTTTATTTGTATGTCATCAGTAATTTGGGGGCTTGTAGATAATCTCCCTGATCTTGAAGGAAAACACCAAACTCTCATTTTAGTTATTGAAGCGTTGGCGTTCATCTCGTCCTGCAAGTGTCGGAGCTGCATGGCACTACATAAAATACAGTAGGCCTCTTTGTAAATTATCCATTACCCTCCCTGGTCGTATAAGCCATCTTTTACAGTATAGCCTCCAGTGTGCGCAAACATCGGGGGCTATTGTGCAGAGGAGAATTTTGTCAACATGCACTTTTAGAGCCTCCCTGCCAGGCTCCCCTGAGTTCCCAGTACTCACCGGGGGGTTGACGTTATAATGGCCATGTGGGACAACTTTATATGAAACACCTCTTTGCCTTGAGGCTCGTGGCTGTTAAATCTCCCTTCATGCCCAATACCTGCAGCGTTGAAGCTCCCCACTGGGGTCAGGGACGCAGGGTCGGAGGATGGGGGAAGCTATATGGAAAACCAGAGGGGGAACACACAGCTGTGGATCCAGCTGTACATCATCTCTTGTTTCCCCTTCAAAGTGTTTACAGAGCGAGGGGCCACGAGCGGGACAAGTTGTGGGAGGCCTGAGGGGGGAAGTGAAAGCGGTAATTACCCAGCACCCTTTAGGTAATGGTGCTTAATGGTCGCTTTATCTAAGGTTTAATTAAAAAAGTGTTGAATGAGCGTGTCCTGCATGCGGCGACCTGCTTTTGAAGTGTATATTAGACATATTTCCCCCCCTTATTTAGCACTTAAAATCTGCGATTATATTTGAAACAATAACCAGTTTGTTCCAGCTTTCATTAACGCTATAAGAGGTGATTTTTGTTGGAGCTTACTTATCTTGAGAGCGATAATGGCCGATTAACACCCTAATCTATGTTTCATGACAAAGGATTTAGCACAGTCTTTTTTTCTCATTAAGCACAAGCCTTCTGTAAATCCCATGCTGTGACCGCTTGTGTTCCTGGAAACACTAAAAGCTTGAGGACATTTTATCACCACTGCTCCTTATCTTCTTGCCGTGCAGCCTGGCTTTTTCTGTGAGGTATTGTTTACACTGGAAAATAGTTTCTGCTTTGAGCGCTTAGCCTAACAAGAGGGTTAACACTCCCAGCACACAAATCATAAATAGAGCATAGCGCGGTTAGAGGGTATTTCGAGGAAAATGCGTGTGTTACTGAAGAAATACTGAAATAAATACTGAAGAAATATTTACTGTGAATGTATGCAAAAATGTATGGTCTAACAGAAGTTAAATCCATTTCTCACTTATTCTGACAATTTACTTAACCCCAAATAAAAGAACCCAATGAAAAGAGTTGTTAAATAATAGTGAAGTCACGTTGTAATAACAATAACTCATCCCTTTCGAGTTTTCTTTTTGAGCTTTCCCAAAAGCCACTGTGTCAAGTGTCCTTCTTGGGATGCCGTACGGAGTTGTCCAATATGGCGGACCATCTCGCACATGCACACTGCAGATCGGGCAGAGCTGCAGATCGGGTAGTGACAGTGACAATGGTACCCCGAGCAGATATGGTACCTACACCGTCTCTGCGAGTTACTGTGAAGACGGGAGAGCTTGTTGGTCCCTCTCTATTCACAGAGGGCCAGCTATAGTAACTCAACGAGAGAGTAGTGATGGGTCGTTCGCGAACAATTCGTTCTTTTTGAACGAATCTTTGAAGTGAACGAGATGAACTGATTCCTCCCACAAAACGATTTGTTTGTTTGAGTCGCCGCCTTCCGCCAAAAGCTAAAGAGAAGCTGTTCGCGAACGACGAACTTAAAGAACTGGCGGAAACAGTTCAGAACTTTTTCCTAGTTCCTACAGTTCTTTTATCTTATATCCCTTTCTTTCAAGAGGAGGGTCCCGTTAGGGCCCGTCCGAAATACTGGATGTTCCATCTACACAGAGTTGGACTCAGTTAGACGAGACAACTACCACAAATACAACGAAGTACTTTACTGTTGGACTCAGTACTAGTTGGACTTCTACCACAAGTAGGCTACTATGAAGTTATTTTACTGTGTACTTTTTCAGTTATTCTCTGTCAAACTCCTGTGGCAGAAAATCATTTTATCTCTCATCAAATATTGCAGAAAACATGCAGTTTGGCAGAGGATTAAAACTGTAATCAGAGCCCTCTCATCTGAGCTCCGTCACACACACACACACACACACACACACACACACACACACACACACACACACACACACACACACACACACACACACACACACACACACACCACACACACACACACACACACACACACACACACACACACACACACACACACACACACACACACACACACACACACACACACACACACACACACACACACACACACACACACAAACACACACACACACACACACACACACACACACACACACAGCGTTAGCGGCACATTCTCCTCCCCCTGTCGGCCCTAAAAGCTTCAGAGGGCGGATAGCTGGGCTCCGTAGTAGCGTCCCACTAGCTTACCCGCTAGCTAAAGGTAAACACAGATGGGTACATAGAATATGAATAAATCAGCACCGATGTAGAGGATATATTTTTGTATTCACTTTGTACTCGGCCGCTTTGGGATTTAAGTTAGGCCACATAGTACGTGCATGGGTTTGAAAGTATAAAGTGCTAGTCTGCTGTAATACATCGTATAGTCAGGCACACATTTATGAGATATAACAATGGCCAATTATATTTCTTAAATAATATGTAGCCTATTCCCAGAGCATAATTCATGGGGGCAACAAGGTGAGGTGTTTTAATATCATACATTTTACGCCAGCAAACTTCTTGTACGGACTTCGGCAGTAGTGAAGACTCACTGTCACTGAACGAATTAAGTACAAAGACGAATCGTTCGCGAACGTGCAAATCACCAGAAGTCGTTCTGGTCATGAACTGAATCAAAAGATTTGTGTCCCCGAAGGGAATCTAAATTCCCATCACTACGAGAGAGTAATGTCAAATGACAGTACATTTGACCAATCATATCTTCCCTCTAAATGGGCGGGCTTTATTTTCGCGGACTTTATGACAAGTTCCGTCCGCTGTGAGGTATATGCAAGTGGTGCAGTGACGCATCCTAAAACCCGGAAGTAAGCTGCGCTCGGATTCCCTCGACAGAAAGCAATGGGATTTCTCCATAGGATTTTGGAAAATAGCTGGAAATAAGGTGTGTGGAAAACGAACCTGTTAGATAAATGCACGTTTTGTTCAGCCGGATAATATCCACATGTCTACCCTACTTTTATTATTTTCGAATCATAAATCTAATCGATAGATTTATGATCGATAGATTTATGATTAGCATAAGTTCGTTCATGATGGCTCACTTCAGTGATAGTGATGACATCGTTTGCAAAATTATTAACCGAGTCATTTTCAAGATTGAGTTACAATGATAAACTGGAGTGGCAAAGGATCAGCTGAATGACCCGCCACCAAGTGCTTCATCCAAAAGGACAGGAGGATGGACTTTGTGTTTCAGTGATTTGATCATCAAAGGTCATTTTCAATGTGGGCCGCAGTGCCGACTTAATTAATTTGTAATTGTTACTTGGCTGTGGGTGATAGGTGTTTATATAAATGGTGTTGTTTTGTGTGGTAGAGGGTCGCTGTCATTGATGCTTTTTGCACCACGGGCCGCTGTTTTGATATTCCGCTGAAGTATACGCTGTGACAAAATCTTCTTTTTTTTCGAGGGAAAGGGGGGGAGGGGGTAAAGCTAGCCACTGACGAAAGCACATGGCTACTTAACATGCAGAATGACGTACTTTTTCATGCTAAGTAGCCATGTGCTTTCTGGGGCTAAATCTTTATCAGTAAACCAATTTAACCAGTAAAAGTTCCTTCAAAAATAAGAGTCCCGATCTTATTACTATCAAAATAAAATTGCAAAACGAAAACGTTACCATAGGAAAATATTGGCATACAAATATAATCACTTCTCTAAAAGGTAACTCATTTTACATATAGTTAGACATATTATAGGTCATTTACAATCATAATATTAATATTAGTAATAAGCTTTATATTTGTATAGCACCTATTACAAGAATTGGAGCTAAACTCGCTTCACAGCAGTTCAATAGACAGATTAGTATAACATGACAGGATAAAAGCAATGTAGATGAGCAGCTAAATTTCAACACATATATCCACGAAGGTTAATACATGAAGACTTGTGACTCGGACTTGACTTGGACTCTTCTTAGGTGACTCGGACTTGGACTCGGACTCGAACAAAGGTAATGATGACGCGGACTCAACTCGGACACTCCTTAGGTGACTCGGACTCGACTCGGACACTCCTTGGGTGACTCGGACTCGACTACGACTCTCCCTTGGTGACTCAGACTTGGACTCGGACTCGAAGAGTGGTGACTCGAGAGTGACTTGGACTCGTGAATTGGTGACTTGACTACAACACTGGCAGGAGAGGACTCTTTAAAGTAGAGACACTATATACTGATATACACCTGAACATCAGCAGGAGAGGACTCTTTAAAGTAGAGACAACATACTGATATACACCTGCACATCAGCAGGAGAGGACTCTTTAAAGTAGAGACTCTACATACTGATATACACCTGAACATCAGCAGGAGAGGACTCTTTAAAGTAGAGACACTACATACTGATATACACCTGAACATCAGCAGGAGAGGACTCTTTAAAGTAGAGACACTACATACTGATATACACCTGAACATCAGCAGGAGAGGACTCTTTAAAGTAGAGACACTACATACTGATATACACCTGAACATCAGCAGGAGAGGACTCTTTAAAGTAGAGACACTACATACTGATATACACCTGAACATCAGCAGGAGAGGACTCTTTAAAGTAGAGACACTACATACTGATATACACCTGAACATCAGCAGGAGAGGACTCTTTAAAGTAGAGACACTACATACTGATATACACCTGAACATCAGCAGGAGAGGACTCTTTAAAGTAGAGACACTACATACTGATATACACCTGAATATGAACAGAAGGTGTCCTTATAATAACAAATGTTTCTGTCAGGGTGTTTTCACACCAAGAAAATGTATTTTCTGTTTTTACAAAGAAGTAGAGTAGCCTTCCAACCTGGAGACGCCTTGCGATCTTAATATCTTAAACCCAGGTGACTATTTATTCCTCAATGACAGCACAAAAAAACTCTCACAATTATTTCCTCATGCAGCAGTAATGCAACACCACAAGTTTCTTATTATAGGGTCTCAAAGTCATATTCTTTAGACATTAACTGAACAGTTTCTATTCCTCCTTACCCTGTTCTCCACCTTATGATTGACATCCGATCATGAAAAAACTGCCACTTAAAAATGCTCATGATGACATGCCATGAGTTATGTGTGGAAGATTTGCAACAGAATCAGGTGTTTGCTTTAAGTGTTTGCTGCAGTCTATGCATCGGGAAATATTCCTTTGATTGCAGTTAACAGGATCTGAGGCACTGATTCAGTCCTCAGGGGAAAATCCTCCTCCTCCCTCCATGTCTTTTGGAGGATTTTTAAGCGATGTGTGCGGCCCCACCGCTACAGTCGATACGCCGTTGGTTTGACACTTTTCCTGTGATGAAAACTTGAGTCTAATAACTCCCACATGTCTGTCAGTCAGTTCAGTAAAGAGTGATGAGGTCCTGATGATCTCTGTTTTCCTTCTCTGTCTCTTTATTTTTATTCCTCCAGATTGTTTTGTCTCTTTGGCAGTCTTATTGTTGTCCTTTTTCCAAGATAATACGACTCCAAAAAGAATATTAAGGATCATAAATCACGTGAGAAGTATCTGATTTGAACCAAAACTTTTCTTAGTAGTATTTGGCGATCATGTCTGAGAATAAATTATTTCACAGTGCGAAGCTCGGTCATCAACCCAATAACCCAATATCAAGTAGTATCGAAACTTCTCCAGTCAAATGGTAACTGCATTCAATGCTTTTTGTGCCCAGATTTAGATGCAATTATATTTATATAAGTATAAAATAAGTATATATTATAAACCATGAATGCATGTTTACATACAGTTTCTACTTTGACTGACTTTATTTGGCATAGTTTGGCAAACTATTATTATTATTCTGATAATAATTTTCAGGTTATATCAGTATGTAGTGTCTCTACTGGGACATGTCTCCATGCTTTAATGTTCAAAAATCTCTTTATTTTTCTCACACTGCCTTTTCACCCTCTGTCTCAAACCAGAGCCCAGTCTGCTCTGACTGGTTAGCTGGCAGGCTCTGTTGTGATTGGTCAACCGCTTAGAGATGTCCTTCACTTAGCATATCACTTACAATGTGTTGGAGCGCTAGCCAATAGGAGCGCATGTGTTAGTGATGTCCCTTTGTCATCACGAACATAGTGATTTGGTTCAGTTCCAACATTTAGTGGGTTCCTTCTTTGCTCATGTGACACATTTCCTCCAAGTTTCATGGAAATGGGGCCAGTAGTTTTTTGTAATCTTGCCGACAAACAAACCAACTGACATCATGTTGGTCAAAACTACTAAATTAAGCCCCGAGTTTCAATAAACCAGAATAATCCTTTAATACCTCTATTTAACAGTGTCTATAAAACTGGCTCTATTTATGCTTATGAAACTGTTTTGATGGGAGATTAATCTGAGCTGACACACTAAAGCTCCACTTTAAATCTTATTGAAAATTGAATTCACTGCCAGAAAACTGCTGTCACACAGCCTCATTCTACTGGGTGCTAACAATATAACGTGTTATATTTTGGAATAACTATCAGGAGAATTAACTTGTACTTGTTCTTCAAGTGAACGGTAACATTTAGCAGGTTGAAAACAACCCCGTTAATCACACAGCCATGCGGCAGAGTGAAGAAGCTGCAGGTGTTTTTCACTTTCTGCAGACTTTGATTGATGCTTTCTGCAGAGTCCATGTGAGCGGCCTTTGCCCTGTCAAACCCGGAACATTCCTCAAAACCTCGGCTTTGACCCCTGCAACCACAACACACATCTGTCACGTAAAAAAGAAGAAGTGATTTGTGACTTCAGCCTCGGAAACTGATCTCAGACAAATAAAGAAGCAGGCTTGTCAACTTTCAGCAGAAAAGGTAAGGTTAATTTTCTCTTATTTTTCTCCTAGAAGACGGAACATCACCACGGTGTTAAATTCCTTCAGCAGCAGAAGTGATCTATTGGGGAGATTTTGGAGAGAACAACATCCCTCTTGTTCAATAGCATCCCCACTGTTTACCTTTCTGATCCATTAATCACACAGCGGCTGCAGCAGTTTAACACCTGACACAAAGCTCACCTCTGCACACATGCAGGCACACATCCACACCCATGGTGCAGTAGTGAGGAAAGCTGGTTTCCATGGGAAAAACAACTACACATCTGTATAAATGTAACCCTAGTTTACACAGACATTTTCAATTTGGATAATGGGAGAACTGTAATGGTATGATTGTACGTACATGGTCATAGATCACAATGGTGTCGATATGCGATAAGGGTCTTCCTAATCAATGATTTTTATGCTGAAATTGTATATAGTAATAGTGTATCTAAGAAAGGATATTATGGCCACTCTATGTTAAACATTTTAAAAAAAACAAGAGCTTGAGGACTGGGGTAATATTTCAAGGAATCATTCATAATTTCAGAGAATTCGAGAAATGTCTTTGCTTTAAGAAAATAAAATCTGAAGGACTAAATTATATACGGAATTTATATGATACTACATGCGGTGTAGGAAAAATGTGTCATACTGGAAATAGGAATAACAAAAGCATTGACTGCAATAGATAAACACCTGTCATTGATTGTCATAGTTGTGTGTTCAGACCAAATGGCCTTGTTTATGTATTTCAAAATAAAGGAGCTTAACTTATTGTAATAAAAAGGTGGCTCTACACATCACTTCATCCCTGAATACTGTCCGTGGAGTTGAAGAGGTAATGTGTTTTGCTTCTTATCATTGACTGTGTGATCCTCAGGACACTTCATCACTTCCACAGAGACGTTTTTCTTCCGCTCTCTGCTAAATCCTGATTTCTACTGAAGATCTTAGGGCTTCAGTTTCCCGGCAACAACTTGTTTCTGCATCGTGACCCGCGGCTGTAATCCGGCCTGCAGCTCTGAGAGGACACCGGTGCCGACTAATGAGAGTCGACGCATGGACGAGCATCACCTGGGGCCAGCCAAGTTAATCATTTCCATTCAGGGGAGAAGCGTCTTTGTACAGAGGCGACGGCTAATAACATTTCTGTTTGAGGCTTTTTCACTTTATCAATGACTTTAGTGGCCAAAATCAACTGAGAAGGAGTGTTTTTTGGTACTTTGCACACAGTATTATATGTCTTTGACCTTTTGGAGACGACAAAGAGATCCAAAAAGATGATTATCTGGCACTGTCCTATCTGAGGTCATCTTCTGAATCCCCTTTATTAAACTGGCTCCCTGTCCAGGGCCCCTTGAGAAAACAAGACACCCACCAGTCAGGTTTGTTCAGCCATGACACGGATCAACGACTCGCAAGAAAATGTCCTTTTTTTCTGACTCTCCTCATGCGGGGCAACCGGACTCTTCTGGATGTAGACGGTAGAAGTTTCCTTAAGAGTTTTCCCAATTGTACCCCTAATTAGGAAGGAACTTTCCAAGCTCATAAACGCCAATGCGGCCATCAAAAGCAGGAATGCTCGGAAACAGAGACGAAACGCTCCAGGAATCACAATCTCCAGGCAGACGGAAGCCTCCCGGATTACTATTTACAGTGTCGCAGGCCCCGAGAAAAGCAGGGAGGAGTGGAAAAATGAAATGACTTTGGGGAGATGGAATACTTCGAAAGAATGTCTGGCCAGACCATTGCTGCATGGTGACATATAACAGCTAAACTTAAGCATGGCACATTACAGAAACCATGCATTTTAAAACAGGGGCTTTTTGGACAGAGAAGCCAGACAGACCGTTTCTGAGGTTATGTCTAGAAGCGAGATGTAGATGGATTACAGAACATAAGGGAATCACCATAACATCCTTCATAAAGTACTCTAGCAGCACATGTTGTCACCATACTGAAATGTCCTTCTTCTCTGGTTGGACATACTACAAAAAAAGCTGAAAAATATGCACATATCTTAAAAAAAACCTGCACCGAAAAACGTTTTCTGGTTCTGTTATTTTTCTTTTGTGGTGGTGGCAATAATGGATTTCAAATGGGAAGATTTAACTTCAAATCCAAACATATAAATTAGATGTTTGTTTATTTAGGATCCCCATTAGCTTTTGCTCTTGACAAAAGCTATTCTTCCTGGGGTCTGACACTTAAAACAATACAACAATAATACAACAACATTCAAGACCTAAGTCCTGACATCATGAACAACATCATCAACAATCTCCAACATCATCAACAATGTCATCCACTTTCAATATCAATCTCAGCCAAGGATGAGTGCACAAGACACGCACCAGTACAAAGCATGAGATCAAATGAAATTAGGGTTCACAGCTCACAAGGGTACATGGTCATTAGTGTAAGAGAATATTTTCATCTGATCTGTTTATAGAGTTTCTTATTGTTTTATAGAATCTGTGATACTGCAAACATCTGCTTGTAGTCACTCAAAGACTCCTGTGTAGGTTGAGGCTTGTCTGGATCTCTTTGAGACAAGTAGACTATTGTCTCGCATCGGCTATTGATTATACGCGGGCTTTCTGGGAGCCCGCCTCTCCTCGTGTTGGTTAGATGTTTTGTGTCTTTTGGTTCAGAGATTACCTTGGTGGAGCACAAGGACAGTGTGAAACTAGGATGATCTCCCGGCCGTACGTAATTGTCTGTCTCTCAATAAATATCAGTGTATCTACAGGCGAATCCAGTTTCCCTCATTTGATGATGCGCTCAACATTGCTGCAAAGAAGTTTTTACTTCACAATTAGTAGATGTGTAAACTATTTGATCATAAAAATACAGTGTTATTTTGCTAAATTGGACATTTTTTAATGATTATAGAAAAGCAGATTTTTTTTAATTTTTTAATTTTTATGATGCGTTTGTGCCCACTAGTGCCAACTAACCCCAACCCTTAGTGATGAGATGAGTAAAAGCGGTTTGTTTGAGGCAATTTGAGCTGGGTGTTTTCTCATGTTTTTATGTAAGGAGGTTAGGTTAGAAGCTTGTCTTTTGTTTGGTTTTGTTTCTTTGCCAAGATAAGTGTATGGTTCTTTGTGTTTCGAAGTTTTGTTATGTTGGCATTGCTCACGTCCAAAGTCAATTTAAAACTTGATTTTATTTTATCTGTGTCACTGACCTTTCTTGGGTGTGGGAAGAGTTTTGAGTCTAATTCATGTTATGTCTAGGATTATGAAATAGCTTGACATGGTAAGAGTGCTAATCATGGCTCCTCAGCGTCATTATACTACTGAGTAATACAAACAGTTATTGAGGGGGTGACATTAATAACACTGCAGAGAGGCATAATATCATGACACCGTTGAGCCTTTTGGATTAAATGAAAAACTCTGTCATGTTACCTCTAACTGACTTGATATGATGGATGCAGTGTTTGCACTTTTTCTAATTAAGATATATCTGTGTGATCCTGGGCTATGGCACTAGGACATTGGATAATACATCATCCTTGGATCCATAAACCCAGAGATTTTGTTCAACCAATTTTCCAATAACATACTATGTGTTTTCCTTTTGTCCGTATAGCCTCTCATGAGAACACTCTAGTGTTGGTGTTACGACCCCCTCCACGCTGCTAGGGGTCTTTTTTTGTCAGTTTGGATAAAAAAACAACACCATCCCACGTGTGAGCCTGACTCTTCCTTCAGATACAGCTGCTCTTCGTTGCACAATTTCACACACCCATTCATGCATGCACGACTGGTTTATACATGTTTAGTTGTATATAAACATGCTTTTTATGACATTTAAACTCGTCCTGTCTTCTGTCTTTGTTGCCGCCTCTAAGTCAGGCTGTAACAATCGGGGGCTTGTCCAGAATCTGAACCAGGGACCTCCAACAGTTCATCTGCTAAAAGACTGTCCATCAATCTACGTGCGCCAGTCTCTTGTTTTCCAGGGAACGTCATTAGCTGCAGGTATTCGATGGAAAACTGAAGGATTGAACAGAAAAGCCTGGGGATCAATTTAGTGTTTCATCCGGAAGGTGAATGTCTGTGCTAAAAATTGATAGCAGCCCATAGAATATTTGTCGAGACATTTGACTGGAAACCACAAATATGAAACTCATGGTGCAGCTGCTGGTGGTGCGAGAGGAAAAAAGTGAGGGGATCATCAAAGTCTTTAGGATTTATCGTATAGTAATCATGCATGTCTCCACAAAATACAGTGCAAATCCATCCTGTAGTTCAGCGGTTCCCAACCTTTTTCAACTCAGGGCCCACTTATGAATTAAAAATGTTTTGCGGCCCACATTCAACCATAAACAATACGGAGGCTAAATTAAGTTGTGATTGGTCAATTCAGAACATGTGACACGTTGTAAATCCAGTAGTACAGACTGCTGTCAAGGACTGTAATGACCGTTGCTAAGGAGGATCGAGAAAGAGAAAGGAAAAGAGGTTCAAAAGAAAAAAAAATCGCAATAATGAAATTTTTTTCCACACAAATCATAATGTTTTGCAAATTATTTGGCGGCAAATATTGAATTTACATTTACACCCTTTAATATTTTATTTGGGCTTTTAGCTGAAGACCGCACACAGTTCATAAATAGAACTATTCTTCTGGCTACAATACATATTTTTAAAAGTCAATCAAGGAGTAATCTTAATTTAAGGTGTTAGAAGAGTAGCTTAAAAAAAAAAAATATTTTGGAAAATGAACACGCCATGAAATGGGAAATAATTAGCTCTAACAAAGACTGGGATTAAAGGAACAATTCATATGCTTGCCATGTTGTGTTTTTGGTGGCATTTGGTTGTCATCCTATTTTTTTTTGTGAAATGTTGAAGCGATCCTACTGACTGTATCTTTATTTCTTCAGTTTTTCGTTATTGTTTGAGATGGGAATGTCATCTCCTATATGTTATTGTTATGTCCATGTTTGTGTCTTTAGCCTGTACAAAAAATTATTAAAATTATTTGGCGGCCCACTTGCAGTGCCTTCGCGGACCACTAGGGGCCCGCGGCCCACAGGTTGGGAACCGCTGCAGTAGATGTTGATATTTTACAGTCTGAGCCAAAGTGGAGGACTGGCCAACAACGATAAAGACTAGCTTGTTTGTTGGTAAAACTTTCATCTTTTGATGCAAGCAATTTATATAACTAGGTACTTATATAGTCTTTTGTAAGTTAACTTGCATTTGAGAGGCTTCTTTAAAAAGGTGTAACATTTACATAAACATGCAGCTTCTTTTGGAAACCCTGAGTCCTTTTCACCATCCACACCTACAAAGCCGGGCCAGGAATTCGACCCAAAGCTTATTCAAATATTGATTCCTATTACTCATATTCGTGCAGAGCAAGGCAGAGCTTTCGTACTGTGAAAATAACCATTCTGGTGCTAAACGCACTGTAATGGAGCAATTGCTCTGGCCTTGACAAACTATGATAAATATCTTTTTGGAAAATGAGAAACACAGAATCCTTTGTGAGGGGAATAGAAACGGTTCTTAGAGCCAGGTTAGGAGGAAACAAATGTGGTGCTGGAGTTAAATAAAGTAATTCTTCCAGGGATAAACTAAAGCAGCAAAATGAATGTAAAAAATGCAAGTACACATAGGCAGAAATACCTTTGGGCTTAGGGTGAAGCTGTTTCTGAGAAAAAGGTGTGTATAATCCGTTTCGTTCAAATACGTGAAAAAACATGTCAACGTTTTCTGAGGTTTTGGAGGTTTAAAAATGAAAAGAAATGTGTTTTAGTAGAAGCACAAAATACAAATATGAACCTGAAATAAGCATCATACTGTACTCTTTAAGACTCGTAGTTTTGTTTTTGTTGTTTATAATAGTAATTTCTACATAAAAACTGGTTGGGGGATGACCTGAGGATGCACGGACCAATACTACACATGCAAGACAGCCGTTACATAAAATATAAAAGGTTGAAATCCATATGAAGACTATTCATGTGTAAGATACAATTCTAGGATAACAGTTTAAATGGTGTTTGTTCGCTCTAAACCGGTTCACATGATACTCTCTATTTGGCTTCTTCATAACCTCACCTTGATCTCATATGTCTTGTCACATATCTCATCTGTGGATACACTCACTATCACTCACACGCCATTTTGCAACTAATGACACCTCATAACCACCACATCAATCACAGTTTGCATTTTTAGGGATTTAAAACTAGCCAGAGGGTGCTTTTACTTTGACGCTTTAATGCATTTTTTTTTGCAGGGGAACAAAACAATAATTGCTGAAATGCACAGAGCTTATGTAACAGCGCAGCAGGTTAGAGCCTGCACTGCAGTTTAAGGCTGTTTGAAGGTGAGAGAATATCTCCACATCATTTACAACGCTGCTGTCAATCACAGGTCAATGAAAGGTGTACGAGATCATGCTGGAGTAAAAAGAAAAAAGATCATGGCACAGGGTTTGCGTGTGACCTCTCAAAAATGCACTTGACCTGACTTTAACGTCTCTCAGTTTCCGTCACTTTTCGTATTTCCCCCATTCGCCGATACTAGGCAGGCCTTTCATTAACATTCCTCAGATTTTTTTGACGTGAGCCAAAGTTGGTAACGTCCAATCCATCCGAGGAGGAAAAACACTCATATGGTGCTCCACTTCTGTCCACGTAGCGCTGTAATATTTCCATTTATGTGTCCTCTTGTGCCTGTGTTATTACCAATTAAAGGGTTGAAGGTACAGCAGGTGCTTCACAGATGTTCGGGGACATTGTGTCGTGGAAACAGTGGCTGAATGTCACTGTCCATGAAGAGGAAAATCTGCAGATACTCTTAAACGTGTCTCCCTCACTCCCAGCTGTAGAGATGATTTGATGACAGGATGTATCTCTCTCTGGCAAGAAGATGACTGCGCTAGTCACGTTGCACGAATATGCACCATGCGTTATCGTTTATTGCTCCCTGCTGCCAGTCTGTTAACTATTGCAAGACAGACTTTAAAGGGGCAGTGCATCTAAAACACGTTCCGTGAGGCGATATTTTACTGTCAACAGAAAATAGGCAGGTATATGATTTGTAAAGTGGCCACAATCCCAACATTGCCTCAAATTGATTTACAATCTGTACAAAAATATTTTTAATAAATAAAAGGAAATCCAACATGGATCCATCAGGGGTCTTTAGATTATGTTTGGAAACCAAGGAAGTTCCTGGAAAGAACAACTGCTGTTGAGTTTTCACACATAACATTCCATATAATTATCCCATTCACTTCCAATCTTCCAAAAGCTTGTAATTTAAGTAAACTAAACTTTAAATATCAAAGGCATTATTTCGGTCGTGATCATAGGTAAGACTAGGAACGAAACACCACCAAACTATCTTTTCTAATTTAAGCACAGCAGAACATCTATAGCCAATAATAACAAACTAAAATAAAATATAAATATTCTGCATGTGGGTGCACATTCCCAGGATAACATTACTTATTTGAGAGGGTTGAATAAATGAGATGACTCTCCAAAAGTTAAATACCATATCACTTTCTATTAATCACTGAAGTTGTATCATTCTGTCATTCATTTGCTGTCACATTAACTGAGACGTTTAATGTGGTTTAATTCGATGCTTTGCTTATTTTCCATGACTCTGACCCGGAGTATGGGCTCAGAACAGTCTCATAATACACACATGCACACAGAAGGATTCAAACTTGTATTTCCGGATCCATACTTGTGTTTTTCAATGCACACACAAATGTATTCCGTTTCATATACATGTAAATAAAATCCAAATACAGAAAAAAGTTTTACATATGTATTTTTGATCCTCACTTATTAGTTTCCCGTTTAAATCCCCTGAACCTGCAAACACAAACAGCTTTCTGTGCACGGATCGCTTTGCATTCGTGTGTGGGTTTTTTGAGACTCCCCTGACGGTCAGCCGATTCGTACTTGTAATTTTTTCTATCTATAGCCTATCAGATGTCTCCTTCATTCTAAGCCAATCACATGAGCGCGCCCCCACGAGGGTAAGATTACTTCATATACGCATTTTGCGCAGTCCGGTCAGCTCGCTAAACAGAGGGCGGAGCATCAGGTGATCATGCAGAGCAGCGTGTAGCTGATCTGATCTCTCTCTCGCGTCCGGTTATATTTCACTCGCGTTTGTGTCCATATTGATCAGATCCAGCTCTCCTGATCGGCCTTTATAGAGAGCACCGATCAAACTATTAAGAGTGAATATCGGCCGATAATGACCGGCGGGGCTCCCCCGCGTTAATTGATCGATTAGGCTAAGCTAACCTGTAGCTGCTCCCTCCACACTCACAACAACTTCATACAGACATAAATAAAGCAGCTGTATTCGCCATACAGGAAACACACATTTAAAACGGTTTTGCCTGCCGTTTTTGTGTACACAAGCATTTATCAATGGTTTGGAAAGTGGCGCTGTACCTTCCTTAATAATATAAAGGCTTGTATTTGCGTGCATTTCCTGTTCGGAAAGTGGCGCTGTACTGAGAATGGAGGGTGTCCTGACGTTAGCGCCTGCAGGCAGGCTCCATGGAGCTGTCAGCTCCGGACTGCGCAAAATGCTACATGAAGCGCTAAGTCATGAACGCAAGAAATCTACCCTCGTGGGGGCGCGCTCATGTGATTGGCTTAGAATTGAGGAGACATCTGATTGGCTATAGATAGAAATAATTACAAGTACGAATCGGCTGACCGTCAGGGGAGTCTCAAAAAACCCACACACGAATGCACAGCGATCCGTGCACAGAAAGCGGTTTGTGTTTGCAGGTGCAGAGGTTTTAAACGGAAAACAAATATGTGAGGATCAAAAATACACATGTAAAACTTTTTTCTGTATTTGGATTTTATTTACATGTATATGAAACGGAATACATTTGTGTGTGGATTGAAAAACACAAGTGTGGATCCGGAAATACAAGTGTGAAACCTTTTGCGGATCATGAAATACAAGTGTGAATCCTTCTGTGCGCATGTGTGTATTATGAGACTGTTCTGAGCCCATACCGGAGAACTCATTCAATCAATCAATCAATCAATGTTTATTTATATAGCCCAATATCACAAATGTTACATTTGTCTCAGTGGACTTTACAGTTTGTACAAAATATCAGTATGACAATACGTTCATTGACACTTTCTGTTCCAGTGTTTTTAGAGAAATCATAACTTTTACTCATGTTTCTCTGTACCGTGAGGATAAGCCTGGCGGATGTTTTTCCTCACACTTCTCTTGAGGAGCGTTGGCTGAAAGGCTTTTCCTGAACTTCCCTTGATTAGAAACGGCTGGCTGCGAACGAGCCAACACTGGATAGAGGATTTAAGCAGAGGACTCTGAAGCAGGGGTGCAGAAACATGGATGATAAAACTATAGCAATGTTACTTTGAGCTTCATGTTACACACATGAAATCACACAGCTGACATATGGCAGTTCTTGAATACCCACAAAACACATGCTTGCAGTCTTGAGTCATTTGATTTACAGCTTTGGCACCGCACGACAGGGACATGGGTTATATTATGGCTGAAAGTTCCTGGTCCTGGTTTCCTGGATTAATAGGAGCCAAGTATAAAGTGTCAGCTTCGATTTGGGTATTTACGTGAAAATGAAAAGGGGAATTCAGTCCATGGTGTTGAATCAGGGTGCAAAAACAGCACGATACGCTCATGAAATGGGTTGCTGCTTTCAGTGTCTGTCCCCATGTCACGCCCGCCAACGCATGGCTATGATTAGGATAGTTTGTGTGGTAATCGCCAATATTTTTAAATATGATTGACATTATATAACAGCAATTCAACCTATGGCCACTACATGGAATTGCTGCCATAAGCATGAAGTATTTTCTACTTTAAGAAGCATGCTGTGTAGTACGTTTCTGGTTTCTTAAGGACAACCTAGTACTGCTCTTTGTAATAAATCAGGGGTGTCCAAAACTACGGCCCGGGGGCCAAATGCGGCCCACTTTGAAACAGCCCTCAGCTAATTAAAAAAGTATAATGAAATATGGCCCATAAATAAAACTTGAGCTTGTCTTATATTGTACTTCTGAAACATATATGTGAAGAAAAAGCCCAATAACTTAATTACATAACAAGCTTGAAATAGAGCCTATTTCCCCTTTTTGTAAGCAATCTGAGGCTTTTGTTTTAAGGAATGAGCTGCCAACAGAATAAATGAAACCCTCTGGAGAGTTGTGTTGTAGGCTGTTGTTTTTCTTAAAGCATTTTCAAGTATCAAGAATGATTTAAAGTTAGCTTATAACACATGCAGCCCAGCCCTTCGTATGTGTTTCTGTATGTGGCCCTCAGTGAAAAAAGTTTGGACACCCCTGTAATAAATGATCAGTTCAAACTGTCAGGTCTTTCTTTGGGGGAAATCATTCATGCAGTTGACATGAACAGTTTAAAAAAAAACGTTTTGTGGCATGGATTTGTGACACAATTGTATAAGTAGTACTGTATTGACAACCCCTAAAACTGTGGTAAACTTTTTTTGCAGCGAAAACATGATGCAAACACATCACTAATAAACGGTATAATGACCAATATAGTTTTGATCAATCAAGGAGAAATGGGGCAACAATTACTTAGATACGTGTTTGTGTGCGTGAAATATCTTAATCTTTGAAATACATATTCTGCAAAGCATCTAATAGGCAGAGCTATGTTGCATTTAATTCAAACACAATCATCAAACTAACTCAGTTAAGCCCGCGTCACACTCTCCCGAAATTGACACCAGATGGACACACGAATATGGAATTGTGAATTTGGCATTAAGATGGCCCCGAACTTGGTCAACAGCCGAAGCAACAGCCGAAACAAGTACGATGCCTACAGAAGGCCACACGATGGCACCCGAACCACACACGAAAAATATGGTCGTAGACTTTACTGATGATTTAGAATGTATCCAGACTCAACATAAGAGCTTGTGCCTCTTCGGGGCGTGCTAACATTTAAACATACACTTTATTCTTTACTTTCTCCATCTTTATATGTAGATTATAATATATTACTTATCTCCGTCATTGTTGTTTCCAGAGCAACAACAACTTTCTGTCAACCGCGTAAACTAGTCTTCAAAATGAAAGCATCTAAATAAAACAGGAAGTTAACCTAAATTACATTTAAGACATATAACTGCAACGATAGTAACAAAAACAATGTAATATCCTTCACAGAACACAAATTGGATTATTTACATAATATATTTACATGATTTTGTTGTGAAATAAATGCAATCTTGATGTCATCGTACTAATCCTTTTTTCGGGACTCCCTTGAAAACAAGATGGTGCATCTCAAGGGGTTTATCCCAATGAATAAAAAAATGTATTTCTATATTTATAATACGATGGCTACACGACGGTATTGCGAGGGCTTCACGTAGTCGTGTTGCTTTCCTAAGACAATCGGGCAGCTTCTTGTTTCCTTCGTATTGTCTTCGTGAGACAAGATGACACGATTTGACAAGATGCCCTCACGATGGCCTTACGAAGGGCAAAATGGACACACAAATTCAACACGAAAATGAACCTTCGCAAGGTCTTTCGGCAATTTTTTGTCATACCAAAGTTTTTGCCACCACTCACGAAGTTGCTGCCGGAGCCTGAGAAACTCCACCGGCGGTCATACGATGGCTTAAGATGCCCTCACGAATGGCCCGATGTTGCTACGATCACAGCCGAATTTGAACATTTCCTTTATCGTGTGTCCATCTGGTGTCAATTTCGCGACAGTTTGACAGGGGCTTAAAGAACAATCAAATTCTCATCTTGGGGGTTTCGTTTTCGTGCTTACTTGAGAAAACTTCAAGTAATAGATACCAGTAGCTTGACGTAAGTTCACTTTAAGAGTTAATGTTCAGCATGTGTGTTAGTAGGCCTGTGACAAACAGCCAAAAAGGGCTTTAGTTTTCGAGATACCGCTCCCGGAGTTAGGACAAAACACAACTTACTTTTTCCTCATCTCTAAGGCCTCCCATACATGAAATGGATTGTTGTATAAAAATATTTTACTGCAAAAGTGGTGAAATTGATATATAAAGTTATACACCCCAAACTAAAAATAAAGCCTGGCCGTCTGGGGGTTGAGGCATATAA
Source organism: Gymnodraco acuticeps (assembly GCF_902827175.1). Taxonomy (NCBI): domain Eukaryota; kingdom Metazoa; phylum Chordata; class Actinopteri; order Perciformes; family Bathydraconidae; genus Gymnodraco; species Gymnodraco acuticeps. The sequence goes on along the minus strand of NW_022991064.1, from coordinate 1,646,654 downwards.
ACTCATGTAGATTCACAATGGAAGGTCTGATAGGTTTAAAACTTGGCATACCTGAGGTCAGGACATCCCTCTGCATTATAGAAAAGACTGAATGTCAATATCTTACTGTAAATTGGAGATACAGTTATTTGAACACATACCTACAATAGGCGGAAATGTAAATCTATGTAGAATGTTCTCTTTACTTTGTAGTGACTCTGACATGGATTGCCATAGAAACACATATGAGGGCTTGTTGGAAAGGTGTGGTTCTACTGAATCCAGCAATACTAATTGTGTAAATGTAGCTTACATACTCATGGAGTTATGTCACTAAACGTATAAGGTGTCCCAAATGGGGAAAATATGAAATAGTCCTAATTAAATCTATAGTATCACCAATTAGTTTTATTTTGACTTCACTTATCATAAATAATAACAAATTATCTTGAGTAGAAGTCCCTAAAAGGTATGACAACTTGAGAATTGTTATTTTTTTAAGTAAAATATTGCAACTTCAACATTAGTGCAGAGAAAATGCAGGCCTAAAATGCAATAGAACTAATAACGAAGTAGTAGTTGGACATCAGCTCGTCGCGGGCGATGTTGGTGGTCAGAAACTGATCCACTAAGAACTGCAACACCTTGATTTTACAACTCAAGCTTATGCTCCTCATAACAGCAAGTCATTCAGCTCTGTAGAGAATCAAGAAGTTATACTACAGTATTTGACTCCACCTGCTTTATCTGCATATCATTGCCTACGTGGGTTTCTTCACAAACTGACAGGTAAATCATTGCAAATATTTTTGGACTGTGAAAAGATGGGACCTTGTCAAATAAAATGGCTAATTAGCTAACTGGAAAGTGACCTAGCTTAATGTTTCATTAATGTAACAGAGCCTGTCCAGTAGCCTATATTCACAATAGACTCTGTTTCTCCTGGCTTAATTAGTATCACTTGGTAACAATACTGTAAATAGAGCAAAAACAGTTTAAGTACAACATAGATACTGTACAAATTCTGAAGTGTATCTTTTTTCAATTTTACCAGAATGGAGAGTGATGTACAAACAGTGGATCCAAATCGTTGTATCATCTGTGGTAAACATTTTTAAAAAGGGAAGAAACAAGATCCATATGTCAAAAATCCCACAGCAGAAGGCCTCCAACGTATACGAAATGTTGCTCAACAGAGAGATGATGATGTTCATAAAACTCTCTCTCCATATACAGATGATATACTTTCGTTTAAAATAAAGGTATCATATCATCGATCATGTAGAGCAAACTACTCCAGTAAGACCAATATCAGTGAGCAACAAGTTGTAAATGTTGAAAGTGAGAGCATACCTGCATCAGTCTCTTTAAGAAGACTGAGTAGGGTTGATACATTATCGTTTGACATACGAAGAGATTGTTTCATTTGTGGGAGGGCCAGATCAAGACCAGAACATCTGACAGCCATTATGACTGGTACAGGTAAGAGTACCCGAGACAAGGTCCTTCATGCAGCATCAGAAAGGCTTGATGAAGTTGTACATCTTCGGCTGCTCTCATATCCGTATCTCTTTGCATATGATGCCAAATATCATAGAAGCTGCCTTAAACACTATATCTCTAAACTAAATATAGCAGCTGCCAGACGAAAAAAAGAATCAGAACAGCAGACCAGTATCTATGACAAAGCTTTTATTAAGCTCACTGAACTCATTGACAAAACTATTTTCTCAAAATAAATGAAAGTGACGACCCTCAACTCCTTGGCTGGGAGGTTTGATGACATACTGAAGACACTGAGGTTCAGTGAGACAGTCCAACACACTAAATACAGCTCCTGGAAACTGAAGGAAAAGCTCTTACTGCATTACAAGCACAGGCTGGTATTTGTAGAACGAGCTGGAAAGTCTGATTTGGTATGCTCTGAAAGTGTGCCCATGGGATTGGCAATGAGAGCTGTACAACTCAAAGACAAGCCAGAAGAGACAACAGCTTCTACAGCAGACTGTGAGACACAACAGCAAAGTCAAGGTCTCTCTGACAGGCAAATACTACATAGAGCTGTAGACATATTGAGAAAGAGCATGGAGCAGGTTGACCATGACCATAAATCATATGTCAGCAGTGATCGACTATCACGTCTACATTGCAGCAACTATGTACCAAACAATGTTTATGACTTTGTGAACTGGTGTGTTGATTCAAATGCTCACAGAAATTGTGAGACCTGTGATGAGGAACCAGCTTTGAAGGACAATCTGCGTGTCATTGCAATCTGCCATGATCTCATTGCACAGTGCCGTCACATCCATACGCCAATCACACTGGGACTTGCCATTTTGATTCATCATCAATTTGGCAGTAAGTCACTCATCAATGAGCTCAGTGCAATGGGGCACTGTGTTTCCTATACAGAGGTTCGACAGTTCCTCACATCTGTGGCAGCAGACCAGATATCAAGGACAGAGAGTGGTGTCTACATCCCAACTGGCCTCACTGGAGTCACTGAACATGGAATTGTTGATGCAGCCATCGATAACTTTGATCAGAATGAGGATACTCTGGACGGGAAGCAAACAACTCATGCTATGGCATCTGTTGTGTACCGAAGAGGCCATGTCTCCACTGCATATGAATGTCTAGCACGAGTCCCAGAGAGGTCTCTCTCAACCTTGAACACAACTGACTTGAATGGAGAGAAACTTCACAGATATGTTTGGATTATTTGAATTTGTATTCATTCCGTTTTCATGTGTATAGTCACAGTACAAATTAATTGGTGGGAGTGTTCAATATGAATACTTGGTGAGGTTTAGTGTTCTGAGTTGATATTTAATGCATATGATAACAAGCTTATCTTATTATTTCTGGATACAGATATATCAAACTTCCAAAGCGACCAGAACCGCCCGAACTTCCCAAACCTGAGATACTACACATAAACACAGCAGTCTCCAAAGCAGCAGAAGGCAGAGACCTGGTATGGAAGCTGGCCCGAAACCAGAGCGAGAATCAACAGCATATTCCTGCGTGGTCTGCATTCAATGCCTTCACATCAGACACACCTTGTCCAGTAGCCAGTGTACTATACATGCCCTTCATAAGAGAATCGCCCTCAGATTTGTCCACCATCTATACAGCTATGATACAGCTTGTACAGCTAGCTGAAGAACTGGGACAACACCATGTGCTTGTGACTGCAGACCTTGCAATTTATAGCAAAGCGCAACAGATATTGTGCAACAAACCAGAGCTCTTAAAAGGGAAGATCACAATGAGACTAGGAGGTATGCATATCACAATGGCTTACCTTGCAAGCATTGGAAAGCTCTATGGTGATGGCGGACTGTTTGACATACTCACAGCCCGACAGTTGCTTCAGGGGAAGCAGCTGGCAAGAGGAATAAGGAGCATAAAGCTAGCCTCTGAGGCTCTGTTCAGGCTCTTCTGGAAAGCCATGCAATCGTGGCTTGAAAAGAAAGGCAAATGTGCAATAACTGGAGCACAAGAGAAACTCCTACGAGATGTACAGCATGCATTTCATGGTAATGACAAGGCCACTGCTCAACAGCTTATCGGTGAGGTGGAGACGGAACTTACTGGGATCCAGAACATTATCAAGACTTTCATAGTTGAAGGGGCTAAGCAATCAACAACTTTTGGATATTGGTTAATGTTCCTCAAGGGTGCTGATCTGTTGCTAAGGATCCTTCGTTCAGAACGTGAAGCAGACTTTCAACTTCACCTGCATAGCATGTGTGAAGTCATCCCTTGGTTCAGAGCTGCTGGAAGAACCAATTATGCCAAGTACATGCCGGTCTACGTTGCAGAAATGAAAGCTCTTGAACATGAACAACCAGAAGCATACACATTCATGCAAGAAGGCGGATTTGTTGTCCGCCGGTCAGAGGAACACAGCTTCAACTGTGTGGCGACTGATCAGGCACTGGAGCAAACCATTAACCGAGAAGGCAAGAGTCAGGGTGGAGTTGTTGGCTTCACATTGCGAAAGGCAGCTCTCACAAGATGGTTGATGACAAGGCATGTGACCACAGCATACGTGGATGCCATGAAAGACCTTTGTGACACTGATGCAAAGGGCCCAAAAGCACACAAAGAATATGGAGCCTCTAGAATGGACAGAGATTAGGGAGACATACAAAAGATAATGGAAGCTGTGGAGCAGAAGCAGAACCCCTTTGACCTTGATAGTATCCCTGAGGAACTGATCAATATTGCAAGTGGTCAGGTTGCATCTGAGAAAGTAGAAAAAGAGCTGTCAAGTTTCCTCCAAGATGGTGCTGAGCAGAATGCCATCTTTATTGAACATCAGGTGGAGTCAGTACTAGAAAGGTTCACATGGACTCAGATGTGCTCTTTCGAAGATTACTTGCTGTATCCAAGCAAAGAGAGGTATCCATGGAGACTGTGATGTCTCATGAACTTGCTGCTGTCCCCCCCCCTTTGTTTTATGATGATGGAAGCATGAGAAAGACAACAAAAGCCGACCTTGCTAAAAAATTGGAGTCAGTAGTTGAAGAGACACAGCAGTTGCCTAATGTTGCTGAACCATCTGCATACATCATCGATGACATGGCTCTTCTACAGAGTCTCCCTGACTCAGGCTTTCAGACATTCAATGACCTGGGTGAGTGTGTCTGGAAGAAGATCACAACACTAATGGAAAAGGAAAACAACAACTGTGTTGCTCTAGTGTTTGATAGGTATGATCATCCACACTCAATCAAATACCTGGAAAGGCAAAGAAGAGGCACCATCCAAGCAAGCAGATCTACACATGCCATCACAGGCAAAGCCAAAGTTCCTAACTACAGGAAATACCTCAAGGTCAGTGGTAACAAGGCTGCTTTATTCAGCTTTGTAAGCAACTACATAGCCAATACAGGGCCCAAGAGAATCTCCTCAGAGAACACAGTCATTTTGGCAGGTGGCTTTGAAAATGGTGAGGAGGTCAAAGTGGTCAACAAGTCAGGTGTTGACAACTTGACAGATCTGTATAGTGACCAGGAGGAGGCTGACACCAGATTGGTATTATATGCAATACATCTAGCAGAGTCTCATTCTCGGGTCGTCATCAGATGTGATGATACCGAGGTACTGGTTTTGCTTGTGTATTATTCCAGCAAAGGAATGTTTGGATCCTCAACGGTGTTCATGCACTCTGGATATGGCCCAAGGGAGAGGTTTGTCCCAGTCTGTCCCATCGCAAAGAAGCTTGGTGCAGCATGTTGTGCATGTCTACCTGCATGCCACGCCCTCACAGGTTGTGATACCACAAGCAGCTTGTACAGAATTTGGAAGGCTACTGTGTTTACAAGACTTAAGACCCATCTGAGTGACTTAAATGAGATGGCCAGTTTTGGACTTTCTGGAAGTCTGGAGGAGGCTATTCCTGTGGCAAGAAAGTATGCCCTCCTTCTGTATGGCCAAAAGAAAAGGGAGGATGGCCGTCCTTGCACCACCTTGGATGAGCTGAGGTACACACTAGCATCTACAACAGATTCATCAGCTGCAAATCTACCCCCAACAGAAGATGCCTTCCAGCAACATGTATTAAGAGCCATGTACCAGACTGCGGTGTGGTGTCACAGCCATGTGGCCAAGCCTCATCTCTGGAACCCAGTTGGTAGAGGGTGGAGGCTCAGAGAAGATGGGTCTATTGAACCAGTGATGTTCATCAAAGAACCTGCACCTAAAGAAGTCAGAGACATCACCCACCTATACTGTAAGGACGGAAAGTGCAATGATAGCAGCAAATGCCAATGTCTTTCAGTAGGCTTGACCTGCACAGAGTTTTGCTCTTGCTCTGACTGCCCAAATGTGAGCCATGTTGTTTTTGATGACAATGTGGATGAGTGATAGATGTGTTTATATGCATGTATCCCCCGGCTCCCACTAGCTTAGGTTTACTTAAGTTTAGATAAGAACATTTAATTTGAATACTAAAGTTTGTTAATCCAAAAACCTGTTTCCTTGTCTCTGTGTCTCACCTTCTAGTCCCTGGCACATTTTGGCTGCAGTTGGGCATAACAGTGTATAAAGACACCATACACGTTTAGTGACATAACTCGATGAGTATGTAAGCTACCTTTACACAATTGGTATTGCTGGATTCAGTAGAACCACACCTTTTCAACAAGCCCTTGTGTGTGTTGCTATGGCAATCCATGTCAGGGTCACTACAAAGTAAAGAGATCATTCTACATAGATACATTTCCGCCTATTGTAGGTATGTGTTCAAATGACTGTATCTCCAATTTACAGTAAGATATTGACATTCAGTCTTTTCTATAATGCAGAGGGATGTCCTGACCTCAGGTATGCCACGTTTTAAACCTATCAGACCTTCCATTGTGAATCTACATGAGTTTATATGCCTCAACCCCCAGACGGCCAACCTTTATTTTTAGTGTGGGGTGTCTAACTTTATATATCAATTTCACCACTTTTGCAGTAAAATATTTTTATACAACAATCCATTTCATGTATGGGAGGCCTTAGAGATGAGGAAAAGGTAAGTTGTGTTTTGTCCTAACTCCGGGAGGGGTATCTCAAAAATGTTGGGGCCATTGTCACTAGCCTATAGGTCCCCACTAGGGATGAGGAAATGCAACACACGCCAGTTGGAATTAATATAGTTATAATGGGTTTATTTTAAATAGCAGGGTAAACAAAGTGGCAGGCATGCAGCCTGGAACAACAAAAAAGGCCAAAAGAGCACAGGTTGATAACTAAACAAACAAAAGGAGGACTCTAACAAAAGGAGTCTACTTGCATACAAGGAAATAAACACTATTACACTAAATAAGAAACAAAACAAAACCTCACTTTAAAAGTGGTACAACTAACACAAAGAGTCTATACAAAAACACAGCTAAACTAAAGGCAACCGTCACAAAATCCTAAACTACTCCAAACACTAACTAAGCTACTCTAACTAAGCTACTCTAGACACTACTAATCACACACATTTAACTACAGTTTAACAGAGTTCGCTAAGGAGCAGCGAGAGGCGTCTGTCGGTCCACATGTCAGAGCCTCCAGAGTGATAATTGTCCCCAGGCTTTGTAGTCATCTCCAGCAGGTGTGCGCCGGCTGTGTGCTGCGATTCAATAACAATCTTCAGGAGGTGGACCAGGAGATGGCAGCCAATCACGACAGGGCAACCGCACAGCTCATTTACATACAACACAGATTAACACAGTTAAGAGGACCAAGAAGACAGCAGCCGTGACAATGTGTAACCATATGATCCCATATTATGCAAAATGTATCAACACTTCCTGTTAAGTAAATCCTGTTCTTTGCTTAATTTCTCTCAAATCTCTCCTTTGGATCTTGTTTCTGAAGGACACTCCGGGTCCTGTTACTTAATCCCACCTCTGATCTACATGCCCCATTCCCAACAGCCCCAGGGAGAGACTTTATCCCTGGCCTGCTCTCCAGGGACATGCTGATCTTTACCCTAATCTGTATCGGTTTCCACTGCTGTGTCACTGCGTCACGTTGTTCCAGGTTGTTCACTTGGATCCTGTATTTGGATTGAACTTAAATCCAGGAGAGCTGGACATATGAGTCCAAAGAGAAGACAATGACACGATCTCAATCACTAATTGCTTCTTATCGGTAACATATTCAGACCTGGTATGAATTAATGTAATTGTGTAAAAATGAATAACAAATAAAAGAAGAAGACTTTCAGAGTAGTAGACGGAGAACGTATTGACAAGTTTTCAAGAGACAAAACTCTGTGTGAGCGTCTGCTCGCTGCGAGGGTCAGAGAGAGAGAGACTGGAGCGTCTGCTCCCTGCGAGAGTCGGAGAGAGAGAGACTGGAGCGTCTGCTCCCTGCGAGGGTCGGAGAGAGAGAGACCGGAGCGTCTGCTCGCTGCGAGGGTCAGAGAGGGAGAGACCGGAGCGTCTACTCACTGCGAGGGTCAGAGAGAGAGACCGGAGCGTCTGCTCCCTGCGAGGGTCAGAGAGGGAGAGACCGGAGCGTCTGCTCACTGCGAGGGTCAGAGAGAGAGAGACCGGAGCGTCTGCTCACTGCGAGGGTCAGAGAGGGAGAGACCGGAGCGTCTGCTCACTGCGAGGGTCAGAGAGGGAGAGACCGGAGCGTCTGCTCCGTGCGAGGGTCGGAGAGAGAGAGACCGGAGCGTCTGCTCGCTGCGAGGGTCAGAGAGGTAGAGACCGGAGCGTCTGCTCACTGCGAGGGTCAGAGAGAGAGACCGGAGCGTCTACTCACTGCGAGGGTCAGAGAGGGAGAGACCGGAGCGTCTACTCACTGCGAGGGTCAGAGAGAGAGACCGGAGCGTCTGCTCACTGCGAGGGTCAGAGAGGGAGAGACCGGAGCGTCTACTTACTGCGAGGGTCACTGAAGGTAGAGAAGAAGAAGGGATGGAGGCAGACCCGGCGCCAGAACAAATCTAAAGGGAGGGCATATGATTTTCATGGGAGGGCACAACACCGTCACGTGCTGCGGCACAATATATATCAAACAGCGAGGCCAACAGCATTGCGTAAAGACGCACACTTATCGCAAATACATACACAAATAAAGGGCAACATAGAAACCACTTTTGAAACATTGTGTGCGTGGCAGCACAGACACTGGTAAATCACGAGCAAGGCACACTGGTTAAGGATGGCAGCTTCCTCATCGCTGCACTCGGAGAGAAATAGACGGAGACGATGAACTGCTGTTAGCTCTATTATGGCATTGTGCATGTCGTGAGAGGTGTATGTTGCTGTGTGGGGAATGCTTTCCATTATTTTGGCCAACTCTGCATCTTTGTACTTGTACTGCATACTCAAACAGCGATAGGAAGAGCCCACTGCCTGACTCGGACATGCTGTGGAGTGAACCGTGGTCACCTCTGAGAGGGAGTTGGTTGACAGCTAAAAAAGCTATAATATCAACGACAGCTGACACGTAATACGGTTCCGTGCCAGCTGATCTGCACCAAAGTACTAATTCCCTTATTTGTTTCCTCTCGTATCTGTCTCTCTCTCCACAAACTCTCACATGAAGTTCTTTTGATGCGGCATGCCTTAGCAGTCCTTTATCAGTCTGTAATGCGTGTTTCCAGTCGCAAAAAACTTTGACAGTAAAAGCCGCATCAGATGAAGATGTATTGACTTTAAACTGTCTCCAGGGGAAACAAAAGGCTGTGTCTGCTTTTAACGAATCTTCAAGCCATGGTCTGTTGTTGTACCATGCAGCGGCAAAAGTGCGCTTCTTTCCTGAAAACAATCTCCCTGGAAAACGATCCAGTTTCACCTGCTTGGGTTTATTAACCCCAATATCATCTGGGGCTGTTGGTCTTTGAACGGTTGCTCGCCCAATAGTACCTGTTGATGTGCTGCAAGGTAGCGTCTGTAGTGGAGGCACCGGCACGGAGCAGGAGGAGGATGCTGGCGGGTGTGGTACCTCCCTTGCGCCGGGCATGGATGGAGGGATGAAGGGATATATATGCAAGGGGATCTTTTTGAAGCCTGTGAGCACAGGGATGAGAGAAAGGTTGACATGAGCTGTGACATGTCAGACACAGAGAGCGGCACGGAGGGCGATACTACCTGGCCCCAGGGGGTGCTGGTGAGTCGGGCTGTGTTCGTGGAGGAGGACGGAGGCCTGTGACGTCACGACCCGTGGTGCGCTCGCGCCGCGCGGTGGTTGGCTCTGGATCCATGGTAAGTTGAATGTTGTCGCGGTAGCGTTTAGCTTGTTTGAACCGTGACGACGCGCGGCGTGAATCACGGTCTGCCTCTCAGTCTTTGAAAGGATGGAGACGAGCAGTGGCCGGAAGTTTTGCCGGATATAAATAGGGGTGGCCGTGGTTCGAGGTGGAGTTTTAGGCGTGGCCATGCTCCTGAACATATGTTAACATTTTAACCTCATTTGCACGAGGAAAAAAAGAGGCTGATAATTAGCACGCAACTTTTAAGGACATTTTCTGTGTCAATTATTCACATTTTAGGTGATTAGCTTGTCATTTAGCGCCCCGGTCTCCTTCCTAACTTGTTACAGAATGACGCTCGCATTTGATAACACGTGGTTGACGTTGTGACTTCAGACCAAACTACTTGGTTGTGTCTGGTTTCCTGTTGAACTTATTTGGGCCCACGGGAATGTGTCTGCTCTGCTTGTAGCCTACACACAGCCTAATCACTTTCCATTCAAATAAACTGACAATTATGTGTCTACTTTTGTATTCACATTTGTGATTTAAAGTAACATTTCCCGAGATCTAATGGTAGAATTGTTACAAATGTTGGTAAAGACATTCATGTTCCCCTGAGGTTGGATAACAATAAATAAGGCCGTTCATTAAAAACGCCTATGGATACACCTGATATTTGTTCATACAATCTGTATATAGGTTCATGCTACCTCAATTCAGATTTGACTGTATCATAGTGACATCCCAGGTATACATTTCCAGCTTTCAAAATGTTTCATTGTGCCTGTTTGTGTTACCCATAGTACAAATAATATCATTTTCAAAATCAGTTTTACGTTTTTTGTGCGGTTTTGGGTCCAAAATGTTCATATAGTATTTAAAAATGTAAAAAATAATTATCAGTTTGTATAGGTGAGGTTGTCTTAAAAAATAGATACCAACATTGACATGCTAAACATTTATTGATGGGGTTTAGTAAGACAAATCAAAAGTATGCGAAAATAGCCAAATTAGCCCAGGACTCTAAAGGGTTAATCTGTTTTTAGTGTTAATTTTACCATTGTCTTTTTTAGAATTTTCGCATGTTTGCCGTTAGCATTTAGCCTCAAAGAGCTGCTAGCATGGTAGCTTCTACTTATTTGTGCATATATGTGTGTGTGGATGTGCTCCTAAGTCCATGTATACACTGCTTCTCTCACACAAAGTAGAGTTGTCTTTTGCCTCAAGAGCCAACACATGGATCCTACTGTATGTGCAGTCCTCTGTTTTGACACCCCGTATATGGAACTACAAACACACACTGTTTCCAGTTTGGCACCAATATGGAAATGAGGAAGGAGCATAAGAGGGCTATGCATGGTGTTAAGGAGAGTGGTGCTCTTCACCAGCTTTTGACACCAAATATCTGGGAAGGGGGGGGGGGGTTGTGAATATGATCAAGGAGTCTTTTGTTGCCTCACACTGAAAGGTCCTTGTCCCTTTGCCTGTGAATATGCTCAGCTCACAGCACGTGTCAATGTAGCGCTACAAGTGTGAGGGAAATGCACAGAGAAGGTCAAATAAGCAGCTAGCAAATAAGCAGCTAGCAAAGAACCACAGTAGGGCTGTTTGTTCACATACAGCCCTACAGAAAAGATTCCACATCAGCGACCATATGTAATTAACTGTTTTAGGTAGGTAGCAATAAAACTGTATTTGTCCGTTTTCTTGAATTCCTGCCTCCAGCCACTGAGACTGTCTCTATCATGCGGGCTTGACCCAGAGATTGCCAATTTGTGTTTGTGTCTTTGTCTGCCGCTCGAGTACAGGCGTGTGGTTTTGGCGAGGGGAAGGAAAAGCTGGGGGATGGAGCTCGATGTGGAGGGGAAACAGGACGAAGAAGAGGAGGAGAGGATGATGTATTTCGGTCTCACACGCCATAAACACAGCTGAGGTGAAGAGTTCATGCCAGGGGAAGGAGATGTATATTATTTAAAGTCCAGGAGTATAGAAATGTGCTACAATAGAGCTGTAACCTCAACAGTGAGATAAACGAAGACTCCTACTGTCATATTTCAACTTTGATAGGTGCATGAAGAGAAGGGGTACTAGTAGGGATGTCACAATACCCTAAATGCAGGCCGTCCCTCCCTACAGGCCGATCATGCAGACTGCGTGGGGCCTCACCTCGCGGAGGGGGCCTTATCTCGCGGAGGGGGCCTCATCTCGCGGAGGGGGCCTCATCTCGCGGAGGGGGCCTCATCTCGCGGAGGGGGCCTCATCTCGCGGAGGGGGCCTCATCTCGCGGAGGGGGCCTCATCTTGCGGAGGGGGCCTCATCTCGCGGATGGTGCCTCAACTGAGCCGAAAATGCGGCGCACCTAAGCGCGTATGCGGCGCAATTAGTGTGGCGCGGCAGGGTTTCGCCGCCGCGAGGCTCCACTAGCAGCCACCCCCCCCCATTGACGCTTGCGAAACAGAGGGCCTCATCATATAACTTTGCCTAAATGTACTCAATATCAAGACCAGTTACATTTCATGATTCTCCATAACGATCATAAATAAAGAACAAACCAATTTACTTTAACATACAACCCTTTCTTGCTGTATATATTGTTGTATAACCTCTCAAGCTACAACATATATCCAATGTACGACAACATACAACCCTTCTGACCCTTTCTGTTTATTTTGCTGTGAAAACATCTCTAAAACATGTGTTTTTAATCAAGTTTCTTGGGAATAACAACATTTGACAGCAGTACAATTGGACACATCATTATGACGTTATTCTTTATATTGGCCAATGGTCTTTCTTTTTTTTTTTTTTACCAAATGGAGCTTGAACACCATTTCAAAACTCCATGAAACCTCTGCTCCACGGCTGCTAACGGCTGAAGTTGATTAGCTTTCCTCCTGATGACTTTATGAATCGATTAAAGTAGAATTATAAATACAGTGATTTGTTCATGTCAGCAAAAGGAAATCTATATAGTCCAGAATAATAGAAATATAGTACAATGAGCTATAACCAGAGTGAGATAATCAAAACTCTCTTTTACAGTTATATTGCAACTGGAGGTTGAAAAAAGATTCACAGCTTGTACTTCCACTATGATTTCAATTCCTCATCCTTTCATTAAATGCATTGTTATGAAATGACGCCTGCTACCACCAAAACTTCTCTGAGCCCCATTTACCGGGCACCACGGTCGTTTCACAGTCTGTTATTGTGCCACAGGCCTAGCCTTTCTCACTGCCATCCCCATGAAACCGAGTACAGACAGTTTCTGCCTGCTGATGTCATCTCCCCGTTGAAGTGATCGCCCTATAATCAGCCTCTTCTGCTCTGTGATTGGATCGTCCGACCTGCCCTCGCCTGGCTTCTGTGGGACCGATGGAAGAAAGGGATGAAGGAACATTTGGCCTCTTTTTAAGTAGATCTCTCTTTGTGCAACCGCCAGAACCAATGACTTAACACATGGGGAAGAGTCATGAGTTAGCAAACGTAACGTTTTTCAACAATAGCCACAATGAGGCTTTAGCAGCAACAATACCCGGACTGTTGAATTGGACAATTAGTTGTTAAGCGTTTTATTTATAAGACCAACAATGTGTTTTACTTCTCTTAAAAAAGTTACAACGTCTCATTTGAAAGATGCATTTGGTGAAGTCAGTGGTTCTGTGACAGCTAGATCTACTAAATCAGAGCCTTGGTCTGTTCATATTCAGAGTCATAGAGAGGCCTTGTGGTAGTCATTTTTTTACTAAAAACTAGGGCTGTCAGTCGATTAAAATATTGAATCGCGATTAATCGCATGATTGTCCATAGTTAATCGCGATTAATCGCAAATTAATGGCACATTTTTAATCTGTTCTAAATGTACCTTAGAGGGATATTTTTCAAGTTTTTAATACTCTTATCAACATATGAGTGGACAAATATGCTTTATGCAAATGTTTGTTTATTATCATTTGATCAATGACAAATATTCTCATGAATATTAAACATAACAACCTCTGAACATTACAAATATCCGCCTCAATTCAACCTGGAACCTCTCTCATACAATACAACAATACAAAGTGTGTGTGTGTGTGTGTGTGTGTGTGTGTGTGTGTGTGTGTGTGTGTGTGTGTGTGTGTGTGTGTGTGTGTGTGTGTGTGTGTGTGTGTGTGTGTGTGTGTGTGTGTGTGTGTGTGTGTGTGTGTGTGTGTGTGTGTGTGTGTGTGTGTGTGTGTGTGTGTGTGTGTGGAGAGACACTGTGATGGATCGTTGGAGCTATGTGCAACTCAAGGCATATGCTCGAACGGGAGCTGCCTGGACGTCTCGTGGACTCCTCTGGGCACTCTCTCCGTGCCAGCCTCGGGGACCTGTGGCTGGTTCTGTCATTACATTGTTTATAAGAGAATAAACAATTGTTATTTTCTTACCCTTCGTCTCGCCTCCCTGCTTTTTGTTGCAGCCCAGGAGCCGGGTTGTAACAAGATGCTAACAACAACAATACACGTAAGGTAGGGCTGGGCGATATGGCCAAAAAAAGAAATCCCCGATTTTTTCACAAAAAATCCGATTTACGATTTAAATCGATTTTCTCCCCCCCCCCCCCCCCCCCCCCCCCAATTCATATGCAGATGACAAAGTAATTGTTCCAATTTTAACCAATGACATATCACTGGAAAGACCAGGATGTCTTCTGTACGGTACATCAGGGATTGATAGAGTAGCTCAAAAGAGTAAAAGGAGATGCATGTTAAAAATTGAAAGCCCATTGAAAATGTCCACTGTAGTGGACATTTTCAATGGGCTGGGTCCCAGGAGGATATATTGGCACCATATCCTTTGCTATACATACCGACCGCATCTGTAATGGCTTTCCAGCGGGCCGAATTCTTGTCATATGGGATGCAGTTTGAAAATGTCTGTGTTACGGTAGACTGTATTTTGGCGGCTGTGCGTGAGGTGCTTGTAGTGCCGCGGTCTTTTTCATTCCGCTGCGCGGAACATTTCTCCCATTCAGCAGGATGCTTTTGTTTGACGTGCTGCAGTACATTTTTCGTACTGCTGCCTTTGCTAGCAACAGACTTCAAACATACTTTGCAGCGGGGTGTTGTCTGGTCTAAATCTGACCTCGCGAACACAAACCAATTCCAAATAACGGATGACACCGTGCCTTTCTTTGGAACAAGTTCTTACCTGCTCGTTGTCATGTTGTTTGTGTAATGTGTATCACTCTATTTGGTAAATGCGCGCACTGTGCGGGGGGAGGGCTGAGGCGAACTACGGGAGCCCAGAGGGAAAAGTTGGCGGATGTTGAAGAGAAAACCGATTTTCATTTAAACAAGTCGACGTGAACTACACACTCGAGTTAATCGATAAAATCGATTTATCGCCCAGCCCTAACGTAAGGTGTGCCCGTTCTCTCTCTCTCGCTCGCTCGCGCCACACATACACACACCCTCCCGGTCCTCCCGATGGCCAGTCGGTGCCTGCCGGTGAGCGTGGAAGTGTGGTCTGCCGCAAGCGGATGGCAGGAGCGGGGCTTTCAGCATCAGCTTGTAGATGGTATTTTAAACTTGATGCGCTCTGAAACTACGGGGCGGTCGAGGACAAAAAACACATGCGTTAAAATAATTTGTGGCGTTAATTTGTTTTGTTATTAACGCGTTAACTTGACAGCCCTACTAAAAACCTGTACGCACACGTATGCACAAACACTCCTCTGTTCTTTGTGTTCATAGAGCAGAAGTACTGGAATACTTCTTAACAAATGGAATGCCAAATTCGGTGACCAATCATTTTGGGCCAACAGTAAAAACACCCTCTCTGATGCATATAAAAGGAAGCAGCCTGTCACTTGTCACAGAATCTTCATCCTATCCAACAGTTCAGTTAAACTTTAACAGACAGAGACGGTGACATCATCATGCAGGCTTTTCTCTTCCTGTTGGGCCTGGCTCACTGTGCTGTGTCTCCTTCAGAAGAACTAGCTGTCCCCTATTCTGGTCCATTTTCAACGGCCGCTGCTACAAGTACATCTCCACACGTTTGACCTGGGCTGATGCAGAGCTCCAATGTGTGTCAGAGGGAGCCAACCTGGTGTCTATCACCACAGTCAAGGGCAAGAGAATTTCGTCAAATCACTGATCAAGAACAATGACCCTACTGAGGGATACACCTGGATCGGACTCAATGACATCCAGCAGGATGGAAGATGGATGTGGTCTGATGGGTGTGCAGCCAAATTCTTCTCTTGGAGTTCAGGAGAGCCAAGCTATTATGGAGGATATGAAGACTGTGTCCACACAAACAATCGTTTTGATCACAAATGGAATGATTCCCGTTGTTATGCCTTTCTTCCCTCAGTTTGTGCATCTCACATCCTTTGTGCTAGCAACTGAGATGTTACATATGTCTGATTGAACCAGGTCACTGTAAAACTGTTACTCTGTTAACATGCTTTGAACCACAATAAAGACATGAATGTACAATTATATGTGTGTAAAGAAGTCATTTAACTAACCTTCACTTTCATGAATGTTATATATTGACACAGGTAATTCGATTGAATAGGATTTCAAACTTAATGATATTAAAACATATACAAGTTTTTGTGTTTTTATGTTTGCATAGATGAATGCATTTGTCGTTGAAAACTAAATGTTGTATTTGTTTTCAAGAGAATCAACATCATAGAGAACGAAGACATCATGAAGAAGCAATGAAAATGTAATTCAAATGAATAATTACATTTAAAATAATAACAAAAAACGAATGAAAAATCAGGAAGAACAAAAACTATATAAACAAATAAATGGAAAAGAATAATAAAAACAATCCTTATAATATATGTATTTTTTAATATTCAAGGGGTAGGCGTTGTCATTACCTATTATACTTTCACCACTCACCCATCACCACAACAATAATATACATGTTAAGTATAATAATCTTTCACTACTCCTTTCACTACATATCTAGCATGTGAACCGCAATGAAACTCAACCTCAACTTTTATCAAATAAGTCAGTATTAAAAATGAAATCACACTGTTGATATACAGACAAACATGAACAATAATGTTGATAGACTGAGGCTCTGTGGAAGATAAGGTACAAATAAAATAGAATTGTTTTGAAATGAAAAGGCTTTATTTTTTATGAAATGAGAAAAGTACAGTAACAACAGGGAGACTTTTTGTTTTATTTATCACCTGCTTGTTCCTGTTGATATTAAATTGTGTTTTGTCCACGTCAGTCTCAGTGTATTAGATAACATATGGGAACCGCACAGGTGTAACAGCTGTTGAAGTCGCAGCAGTACCTATTCAATTCAATTCAAAACCTTTATTTATCCAGGTGAAATCCCATTGAGATCAATGATCTCTTTTTCAAGGGAGACCTGCAGCAGTAGGTTCCACATGAAGACATACAAACATAAACAACAGAACAACAAAAGGACATCATACAGCAAAATGTACAGGGATTAGCATGATCTACCTTTTGGACTCTTTTAAAAAAATGATCAAAGTTTAAATCAAATTTAAGCTACCATTACATGAGAATGTGCTCCGATGTTTTGCTGCCAGTGGATATAAATCATGTGACATTTAGTTTAGGGACCTGTTGGGATATGAAGCAATCTAGTTTAGGTTTGTAGTTTGGATTGTATCGACCAATCAAATGTGCACATGCTTTGGTTGCATGCAGGTAAAAAGTCTGAATGCTATCTTGATACCCTCGTCTAATATAAACTATATATATATATATCATATTTGAATTATTATGTTATATGTAATGGGTATTATAGTGACTCCTGTGCAATGCATTGATACCCTGCTGCTGTATAACAGAATACTTTTTCCAATATGGGATTAATAATAATAAATATCTAGACTAGCAAAGATCTATCCTCTTCCACTTTTATTTGTAGAATGAAATAAAGACAGAGCGAAAGGTAAGAAAGAAGGTGAAAGAAAGGAAATAAATAAGGAAAGACTGAAAGTAAGTAATGCAAGAAAGAAAGGATGGAAAGACTGAAAGAAAGAAAGCCCAACGGCCACCATCTGATTGAACTAGCGTAAAACAAGTTTCTAGTCAGACTGAACAACACGCTTTGTATGAGGAAGAAGAAGTCTAGATATTTGTTGGCTACACCTTCAGCAGCTCTGTTTATCGGTACTGATGTTTATCAAAAATAGACAAAGAGATCATATTAAAGATATGATGAGGTAAAGTAGTGCTGAGCGGCTTAGCAATGCAACAGGATATCTCTTGTGAAGACTCAGCCCCACAATCTGCTTATTATGTGATCAACATTCATTTACAGCTAAATGTGCCCATTCTGAGTCCCTATAAGAGCTGCTGAAGTGGCTGGATTTGGATTGGGTTACTATTGAATAGAACATTGTATTTGAAAATTGGATCTTGTTCAGAGGGAATTACTATGATTGCCAACAATTACTCTCTCAAATATATCCACAGGGGTACCAAATAAAACGAAATACGGCATGCTGCCATATTCTGCACCCGCTCATTAAGAGCCACAACTCCTTCTGTTTAACGTCTGAATAAAACAGGTCTGAAATGTTGATGGAGTGGATAACCTCAGCAACAAAAGAAATGTAAAGGTCACCTATTATGCAAAATCCACTTGTTCACGTCTTCACGTGTTCTTCTACATCAACATGTGTCCCTTCTTCTTCATGTCTCTTCTACATCAACATGTGTCCCCTCTTCTTCATGTCTCTTCTACATCAACATGTGTCCCCTCTTCTTCATGTCTCTTCTACATCAACATGTGTCCCCTCTTCTTCATGTCTCTTCTACATCAACATGTGTCCCCTCTGTGAAAAGAGATTCTGAAAGTTTCAGGAAAAAAGATTCTCTCTCTTTTTGTCCTGATCCATTTCTATAAAAACCTGTCTGAAAATGAGCTGATCAGATTTTGGTCACTTTATGATGTCATAACGATGTGTTGGCTTGTGTAACCATTAGCCAATCACCAACCAAGGTAACCCCCCCCCCCCCCCACCTTATCACCTGAATCTCCTCCTAGAGCACCATTGAGTTCTTTTTAACCAAATCTCTCTCAGAGGGGCGTGGGGAGGGGCTCCTTATTTTCATCTAAAGTAACAGACTGAGAATCAGCACTTTTGAAACAGGGCTGAAACAGAGGGGATTATGGGTAATGCTGCAATGATCTGTTTGGTGTTTGGAGCCAAACACTTCAGAGACATGTTCTGTATATATCTGAGACCTATAATATATTGATGAAAAACAGTATAATAGGGGACCTTTAAGGCTATGAAATGCAGAGTGCATGATGTGCTGCTGACAAAGAGCGACCTCAGAGGTCAGGAGTTTCTGAATGACCCCGATGTCTGGCCCAATGACTGACCCCTGGATCAGGACTGTCACTCTCAGTGTGACTGAAGAAACATCAGCTGTCAGCCTTCAGGAGCTCTGACGCCACTACAGAAACAGCAGGGTAAACGCTTTAACTAGCAGGTTACTCATTTAGTTTCCAAAAGAAGGCGAACTCTAGTTCTGTAGCCAAAAGTTCTCAAATAAGGTATTGAGCAGAGAAAAGTGTCATGAAACCCAGACATTTTTAAAAGACCTAGGGGACAGAAAATGCATTACAATATGTAGTCAGGTCAGAGCTCAACTGTGCATGCAGTTTCAAGGAGCATACTGTATAAGCTGTGAGATTCTCTAAGACTCTAGGAACATTACGCTGTAGACTGCTTTGTCAAAAGGTAATGTTGTGTCTTATAATACTGGACAGTAATATAATATGTGTCTTCAACCATCTCTGTGTTTGTGTTTGATTGATTCCTTTTTTATTCTTTAAATGTTGTGAGTGTTAGAAATCGGATCCATGGCAGCAGTGTGGTCTGCAGCGGACACACTAAATCAAGAGACATTCTGGGGTTAAACACAAGACAATTGACAGGGATATTCTGCAGCTGGTTTAGGAAAACAATTTACCTAAACTTACACAAGTTATGTAACAAACATACTTTTATTTACCACTACAGGATTCTAAGCCTAACCCAGTATCTACTGTACTATATATGTTGCAGGGCCGGCCCTGACCAATTTGCTGCCCTAGGCAAGATTTTAGCTGCCCCCCCCCCAAAAAAAAATGCAGACACTCACTATGACTCGCGCATGCATGCACATGCACGGTTGTGGCATGACCACCAAAACAGAAAGATATGGACACAAGATGTGTGCAAATGTATTTAGTATCCTATCCATTTCAACACGATTTAAGTGGGGGGTGGACCTAACCTCCTCTAGGGGGGTCCGGAGGCATGGTCCCCCGGGAAGATCTTTTTAGAGAATAGATGAAAATCTATTCTCTTATTTTTTTATAACTATAATGATCATATAAAGGTGTGCCTTTAGCTCACTGAGCTGAGGTTATCAGAGCCTCTCAGTCTTTCAGGGGAGAGCTCTCTAAAGCTCCCCCCGCGGCCGCTTACACAGTAAATTCCAATGTTAATAAAAGCTGTATACGTTTTTTGGGAGTTTGATTTATTTTTAAATTAACACAAATACAAAATTAAAACCTATAATTGCAAACTAAAACCATTATTTCAACAAAAAAAACTATTTCACATAAACCTCTGGTTTTTACTGGGGCTGGGGCAGTTCAACTTGATTATGGGGGGGGGGGTGTGTGCCATAGTTTATGGGCGCTGTACGCAATATAGGCGTAGTTCTGTTAGTATAAGATAATAAGATGTACTTTGTTGATCCAAAATCGGGAAATTATGTTATGAAATAAAAAATAAAAAATGTCTCCCCCCATATTCGCCCTTAGCATTCGCCTATACTGCCTATGCCAAGGGCCGGCCCTGATATGTTGGGTCCACCTATCAATAACTTTTGTTAAATAACTTACGCACTAAGCTGAGGAAAGTGATATTACATTACATTTTATTCTGCTGACGCTGATATCCAAATAGACTTGCAGACACTTCAATACCGTAGACATGCCTCACATTAGTAGTAGCCTATTTACCTCTTTATGTTACGTACTAAATGTACTTATTTTAACTTCCAATGCTAAGTCTTACCAGTGGCGGATTTAGGATTGTAGGAGATCCGGGGCTTAGACAGAATTTAGAAGTTGTTGAGCGGGGGGTGAACTCGCCTCATGAACTGTGAACTCGCCGGAGCTACTGCGGAGCGCATATGGATGTATAATAAGAACTGGATACAGCGTCAGAGGTGGGGTCTCGTTCTTTCCTATGAGAGCTGCTCATTGGCACATGAAGACATTATGGCCCAACTTTTGAGGGAGCGAAACGTCACAGATTACCCATCATGCCTGGCTGTCAGAGCAGAAGAACCCGTATGTGCGCTCACAGAGCATGCACCCCTTATGCCCCGCCCCCAGAGCTCCCACTCTCGGCTCAGTAGAATGAATGGAGACAGAAAATAAATCTAGATTCGGCTTTTAGTGCATTTTACAACTTTAAGGTCCTAATGATTCTAATAAGGGCTATAAAATAGTTCATACTGGGTAGTTTATTTAGTTAAAAAAAAATTATCCACTGATTTACACACGTCTCTTTCCCCATGTTAGTCAATGGGGAAAAGTATTTCTGGGCACTGAGACGGAAATTGTAGTACCGCCGTTTGGAACAACGAATATTTTCATCAGAGACCGGCGCACTTCCTGGGGGCTTCAGCGCATAAAGCAGACTCTTCACGCTAACTAAGGATCACTTCTTCTTCAGGGCAGGGAAGGCTACGTATTACGCAGGCTACTGTCCTGCAGCTGCTGCCTCTCTGTTGGACTCCGGTACTGCACATTACTCACGAGACGTTTAAAATTCAAATAAAACTTGCTTTAAGTGAAACATTCGGGGCTTTTCAGAAAACATCCGGGGCTTGAGTCCAAGTAGCCACCCCCTAGCGCCGCCACTGAGCCTTACCGAATACAACTTTTGCCAAAACGTCACTAACTTTTGTTACTTAATTTACGCAGTTAGCTTACGTAAATTGCATAACAAACTTACTTTATGTAGCAAACATTAATATTTGATCCCAAACCCTGATCATAAACCTAACCAACTTTATGCAAGTTCCATGACAAGCATAACAAGCTTTCCTCCTGCTGTTTTAACACAGATATTTTATTTATAATTTAGCAATATCAGGGAGAATCAGTGACATGAGTGATTTTACTGTTTCCCAAACTATTTGTCAACTATTTCGGGACGTTCGTAACCTCAATCCATGATTACCTGTTCTCCCTGCAGTACCATCGATAAACAAGTACTGCACCTTCTCCCAATGTTGGCATTGACTTGGTACCGGGTTTGGATCTGGTATTTGAGTTGGGAGAGAATTTGTTGTCTCATGACCAGACCTGTAGACCATCAGGGCCAAAAGCAGTTCAGGGTTCACTGTTTGTGATTAATTGCATATTTGCTTGGAAACATACATCGGAAAACCCCCAACTGAAATTGTCGTGATAAACCAAAAACGTAATTATTGAAAATACAAACCATTCTCATATAATGCACATTCTTATTTAAATCTGTGTCATGTGTTCAAAGTGTCAATGCACAGACAGATGGTAGTGGTGATGGTGGAGTATAATTAATGAGCTACAACGTCTTACTTTGGACCCTTAGGCAAGATAATTTAGCATTTAACAAAACTTTTCTGTTTCTTGTATTGATTTTTTTTACAGTATCCTACAATATTAAAATGTCAACTCAAGGTCAGAAGAGACATCTACCTGAGATGACTTTGCTCTTGGAAGATAGAAGCAGAAATTCCTGTTCTTTGATAGATGTAGTTTATAGAAACCATCTGTCACTGAGGCTTGTTAAAAAAGAAAGTCCAGGAGGAGATGGAACTTCTTCTGTCAGGGATTCACCCCGAGGGATAATTAGAGTATCCCGTTTTCAATTTCACATTCCACTGGATCATTTTCCCTTCTGAAGAGTGGTTAAATAAATAAGATCTATCTGAGAACTGAAGAGATGTGCCTTACTGCACTTTATATATATATATATATATATCAGTTTCCACCCCTCTCATTCCTCAGGTAGCTTTATTTCTCTGATGTGCCGTCACTGTCCCCTGCTGGTGCGACTGGAAAATACTTTTAATAATATTTCAACCAATTCCCTTTTATTGTATCATTTCGTTTTTATTTTATCCAGTTATTTTTTAAATGATGGCTTGCAGATTATTCCAATTCTGTAAGACGTTTAAGTGTTTTCACTGCTTGCTTGTTTTCCAGATGTGCATATAACCTTTGGATTTCCTTTATGATGCCCGATTGCACTTTATGTAATGTCAGATTGTATGTCTGTATGAGAAGATAAATGGATGAGGGTCTTTTCCCCAAGCAGCTTTACACTATGGTACAGATTAATAGGGAATATTTTAGGAACCACTGGGAGGCAGCAATGCAGTGGTTTGGAAAAGTACATTTTATTTAAATTAAAGTAGCACGTGTAGAAATAATCTGTTACAATTAAAAGTCCTGCATTGAGAATCTTACTCAGAGAAAGTACCTAAAAGTGGCATAAAAATATACTTAAAATGGCCATTCTACACTTTGTGCAGAATGGCCATTTTCAAAAAAGTATTACTGAATTAGAATTAGTAATGCATTAATGTGTGTATCATTCTTTATTTTTGCAGCTGGTACAGGTGGAGCTAACTTTGAAGGTTTTTTATATAACTCCAGTTATCTTAATCCATAATATTACATCAAAATTAATCAGTAGCATTTTATAAAGTAACTAATTTCCCAAATTGGGATACATAAAGCAGACATCTTATCTTATCTTATACATAGAACTATCCTGAAAAGTAACTAATGTTGTCAGGTAAATGTATTGGAGTAAAAAGTACAATATTGGCTTTCAAATGTAGAAGAAGTATAAAGTCAAAAAAAGTATTTAGGTAAACAACAAGTACATACCAATTGTAATAGTACAGTACTTGAGTACATGTTATCATCCACCAAGTATAACACAAACACAGCTGGAAAGGATCCCCTTTGTTGTGTCTGTCAACAATATAAAGTCAGTTAGTGAATATTAATTGCATGGCGTTTTTTAAAATGAACTATCTTAGTTATCGGGTTGGTTATAAAATCAAACGCTGAAATTACCCTAACAACAACAATAACAAAAACAACAACAACAACAACAACAACAACAGGTAAACTGCCATGGAGGAAGTTAATATTTAACAAATGATAGTTCTTTAATGATCCAACTATTCTCATGAAGATTGGGATCACCAATGTTTGGACAAATTATCCAGTCCAGTAAATCCCAATTATAATCAGGCATATTTGTATAAGGTGTTTTAAATCATATGTTTTTGGTCTTTTATATTCACATATATTAATCATTTTGTTTGATTTTTATTTATGACTTCTTATTTTTTCCTTTGCTTTTTGACTCTTGAGCTAACAGTATGTATCTCATTACCCCTGTAGATCAATAACGTTCTTATATTGTCTGAAAGCCTACAAAACCACATGGGTCCATCGACAAGTATTGCCCTTGAGCGTAAAATTAAAGTTCAAGTCGACATCAAACGACATGTGATATTTTCTCTCATCTGTTTTGATTTGAAGAGCTGTCAGCAAGTTGCAGTGAGTAAATTCCCCGAACGACAAAAAAAGCTGACATGTGATGAAAGAATATTTATTCAATGTCTCCGGCTTCATGCACATCCCTGTGGACTCTATTTATTAAATATTAAAAGGTCACACACATGAAAACATTTCCAATGACCTCACAACACATTGTTTTGTCATCCCATTATTTATTTTTCCACATTTCGTATGGGAAAGGTCTCGCATGGTGAAATTGCCAGTTCCATCAAAAGGCATTTTGCTCTAATGAGAAAATATTATAGATACTGTATGTGCAAGGAAAATGGTGCTGCATTTCAATTACTGAAGTGATAAGAGCACGTCTGAACTGCAAAGTGAGTGGGAGCTGAGATCTGAGCCCCTTCGCTTCGGGTCATACATTCAGATGAGGAAGTGAACTTTTGACCTCTTGTGAGAACAGCAACTCGATGCATGTTCTGTGTGGACTCACTACAGGAATGAGTCCTAAAACCAGGAAATTAGTAAGCATTTTAGCACTTTTGGGCGTCCTTGTCTGAAAGTCAGTGGTTTTTTTAACGTGTTTACAGGTCTGAGGTTAACACAAGCTGAAGATTTTTTAACGTTTTGTTCTACTACGTAAAATACGTCAATAAATACCCCACAGTGGCTTTCAAATGTAGCTAAGTAGAAGTATCAAAAATAGAAGTAGAAGTCGAAAATAAATATTTAAGTAAACAACAAGTACATACCAATTGTACTTAAGTTCAGTACTTGAGTACATGTTATCATCCACCAAGTATAACACAAATACAGCCTGAAGGGATCCCCTTTGTTGTGTTTGTCAACAATATAAATGTCAGTTCCTGAATATTAATTGCATGACGTTTTTTAAAATGAATGATCTTATTTATCGGGTTGCTTATAAAAAGCTGTTGTTAACAAGTGTCTAAATGAGACGACTAAACGTCATCACGCCCAACATTAGCCGCCTTTAGCTTAGCGGTGGTGACGTGAAGTCATGTGACCGCTCTGTAGTTCCTTTATAGCCTAATGTTAGCTTTTTACTTCTCCTTCATTTACGCTTCTAAAATCATAAAGTGGTGCTAATATGTGGAGATTATTTCTGCTAAATACTGAAATCCAATAGAAAACATCCTATTGGCTTTTTGAAGAAGGAGCCTTTGCTTTGCTAACTGCCGTGTCGGCCTACAAAAATAATAAATAATAATCCTTATATTTATTATAGCGCTTTATCAAAGACTCTCAAAGCGCTTTACAAATACACATTACACATACAGATCGTACATGTAATGGTCATCTACTGTGGACAATACCCACAGGAGCAAATTCGGGTGAAGTGTCTTGCCCAAGGACACAACGACCTGACGCAGTGGGGCGGGAGCGGGTTTCAAACTGGAGTTCCCCAACGCCCCCTTGATCTGATTATCAAACGCACAGACCACTGCGCCACCCGTCCCAAAAACACGTCATCAATGCACCACTCTATTCACAAAGCAACAGTTAAATAGCTTTTGGCTTCAGTACAACCTGAAGTAACTTGTAGAGGTTATTTGTCTATGTTGCTCAGGAAGGACCCAAACTAAGTGACCTAATAGTTTGAAGAGTCAGATAAGAGATGTTCAAATTCTCTAAATGCTAAGGAAAGGTGCAGCAACGCTTCCTTTCTTATCACATATAGGATATCCTGGACAACCCTTTACAAAAGGAAAGGAGATAATGGAGTCTCAGTAGCGCAACGTCATTATAATGCACCGTTTAATTTACTAAGGATAAATTAAAGACATCCTTCTTAGGAGGTGTAATTCTGTTTTGGACAGGAATCCTTACCGTAATTATACAGCATTAAAGATGTCACTCTAGTATTCTAATTTCCTATGTGTGATAAGTAAAGTTGCTAAAAAAAAAACATCTGTCCGGCTTTATGCAATTGGATTTGGATTATTTTAACGGTTTTTTCTCCAGTCCCCATTTGATGTAACTTCTTCTATTTAAGGCAGTAAAAACATTTGTTTATTTGCCTCTTGACAGAAGTTAAGGTTAAAATGTTTCACAGGAAATGCTTTTATTTTAAAGTGCAAGTATGTGTCCTGCTCTTGCTCCTTCCTGTTATGATTTTGAAATGAATATGAGTATGTTGAGTGCATTTTCTACCGTTCTTGTTGAAAACTGTTACATGAATCAAAAGTAAACACGTTCAGTTTGGACAACACCATTAATTGTCCTTCACATCTGCTCTTGACTTTATAACATTTTCCATGGGAGTCAAGGAAAGATTGTTAGGAAAAGACATGGGACATAATCCATTTGTGCTGTTGGAGCTCAGCCAATGTTTGGCAAGTCATAAGTAAATAGCAAGTGGAACATTTTAAAGGCAAAAGGCTCAAAGTGAGGACAAGAGTTTTGGCGTTGAAGCCCAAGTCAAGTTGCAAGACCTTTTTTATTTTGTCAAAGTTTTAAGGCTTCCCATTTTTTACACAAGTCCATAACAGGTGACTCAACAAAACTTGATGTAATATTTATTGTCAAACCTCTGTCTTTCATCTTTTCACATGGAAAGGAAATAAGTCTTATTAGCTCTCTGCAGGATATAGTGCTCACTTTTTTCAAAGCGGTGCTGACTCTGGACCCCTGAGACCCCCCTCCTTTTTCATCAGTGTCAGTTTCAAACTCCACGGCCAAAACAAGATATCTAATTAATGTCCTTGTTGTTGCCGTTCCTCTCCTCTCATTTGGACCCTCCACTGTTCTCTGCTGCCTCATTACCGAGCCGAAAACACAAACAAAATGCTTTAATGTGTGCACAGACTTTCTATCTGACAGGAGCTTTGGTGCTGCTGCTGAGAGAAAAATCACGATGACACAGCAGCCTCAGAGAGAACTGTGATATCTGTTGTTTTACGATACGATGTGGTGTGCTCAACAAAGAAAAACAGGAAAAGTGCCTTGAGCAGATGTAGTGTGTTTGGGTGAGCATCTGTTTGTCTGAAACAGGCTAGGAGTCTGATGACAGCAAACTTCAATGCTGGGACAAGTTTGAAAGAGATGTGGTTGGATTGGGTTACTGGCACCAACTACTGTACTTTATTAAAAAGTGACTGTTTTACATCTTAGTCTTGAGGTGAGATTAGAACATTCCTACGAAGGAGCCTTAAAAATCTGATATGTTTGTGAACTTTCAAGTATTTGATATGAAAGATGACGTTGGATCACTCTGTGCTTAAAGTTGAGCCACTTTTGTCGTATACATGTATTAGTAGTACCAGTAGTTGACCGAGTGCATGGTTGATATCTAATTTATATTTGTGGTTTTAACATAGTGCATTAATAAAACAGTGGAAAAGCAGCTTTGAAAATAACCTTTGAAACACAAAGGTGGGCAGACTTGGTTGTTATTGAACAAGGATTCTCTACAATTTTCCATGTTTAAAAAACTGAATTCTTTGTATTTAGAAGAGATAACATTCCTGCAAGACAAGAAAACAATTGCATTGTTAATGCAGCCAAACAGTATCTCTAACTCCAACGATCCCAATCTAATATCGACTCATTTGCAAACAGCTTCTCAGAGCCAATTGAAGACTCTGTTATTCCCTATAGATCCAGCCTAAGCTAATTATAAGAGAACTTTATAATGAGATTGGGTCATTGTTATTAGATGAAAAAATAGGATGTTTCGCACATTTCATCAAATAATGGATTACTTCTTTTGGAATAGTCAATTGAAATGCAGCAGACTAAATGCCCTGGACATTAGTATTGGCTATTTCCAATGTATGCATCGTCATTGTTAGCATGTTGGAACGTTGAAGTTAGCATTAAGCTAAAAGGGCTTAACTGCCTACTACTAGCCTATAACGGCCCGTCCACACAGCGGCGTTGGAAGCTTCTTCCAACGCGTCTGCCCATTCACTTTGAATGGGGTGACGTCACTTTTCGCCGAACTGCATTGTGGGAAGCAGAGCGGAGCTTTCCTGGCGTTTCAGGCTGCAAAAGTTGAGCAATGTTCAACTTTTGAAGCTTCTGAAGCTTTCGGTGGAAGTGTCAGCCAATCAAATCATATGCCAGTACAAGCTCTAGCCAATCAAACCGCTGCTTGTGTGTCCGGGGCGGGAGATTCATGTGATTGGTTGTTGGTCGAGCTTCAGACACGCCCGACGGCAAGCTTTTTCCAAAGCCGCTGTGTGGACGGGCCGTAAGAGATGCTAGTCCTATGTGAATATATCTGTTATATTTAAATAAATAAGGATGCATTGGTGTATTTTACATTGGAGGAATTGGACATGGTGCAACCCAACCTCTGAAAATGTCAACTATGATGATAGACATACTTGTCCTGTACTGTATCATATTATTTTCGAATGAATAATTTATTTATAATTATTTTTTCAAAACCATTTTTCCTCCTGGTCTCTCCCTGTCATGTCTCTGCGCCCCCCAGGGGGGGCGTGCCCCCCACTTTGAGAAACACTGCTTTAGACCATGGATTTCCACAGAAGCTATAAAAGTGGTTTATGTGATTTGCATAATGATAAAAAGAAATCCCATTTGCACTTCCCCTTAGCTTTACTGTTACTTGTCTGTCAATAAAAACTCTTCCCCTGAGATGCAGCTTGTTGGAAAATGGTATCCTATATTCCACATGCAGTCATTTAAAAGCCTTTAAGCCTCGTCCGCGGACATCTTCCACATTGTGCATAATATACATAAAGGAAGAGACGGCATTATATGGCTCCCAGGTCTCAATCTATTTCATCAGCATATATTACATTTAAGGGGAAACTTATACAAGTGAGAGGAGCAATAAGAAGGCTAAGCAGGATCGGTCAACAAGGGAATAGTGTCAGACTCTGAGGATACTACAAACTTTACTAAGAGGGAAAAGTAAGGAACATTGCAAAGTTTTTCTAGGTTTTTTCTTTCCTGCTCTCTTTGCCTCAAGGCTCTTGATGCTTCTTCTCTTTAGTCTCGAACTGAAACTGGTGACTTCTTTTCATGTCCTCCACTGGCTCGAAAAGGCTTTCAGTTGGCAGTCTCTGGATAGAAAGACTCTTTCATATCGTGTCAGACTCACAGTTGTGGCAGTGAAATTGAGGATGTCTCTCGGGCCGGACAAATGAATTTCACCTGGAGGGAAACGCTGTTCAGATCGTGTCTTCACACTCGATGTAGCAGCACATGTCTGTCAGGGTTTAAAGTCCTGTATCAGAAGAGCTGGAGATAATAAGGGGCGTTCACTATCCTTGCAACAAAGCTATCTGTGATTAAACTCTTGATTTATCCAAACAAAAGACTTCCATGGAGTGGAATAAAGCGAGTAAAGCAATTATGTGGGGGACAGAGAGTTTCTGCAGTGTGTTGCTTTTAATAGGTCTCGTTTAGGGATTCGGGAGATCTCAATAGCAATTACTGGAGAGGTACTGGTTTAAATCTTAAAAGCCCATCGCAGTGTTTCTAGAATGATCACTGTCATGACAGATGATTTGTTTTGTTATGTTAAACCAATAACGGCTCATCTCGACTGACACACCGGTGCAAATGGTTCGCGTAATCATGGTGTCAGAGTCAGCACTTAGACTCCTGTCCGTGACATGTTTTTCCACACTTTGTCCTGGACAGGTTGCAGTGCATTCACTTATAAACAATCAATACAACCGAGCATCCAACAGAAAACTGAAGTGCTATACTGTAAGTACAGCTATAAAGGTACTTATACTTTATTTCAATGTTCTTATACTTTTACATCTGAGGGGAACATTTCCATCTTCTTACTCCACCATATTTATCAGAATTTAATTTTCAGATCAAAAATCTCCCTCCTCCTCAGTGAAGTCCATTATCTTCAAATTATTTTTTTGTTTTCAGATAAGCAGGTCCCACAAAAACAAATTCATAAATACTTAAAGACTTCCTTCCATTTAGTTTTTCTGTGTTTTGTTCAGATGTGTTCAGGTATTAATATTTCAATCAGGGGAGACGGTTTTGATGCAAGAATACATATTTATTGCCAGGGATACACAAATGAATGTAATGGTGATTTTGGCGATTGTGTAGGAGTATCATTCGGGAGGGGAGAACCGATCCGATGAAATCCCCCGGGGTCTAGACACTGGTGGTGGTGAATAGATGGTCAGGGGTCGGTCTGAAGGGGAGTGGCTTAGCTTGACCCTGGATTCAGAGGGACAGGAGGTGAAAAAGGGTGGAGGAGGGTTGTGTCGATTGACCTGAAATAGAGTGGCGAAGTCCCTCCCTTTCCGGTGGACCTCCATGGGACCTTATTTCGGAAAAAGTATGTATTGAAGTCAATGGAGAGAGAAAGATTATCTTTTGATCCCGTTTGAATTGTGCCACGAATTACACATATGATGTTTGTCAATTTAAAAGATAATTTTGCAAGTCAAAACAATTAAAATGTGTCGTAAAACTGTGAAGTAACACTTTTTTTTGTGTGAAACCGCTCAATGAACTACATCTCCCATCTCGCACCAACACCAAGACGGCCGTCACGTTGGAACATTTCACTTCTTTCTTTCAGAATGAGGCGGATAGTATTAAACGAGGTGAAAATCACTCCAAGTTTGGGCACGTTGAGAACTGTACATACACACAAGGGGAGTGAGCCGGTTCCTTAAGAGCCAGCATGCGGGACCGGGGATTCTGGGATTTGTAGTCTTTCTAGTTGAGTATTTTTCATAGTCTTATATTTCAACAGTTTTACGACAAACTGTGACTTTTTTGACATGGAAATTATTTTTTAAGATGGACAAACATCATATGTGTAATTCGTGGCACAATTCAAACGGGATCGAAAGATAATCTTTCTCTCCTCATAATTTTTCCGAAATTAGGTCCCATGGGTCGGAAGTAGATGGGCGGGACTTTGCCTCTCTATGACAGCTGTCAGAGGGGAGAGCAGACTTAAAAGGTTTAGCGGAGCGCTATGATAGGCTTGTGAGAATAGAGCGAAGTGATTGGTTAAACTGGGGAGTGACGCCCCCGATCACTTATTGAGAGGAGAGAGAGTAGTAACATGGAAATAGTAAATGAATGAGTGGGGACGGTCTTCCTGGTTGAACTTGCGCTGAGCTTCATTAGATAAAATTGCATGAACTTGAGGCTCTAAAAAACAAAGACTTGACCCCAAAAATAAAAAACCTTAAACCTAATCGGCACCTTGTGTTGCTACCTCACTTCCTTTTGAAGCTGTTTCTAATTCGGTTTTGCCGTGCAAATGGCAGCATCATTGCAGATAGAGATATACAGTGGGTCTTCAGTGATGATTAAGAGGGACCATTTTAGCAGGAGTCTATAAATTGATCTTGTGAAAAATCCTATTATAACATCACTAACAGGATGTTTTGGGGAATATTTGCATGTCTGTTGAATTGACTCAAGATGCTAGTGTGTCCTTTTTCATTATAATGTAGGAACATGTCTCCCACTGATGTGTGTTTTTAATAGTTTTGGGACCACAAAGGAGCATTATGAAACAGGAGAAGATGCAACAGTATCAGGCTTTGGCTAAACAAACAATACCTGTCAGTGGGATTAATTCGTTATTGGTGTGGTCTTTTCATAGGATTTGTTGACACTAACACAAAACCAGAACATCGGCAGCTCCATCCTTTTATGCGAGAGAGAACTGGAGAAGAAATACAAGAGAGGTCTTGTTGCTTTTGAATGAATAAACAGAGGAAAAGGGACATTATTCACTATAAGATACATTCTGAAAAACCTTGAATAATATCAAACAATGCCTCCTGTGCAAAGCCAGTAAAGTATCATGGATCAAGGATGGGAATAACAGATAAAGGATGATGTAGCTTTAGGACACAAAAAGGAGGATTTATGGTCTCTTGGGAAACAAAAAGACAACAATGCAGAGCTCAGAGGGATTTGGAAAAGGTCTTAAACTCAGTGTATTTTTCTGCTGCGGCCCAGGACCCAGGATCCATAGAGTACACTGTTCTCAGATCGCTGTATACTCTCTGAATGCAAAGCCAGACTGTTGCTCTCTGCTTTAACCTTCTGTGTTTGGGTAACATTTGTACCTGCTTAAGTTAAAATATATCATAAATATGTAGCAGGAGCAAGGAACAAGACTTCAAGACTCCTGGCAGTACATAATAAAAGAGTCTGTGAATAAAACTTTACGCAAACCATTTAAAGGGGACCTATCATCGTTTTTACCTTTACCTTACCTCTGCCACATAATAGACTATATGCATCACATTAATGCACACAATGTTCATACTCCTTACTGCACATATTCTTATTTCACATTTCATACTGTAGTTTACATTCTAAAATGCATTCATAGCATTCTATTTCCATGTAAATGACTGCTTTATTTTCATTTTTTTGCTATTTAACTATATTTAATTACGGTGTAAAAGATTTTTTGTTTTATATTAGATTTCTTGTTTTTTATATTTTATGTATGCACCTTGACATCAAGTCAAATTCCTAGTATGTGCAAACCTACCAATAAACCTGTTTCTGATTCTGATTCAGATTCTGATCATGCAAAATGCACTTTTTGATGTGTCCCCGGTGTGTCGGGGAACTCACGCAGCATCAGAAAATAAAACCCTCTCTCTTTTCCTCCGTACCCAAATCTCTAAAAACGGGGCTACAACGGAGCTGATCCAGATTTGCGTCCGATATCACGTAATATCTGAAATGTGGACCCACGGCCCAATCAGAAACGTTGCTATCAGAAACAATGCCCGACTGTTTTGGACGTAATATGGTCGGTGTTTACATTAGCATCGCTAACACTCAGAGCTAACCTGTACTGGAGAGCATGTGCGTGAAGAAGCAGGAAATAAAAAGGAACTCACCTTGTGGTATAACCCAAGCCCCCAGGAAGTGCGCCAGAGTCTGATGAGAATATTCGTTGTGGCCAAACGGCGGTACTACACTTCCTTTAGGTTGCTGGGCCCGGAAACACTTTTTCCCATTGACTTACATTGGGAAAGAGTGGTCTGTAACTCGTTGGATAATTTTTTTTAAACTAAATAATAGTGCTGGGGGGAAACGATTATTTTGAAAACGATTAATCGGGCGATTATTTGATCGATTAGTCGACTAATCTAACGATTATTTTTCTGTTGTTCAATTCATAAAAAACGTAATGTAAAATTTTTTTTTTTCACGATACTGTGTCTCAGGGGATCTTAATATTTAAGAACCTATTAATGTGTTATACCAGATTAACGGAAATAATCTCAGCTAACTGACGATACAAACCATGTTTACCAAAACAAAACACAAGTCTCATAAGAAGCATCTAAATGACCCGTGAGCGAAAGATGCTAACGGACATTGGCACAGAACTCAAGATAAAAGTACCCTTATTACTTATCGTAGCTGCACATACAATATATCCGATTAAAGCTGAGACTCCACAGATTATGTAGGTATATAGTATCATCACTGAGTGATCCGGACTCGCGACAGGGGAAGCAAATACAGTCATCACAACACGTACCTTCACAGAGCTTCTCGGGAGATCGTCTCACCACCGTAATCTGATCAAAAGACGTGTTCAATGGCAATAAAATGAGAAAAAACGCGGCTGAATCGGTTACTCCATAGGTTTTTAACGTCTATGTATAAAAAAATGCTTTGGACCTGGGAAGCGTGTGCAACTGGATGTCCGTTGTGGGGACGGATTTCGCCCAGCTCCTGTCGTCGCTGGGTGCGGCTGGTTGTTTGGGAGTAGCGTTGCGGGGGTGAGTGTTTCGCAGTTCTAGTGCACGGAGATTGTATGGCAGCAAAAAATGATTTAATTTATAATCCATAATTCCATTTTATGTAAAAATCGGAGAGCAAATGCTAGCTGCTAATGGTAGCCACCACAGCTAGCTGCTGCTTCTGCTAGGCTATGCAGCAGTCTCAGTGAGATATAAATATATAAATATCTTTGCGTTTTGGACTAACTTTAAAATATTCCCATGCTTTTGAAGACCTAGAGCGAGATGTTTTCGTTTCGGGGCTTCGTGCGCAATCCTGTGAGGAGGAGGTGGTAGCCGTTTCAGTCTCCATTGTGTTTGAAGTGCGATTGCGAACTGCTTGTTGCTTTGGGTGACCCACGTGTGTGTAGCGACGCGTCGACGCGGAAATATGTCGTCGACGATATTTTGAAGTCGACGCGTCGCTACAGCACTACTAAATAAACAACCCAGTATGAACATTTGTATAGCCCTTATTAAAAACATTCGTTCCTCAAGTTGTCAAATGTGCTAATAACGTTATTCTGAGAGTTATTTCCCTCTGCATTATGAACGCGCATCTAACCCACAGGACCGCGCCGCCCGGCACGTTCATGTTACGTGTTCACAGTACATGCGTTTATCTTTACCCATGGATGCACAATAACAACGGACCCATATTGCCTTACTGCCAGCCCACGGAGCTGTAATAATGGATATATTGCACATGTTTGCTGTAATTCATCATTTGTAAAATATTATACTACATGCTGTATGATTAAATCTTGTACCGTAAATGTTGTATTAAATAAAGTTAATATTACCGACGTTAGATTAACGTCCCTGTAGCTTCTTATTGCACTAAGAAGCTTATTGCACTGTGTATATATATATATATATATATATATATATATATATACGGTGCAATAACTCTTTCATGCTAAATGAAGCTCTGTTGGATATCACTAGATCCTGTTACAGCGTAATATAAGTAGCCTACATAACGATCGATGTGTACATTAGCATAATTACTAGCTAGCCGCTAACTGCCGCCTCGTTAATATCAAATCCATCATAATTACACCATTACCATGCTGTCATGAACACACGGTGCCGTTACGTGTACGCAAATTGACGTGCTTGATGTGAACGAGCATTTTGGTTAAAGTTGTGCATGCTCTATGAGTGCACATACGGGTACTTCTCAGGCATGCCGGATAATCTGTGACGTTTCACTCTCTCAAAAGTTGGGCCATTTTATCATCATGCGCTAATGAGCAACTCTCATAGGAATGAATGAGGCCCCACCTCCCATGCTGTATCCAGTTCTTATTATACATCCATGGTATAACCGGCAAGAGAGAAAGCCTTTGAGCTCCATACTGTTTCAGAAAGAATCCTTGATAATCCATGATATGGCGTTTCATCACCGCAGTATTTAGTTTAGACAGTAGCTGCCGGGTCCCGCATGAGCTCAGCCCCCTCCTTTTTTTTTTTTTTTTTTAAAGCTTTATCCCCAAATCAGCACTTTTGAAACAGGAAGTGAAATGGAGGGATATGAGGCATGGCTAGAATGGGTGATCTGTTTGGTATTTTCAGCAAAACACTTCATCGACATGTTTTTTACATTTGTATGAGACCTATGCTATTGCCTAAAAATAGCATGATAGGTGACCTTTAACTTAATATAAGATTTCCCCTAAGGTGATTGGAGCCCTTTGACCTTGAAATAAATAAAGTCAAATGTATGGCTATACATTGATGAGATAAAATGCAAAACTCTTTAGTAAGTAAAACATGAATTAGCACACAAGAGTATATCAGGTTCTGTGGATACAATTGTACTTAATCTCTCTGGGTAGGAAAATGTGATGATTTGGTTTGATGAGATTTTTACTAGAAGGCAAGTTAGGCCACAAAATAAAAAGTAAATGTCAATATTGTGGTTTTGAATGGATTAGTTGTGAGTGAAAACGCTATATCTGGAAAAAAAAAAGCTTTAAGTAGTGTTTTTCCGATAAATACAATTACAACAAAAACGAAAAATCTGCCCCAACAACACAAAATAAATGTACCCCTTTCCAAGGTTCAGGAAAATAACTGTCTAATTTAAATGTTTTTATATCAAAACCTTGTTTTAGAGACAGTTTTAATTAACTCTGGCTGCCCCCAACCAAATAGCTTTTTTGAGAGTTTTTGTACTGACTTAAAAAGAAAAAACAAATGTCAACCAGAAGCTAGAAAATACAAAGGTTGAGAAAATAAAACCTCATTCAACATGTTTTCATATTAACACGTACCTCTGTATCTGAATCAGTTAGAGAGTTTGAGGGTGCCGTCCGCCAACGTTTTAATTAACCCGTGTTTATTATCTGAGATGATAGGAGGAGGACACACAGTGTTCCCATCTGCCGGTGACACATTGTGCTTTTGTTTGAAATCAATTGCTTTTGGTAATTGAAGCAGACGTCAGTTCTACATTTATATAATTACAGTAACACAAATGGTCACCTCTCTATTTGACCCAGCAGAGATTATTGAGAGAGTCTAGTGGGTTCTGTGGATTCAACTTTACTCATATTTTTTGGGGGTTTACTTCATTTGATTATATTTGTACTAAAAGGTGAGTGGACAACAAAGAGTAGATGTTAAATGTGTGGTTATAAACGGATAATCTTTTAGGTCAATTACTTCTTTTGAGTATTTTGTGATGAATAAAAAGTAGCAAAAGAGGTCAATTTTACCTGCTAATGTAAAATGTACAGTATCTGTCCCTTTCTGGCAAAATACAAGCGTTCGGAAACAGCTTTAATCAACGCGTTAAATAATAACAATACTTTGTTTAATACCATATCTGTACCTGTTTGACTCAGTCAGTCTGACATGTTGATGGGGCAGCCAATAGTTGTCTGTTTTAATTACTCCATGTTCATTATCTGACTGGATATTGGTCACATGGTGTTCCCGTCTGCCGGTGACACACATTGTGCTTTTGTTTGAATTCAATTGTTTTTGGTAATTGAAGCAGACTTCACTTGGCATCTTTAAATACAAAGTAGTTACATCTCTATTTGACGCAGCAAAGAATATGAAGAAGTTTAGGGGTTGGTTGGCTCATTCGATGATTTTATTGGACAACATTTTTATTTTTGAAGACAAGTGAGACTACAAAATTATCAGATTTGTGGTTAGAAATCGATCAAATATGATTTTAAACACTTTAGGTGATCCAAATAGCTTTTTGAGGGTTTTTGTGATGAGGAAAAAACACATTTATTTTAATTTGATCCTCGAACAATTAGTTATGAGGCCATTTTCTTCTAAATAAAAGGAGCTTTGTAATACATTGATTTATTATATATTTATTAACTATCTTCACTCATATCTGTTTTATATATATTCTTATTATCCCTGCGTTTCACACTTATCTGATGCGGCTTTAACACCTTACGTGGATTAAAAAAGGTAATTTGATGTTATCTGACATTTTGATAGGGCAGCCAGAGTTTTAATTGATTAACTGAATAGAGACATATGGTGTCCTCCTCTGCCAGTGACACATTGTGCTTTTGTTTTAAATCAGACGTACAGTACAGTAGTTCTTATTGGCCGTGACTGATACTCAGCAGACCCTCAGTGTCCTCCTGCTGCTCAGAAAGATCTGTTAACTGTCCTGACTTTAGATAAAGTTGAAAGCAGATCCCTGACAGCCTCCAGAGAGGATTTAAGCGTCCGCTCTCTGCTTTGTTCCTCCGACCCCCCCTGAGTGTAAGCGTGACCCCCTGATGGAGATATGGTTCCTGCTGATAAATGATGGAGAACCTCTCAGGGCTGTCACTGTGGCTCTGCTTGACAAAGGTTTTTACTAAACATTCAGAGACTCCTGGAGTAAAATAGGAGGGACATTTAAGTGACATTTGCAACTGACATTTAATACTGTTTGTTTCATTATACATAAGGCTTTAGTGTGGAGGAAGTGATTTTCAATGCATACGCTGACTTTTTCTCAGGGTTCACTCTGTGTACCTCGATCATTTCTGCAGAAAGGCAGAGGTCTGGTTGTTTCCATGGCCACCCAGGATGAGTGCTTGAACTAAAGCTAACAATAGCTAAAGCATGCAGGTTAAGGAACACAATTCATTCAATATACTTCTATAAGTCAAGTCAAAGTCAACTTTAATGTCAATTTTTCTGTGTGTTTGTACAGACAGAGAGATCGAAATAACGTTTCCAACAATCCCGAATACATAACAAATTATACAAATATGTATACACATATGTACAAATATGTATATCCTACAATCAACAGACACATTTACACATACTGTATGCGCACATTAAGATAAAACACAACAATCAATATATACAAAATAATAAAATAACAGACACTTCAATATAACACTTTAATGTAAAGCTCTGCAGTTAGATGGATAGTATGTGTTGGAAACTACGGCTCTTAAGTTAATCACATGCCTTCTGCACGGGAAGTCCCCCTTTTTGTCTCATTTGTATTTCTCTTAATCTTCCCCCTAGATCAGTGGTTCTCAAAGTGGGGGGGGCGCCCCCCCAGGGGGGCGCAGAGGCATGCCAGGGGGGGCGCGAGAGACCAGGAGGAAAAATGGTTAAAAAAAAAAAAGATTAAAAAAATTTAAAAAAATCCTAATTTTAAAAATTATTGATTCGAAAATAATATGATGCAGTACAGTATTATTACGTGTTGAGAGATGTATCCATAGATCTCTTCATTTTGCTCTCAAAGTGCACCAGATTGATGCATTTAACTTCAATATTTAAAAATGAAATCTTCCCGGGGGAGCTTGCCCCCGGACCCCCCTATGTGAGGTCCACACACCACCTATAAAAATAGCACTTTACCCCTGCTAAGCTGATTATCGAGCCTTCATTGTAACAGTCGCGGGTACACTGTGTATATGCGTGGGGAATGTTGCAGTAGAAAATTCCACTGTAGCGACCGGTACATTAATGGGAAACCCTAAATGTTTGAGCACCCTCTATGAAACGTCAAGCTACCTGAGCTACTGAGCCTGACTATTTGTGTTGGGGGGGGCCCCGACTTTTTTTTTTCTCCAAAGGGGGGGCCTGACAGAAAAAGTTTGAGAACCACTGCCCTAGATGGAGATTAACAAAAGTGACTTAGAATGCCAACATGTATTGAAAAAGGCATCTTTTTTTAAACCCCTACATGTGGACTAAGCCTTAGAAATTAAGAGTTGTGTCCATTATTTTACAGGGAAGACAGTTCTTAACATGTGCCAGATAGTGTGCTCACCTGTAAGCCTAAGGTTTATTTCAACAGCAGGTATTTCTGCAGATTTTATTGGATTGAATTGGATATGTCATGTCGACTGTGCAGGTCCCTGGATGTAACTCTGGGTTGATATTTTTGTATACAGAAAACAGAGGCACCTAAAAAAGACTCCCTAACATCACAACTCCACAGCTGTGTCTGTTCAGTATTGAAGATATCATTATGTTCAAATATTCCTTGCAGGTCAGATAATGTGAAACTCTATTAATGCTAATATTTAGTTTTTTCATTTCCATGTCTAATTATGAAAAATGAAAATTACATTTTTGAACAAACTCAAAGAAAACTGTACATAATTCATGATACAGAGGGAGCTGTGGTGGATCAATATGATGGTCATTTAACTCCTGCTTTGAACTTAGAGTCGTTTCAGCTTAATCGTCAGATATTATTGACAGGCAGGTCACGGTTGTTTCCATAAAGTGACCTTGAGGCTGGCACACATTCACACCACTGAAGACAGAAAGACACCCTGCAATGATACTGTGAAAAAGCAATAACAGCCCATCAGCACTGTAATTGATGTATTATTATATCAATTAGTCTGATACAGAAACGAAGGCAGCATAATCAGACCAGAGAGAGAGGGATTATGGTGGGGGGCGGCTTGAATTATGTTAATGCAAAAGATTTGATCCCCAAATCACACCAGGTAGAAAACTGAGTAATCATTTCCATTATATTTTATTCACAGAGAAAATAAAACGGCTTTTACTGTTGGGTTTATCCCTTTCATGTAGTGTGTTTGCAGAAATGTTTATGGTAGTATCCCTGATTCAAACAAGCAGCAAACCCTGCTATTTGAAAAGCTGCGGGAGCAAATAGTCGACTGAAATTGCAGCTCAAGAATCATAGCAGATAGAAAACCATTTTCCTGTAGATAACTGCTTCTTCTGCTGCGGCCAAATGACTGCTGCTCTCACTTTTACAGGACTGCAGAGACAACCCTCTTGCAATACATGATGATTTCTTTAAAAAACACAAATGTCAGCTGAAGTGGGAGGAAGCAGTGAAATGTAGTGATGTTATAAAGTATATGGTGTTACCAGGGCTCCACAAATGTTCAAATATGGTCAAATGTTCCTTACATAAAGCCAATATAAGTAATGAAAACCTCCTGATTCTTATTGGTTTTGCTTAACTATCACAAACTTGAACAGTAGTTAAATAAACATAGCTGTTGATTTGATTTAGCATCAATCAATAAACACAGATGCTAAATAAAAACTTTTCTTTATGATAAAAGTACAGCCCATCATCTAACAAGCACACAGTCTCCCTGACTAAAGGAAAGTAATTTAGGATGTACTATTATAAATCCTCTCCTGCAGCCGGTACATGGACAGAGAAAGGGAAGGGAACAACCTAAGAAAAGACAGGAAGTAAACACTAAAGGGAACAACCTAAGAAAAGACAGGAAGTAAACACTAAAGGGAACAGCTGAAGAAGACAGACAGGAAGTAAACACTAAAGGGAACAGCAGAACAAGAGACAGGAAGTAAACACTAAAGGGAACAGCAGAACAAGAGACAGGAAGTAAACATTAAAGGGAACAGCAGAAGAAGACAGGCAGGAAGTAAACACTAAAGGGAACAGCAGAACAAGAGACAGGAAGTAAACACTAAAGGGAACAGCTGAAGAAGACAGACAGGAAGTAAACACTAACGGGAACAGCCTAAGAAAAGACAGGAAGTAAACACTAAAGGGAACAGCAGAACAAGAGACAGGAAGTAAACATTAAAGGGAACAGCAGAAGAAGACAGACAGGAAGTAAACACTAAAGGGAACAGCCTAAGAAAAGACAGGAAGTAAACACTAAAGGGAACAGCCGCAGAACAGACAGGAAGTACACATTAAAGGGAACAGCTGAAGAAGACATACAGGAAGTAAACACTAAAGGGAACAGCAGAAGAAGAACTCTGTTACACTCTTGTTATGCCTGGCTTTATTTGCAGAATAGATTAAATGCATTACACACATGTTTGCTCCTCTTTCAGCTAATGCTACAATGCAGAAAACGAATACACTTGAAGGGCACTCTGACTTCCGCCAAAGCCAATTTCAATTAGTGTGCATCTGCTGCCCTTCCACCAAAATACATGAATATCCGGCCAGAAGTTTTTCTGTAATCTTGCTGAAAAAGAGAAAAAGACAGCAACAAAACATTACTTTCTTTGCAGGGGTGATACACCACCTGAATGCCTCTGGAACGAGAGTCAAAGTAGCAATTGTAAACACTGTGAACCTTTTTCAATCTTCACACACAAAGACCATACTGCCAGCGAAGTGAAAGTGTCTTTCTTCGCTTTCTTCACAGGATGTATTCATGTCACCGAGCCAAACGCAATCACTAGAGTTACGCACATAAAATAGAAGAAAGTAGACTTGAAGTTGGAAAATTCGCTTTGGACACTGTTTTGATGGTAAAGGGAGAACATAACCTTTTAGGAAACCTGTCCAGATTGAGATGGAAATGTCTTCATTTTATGTGAGATAAACAACTGAACAATTTGCTTATTTACAGTAATTAATTTACTTCATTTTGTATTTCTTATTTTTCTAGGCATGGTAGGTATGCATGGGATATTATATGATATATATATATTTTTTTTTTTTAATCGGTTGTAGGGCCTACTATTAGGTATAGAAGGTGAAATGGCTTGTTATTCAGTACATTTTCAAAATAACCACCCTTTGCACCAATTGTGGCTTTTACTCTTTGATCATAATTTCACTTTGAATGATATTGACATTGACTTGAGGCCTACTAACTAGAAGGAAAGATGAAGGAAATACGACCAAAGCAACACAAACTGCATGTTGGGCAACAAAATCACCTTCTGAAATTCCTCCAATGTGGTTCAAATATTTTTCAGAGTTGTGCAGATGGTCAGATATTTACTTGGAGACAGTAGCGTGGCGTGGGAATTTTTTTTAGGGGAAGCCAATAATACGTCCTTTCTTTTGGGTCGGGGGTGTGATGGTCAATGTAATAACGTAACCTACGGTGGCCCTGAAGTGCAAGACACTACACCATTTCAGCAAACACAACAGCATTTCACAAAACACAACAGCATTTCACATTGGACGGAAAGGGTATTCCTTAGGGAGAACACTTCTTGTTTGTGATTGGTCAGAGCCAGCCATATAAGCACTGCTGTGATTGGTTGTTTTTGCTGCCAGTCAAGAAATTAATTCGTGATTGGCCCAACACATCAGCCGTTAGCTGTTAGCACACACTCAGAGCTCACAGCTCCTCATATCTGTTCAGAAACTGGACAAAAGTTCAACATATACAAAACACAGACTGTCTATGTCATGGCGAATACAGTCGCTGCTTTATTTATGACGTTGTTGTGAGTGTGGACGGAGCAGCTTAAGGTTAGTTTAGCCTGATCGATCCGATTACGATAGGATTTACATGGAGATACGCCCCGCCCCCTCTCCAGCGTCTTGTTTGAATGACAGGAGTAAACACAGAATTAATGCTTTATTAATTCATGGTTTTTAAGGGGCTTATCTCCATGTAAATACTATGGTAGACCACCCAATATTCGCATCGCTCTAATCGCTCGAGTTTCACCGCGGCTGTCAGCTATGTTTGCTCCTGTCATTCAAACAAGAGGCGCTGAGAGGGGGCGGGGCGTATCTCCAAGTAAATTCTATGGGAGATACCAACTACAACAAAATGAACATATTTGACCGTGATTTAATTGTAATACACGTTTCAAAGTGATGCCGAAGTAACTACATACTGATAACGGTTAGTAAAAACCATGAATTAAGTCTGCAGATAAGACGGCAGGCGAAAAGCTTTTAAAATGCGTGTTTTCTGAATGGAATCGGATCCATCAGGCTAAACTAACCTGTAGCTGCTCCGTCCACACTCACAACAATGTCATACAGACATAAATAAAGCAGCGACTGTATTCGCCATGACATAGACAGTCTGTGGTTTGTACATGTTTAACTTTTGTCCAGTTTCTGAACAGATATGAGGAGCTGTGAGCTCTGAGTGTGTGCTAACGGCTGATGTGTTGGGACATATTTCGCTGTCGGGTGTTGACCAATCACGAAGCGTCATTTCTTGACTGGCAGCAAAAACAACCAATCACAGCAGTGCTTCTCTGGCTGGCTCTGTCCAATCACAAACAAGAAGTGTTCTCCCTAAAGGAATACCCTTTCCGGCCAATGTGAAATGCTGTGGTGTTTTGTGAAATGCTGTTGTGTTTTGTGAAATGCTGTAGTGTTTTGTGAAATGCTGTGGCGTTTTGTGAAATGCTGTAGTGTCTTGCACTTCAGGGCCACCGTAGTAACCAGATGAGTGATTTCAGCACCCGGTATCATTTTACAGACATTTGTATCATACAGATGCAGGACTTACACACGCCTGTTATCTAACCGAGAGGTCCGCACGCACTCTCCAGCTGAAACTCTAGCATTCATTCACAAACTAAATCAGGCGACCTTTAACGTTTTACGTCCGATTCGCTCCTTTTCCCCTCGCTGTACACAGCTCCAGTTTGGGCATCGGCCTGTCATCAGATTGTATTTGTTGTTGCTGCTGTAGCGGAAGTTTAGTACAATTATTTTTGATGAAATACTCCAAATCTCCACCCTCCATAATTGCACTTGCTTCAGTTGCTTGTTACTTTCTAACGGCGGTGAGAGTGGTGCAGTGACGCTATCTATCTTCTATCGATTAGATTTATGATTAGAAAATTATAAAAGTAGGGTAGACATGTGGATATTATCCGACTGAACACAACGTGCATTTATCTAACAGGTTCGTTTTCCACTGACCTTATTTCCAGCTATTTTCCAAAATCCTATGGAGAAATCCCATTGCCTTTTTGTCGAGGGAAACCGAGCGCAGCTTACTTCCGGGTTTTAGGACGCGTCACTGCAACACTAAGTTGATGCGATTTGATTGGATTGTGAGGCAAGGGAAGCCAGCCGCCTCTGGCTTCCCTTGGCATGGCCCTGACCAATCACAGGTTGGCAGGGGCATGACGTGAGCCTTGTCTGATTGGTCAATCCCTCCATTTTTTTTCACCAAGGGAAGCCAATTTCTGCTGGCCTCCTCTCGCAACAGAGAGTGCCATCTACTGTTTTACCATAACATCTAGAGGGGCGCTGTTTGTTTCACTCTTTGTAAAATACTCAATGAGGATGGGGAAGAGACGGACCGGCAGCAACACACAACAAA
Source organism: Gymnodraco acuticeps (assembly GCF_902827175.1). Lineage (NCBI taxonomy): Eukaryota > Metazoa > Chordata > Actinopteri > Perciformes > Bathydraconidae > Gymnodraco > Gymnodraco acuticeps. The sequence continues at coordinate 1,602,111 of NW_022991064.1, read as the reverse complement.
GAATTTCCGAAACTAAACAAAGTGTTTTTATTTATTTATTAAAATTATAACTACAATTCGAAAAAACAGGGGAAGCCTGGCTTCCCTTGGCCTCCAGGAGAAAACGCCACTGCTTGGAGAACGTTACATACACATGCCTGTTAATACACACCCTGCTGCCGGTGGGTGCTCCAAGTCATTTGTGCTTTGTTTGTTTTGTATATTTGCAGATAGCTAGAAGAGTTTATGGTTGTAGCTGATTAGACACAAGCCGTGTTTAATGTGAGCTGCTGTTGGCAGTGACACTGTTTATCTTTCTCTCTGTCAGTAATTCCCTTGCTTGGAGTATCTACAAAACTATAGACTGGCAGTTTATAACAATCCTAATCCTCAACTGTAACAGGAAAAACGTTTGAACTGTGGCAATACTTTTCAAATTGTTCCAAACTCCGATTAAAAACAGGCTCACTTTACAATTCCCAAGAAAAATACCATAACACTTATTTTGTTTTTCTGCAGTTTTCTTGCGTAGGAGGTTTATTTTGCATTTCAAAATGGGCTTCACCCTGTGTGCGTTGTCACTGTCAGCTCCAGGCGATTAGTGAAGGCCCACATAACAAACTGCAGCTGTGCACTAGATTGCTTCTTTGGCGAAACCGAGGACACCAATTAAACACGGCTCTGGATGTTGAGCACACCTCGGTGAGCCCACCTCTCAGCTGGAAGCTCCACCGCTGCATTTCAATGTGCAGATTGAGTCTGATCAAACCCACGATGCGAGAAAAACAAGACAAACAGACCTTAGTTTTTCCCCATATGTTGTTCTCTTTCTGCAACGTCGCACAAAGCAGATTTGGCCCCTCATGTTTTCAGCAACATGACAAATACGATTTACAGTGGAATATATGACTAGTAGACTACTGAGATAATACAGTTTCTTGAATCAATAACAGTGCTTGAATAAGAAATTAAATGACTCAGCAATTTAGCACTTCAGGTTCCCTGGTCTCAAAGTCAATGGTTTACTGAATGTAATATTGGCTGTTATCCTGAAATAAGGTCTGTGGTTAACACAAGCTGAAGAGATTATGATATTTTATTCTGCGACATAAAATACGTCAGTAAATATCAGTTAAACCTGCATAGCTGTAACCACATATTGCATGAGTATGGATTGTCATTACCCCAATTGCGAAAAATGTGTTGCAATGAAAAAAAAAAGTGTTTTGTTGTGTTTAAATACCTTTTTTATTAACATTAATCCAATAACCCGAACCCAATATTCTGCTTATTTGTTAACAGATAATTGAGGGAACATACAACAATGGAAACATGTTTATCCTCCCATTATAAATTAGCAATATAATGGTGAACAATTGAAGGAAAGCAGAGAGAATGTGAATGGTGTAAGTTATTGCTAACAATGCCTAATTACCCCAACATTTAACTTTCGTACCTTTTTAAAGTCACACAGTTCCACTTTAACTAATTGGAGGCAGTAATGAGGAAATATATGTTCTGTCCTGAGCTGTAACACCACGCAGTATTCGTAGAAAAAAGGTGGAAAGGAAGCTCTGACATCTCCTGTTAGTGTGAACCCTTAGTGGGCGATGGTTAAGGTCAGACAGTCACACAGCGGCTGTAAGAAGACAGCGAGACTAATTACAGAAGAAACAGTTTCTACTAATGCATGAAACCTCAGTCATTCTGAACTACAGCGGAAATAATAAATACCATTGAAATGTATATTTATAGCACTGCAGCATTAAGTGTTCTGCACACGTTCTAGCCAGAGTTTTTTGGGTGCAGTTTTTATTTTCTCCTGATACATAGAGTACGTGCAGGTTATAGCAACCTGAGAATCGAAATTGCCCTTGAGTGTGCATGTATTTCTTTGGAAACTCTGTAATAGACTGACGACCTGTTCAGTAGAGCATTATGGACAACGCTCACCCAATGACCCTGAAAAAGACAAGCAGTAAAGATGATGGATGCAAAGGTATATTTTGCACCTGTTTTACTGGAAATCTGCTTCCAGCAGATTGCACACAGCAGATTCGTCAGGTCATGAAAATAAAACATGCAGAAAAAGAAATTGGAGCCAAACCAGACAAGAATATTACTTAAATATTATCTATCCTAAAGCCCCTGTCACACTGTTCCAAAATTGACACCCGATGGACACACGATAAAGGAAATGTTCAAATTCGGCTGTGATCGTAGCAACATCGGGCCATTCGTGAGGGCATCTTAAGCCATCGTATGACCGCCGGTGGAGTTTCTCAGGCTCCGGCAGCAACTTCGTAAGCGGCAACTTCGTAAGGCACTCGTGAGGGCATCTTGTCAAATCGTGTCATCTTCGTGTTATCATCGGTGCATTCACCCTCATTCTGATCAGGGCGAATGCCCGATGGCACCGATGATAACAAGATGCCCTCACGATGGCCTTACGAAGGGCAAAATTGACACACGAATTCAACACGAAAATGAACCTTCGCAAGGTCCTTCGGCAATCTTTTGGCATGCCAAAGATTTTTCCACCGCTCATGAAGTTGCTGCCGGAGCCTGAGAAACTCCACCGGCGGTCATACGAAGGCTTAAGATGCCCTCACGAATGGCCCGATGTTGCTACGATCACAGCCGAATTTGAACATTTCCTTTATCGTGTGTCCATCGGGTTATTTTATTGCACAACAAAATCATGTAAATATATTATGTAAATAACCCAATTTGTGTTCTGTGAAACTAAAAAGGATATAATATATTATTTTGAAGGAGAGTTGACAGGAAGTTGTTGTTATGGAAACAACATTACGGAGAAAACGTAATGTTTTCTACATATAACGACGGATAAAGTAAAGAACAAAGTCTGAAGATATCAGTACAGTATCATAGTACTGTAACATAATTGTTTTTGGTACTTTCGTTGCAGTTGTTTGTCTTAAATGTAATGTAAATGTTGCCTTTGTGTGTGGTTCGGGGCCATCTTCGTGCAAAATTCATAATTCCATATTCGTGTGTCCATCGGGTGTCAATTTCGGGACAGTGTGACAGGGGCTTTAGGGAGTGCATGTACGTAGAGACGTTGTGCCTCTCCACCTGTGTTCCATACTTCTTACTTGCTACCCCTTTCCCTCAACCTATCCTAAGGGAGTGCATGTACGTAGACACGTTAGTCTAGCTGCTATAGGCTTAGACTGTCGGGGGACACCTTACTGTACTTCTTCCTTCTCTCTGTCTGTACCTGTGTACTCTCATGTTCCAAATAACCCAGCTTCCCCCACATTTCTTTTTGGTGTCTATATCTCAGCCTGTCTTCCTACAAAAAACGACCATATAGGCCGATTGTTCATGCCCTTATTACGACCCAGAGACACGTTTTAAAGTGTATGTTGTTTCTTACACGACCACTAGAGGTGCTCTAGTGGTCGTGTAAGAAACAACATGCTCCCGGCCCGTTCATTGCAAATGCTCCGGAGGGACGTTTATTCACAAATAACCCTCTCTGGAAAATCCTAATTGTGGAATAGTTTGGCCATTAAAATGCTTTTTGATTCGATTTATGGCGAGAAGTGTATATTGTGTACAATTAGAATCCACGTCCAGTCGATGTGTAGGATCTATAGTTTGATAAATATTACGAAGATGGTTTGAGGTCTCGCCAGGATAACGTGTATACAGCTTCCATGTAAAGTTAGCGTGGGTGAAAACAGTTTTTCTGGTCTCGAAGTTTTCATAATAAAACCGGATATATTCCCCTCACTGTCAAATGATTACACAGTGATATCTTAATTACTCATCCACTAAAAAACATCAGTTTATCCTTGTTAATTACACAATATTGATTAGTTTAAATTGTGTACAATGCTTTTGTGTTTTTAACCTTCGATTCAGAGAAAAACTTTTTTTTTGGAGTTTAGACACTACAGTTTCCGAAGACACTACACTACCCAGAATCCCCAGCTATCGTTTGGGACTACAACATCCACCTTGCTTTACAAACCCTGTGATTAGTCATCAAGCCTTGTGATTGGATGTTGGAGTGGCAGTGCGACAAGGTTACGCTGAGCGTCAAACAGCTCTATGGAATGGAATGGAACCACGGCAGACTTTCCAAAACTGGACTTGGACGGGTCCAGACCCCGGGTCCGGCCCCCCCCCCCCAGAACTGCCAACTGCTAGGACTGTCTTAGGGAAGATAGCATTAAGATGCACAGCTCCACTGTCTTGGAATAGTCTGCAATTGAAATGGAAACTGAGCAATCTGGTGCCACTAAATGTTTTTAAAGCTCAGTTGGATGCTACTCAATCGGAAGCTGTTGGTACCTGTTCATGTGGATAGTTATTGTAAATTGTAATCCCTGTAATGATGCTGTATGATGTCCTTTTTGTTGTTCTGTTTATGTTTTTATATTTCATGTGGAACCTACTTGAGCAGGTCTCCCTGGATAAATAAAGGTTTGAAATGAAATGTTGTATTTCCTCCAGAGGAAGTTTCTCTCCCACACGCAATTATACTCTTACATTTTTTGGGAAACGCTGTGTTACACATAATCTAGTATGTTGACTAATGGGATATTGTTGTGTATTTTTATAATTTCTGGGCTTCTCAAGTAAAGGACTGGTTTCAGGAGCTCATGACTTTGGGCGTTTTAGTTGCTAGAAAAGTCACAAGACGTCAAATACGATTTATTGCAGAAGAGCTGCACTGTGATGGTTTTATTTAAGCTTAATTTCACAGCTCAGAAGCATTTATTTTAATGCACTGTCTGCAGAAGGGTCTGAGGGTACAAATGCAAACAGATGTTACATATTCATATAACAAATATGTAAAACATCCATACATTTAAAAAAGCAGTTGGTTTTGAAATGTGGCGTCATGCAAGAGATGCAGACATGTCTTCCTTTTTTTCTCAGTGTGCAAACATTAACTCTGAAAACACAAGAGTGTAATGGTCTTCCCACTGGCAACTAGAGATATTCAAATAAAGTATTAAAGCATACAGTACCAGTAAAACACTCAATTTGACTCATGGATGAAAACCTTAAGACACAATTGCAAACAAATAAAGCACAAAAAAACACACTGCCAATTCATGACTGTTTTTTTTTGTTTACCAACAGGGCAAATGTATTCAGAATGACTGGAACAGAATATGTATCAGCAAAAAGGATCGCTGGCTTCGTGCTGCTCCGCCTGCAGATGGTTTGTGATCAGCCGGCCAGAATGTAATTAACAAAGAAAACACCGGGTGTATGCTGCATGACAGCCAGTGTTGCCACGTGCAAAACAAGGTAAAAAAACATGTTTTTACCGAAATTAGATGCACTTACTTTAAATGTCCTACCCCCTAAAAGGGTTATATAACATGTAACTGAGGAAACAGCTTTATTATAGGAGAGAAGTTATCAAAGTGATTCCAATGACACTAATGTCGTCAATTAACTTTTTTAGCTTTTTGTCAGATATATTCTTGCACTCTAATTTAACACATAACAGCTGTTGTTGTTTGCCTCAATTCCACTGAGTTAATCATAGAGTCCATGTGAACCTGAACCCCTTTACCATTGTGCAGAGAAACAGTCCTGTTCTGTTCATCGCTTTGTTTTGTAGCCGGATAATTGGAGAACATTTTGGAAATTAAAACTCAAATTTAGTAATTTCTCACAAACTGTAAAGGGGACATTCTCCATCCATTGGGAAGTCTAACTACTAAATACTAAATACTGATAACTATAAATCATTACTGGCCATAACATGCTGAAATGGCATCTGATTCAGAAAAATGAATGGTATCAGTTGTTTTTTTCCAGTTATTTGTCATTTGCTACTTTGAGAAGCCACATAGCAATTCTAGTCTGCTAATCATCAACCAGCATCACCTTGATATGCTATTACTTTGAAGGTCAGGTGGTGATATATTGTGATGATTGTAAATACAGAAAAAGGTCTTCTCTGCTATTGATATATTAGTCTCTTTGCCTTGAAAAATGCATTTAAAGCTGCAAAAATAGAGATGTTTTGTGATGTGAAATGCACAAGGTGTCAATCACAGCTACAAATTAATAAAAAATGACCTCTTAAATCGGCAGTATCCCAACGTGTTCTCAAAACAATTAATTTTCTTAAAATGTCTGTCTGAATACACTTGTAAGCCTCCCTACTAAACCCCTCAGATCTACCGATCTTTTTAGCATATATTAGCAACACATCCTCACTCCCAGGTCGGCCTATGTTGACGTTATGTCAAGTCCCCTGTGTCGGCTTTTTCCAACGCAAGAGGGGGGCGGCCGTGTCGGCTTTTTCCAACGCAAGGGGGGCGGCCGTGTCGGCTTTTTCCAACGCAAGGGGGGCGGCCCTTAGCGTACATTTTCAACTTACCGGGATGTCCATAGCTCCCTAAACGTATGTTGTAGATGACTTGAGATCGCGAGCGAATGCTACCCGCAGATCCATTCTCACAGCGTTTATCAACCTTTTTCTTACTCAATATCAAGCCACACTTATGGTTTTTACTTGTAGGACTTTCGTTGCCGTCAGTTAGGGGGGGAAAGTAGGGGCTCAGTTGCCAGGCAACGCAATAATTTACACATGGCTTCCTGTCTCATTCAGGATCGAATACGAGATCTCACCCATCAGTGCATCCAGGGGAACGCTCCTTCATACCTCAAGGAACTACTCTCCTCACAAACCTCCACACACAACCTCCGTTAACAACCAACCATCTGCTTAGCCCCCCCCCCAGGACCAAACTCTGGTTACCTTGGTTGGTGATTGGCTAATGGTTACACAAGCCAAACAATTGTTATGACAGGTTTTTATAGAAATGGATCAGGACAAAAAGAGAGAGAATCTTTTTTCCGGAAACTTTCAGAATCTCTTTACACAGAGGGGACACATGCTGATGTAGAAGAGACATGGAGAAGAGGGGACACATGTTGATGTAGAAGAGACATGAAGAAGAGGGGACACATGTTGATTTAGAAGAGACACGAAGAAGAGGGGACACATGTTGATGTAGAAGAGACATGAAGAAGAGGGGACACATGTTGATGTAGAAGAGACATGAAGAAGAGGGGACACATGCTGATGTAGAATAGACATGGAGAAGAGGGGACACATGCTGATGTAGAAGAGACATGGAGAAGAGGGGACACATGTTGATGTAGAAGAGACATGAAGAAGAGGGGACACATGTTGATGTAGAAGAGACATGAAGAAGAGGGGACACATGTTGATGTAGAAGAGACATGAAGAAGAGGGGACACATGTTGATATATAAAAGACATGAAAAAGTGGATTTTGCATAATAGGTGACCTTTAAGAAGGGCCTTAAAAGTATATTATGCCACTTGTAGCACTTTGGGTTTACTTTTAGCAATGAAAGGTGCTTTACAAATAACATTTATTATTATTATTATTATTATTAAATGTCCAGCAGGAGATGAGTTACTAGACAGCAGAAGTTGGCTTTTACTGTATGTCTTGTTGACATCACCTCAGATCGGATCTTCGTTCTGACGGTGTTGCACAGCTGCAAACATCTGCAGGGCACACTGAGATGTGAGGAGCGCAGCAATCATGGAGGACCTCAGGCCAGCGTCAGAGGGTTAGATCACACAGATGGCATGGATGGGTTTGGAAAAGGTTTCCGGGAGAACATGTCTGCTGTGCTGCCCTGTGGCCCTCCATGATGTTTCACAATGGTGCTTTAATGCTGGGGCTTATTGGACATAGGGTCCAGGCCTAGGACCAAGTAACAGGGGCCTCACAAGAAATAAGCTTGATAAAATAGTGAAATAACCATTTTGAAACGGTTTGCATGTCTTTTCCCTACACTCTCTCCCAAATGTCCTCTACTATCATCATCAAATAGAGGCATACAATGACTCAAAACAATCCAACAACGAAGAAAGAAAAAAAGGTTTATATATTGGCTATTATATAACTGTTCATTGGCAGAAGCTGATCAATTAAGGTTGCTTTGACATCATGTAAAAGAAGGGAAGTGTCTTTAAATTGGCTGTAGCCCCAGAAGCAGTGGTGTAAAGTAACTCAGGCTGGAACCACACGAGAACGGTAACGCAAACGAACCGAAATCGTTATCAAAAAAGTCTTCCGTCCACACGCAATAGGCACCAGAAACGTGTCCTTCCACACGAAACCGCTCGATCCGCTGGAGACGCTGTAGTACATATGCCGGGCCTGTAAGTGGCGCTGTACTTCCGTCACAAAATACACCAAAAAGCAGCGAAGAAGACTTCCGAGCATGGTTTCCATGGTTGCCCTTCTGTTTATTCTCCGCGGTGGATTTAGTAGCAGAGGTGGGGAGAGGCAAGGCTCTTTTTCTCCGTCAGCAGCAGCTGATCTCTCTCTCCTGCCGATTCACTCGCGTTTATGTCCATATCGATCAGATCTAGCTAGTTCTAGCTAATGATATGACTGCCTGAGTGTCAAAGGACACCTAAACAATAAGCGACATTTTGACCAGAGAATTTTAGATTTCGGCTAACGGAAACTCTGCTGTGCGGGGGGGGTCTGCTGGAGGCACCTGCTGGGTGCACTGTCCTGCGAGATACCGGGACCTGGCTTGAAACACTCGGAAAACTGTTGTTGTTGGCAAAACACATCAGCAATGACGCGGGGGTGACGCGGGGGTGACGCAGGAGAGGTGGGGCTATTGCGTCATCGTTATAAGAAAATGATCGTATAGGGCGTAGACACAGAGCCGTTTGGCCCCCCAGAGCGTTTCCTCTGCAGATCTACCCACCTTGGGACCCGTTATCGTTATCTGCGTTTCCATGTCGGCCTCGTGTGGCCAAACCGTCTATGATAGAGAACTGTAGCGGATACGACCGTTACCGTTCTCGTGTGGCTCCAGCCTAAGTAGATTTACTCAAGTACTGTACTTAAGTAAAATGTTGAGATACTTGTACTTTACTTGAGTATGTCCATTTGATGCTACTTAGTACTTACTCCATTTCAATTCAGGTAAATGGTGTACTTTTACTCCACGACATTTATTTAATACCTTATGCCAGCTAACCAATCAGAGCAGACTGGGCTCTGGTTTCAGACAGAGGGTGAAAAGAGGGGCTGCAGCACAGGCAGTATGAGAACAATAAAGAGCTTCTTGAACATTAAAGCATGGAGACATGTAAAGGCACTAAATACTAATTTGAAAATGAGCAGAATATGTCCTTTTTAAACATATACATGCTTGCTTTTTGGGAAAGGACACCCCCATTTGACCTCTTTGAAGAAGTGAATATTATCCACTTCACACACTTTGTCCTTAAAAGCATGCCCATACCCCTTTTTATATGACAACCCTTTCACATAAAGCATATTCTCTGAAAGGAAAAGCGTTGCCACAAGGGGAGACAGCACACAGAGAATTATAAATGAGTAGGAAGAAAAGGCTGAGAGGAGTTTAGTAAATGCCAAAAATAATTAACATGTTCCAAGTGTTAGCATTCAGGAAGACAGGGGAGATCTGCCACTCTCTGAAGCTTCTGTTCCTGCAGGGAAAGGTCAGAGCCTAATGGGGAATATGAGGCTCCCTCACAGAGAGCATGCATAATGTAAGGATAATGGGACAGAAAATAACCCAAAACAATGAAATGTACTATGAACTAAATGCTCTTTTATCCAAGGTAAACAACCAAGATATTATTTTAATGAAATATGAATGAAGACCTCTGTATTTCCAACAGATTTGCAATAAATAGGCAGTTTTTGCAAAACACACACACACACATCCACACACTCACACACACACACACATACCATGTATACATCACTTCAGGGGACATTACATTGACTTACATGCATTTCCTGGAGACTTATCCTAACCTTAACCATAACCAACACATGCCTAACCCTAACCCTTACCCTTAACCTTACCCTAACCCTAATCCTAAACCTAAACCTAACCAAGTCTTCACCCTAAAATGAATGATTCCCCTCATGGGGACCTCCAATTTGTCCCCATAAGGGAGACGAGTCCCCACACGTGACTGTGTAAACAGATTTAGGTCCCCACAAGTATAGTAATGCTAGACCACACCACACACACACACACACACACACACACACACACACACACACACACACACACACACACACACACACACACACACACACACACACACACACACACACACACACACACACACACACACACACACACACACACACACACACACACACACACACACTAAAGACACAATCCCAAACTTTAATATTCAACCCATTTCCAATTTTTACAGCCTGATCAATTAAAAAGGGAATATTCCCCATGACATGCATTAACAGATTTTAATAATTACATTGGTGAGAAACCAACGGAGTGCAACTGAGAAGCAGATGTCTCTGAAAACCATAAGATAAATAAATATAAATATATATAATCAAACACCAGCAGCAGCATTGATACTGGAGCTGAGATCAGAAACGAGACCAACACACACAGCCCTCACTGATTCTGCAAAGAAAACAGCATCTGGTGAGGGAGCACAGGGATGTGACATGTTTTAAAGGCTCACAGATGGAAAAATAATGATGTGTATTTGAAAACACTTTTCTACTTGACAGCAAGTTATCCCCCCCAAAAAGTCCCCATTGTCCTGAAACTCAATTAAACCAAACAATCCACACTCTTCCTGCACCAAACAGCAGATAACTGAGGACGATCTGAATACGTTTTAAAAGCCATTTAATGGATTTAACGGCAGATGGGTGTTTCGTTCTGTCTCGTCTCGTACTCCTGACAAGGTAGAGGTTTCCCCAAATTTAGTTTAATCATTTATAAAAAGGCCCTGAGCAAATTGACTTCAGCTTTATCGAAGTTTTAGTTTTATCTAAGGTATTTTTAGTGAAATCCTCAAACAGAAATGTTATCAGGACCGTCTCTGAGGATTTTAGTAATGCTGTTAACATGGATACATCACATATTCAGCGGTGGATATTCACACAGTACATTTACTCGAGTATAGTACTCAAGCACAATGTTGAGGTACTTGTACTTTACCTGAGTATTCTCAGTGTATACTACTTCATAATTCTACTCCACTACATTTATTTGACAGCTTTTAGCTACTAGTTACTTTTTAGATTCATATTATAAACCAATACAAACTAACTATTGAACAAACTATGATATTTAAATATAGGTTAAGATATCCAGCAGCAGTATATAAAATAATTACAATTAAAAAAAATTGGGTCATTTCATATTTATCATTATGAAATGGGTCATTACTTTTACTTTTGGTACTTTAAGTATATTTTAACATCAATACTTTTGTGCTTTAGTAAGATTTTGAATGCAGGAATTTTACTTATAAAAATGGCTATATATGCTACTTTTACTAGTATTGAGTACTTCTTCCACCTCTGGATATATTACAAAGCCAACAGTTTATTAAAGAGTCTTATTGTAAGTAAGTAAGTAAGTACAACTTTATTTATATACATGTAGCACCCTTCTCAACACGAATGTACAAAGTGCTTTACAGTATACAGTACACAATACACAATTCAAAGTACAACTATAACATGTAGAATAAAAGGCATAAAACACAGCAGGTTAAAACACCAATGAAAAACAGCTACAAACTAACCTCCTCTAGGACTCTTTAAAGTAGAGACACTACATACTGATATACACCTGAACATCAGCAGGAGAGGACTCTTTAAAGTAGAGACACTACATACTGATATACACCTGAACATCAGCAGGAGAGGACTCTTTAAAGTAGAGACACTATATACTGATATACACCTGAACATCAGCAGGAGAGGACTCTTTAAAGTAGAGACACTACATATACTGATATACACCTGAACATCAGCAGGAGAGGACTCTTTAAAGTAGAGACACTACATACTGATATACACCTGGACATCAGCAGGAGAGGACTCTTTAAAGTAGAGACACTACATACTGATATACACCTGAACATCAGCAGGAGAGGACTCTTTAAAGTAGAGACACTACATACTGATATACACCTGAACATCAGCAGGAGAGGACTCTTTAAAGTAGAGACACTACATACTGATATACACCTGAACATCAGCAGGAGAGGACTCTTTAAAGTAGAGACACTACATACTGATATACACCTGGACATCAGCAGGAGAGGACTCTTTAAAGTAGAGACACTCACATACTGATATACACCTGAAACATCAGCAGGAGAGGACTCTTTAAAGTAGAGACACTACATACTGATATACAACCTGAACATCAGCAGGAGAGGACTCTTTAAAGTAGAAACACTATACTGATATTACACCTGAAACATCAGCAGGAGAGGACTCTTTAAAGTAGAAGAAACTACATACTGATATACACCTGAACATCAGCAGGAGAGGACTCTTTAAAGTAGAAACACTATACTGATATACACCTGAACATCAGCAGGAGAGGACTCTTTAAAGTAGAGACACTACATACTGATATACACCTGAACATCAGCAGGAGAGGACTCTTTAAAGTAGAGACACTACATACTGATATTACACTGACATCAGCAGGAGCGGACTCTTTAAAGTAGAGAAACTACATACTGATATACACCTGAACATCAGCAGGAGAGGACTCTTTAAAGTAGAGACATACATACGATATTACACCCTGAACATCAGCAGGAGAGGACTCTTTAAAGTAGATACACTACATACTGATATACACCTGAACATCAGCAGGAGAGGACTCTTTAAAGTAGAGACACTACATACTGATATACACCTGAACATCAGCAGGAGAGGACTCTTTAAAGTAGAGACACTACATACTGATATACACCTGAACATCAGCCAGGGGCAGACTGGGACTAAAAATCAGCCCGGGAAAGTCGACCGGCCGACCGGCCCAACTCGGTACCGCTAGTCAATTGTCAACGGGACGGGAGGGGCGCTGTACAATAGCTGCCCACTGCTCCTAGTCCTAGACTACTAGGATGGGTTAAAAGCAGAGAACACATTTCACTGTGTGTGCTGTGTTCTCTGCATGTGTGACCATTAAAGGAGGTTTCATCCCTCCGATTCTATTCCAAACCAATACCAGAACCTTTAATTGGGTTCTGAGATGGACAGGGAGCCAGTGCAGGGCAGAAAGGATCGGAGTGATGTGGGATGTTTTTTTTGGAGCGAGTGAGCAATCTGCAATCCAATAAACGTTGGACACTTCCCCTCCAAAATGTAGCCTCAGCTTGGAGCTGATGTTTTGAGCTGTTTCCTTGTTTGCACACAATATTTCCAGAATGTTTTTCAGACCCTGCTGATTCTGTTGGGATCAGGATAAATTACCCATGCAGGTCGCCATCATTTGGGCAAAAGGAGTTAGTATTCTGCTTGACTGCATTGGAGCAAACAATGGCTTCAGCCTCTTGTTTGCATAAACGTGATGCTTCAGTTTCCCAATTTCTACATGTTGTATACATGTGAAAAACTCATCAGTTGTTTTGTCAAAAATACACATTATTTATTCCAGCTGAATAATGAGTGTGTAGAGTGTGGACCACAGTGCTTTAGTGTCACTGCATTTGACTTTATATTCATATTTAAGGAACAAATAAAAACATTTAGATTACAGATTTTATGGGAATTATTTATTGTCGCAGGTTTATGGATTTAAATGCCTAAATTAAAACAAATCAAATGGAGTTTAATACCTAAAGTAACTCAATTCCCTTTTATTTATGCATGCGCCGTGTCAAAGTTAAAAATGTTTGTTTTCTTTAATTTCTGTATTTATTTATGTACGGCAGTACTACAAATAAAAAAGTAAAAGCTGCACCAATAAATCAATTTGTATCACCTTTGCATGAAATTACACTTTCCCAAGTGCCCAAAAATGATTTTCAATTAATTTATTTGTCAAGTAATGCATTGACATCAGCAATTTTACATATTAGAGAACATTTAATAAACAAATTGATTGATTTTTACTATAATTTCACCAAAAGACAATGTTTCTAAAAGGTTTTTCAGCATTTTTATTCAATTTGATCAGTTTAGATGGTGTGAAAGAGGAAATATTCTGCTTATTTTCAGGTTGATATTTCTATTTTGTGCCTCACTTTTACATGCATTTACATACACAAGGCATTAATAACACACTTTAGAAAAGGGAAAACCCCAAAAAGCTAATTAAGGCCTCTTTAATAATGTTGAATACTGCACTATATCCAAAATAATACATATGTTATTCCTTCAACCAAAGACGTCCTATAGTAATATAGGACTTGCAGCAAATAAAACATATGTGCCAATATACATTTTTTGTTAACTCTTAGATGCATAAGTGGGTCTTTTTTGACCCGGTGAGGTGGTTTTCTTAGAGTATCTTGTAATTACATTTTTTTATCATTTCATATTCCAGCTATTCCTCAAAAAATATGTTTTGGAGATCATGCCATTCAAATTTAAAATTTTAAAAAAAATTGTAGTTTTTGAATTACTACCCCAAGCTTCCATAAGTGGGTGAAAAATGACCCGCATGCATTTTCTATGGAATTACATTCCAGTCGAAAATTCTAAATAGTGAAAGATTAAATATAAATATTTCTTGTGTGAACCAAAATATAATGCTAAATATTATACAAGTGATTTTTCTTAACCAAAATGAAAAAAATGGCATAAAAACACATATTATTCTAATACGGGTCCTTTTTGACCCACTTATGGAAGAGTGCAGGGTCCAGTCACTCAGGCATCTAAGGCAGGGGTTCCCAATCTTTTTTCCCAAGACCCCCCCTAAATGACTCCTATTGGAAGTTGCACCCCCCCCCCCCACACACACACAAGGGGGGGGGGGGGGGGGGCGCAAGTAACAGCGGTAATTAAAGTTTAAAAGTCTCAAATTAAATGAAAGGACTGCGCAAGTGGAAACAATTCACATAGGGATTAAACTGTTTAAAACACATGCTCAAAGTAAGCCGGATTTTGCCGATGTGTTTATGTGGATTCAAAAGTCGTAAATAATCTACAAAATGGAGGAGACCGATCTGATCGGAGCAACTGTGGCAAATAATCCAACTGAAACTGGCATGGACAATGACTATGTTTTAAACATGCGCTTATCCAGAAAAGCCTGGTTTGGACACTTTACGGGCAGAAGAAACATTTCTATTAAAGAAAGAATTATACATTTCTGTCTTTTTATGCCTTTATTAGCTACTAACTTTAATTTTTATTCAAATTAATTAATCAATTATTTTGTATACTTTATTGTAATGTTGAGACAAGGCTTTCAGTGACAATCATGTATTGCGTTACAATTATATGTAAAAAAAAAAAAAGTGAAAGAAAATTGAAAAAATAAAAAACTCTAAATATGATATTTGGCCTCAAATCATCTGAGGGCTGGCGCCCCCCCTGCGATTTTTGGCGCCCCCCCCAAGGGGGGCGCGCCACACAGGTTGGGAACCACTGATCTAAGGGTTAAAACATGACTGATCGTGTTACACCAAATATAATGCAACACCTCTGTCTCACAGATGCTCTCTTTTTATTCTTATACTCTGCTTCCCAACAGGGAAATCTAGCAACACTTTTTTTCCAAATGTGCAATCCATTAAGAAGTGCATTAATCTACGTGATGGTAAACTTAAAATCAATTGAGGTATGATCAAATTCTAATGCATTAGATCTGGGTTTGCATAAGCGTGATAATAGCGCCGGTTACTGAAGTATTGAGTAGGGGATTTAGATGATTTAGAGATGTCAATAAAGCAGGGTTTGTGTTTTTTTAGACTCGTGGAGCTAAAGGTTCTGCAGGGATCGATTTAACATCCTGCGCAGGCATGTTTGGTGAAGCTGAGCAGAATAAATAACAGATCGATGAAGAAGGAGGAGGAGGATGGTTATAATTTGATAGCAGAGACAGCGGGGAGGCGGAAAATCCTCCCATGCTCTATCAGTGGGAATTGTGTTGGTATTGATTTAAATATCTTCTTCGCAGTTCGCTATTGTTCAATCATGTCAACCTTTCGTTATGACACTTCCCCACTGGATACTACTTGCCTTGTGAATTGTAGGAGTTTAATTGAACCAACCAATTGTCATACATCTACAGTACACTCTAAAAACGAATTCAGGCGACCTTTCACCTCCACTTAATTAAATGCATGGTTGTAAGATAAAAATGTTAGTTAATTGATTTAGATAAACATTTTAAGTTGCACACATTCATTCATAAGTTGTGTTGACGTAATAATGTTGGTAATTACATCAACTTAATATTGTGCATAATTTGAACTCTGATTTCTGCGTTAATTGTCTTAAAACTAAATTCAAGTTGTAGTAAGTAATGCAATTGGCTTGATAACTTAATTGTTCTACACCTTGAGTTAAGGATTTCAAGTCCACTCCCACTTAACATGCCTGGACAAGTTCTCACAGTTAAGACAAATAGAAATATACAAAGGACATTTTAAGGTGAGTGTCGTCTTTTGTCATTCAAATACAGTAGATAGCCTTGTAGTTTCACTGTATAGGCAAATTGATGTTTGACCAAAATTAGCAGCCTTTGAACTGTGAATAGTTCTGTGAGAGGATACAAAGTAGTAGAGGCTACTGTGAGAGTAAAAATACTTTGGTTACTATTGTGATATCGCTTTTTATTAAAAAATGAATCTCGGTGAAGCAGATCAAGGACATGCTTCTTGAGGTAGGATCGTTATTTAGAGTTGTCATTGAAATGCAAGTTGTTGGCAGTCACCCATTCAGAATATATTCAT
This sequence comes from Gymnodraco acuticeps, assembly GCF_902827175.1. Classification (NCBI taxonomy): domain Eukaryota; kingdom Metazoa; phylum Chordata; class Actinopteri; order Perciformes; family Bathydraconidae; genus Gymnodraco; species Gymnodraco acuticeps. The sequence continues at coordinate 1,585,380 of NW_022991064.1, read as the reverse complement.
TTAGGTCATTTCTCTTTGTTTTCTTTTTCAAAAATAGCACAATACAATTGAAGTACGCAGAGAACTATAGGCATCCGCTGCCTTGTCGTGTACCTTGGAGAAAAGGAAGAGGACCTTTTCAAGGAGTTTAGCGACGTAATAAAAAATCTTGAAATAAAATAAAATCCACGGCACAGTGTAAAAACACAGGACAAAAGCACTGCTGTCAGTTACATTCTGAAGCATATTGCACTTTTGGCCACACCCCAATCAATAATGCTTAATAAGTGCTTCAAAAGGACTTGAATATCGCCTTCATCAGTGATCAGTCCACCCAGGATCTGACCATACGATGGCAACCATCGTGGTCGAGGGAAACAAATGAATGAGCATTCTGCGTTAAATGTGTTCATACTGTTTGAAATAATGACTGTCGGCAGTGTAAACATCTTTGTTACATCTTTTGTAAAATGGATGTGTGTGATCTGCAGATTGGTGGCCATTGAGAGTTTGTTTCTGTAGCTTTACAAAAACATTACAGATTTGACATATTTGGCACTGGTTTTAAATATGCAAAGGCCTCTAACTTCGATGTGATGGCAGCATGTATTTGCTGTGTCCCCATGTCCCATGGTAATATGGCTAATGTGTTTATTATTTGTGGGGCAATTTACATTTGTGTTATTTATCTTTTTTTTGAAGATTTTTTTTTTGAAGCTCAGCGCAAGTTCTTTCAGGAAGACTGGGTGTGTATACATTCACTCCACAGCTGCATATAATCAGCTCATCACAGGCGTTCTCTTTAACCTATTACATTTCACCTCATTCTCCAGCAGCCAATCAACGTGCTGCAGCCAAACTATAAAATGGTTCTCCTCTCTCCTGCAGTCAGCTGTGATTTCAGGTGTTCATGCACCTTATCATATGGCATGTGTCAATACATGTTCAAACTAAATGAATTCTCTCCTGATTGAAACATCATGTGTTTAAATAAACAACTGCAGTTCAAAATAAAAAGTGAATATTTTTGTTGTGGAATTAATTAATTTCTTTCTTTAAAGGCAAAAACATGAAAAAGCTAAAAAAAACTATTGAATATAATATATTTGGAGCAACTTCATTTATAAATGGTTGTCAACTTAAAAACGTGTGTTCACAATGATGGTAATTAAGTACATACAACTTAAAATTATTTTTAAATCATGTGGTAAAACTAGTCGGAACAACTTAATCTTTTGAGTAATCAACTTCAAAACTTGTGTTTATAATACCAATTATTAAGTAAGTGGTAATTAAAAACACCTCTGATTGTAGAGGAAAAGCCTTCTCCCCTAACTCAAATAACTTTGTTGCTTTAAGACAATTTCATGAGAAGTTGTCTTAACTTAATAAACATCGATGCAAACTGTTGCGTTGATTTTCTTTGTTGAGCCAAGGCATTTGTTTTTTACGGAAGAGGATTAGGGCCACATAAAACATTTTTTTGTGAGGATTTGAAAAAAAAATTATTATTTGTTGTTCTGAGAAAAAAGTCAGAATTCTGACTTTAATCTCAGAATTCTGACTTTAATCTCAGAATTCTGACTTTAATCTCAGAATTCTGACTTTTTTCTCAGAAATACCGGTAACTGTAGAACCAGCTTCACTGCGATTTACACATTGCAGTAGGCAACAATGGAGGACGTGAGTGAATTTCTGCGCGCCAGAGGGGTCCAAGAGGAAACCATAATAAGTCATTTTACAACCATCTGCAATGTGTAAATCGCAGTGAAGCTGGTTCTACAGTTACCGGTATTTCTGACTTTTTTCTTCCAAATAAAATGTTTTTTTTTTTGTTCTGAGAAAAAAGTCAGAATTCTGAGATTAAAGTCAGAATTCTGACTTTTTTTCTCCCAAGAAAAATATTTTTTTTTGTTCTGAGAAAAAAGTCAGAATTCTGAGATTAAAGTCAGAATTCTGAGATTAAAGTCAGAATTCTGAGATTAAAGTCAGAATTCTGAGATTAAAGTCAGAATTCTGACTTTTTTCTCAGAACAAAAAAAAAAGTTTTTTTTTTCAAATCCTCACAAAAAATTTTTTTATGTGGCCCTAATCCTCTTCCGTAGTTTTTAGAGTGTACAACACAGAGACATTTAATTTCTGAATTTAACCCATCCTAGGAGCAGTGTGCAGCCTCTAGAGATTGCAGACATATATTTTCCTGGAAGTTAGCATCTCCCTGGTTCCCTCCACAAAAAGCCAGTGGGATTTCTCCATGTGATTTGGTTTATTGCAGAAAATGATCTCTGTGTCAAACAAACCTTTATGATACTTTCACGTTTTGTTCAACAGAATAATCTCCACATATTAACATCACTACGATTCTTTAAGGAAAAATCTAATGTTGGGCTGTAAAGTAACAGCTCGGTCACATGACTTCACGTCACCACCGCTAAGCTAAAGGCGGCTAATGTTGGGTGTGATGACGTTTAGTCGTCTAATTTAGACACTTGTTGGTAACCTCCATTTTTAAATTCACCAGTGAGGTATTTACTAGTGATGTTACGTTCGCGAGCGATCCGATTCTTTTGAACGGCTCTTTGGTACGAACGAAGGGAACCGAGTCTTACTTGGTGAGAGCCGTTCTTTTTATCGTTGGTTTGTTATATCAATCTTGGACCTAGTCATAGTAACTAGGTATGTTATTAAATTACAGTTTTCAGAGCCAAGATGCTAATCGTCTCTTATTTTTAATCATTCACTTAAAGTGAGCTGACAAAGAGGATGTTTAGATTATGATAGAGTTAGAGGGAAAACATTGAGGTTGGTGTGTTAGTTAATGTAAAGAAATGTATGTGCGTTCATGTGCAGACGTATATATAGTTTGCTAATTGGATAATTAATATCCTGCAAGACTCCTAAAGACGTCATGAGATGATGACCTTTCGACATCTGGAACATGTCCAAGTTTAGGAGAACTGACAATGTGTGTGCGTTAAACTTGTTTAGGGAACATGTTCGTGTGTCATTTAGAAAACGTATGTGTGCCCTGATGAACCTGGGGGCTGTGTTGTCTGGAACCTTGTGTTCCTGGTAGGGTCTCCCATGGCAAATTGGTCTCAGGCAAGGGGCCAGACTAAGATTGGTTCAAAAGACCCCATGAAAGAAGAACAAAGAAGTGAGGATACCCGGCCCGGAGGAAGCCCGGGGTCCCCTTCTGGAGTCAGGCCCAGAAGGAGGACTCGTCAGCGAGTGTCTGGTGGCCGGGCTTGCCACGGAGCCCGGCCGGGCACAGCCCGAAAAGGCAACGTGGGTAACACCTCCGTTTCTCCGTCCCGCGGGCCCACCACCTACGAGAAACAGCGATGGGGTCGGGTGCGCTGCCAGAAGGGTGGCAGTGAAAGCAGAGGGTCTCGACGGACCAGACCCGGGCGACAGAAGCTGGCTTTGGGGACGTGGAACGTCACCTCTCTGGGGGGGAAGGAGCCGGAGCTTGTGCGGGAGGTGGAGCGTTACCAGCTGGATCTGGTTGGGCTCACCTCTACGCACAGCGTCGGCTCTGGAACCTTACTTCTGGATAGGGGTTGGACTCTATTCTTCTCCGGAGTTGCTCAAGGTGTGAGGCGCCGGGCGGGTGTGGGGATACTCACAAATCCCCGGTTGGGTGCTTCGTTGTTGGATTTTACCCCAGTGGACGAGAGGGTCGCCTCCCTACGCCTGCGGGTTATGGGGGGGAAAACTATGACTGTTGTATGTGCTTATGCACCCAACAGCAGTTCAGAGTATACAGCCTTCTTGGAGACCCTGGAAAGAGTCCTGTATGGGGCTCCTGAAGGGGACTCTTTAATCTTGCTGGGAGACTTCAACGCACATGTGGGCAATGATGGAGACATTTGGAGGGGCGTGATTGGGAGGAACGGCTCCCCTGATCTGAACCGGAGTGGTGGTTTGTTACTGGACTTCTGTGCTAGTCATGGATTGGCCATAACCAACACCATGTTCGAACATAAGGATGCTCATAAGTGTACGTGGTACCAGAGCACCCTAGGCAGAAGGTCCATGATCGATTTTGTTATCGTATCATCGGACCAGAGGCCGTATGTTTTGGACACTCGGGTAAAGAGAGGGGCGGAGTTGTCAACTGATCACCATCTGGCGGTGAGTTGGGTCGAATGGCGGGGGAAGCCTCTGGATAGACCTGGTAAGCCCAAACGTGTAGTTCGGGTGAACTGGGAACATCTGGAGGAGGCCCAAGTTCAGGAGGCCTTCAACTCACACCTCCGGCGGAGATTTTCGGGCATTCCTGTGGAGGTTGGGGACATTGAACCAGAGTGGTCGGTGTTCAAAGCCTCTATTGCCGAAGCCGCGGCGGGGAGCTGTGGTCTCAAGGTCTTAGGTGCCTCAAGGGGCGGTAACCCTCGAACCTCCTGGTGGACACCGGTGGTCAGGGAAGCCGTCCGACTGAAGAAGGAGGCCTTCAGGGATTTGTTATGCCGGGGGACTCCCGAGGCAGTTGCAAGGTAGCCTCAGCCATGGCCGAGGCAAAGCAGCGGGTGTGGGAGAAGTTCGGAGAAGACATGGAGAAGGACTTTCGGGCGGCACCAAAGTTGTTCTGGAAAACTGTCCGACACCTCAGGAGGGGGAAGCAGGGAACCATCCAAGCTGTATACAGTAAGGATGGGACGTTGTTGACCTCAACTGATGGAGTGTTAGGGCGTTGGAAGGAACACTTTGAGAAACTCCTGAACCCGACAACTCCGCCCTCTATGTTAGAGGCAGAGCTGGAGTATGACGGGGGATCAACACCAATCTCCCGGGGGGAGGTCACTGAGGTCGTCAAACAACTCCACAGTGGCAAAGCCCCGGGGGTGGATGAGATCCGCCCAGAAATGCTGAAGGCTCTGGGTGTTGAGGGACTGTCATGGTTGACACGTCTCATCAACGTTGCGTGGAAGTCGGAAACAGTACCGAAGGAGTGGCAGACCGGGGTGGTGGTTCCCCTTTTCAAAAAGGGGGATCAGAGGGTGTGTGCCAATTACAGAGGCATCACACTACTCAGCCTCCCCGGGAAAGTTTACTCTAAGGTACTCGAAAGGAGGGTCAGGCCGATTGTCGAACCTCAGATTGAGGAGGAACCATGCGGATTCCGTTCTGGTCGTGGAACGATGGATCAGCTTTTTACTCTCGCAAGGATCCTGGAGGGGGCCTGGGAGTACGCTTATCCGGTCTACATGTGTTTTGTAGACTTGGAGAAGGCGTATGACCGAGTTCCCAGGGAGTTACTATGGGAGGTGCTGCAGGAGTATGGGGTGAGGGGGTCTCTACTCAGGGCCATCCAATCTCTGTACTCCCAAAGCGAGAGCTGTGTCCGGGTCCTCGGCAGTAAGTCGGACCCATTTCCGGTGAAGGTTGGCCTCCGCCAGGGCTGCGCTTTGTCACCAATCCTGTTTGTAATATATATGGATCGGATTTCGAGGCGTAGTCGTGGGGGAGGGGGTCTGCAGTTCGGTGGACTAAGGATTGCACCACTGCTTTTTGCAGATGATGTGGTTCTAATGGCTTCATCGGTCTGCGACCTTCAGCACTCACTGAATCGGTTGTGAAGCGAGTGTGAAGCGGCTGGGATGAGGATCAGCATCTCCAAATCTGAGGCCATGGTTCTCAGCAGGAAACCGATGGACTGTCCACTCCAAGTAGGGAATGAGTCCTTACCCCAAGTGAAGGAGTTCAAGTATCTCGGGGTCTTGTTCTCGAGTGAGGGAACAATGGAGCGTGAGATGGGCCGGAGAATCGGAGCAGCGGGAGCGGTACTGCAGTCGCCTTACCGCACCGTTGTGACGAAAAGGGAGCTGAGCCAGAAGGCAAAGCTCTCTGTCTACCGGGCCATGTTCGTTCCTACCCTCACCTATGGTCATGAAGGATGGGTCATGACTGAAAGAACGAGATCGCGGATACAAGCGGTCGAGATGGGTTTTCTCCGCAGGGTGGCTGGTGTCTCCCTTAGGGATAAGGTGAGAAGTTCGGTCATCAGGGAGGGACTCGTAGTTGAACCGCTCCTCCTTCGCGTCGAAAGGAGCCAGTTGAGGTGGTTCGGGCACCTAGTTAGGATGCCACCTGGGCACCTCCCTAGGGAGGTGTTCCAGGCACGTCCAGCTGGGAAGAGACCAAGGGGTAGACCTAGGACCAGGTGGAGGGATTATATCTCTTCGCTGGCCTGGGAGCGCCTTGGGATCCCCCAGTCAGAGCTGGTTGATGTCGCCAGGGAAAGGAAAGTTTTGGGCTCTCTGCTGGAACTGCTACCCCCGCGACCCGACCACGGATAAGCGGGAGAAGATGGATGGATGGATATCTGCCCCTGTGTTTCTTGTACTTTGTTGGGAGCATTGCTGTATGATTGCTTGAGGGCAGGTCATGTTTCCCCATTGTTGTTTGGTGTTGCGCAACTAAATTATTAATTTCAACTATGTCTGTGTTTGTGTTTTATTTATTCCTCTCTGTTTCATTCTTTCCTGTTGTGAGTGCTGGATTGCCACAACAGGTTCACTGCCTGCCATAAATCCACTCGCCTTTACGGGAACTTGCTTTCCTGAATGAAAATGTGCCGTAGAGGATGGCATAACGCATGCTGCTTGATTAGTAGTTTGGCTGGCTGAGAGATGTGGCAAGTCATACATTTTTCTGTGAGTAAAATTAGATTTCTGGCAATACAGTCAATCATTATCCTGGTCATTATTTCGCAGATAAACCTAGTAACCCTGCCCCCTTAAAACAAATGGCTTTTTTGAACGGCTCTCGGAAAGGAATAGAGCCATAAGATCCGGCTCCCTTCAAAGAGCCGTATTTCCCATCAGTAGTATTTACTAATGTATTTTATGTTGAAGAAAAAAAGGTAAGTATTTTCAGGCTTGAGCTACTGAGCTACTTCCTCCTCTGTTGCCATCAGGGTTTTAACACGTTTTGATCCTGAAGGCCTTAAGATGGTACTGACAAAATTTGAAGTCGATCAGATGAAATCGGTAATAGTTCGGTCAAATATGGAATGGCAACAAATTTGACATGAAATCGAAAATGGCCGAATTCCTGTTGGTTTTACGATATGACAACAGGAGATTTTTTTGTGCGTCCCATATAACCACAATTCAGACTTGTAAGCTAAACCACAATGAAACATGACCCTGAAAATATAATATTTTTCGACCATCGTGTCAAAAAATATTGTAATTTGACTTTAAGCCTTTTCAGTTAAAAAAATTAAAAATGTGGTCCTATATTTTGTCCATTCATGGGCCAGAAAAACACCGACCAAAAGTGTGAAAATCCAATCTCTTTTTCAGGTCAGAACTAAATCCTGCAACTTTATATCACTTTTTCCATTAGAGGATGATAAGTCTCCAGAAAGAAGACTGCCTCAGGGATGATTCATAATACTGAGAAGAAGCCTGAAGGTGTTTACTTTCTACCTGCCACCATAGCTCTCCTCATCTTCCTTTAAATCACTTCTCTCAGCGTTTTTTGTAAAAGTCCGAGGCCACGCTTTCCTTCCATATATTCACCTCAATTTCCTCCTTTATTCTATGCCTCAGGAGGACTGACATTAACATCTCTTTGTCTTAGTTTTACCTTGTTGTTGAAGGCAGCTTCTCTGCCGTTTGTTCTCCACAGCCTTTGTTCTCTGAATAATTTTCCCCAACTACTGTGTTTTTCCTCAAATACTAGTCTATTTATTTCAGAATAATGAGTGCATACATTACTCTACAGGCAGAGAAACTCAATTTTCGTCAAAGGGGGGATTTGCCAAAGTGTTGTTTGTTTTGGTCACTATAATAGTCACTTTATCGGAAGAGAAACAACACTCAGAACATAATGGGTAGCAATTGGGGACAAAGAACTTGGATCTTTTACCTTAAAGACAACATATTCTGCTGATTCTCAGGTTCATATCAGTATTTAGTGTCTCTACTTTAAAGAGTCCTCTCCTGCTGATGTTCAGGTGTATATCAGTATGTAGTGTCTCTACTTTAAAGAGTCCTCTCCTGCTGATGTTCAGGTGTATATCAGTATTTAGTGTCTCTACTTTAAAGAGTCCTCTCCTGCTGATGGTCAGGTGTATATCAGTATGTAGTGTCTCTACTTTAAAGAGTCCTCTCCTGCTGATGTTCAGGTGTATATCAGTATTTAGTGTCTCTACTTTAAAGAGTCCTCTCCTGCTGATGTTCAGGTGTATATCAGTATGTAGTGTCTCTACTTTAAAGAGTCCTCTCCTGCTGATGTTCAGGTGTATATCAGTATGTAGTGTCTCTACTTTAAAGAGTCCTCTCCTGCTGATGTTCAGGTGTATATCAGTATGTAGTGTCTCCACTTTAAAGAGTCCTCTCCTGCTGATGTTCAGGTGTATATCAGTATGTAGTGTCTCTACTTTAAAGAGTCCTCTCCTGCTGATGTTCAGGTGTATATCAGTATGTAGTGTCTCCACTTTAAAGAGTCCTCTCCTGCTGATGTTCAGGTGTATATCAGTATAGTGTAGTGTACTTTAAAGAGCCGCAGCACCTCTTTTCACCCTCTGTCTGAAACCAGAGCCCAGTCTGCTCTGATTGGTTAGCTGGCCGGCTCTGTTGTGATTGGTCAACCGCTTAGAGATATCCCGCTACTTAGCATATCATGTACAATGTGTTGGAGTGCTAGCCAATAGGAGCGCTGGTGTTACATAGTGATATCATTATGTTCCGGCAGTTAAAAAAGGGGTCCAATGGAGGAGGATTTTAGCCTTTGCAGACCATTTACATGCACAGAAACCTTAACCTAATATCACACTATAGGAGAGGGAAAACCCCAAAAAGAATAACAGGGGCCTTGTCATTTAAAAAGTTGTGGTACTACAGTGTAGAAATACAAGTAAATGTTCTGCAAACCAAATTATACTTAAGTAAAAGTAAGTATTGACACCAAAATGCACTTTTCTTTTCAGCTTGTTAGTTTGCAACTGATGCAAACGTGATGCAACTACGCCGTCTACTCTCCCAATAAAGAAATGACTCACCGTTAGAGAACAACAACTGCACAGCAGGGACTGAAAACACTCGACTGAGATGATGGATCCAGCAAGGCTTTAATTGACTTGTCTTTATCGAATAGGATTAAACACAGATATGTTTGCATATCAAACACATGATAAATGACTTGAATGGGATACTTATCTTCAGTGTTTGACTTTGATCAAAAATGTAATGTGCTGTCGTCAGATAATAGCTGTTTGATGGAAAATAATATCAGATATTAAGATAGATATTGCATTTACAATGACATTTGAATCTTAAAGTTTCATATTCAATGTGTGACCTGCAGTTTATTGTATATTGTGCAAGTATATTGTAGCACCAAGGGAAAGAAAAAGTATCGACATAATAAGACATAATAATTTTTACAAAAAACACACTTGAGATATGACGACAAATTGAAAAAATGTTTGGTAATTATTTTTATTATATTGCTTAAAGGGGACCTATCATGCAAAATGCACTTTTTGATGTCTTTTATAAATATGTGTCCCCGGTGTGTCAGAGAACTCACCCAGCGTCAGAAAATAAAACCCTCTCTCTTTTCCTCCGTACCCAAAACTCTAAAAACGGGGTACAACGGAGCTGATCCAGATTTGCTTCCGATATGACGTAATATCTGAAATGTGGACCCACGGCCCAATCAGAAACGTTGCTATCAGAAACAATGCCCGACTGTTTTGGACGTAATATGGTCGGTGTAAGAGAATATTTTCATCTGATCTGTTTATAGAGTCTTTTATGGTTCCTTAGAGTCTGTGATACTGCAAACATCTGCTTGTAGTCACTCAAAGACCCCTCTGTAGGTTGAGGTCACAGGTCAAACGCTTCTCCGATATCCGTGGGGGGTTTGAGACCTGGCAGCATCTCTCTGAGACAAGCAGATCATTGTCTTGCATCGGCTATTGATTATACGCGGGCTTTCTGGAAGCCTGCCTCTCCTCGTGTTGGTTAGATGTTTTGTGTATTTTGGTTCAGAGATCGCTGGTGAAACACGGGACGGTGTGCAACTAAGTGATCTCCCCGGCCGTATGTAATTAATGTACTGTGATCAATAAACTCTTCAGTGCTTTTGGCTAACAACGGTTCCAGACTCCTTCATTCTACCTCAACATTGCAACAACAGAAGTTTACCTTCACATTTTGGCGTCTATCGAATAGGATACCGAGATTTCTTCAGAAGGCTGGTAAGTGCTTTTTTTCAAATCTATTTGAACAACTGCCTTACCAGACTCTGTGATTGACGGTATCAAAATTATCTGTGAAACTGCGCGAGTGCAATTTGTTTTGGTCTCTCCACTGTACATTTGAAGGCTTAATTATAACCTGAGGAATCGGTGTCTAGGGGATTTCTATCTTGGCCGGTTCTTCCTGTGAATGCTGCTGGGGCAAGTGCCAACAAAAGCAAGCACAGCTCATGTATAAACAATAAGAATATTTGGGGCTAATAAATAACCTCGGAACATCGACTTTTAACGATTTCCGCTGTGTGTGGTTTCTAGAATTAAATTACTGGACAATCACACACTGCAAATATTCGGAGAGACCTTAAGGAAAGCATCAGCAAGGTGGAATCCTCTGTTTTTTAAAAAAAAAAAGCAATGTGAGGATTTGTAATTGAAACAAATTGCCGAATTCTGGAGATTTCAACGGGTTTAAATCAGACCAATCCGTTTTCGGGTGTCTGCTCAGGCCTGCAGGAGGGAGGGCGAATTCCCTTCCCCCCTGTGGTGAGCGGCACACGAGTAATGTTTAAGAACACAGACTTGTATTTTCTGTTAATCACACCATAAGCTCAAGAACTAAATTGAGCTATTAAATGGGAAGGGTCGTGGCAGAATATTACGTTCACACTGTGTTTAATAAACTAACGGATTATTGAATTGGCTGCTGTTTAAAAAAAAAAAAAAAGCACTGAATTAATTAAAACAATCGCTGCTCTCGGTCGGTTGAGCAGTTTTACCACTACATTTGCATAGTGGTTTTGATTGAGAATAAGGTAGTTTATTGCTCATCAACAGATTGAATATGGCTGAGAAGAGCCCATATTAAACAGATATTTCAGTGCTCCCGTTGACGTTTTCCGTAATTCTCGGACTAAATTAAACTGGACGATTTTTTTGGCCAGGGCACTGATTTTGTTGCGAGTACATGTTTGTTTGTCTAATTGCAGTGTTTGTTTTATTGTACTAACCGTTAAACATGGGTAATACTGCCTCCACAAACGATTCAGTTGGTAAGAGGAAAACCATTTCACACACAAAGACACTTAAAAAAAAAACCCGATTGCAGAAAACCACTACACGCATTTGTTTTCTCCAAACATGCCGTCTGGAATTGTCGGAAGAACTTTGGATTGGTCTAAAGTTATGCCGTTTACATCGTTACTTTGCGAACACTCACAACAGATTAATCAGAAAGGATTGATTCGATTTGATTGGCCTCTGACAGGTAGTTTTGATATGGCCGTGTTGTGGCAAGCATTTAAACTGGTGGAAGATAATTCAAATTGTTCATGGGATCAAGGATACATGACAGAATGTGTGAAAGCCTGGATGGCTTTGGCAGAAAAGCGGGGTTATGAAGAAAGGAAAAATGCAAAATCTGTTGGCAGCGAGCGAGGCTCCATTGAGCTCAAGGCGCTTATTGATAAAGTTTCTCAATGTGCAAAAAGTTTTCATTTGCTTAGCCTAGAGGCTGCTTTTGATGTGAGATCAGAAAACATGTCCAGATTCAGGGAAAGACACGGTGAGAATGTTCCAGACATTGCAAAATCCATAATTTATGATTGGATTAAAAGACAAGGTAAAACTCCAACCCCATCTCAGCTCATTTGTATTTTGACAGACGCAGGGCTGTTGGACGGAGAGCAGGCTGTATCTCTCTGTACGAAAATAATTCCCGCGACAGAACTCTCAAATCCCGTTGCGAGAAACTCCGATGATGATCTGTTAATAACAGCTGCAGCTATCATGAATGAAAATAAGTTGAGATATCAGATAGAACAACATAGGAAATTAGAATCGGCACACGCCGAGCAGAGGGCAGCAGCGGGGGAGGGGAATGTTTCACATGGCAGTCCGCGATTGACCCCCACTCCTCGCACTCCGCCACTCATTTTACGAGATTACCCAGGTTCGCCGTACGGCAGCAGTTTTCCAAGTAATGTCCAGCGTAAAATGTACACGACAAAGCAAACATCTCAGGATAATAATTCTGAAGAAACTGTGACCGCCCCGAAAATTCTGATAGGAGATGTTCCAGTTTGCAAACCCTGGACACCCGCTGAGGTCATTGATGTCACTAACCACGCTCCCAGTCCCACTAAAAGTCCAGATGAGTATCTGTCATGGTTGACTAATATTGGTTCAGTTTATAACTGTTTGGTTCATGATGTTAAACAGCTGATAATCTTAACATACAAGGCAGATTGGCCCACGTGCAGAGACGAGTTTAAATTTCCTGAGTGTACAGCCGCAGGGGACTGGCCCACGACACAGACGCGAGACACGTGGATACAAAACGTCGCCGCATTGGCTATCAGAGCATGCGCTAAAACTCACACAGATTTCTCACAAGTGACGGCATGTGTACAAGACCCAGCGGAAAATGTCCCAGAATTTATCCAGCGTTTCATGACAGTGTGGGATAATAATGCGGGAATTAAAAGAGACGGTAATGATTTGTTTGCCATACAGACCTTGTTACATAATTTAATCCCAGAAACGGCTCAGGCCTACATGATGTCGACTCCCGAATGGCAAATGAAATCTTGGAAAGCGACTATCGCCACAATGCGTGCGTTGCATAGGAGCCAAATATTTCTTACTCCCAGAATTTCACAACTGCTTCAACAATTGCCTCAAAACACCCAGGCTTATCAAACGCAGGGACAAAACCACACACAGCAGTATCAAAATCAGGGGAGATCACAGGATTATCATAATAAGAGCAGACAGAACAAAAATCCCAAAAAGTTGATGCCATGTCATGTTTGCGGAGAAACCGATCACTGGGCAGGACAGTGTGGTAAGCGGTGGGGGGTCCAGCAGCACACACAGCCCCCCCTCACCCAGCCCCCCTTCTCCCAGCCCGCACCTCCCCCCAACCTTCCCCAGCAGTCCGGACATCTGGCATTAATGCAGTCTCCACGTTATGACAGACAGAACCAGGAGCAGAACGCTCAACAAAGTGGATTTAATAGAAGATAGTGGGGCCAAGAAGATATAGGGTCAGAATCACAGCATTTACCCATTCAAGCAACAACAATTCGCCTTTCCAATAACCCGCGTGAAGATCCAATTATGCCCGTTGATTTTAGTGGTACGGCTGTAGATATTTTTGATTGACAGCGGAGCCACCTTGTCTGCCGTGCGTACTAAGGAGAAAGTGTGTGAAGCAACCAATACATTTGTCACAACCATCGGTGTTGCTGGAATTTCTATGTCCGAACCCATTTCAGAGAACACTAATGTTTCAATTAATGGATCAAACGTGGAACACTCTTTCATTATTTCAGATGGAAGTCCTATTAATTTAATGGGCAGGGACTTACTATGTAAATTACAGGCAACAATACATTGCACTTCAGACGGATTGTTTTTGACAATTCCTGACAGTAAGGTCTATCAGGCTGTCCAATTCATTCAATCATCGCGAGACAACCTGTATTGTTGGTCATTTCCAGATTTCAATATGATTTCTGTTTTCTCCACAACAGGGATTCAGAAGATTGCTAGCATTTCTCCGGTTTGTGCGTCTTTAATGTCTCTTATGTGACCTGTGTTGAATTGTCATTGCACAGCAGCCTTTAATCCGTCAGATGACTATGCGCAATCAGTAAGAGGCTTTTGCAACAAATCAGATCGGTTGACAAGTGAACAATATTTGTTCATTTCCCGACAAGGATGTGTTTTACCCATCAGACTCACAACACCCCAGCAGGTTCTCCAAGTTGAAGAAAGCCTCCCCTACATAACGGTGGCTGTTACGCCAGGCAGTAACCCAAAAGAGGTGGGGGCCATGGCAGCCTGCTGCCAGGCCCAGCTAGAAGCCTCACTTTTTTCACACACACACACACACACACACGCCTAACGTAATTAACTTTGGAGGGGAGCATTTCCTGCTGCGTCTCGCGGAGCCAATTGCTCTTCCACAATGCACTTTCCTTCATTTACAACCAAACCCCCCCACAGAGTATGGCCCCCCCTCAGATTTTTCAGAAGTACCAGCTGCATTATGGGCAAAACACAAGAACCATGTTGGTTTTGTTGCCTCAGCGCCTCCACATCGAGTAACACTTAAAGCCAATGCCAGATTGCCAGCTATCAGACAGTACAATTTGCCCCATAGAGCCATTTTGGGGATTGAAGGAGTCATCCAATCTTTGCTTGATCAGGGCGTGTTAATTTACACAACTAGTCCCTGTAATACTCCAATTCTACCCATACCTAAACACAATCGCCCTGATGAGTGGCGTTTTGTCCAAGATTTGCAAGCTATTAATGCTATTGTCATTCCGACAGCTCCAATTGTGCCGGACACCAATTCGATTTTAGCTTCTCTGCCCCCGGACTCTAAGTACTACACAGTGATTGATTTATGTTCAGCATTTTTCTCTGTTCCTCTGCATCCAGACAGCCAGTATCTGTTTGCATTTACTTTTAAAGGTAAACAAATCACATACACGCGCCTCCCACAGGGGTTTGTTGAGTCGCCTACTGTGTACGCAGCAGCTGTGAGGAGAGATCTGGACACTTTGGTCCTGACAGGAGGTAGTACCTTGCTTCAGTAAGCAGATGACCTGTTGTTAGCTTCTCCCAATAAAGACGCCTGTCGCATCGACTCCATTCTGCTCATGAAAAGACTTTCTGAATGCGGACACAGAGCATCCCTGGCCAAGTTGCAATACTGCCAGACTGAGGTCACGTATTTGGGTCACATTCTGAGGGATGGACACCGTCTCCTCTCGCCAGCAAGGATTTGTCTGTTGAACAAAGTACCACCACCTCGCACAAAGAAGGACATGCTTTCCTTCTTGGGCATGGCAAATTATTGCAGACACTGGATTTTTGAGTATGCTGCGATGGATTCTGTCCTGCGTGCTGCCACTCTGCAGGCTGCCCCTAACATTGTTCAGTGGTCTGAGGACATGCACACTGCCTTTCAGGACTTAAAGCAGGCCCTCACATCTGCTCCTGCCCTGGGGCTCCCTGACTACCATCAGCCGTTTCACCTGCACGTCCATGAGAAAGGGGGCTTTGCAACGGGCATCTTGGTGCAGAAGCATGGCTCTAATTTCCGGCCTGTTGCATACTACTCATCTCGACTCTCCCCTGTGGTGCTTGGTATGCCTTCATGCCTGCGGGCTGTGGCCGCAGTGGCGATAGTGGTAAAACAATCCTCTCCCATTGTACTGGCCAGTGACTGTGTAGTACATGTCCCACATGCAGTTTTGCATATTCTGAACACCTCTGCTACTCAGCATATGACGGCAGCAAGGCGATCTGGTTATGAAGCTGTAATTCTTTCAAGTCCACACATCACTCTTAAACGTTCCCCCCCCCTAAACCCAGCTACACTGGTGCCAATTCCAGATTTTGAAATAACACATGACTGCGTCACAACGATTGACATGTCTTCCTCCCCCAGAGCTGATATGTTGCAAACCCCTATCCCTAATTCAGATATGATTCTGTACACAGACGGGTCTGCGAGCAGGCCGTCTGACACAGTACACTTAGCAGGCTACGCTGTTGTGAATGACTGGGAAGTCTTAGAAAGCCGGGCCTTGCCAAATGGCACGTCAGCTCAGGCTGCAGAGTTGTATGCTCTGCTCAGGGCGTGTATTTTGGCTGAAGGTAGAGTTGCAACCATTTTCACAGACTCCAGGTATGCATTTGGTGTGTGCCATGATTTTGGTGTCTTGTGGAAAATGCGCGGTTTCTTAACATCGGCTGGTAAGCCTATTCAACATCATGCGTTAGTAGCTGAGCTATTAGACGCTATCCTGCTCCCTGCACAGCTAGCAGTAGTTAAATGTGCTGCTCACACAAATTCTAATGATCCTATTTCGCGTGGAAATGCGTTAGCCGACACCGCGGCTAAACAAGCAGCAGTTTCCTCCTCTTCTATGGTGCTCCAATGCCCCTCGACACAACCCGCAGAAACCATTTGTTTGCCTTCCTTTAATGATGTCGCGGACATGCAAGCCCGCGCTGATGTTAGGGAGAAAGATTTATGGCTAAGACGAGGTTGTACACTTGACGCTGAGTCCAGCTTGTGGCTCCACCCAGACGGCCGGATGGTCTGTCCCCGTTCATTCCTCCATGTTTTGGCACATGTTGCACATGGCAAATCACATGTAGGAAAAGGAGGGATGAATGGGATTATAAAGTCACAATGGTTTGCTCCAGGCATTACACTAGCTACACAGACCCTTGTAGATAGATGCATGATATGCCAGCAGACAAGAAGAAGAAAAGGTCCAGTTCAGCATGAACATTTACCGCCCCCCTCGGGGCCCTTTGTAAATATGCAAATTGACTTTTCACACATGCCACCATACCAAGGATTCAAATATCTTTTGGTAATAGTGTGCCAGTTCTCCAAATGGGTAGAGGCCTACCCTACCAGAAAAGAAGACGCCAGAACAGTTGTAAAGTGTCTTCTCAAAGATGTTGTCCCTAGATTTGGTGTTCCAGCAGGGATTAACAGTGACAGAGGTCCAGCATTCATTTCTAAGATAACCCAGAGTCTAGCTACAGTGTTAGGGTTCAAATGGCAATTGCATGTTCCCTATCATCCACAGAGCTCAGGCCAGGTTGAGAGAATGAACTTGACTATAAAGGAAAAACTCACTAAAACAATGTTGACCACAGGACTAAAATGGGTAGACGCGCTGCCGCTAGTTCTGTGCTCAATCAGAAACTCACCAAATGCAACGACAGGGCTTAGCCCACACGAAGTATTGATGGGAAGGCCAATGTTCACAGGATCTAGTCCTCCAGTAATGCCCCACAGACTCACTCTTTTGTGGACAGAGGATTACATGACTAACTATGTCAAATATCTAACTGACATGTTGAGAAAGTTTCACAGGCAGGTGGCTGACAGGCTCCCCCAGCCTGGTGAGGAGCCCACCCACCCTTTTCAGATTGGTGATAATGTACTAATCAAATCGCTTGAAAAAGATTCTTTGTCTCCCAGGTGGAAAGGTCCTTTCCAGGTATTAATAGTGACCAGAACAGCCCTGAGAGTACAAGGTAGAGCGGAGTGGATTCACGCTTCAAGATGTCGTCTCTCTCCTCTACCGGATGCTGGCGTGTGAAGGCAGTCACCATCATCGTCATTCTGGGTTTACTGTACCTGGCCAAGAACGCCCTGCTAGATGAAGCTGTGACAATCCCAACGACAGGTGGCGAGGGACCTCGCCCATCTGAGGGAGAAAATAAGGTGCTCTTATCTAAGAGCGCAGACGACTTGACCACTCAGGGTCCAGACCCTGAGGGCAAAACAACACCAACGGGCAAAGGAGTGCCTAGCGACAAGGACAGGTTGTATCCAAACACCACACAGACACTCAGTATGGTGCAAGAGACACAAAGAGAGAGAAAAGGAGGGAGAATAAGGAGGATTGTCTCCCTCCCTGATCATAAGTCAGAGACTATTGCCGTTAACTGCCCAAGTTCAATATGTGACTCATCTAACTGTATTATTGTGTTTCCTGTGTTCTCAGTTTACTCAACATGGGAGTTATATCCAGAAAACCAGTACTCTTGGTTCAGGGTCGCACCAGAGGGGGTAAGGATGGTTCTTAACACCATCGAAGAAATGCCCCCAGAACTGTGGTGTAGCACGATAGAACGGTTCGAGGCACTGATAAGGAAGGAGGTAAAATGTACAGTGCGGAAGCCAGATTACCGCATTCCCAATCTAGGTGATACTGCATGCACAGTTACTGGACCAAATAGCAAAACAAATGTTCCATCTACTCCACTTAAACAATCAGGAGGCGAGGTAGATTCTTCAAAAAAGGCCTTAATTACTCCTTATAAACAAACTAAAACTAATTCTGCAGTAAGTTTAATGTTAGACTACGCACATGAACGTAATGTTAGCAACTGTTGGTTGTGCCAAAATATGCCAGAATCAATGCATTCTCCTATGTTTAGCCCAATTCCTTTCACAAAAGCTGATTACGGTTTAGTAAACTGGAATGACATAGCATCTAGAATTAGCGATGAGGCTGGGGATTGTTACACTCCTTCCTACCCAATAGACTCTGAAAAACCTTTACAGTACAAGGGCTTAGTCTCTCTCATTGTTGATACAGTAAATAAAGATTACCTGCCTGACGGTTTCAAACGTTTGATGTTTTTAAAATTAATATATATGAAGAAATACGTTAACCTAGCTTTTGAATATAGATTCCAGTTAGCTCTAGCTCAGACTAATTGTTCAGCTAACTTTACAAGTCCAACATGTACAATGCAACCACACACACCCGCTTTGTTAGTGGAAGCGTTGGTAACAGTGGTGCCCTGGTTCGGCTCTAGGACAGTGGACTCCGTTGAGGTTAAAATACATGACTGTACGCAGCCAATACCCTTAGGCAAGCCCCCTACACGTGACTGCTCAGTATATGTTCCCCCAATTGTTGTGCATGAATGGAAGAATGTGTCCATCTGTTTCCAGAATGCAGTAGGATCTCACACCTCTCCTGATGTGGGACACAGCGACTGTAATGCCATAGTGAGAGTACATATGGCCAGAATTCCCCTCCCACAGAGAGTTTACTTAGTTTGTGGGGACCGGGCCTATGGATGTGTGCCATTTGATGTTTTTTATGGTACCTGTTATCTAGCCTACCTAATCCCTTTAATCCGTAAAGTAGAGGCTACTGAGATTGCAGCAATACTTCCCTCTCTACACAGGAACAGCAGGTCAATTACACAAGGACAACAGATAGCTAGCCTATTCTTGCCTTGGTACGGTATTTATGTTACTCAGCAGGAAATTGTCTCATTGTCTAAAGTGGTAGAACATCATTTAAATGTATCCAACACAGCGATGTTAGCTGAACACAAAGAATTGCAGGAAGTTAGGACAGTAGCACTACAGAATCGTATGGCGCTTGACCTCCTCTTATAGCTGCCCAAGGAGGAACATGCAAGGTGATAGGAAGTGAGTGCTGTTCTTTCATATCTGATGCCACACCTGAAGTTATGGACATGGCTCATGATACTGCCAGGGGAATAAAAGAATTGCATGAAACTCATGGGTTTACATTTGGGGAATTAAGTGGAACTTTTGGATCTTGGGGAGCGGGGCTGGTTAAATTTGTTGTTACTGTTTCAGTGTTTATCTTGGTTGTGCTAATCCTAGTGATCTGTTTGATCACTGTGGTTAAATTAGCCATACGAAGGGTTGCCAAGACTGCCCTCCAGGCCCCACAAAGGCTAGTTGGACATTCAACTGTACAGGACACAATATTAATGTACAATGCCGAGCTTCCGGACCCCTGGGTCTCCATCGTGATCTCCGACCTGTGGGTACCTCCATTCAGCGATTGAGATGTTGTTTAAAGTTGATATTCTGAATAAAGAACAGATGTTTTGATAATTGATTACAGTTGATACACTGGATTAAAGGACAAATGTCAGATTTTTCCTTTGCAGGTTGTGATACAAATAAAATGTCTGATTTTCCTTTTCAGATTTTGAACAAGTGTATTTGAATGAAATAAATGTATTACTAAGTGCCTTACTCTTGAATAAAGCGTAATGAAGTAAACGTAAAGTAATGTTAAAGATTGAGGACACTGTAACTTTACAGTTTACAGATTGATCGATTCATCACTGTGAATTTATACCTTAAACTAGGAACCTTAGCTGGATCTCTCATGATTCTGATTTATACCTCAATTGGATTTCTCATAATCCTAAATTATACCTCATTTGATTTCTTATAATCCTAAATTCTAATTGTGTTTTTTAATAAGTAATTGCCTTAAAGTAAATCTTTAAGATGTAAGCTGATTTAGAATCTGTGTTTGATGAATGAGATTAACTGAGTGATAAATGATAAAAGATCTTATTTTTGAAACATATATTTTGCTATAATATTTTGTACCCCATGTGTTTATTATTGTACCTTTTGACAAAAATGCCAAGCACTGAAGAGAGATGATTTTATTATGATTGACTGTGTTCAATCATGGTGATTGAAGTGTTTTTCAATCTTGTTCTATTTTTAATGTAATGAATGTATCTGAGCCCACCCAACTCTGAGGACGCCTATTGATTTTAAGTATTGACTGAAATATTCTTAGACTAATGTTAATTGGTTATCAATAGATTGATAAAAAGAGTGAATCTGTAAGAGAATATTTTCATCTGATCTGTTTATAGAATCTCTTATTGTTCCTTAGAGTCTGTGATACTGCAAACATCTGCTTGTAGTCAGTCAGAGACTTCTCTGTAGGTTGAGGTCACAGGTCAAACGCTCCGATATCCGTGGGGGGGGTTTGAGATCTAGCAGCATCTCTTTGAGACAAGCAGATCATTGTCTTGCATCGGCTATTGATTATACGCGGGCTTTCTGGAAGCCCGCCTCTCCTCGTGTTGGTTAGATGTTTTGTGTCTTTTGGTTCAGAGATCGCGGGTGGAGCACTGGGCATGTGTGAAACTAAGATGATCTCCCCGGCCGTATGTAATTAATGTACTGTGATCAATAAACTCTCGGTGCTTTTGGCTAACAACGGTTCCAGACTCCTTCATTCTACCTCAACATTGCAACAACAGAAGTTTACCTTCACAGCTAGAATGGGTGATCTGTTTGGTATTTTGAGCAAAACACTTAATCGACATGTTTTTTATATATTTTTACATATCTGAGACCTATGCTATTGCCTATGTGACCTTTAAGAAAACCGATTACATGTTCTCAAAAGCGGCAAATATAGATAATTAAAAGTGCTCAAACGATCTGTGCTTTCTTGTAGCTGTACTTGTTTAGGAGTTAATCAATGTGTTATTATTTATTGTTTAGGAGTTAATTAAACTGATTTATTAGTGTCATTAAAGGAATACTAGCAGCAATAGTCACCAACGAAAATTGTTTGGATGTATTAAAGCTGATTTAAATGTTTGCATTAAGCCTCTCTGTCAACTTTGAAATATGTTTTAATTATGTTTGTGTCCTCGTAAAAATACATCACATCCCAAACATACTTAATTATGTTGATTTAGAGCGGCTGAAATATCAAATGCAAACACAGAGCTCAGTTCTAATGAAGCAGTTTGGACCTTTGGTTGTAAAGTAAATTGAAATTAAGCCATTTGTCATTTAGTTCAAGGACTTAATGTGCTCGTAGGACATTGCAAAAGCCTTATAATTCATCACTTCACATCTCAGGAAAACAACATCCAATAACAAAGCTGCTGACCTAAGCATAGAGTCAGTCCCATTAAAGAAAGACAAACGACTTTCAAACAGAACAGGGTATTTATTTTTCAGAAGGGAAATATTTTGAGGGCGTCCACACCCTTTTCACCTAGTGTACACTCAGAAGCTACATTATAAATACAAAAAGGTGCATTTCATTTGCGATAATGCAGCCGTGTTCCCCTCCTTCATTCTCCTCTGCTGAGACCTTTGTGAACTATAAAAAGCACCAGCAGCAAAACCTTTGAGAAATAAAAAGCTTTTTTTTACGACATGCCCGTGCATTTTGGAGGCAGCAACAATAAATCTGCTCACAACAGATGTGTTTATTGGATCTCTGGGCTGCTGTTGACCATGTTCTACTTTCTGCTTTGTGATGATTGTTGCTGAAGGCTTTGGGGGGAAATCAGAGGAAAATATGGCACAACAAACCCAGAGAGAAACTGTGGATGTGTCTGAAATCAATCACTACTCAGTGGAAAAATACTGCAGTGCTTTTTAACATCTCTGTCCCTCTGTGGTCCAGTGGTGTGGTGTGTGTGTGTGTGTGGTGGTGTGTGTGTGTGTGTGGGTGTGTGTGTGTGTGTGTGTGTGGTGTTTGTGTGTTGGTGTGTGTGTGTGTGAGGCGGAGTGAGTGGAGTGAGTGAGCTGTGATGTGCTGTGTGCGATTTGGTGTAGTGAGGAGAGTGGTGGAGCTGAGGACCCCGCCGGCGCTCCGCGCTCGGCTGCGCGTAGCTGCTCGCGCGCGCGCGCTCTGCTCGTCTCTGATCCTCTCGGCTCGGTCGCGCTATAGAGAGAGCGAGCGTGTGTAGTAGTTAACGTAAGACATATCCAGTGTTGGAAGAATTACTCAGATCCTTCCCTTAAAGCGGGCTTGTACTGCTTTTGGGGTGATTTACATTTCAATATCAAGTTTATTTAAGGATTAATTCCTTCATTCTGGATCAAATTAGCAACTAAATGAAACCTAGAGAAATATGATAATGAGACACTGTATATAGTCTGGAGGAAGACTGCAGAGCACTTATAAATACAGATACATTATAGGGTTCAGGGCTTTTTGCATCCCAAAGTCCGATATTGTATGGAAATTGCTCCCAATGCCTTCTGCCACATAGAAAGCTGACCTCACAGCAGGAATACGAAATAAGCCAAAATTATGTAAAGGCAATTACACTCAAATAAAGGCTTTTCATTCATGAACATTGGGAACGCTGAGTAAAATGATAAACAGAAGTGAGAAATATTCTCCCATTTCTTTAGCTAAATATGATAAATATTTCTTTTTATAGCAGAGTATCTCTCATTTTCATAGCAGATTGCTGAGAGAGCAAAGCTTTATAACAAGGGAGGTTCAATTTAAGCTAGGACTGTTTATATTAATATCACATACAAACTGCAGAGCATGGAGCCAATAGGAAAAACAATACTGTGGCTGGAGATAATATAAGATTTGTTTTCTGCTATTAGGACTGCAGGCTTCAGATCTGCCATAAAGTACTGTGCAAAAACGTTATATAACAGTCTAAAGTCTGATAAGTACGATAGGAAACTGTTTACAACAAATCATGTTTTTACATATTTTATTTCAATGCTGTTAGCCCTGAGCTTTGCTTTAATTAGTTTGACGCAAGAACCACCAATACCAATTATATAGTCTTTATTTTGGATGTTAGCCTTTCCAGACTATTTTGACATGCACTAAAACCTTTATAACACACTACATGAAAGGGAAAACACCAAAAAGCATAATATGGCCTCTTTAATTTCTAGAGAGAAACCTACACCGAAAACATTTTTGCAAGAAGTTAAACAGAAAACAGCGTCTTATGCAACAAAATTACCACAATGTCTGCAGTATCACCGACCCTTTAACACTGTTTATACGGAACAACAACATCCCCCCCCTAACAAATCTCTCTGCTCTCCTTTCTTCATCTTCTTTTGAGCAGAACTCAGATTATCTTTTTCCATCTCACTTCACAAACCAGGCAAAGCTTCACATAGTATCCTCACAGCTAGTCGAGTAAATCCAGGGCTCAGCGTCACTCAGCCATTTTTCTCTTAACAGCTTCAATGGGCCAAACACTGAGAAAAAACCACATCAGGGGATTCCTGCACAACCTCCCTCCCTGCAAACAGCATCACATGCCCTCCATCGCCTCTGCCTTTTTGAAATGCCTTGCGGTACGTGACGCTGACTGTGTGTCAGAGGAAATCACTGAATCGTGTCCTGCAGGCTGAATGAATGAACGAGGCTTAAGGCCCTGTCACACTGTCCCGAAATTGACACCCGATGGACACACGATAAAGGAAATGTTCAAATTCGGCTGTGATCGTAGCAACATCGGGCCATTCGTGAGGGCATCTTAAGCCATCGTATGACTTCGTGAGCGGCAACTTCGTAAGGCACTCGTGAGGGCATCTTGTCAAATCGTGTCATCTTCGTGTTATCATCGGTGCATTCACCCTCACTCTGATCGGGGCGAATGCCCGATGGCACCGATGATAACACGATGCCCTCACGATGCCCTCACGATGGCCTTACGAAGGGCAAAATTGACACACGAATTCAACACGAAAATGAACCTTTGCAAGGTCCTTCGGCAATTTTTTGGCATGCCAAAGATTTTGCCACCGCTCGCGAAGTTGCTGCCGGAGCCTGAGAAACTCCACCGGCGGTCATACGATGGCTTAAGATGCCCTCACGAATGGCCCGATGTTGCTACGATCACAGCCGAATTTGAACATTTCCTTTATCGTGTGTCCATCGGGTTGTTTTATTGCACAACACAATCATGTAAATATATTATGTAAATAACCCAATTTGTGTTCTGTGAAACTAAAAAGGATATAATATATTATGTTGAAGGACAGTTGACAGGAAGTTGTTGTTGTTATGGAAACAACATTACGGAGAAAACGTAATATTTTCTACATATAATGATGGATAAAGTAAAGAACAAAGTCTGAAGATATCAGTACAGTATTGTAACATAATTGTTTTTGGTACTTTCATTGCAGTTGTATGTCTTAAATGTAATGTAAATGTTGCCTTCGTGTGTGGTTCGGGGCCATCTTCGTGCGAAATTCACAATTCCATATTCGTGTGTCCATCGGGAGTCAATTTCGGGACAGTGTGACAGGGCCTTTATTGAGAGCTGCAGGATAAACTGGGCAGAGGTCTGTGACATCCAGTTTGACCCTCGGCCACTTTGAATGACCTTCAGCAACCTAAACACTAAGAAAATCTGTACCGGGGATTTCACCACCGGAGGAGAGGTTATTTATTGTATTGGTCAAGCTTCAGGAAAATGTGTTTATGCATATACAGTAGGGCTGTGCGATTATGGCAAAAATCATAATCACGATTATTTGGTCAATAATTGATATCACGATTATTTTGACGATTATTCATTGACCATTTATTGAACTTTAAAACAAATAATATTTGACCAATAAACAAGATCAATAAATGTGTTGGAGCGCACTTCCAAAACCATACTAAACATATATTAATATGATAAATAAAAATAAATTAGACCAAAATAAATGAAATCAAATATGTTGCAGTGCACTGTCACAACCTACTGAAAACTCCTTAACATATAGCCAACATTTTGGTAAAACATATTCAACATATTCCACTCAGTTAAACGTTGAAGGCTGGCCAAGCGTCATGGTCCAGAAGTAACAGGAAATAAATGTTGAGCTACAATTTAAGACCAAATAAAAATGTTTAGGCCACCATGGTCACACCATGCTGGTAGGGCTGCTCGTGTCATCTCTTAAAGATTTTTTGCAAGAAATACCAGCCTGTTTTCATGGTCTGGTTTCAGAGATGAGCGCAGGCAGGTGACAATATTGCCACCTGTACTGAAAACCCTCTCTGAAGAGGAACTTGTGGCAGTGCTGCCACATATGACACAGGAAAAAAAGAAAAGACTCTGAAGAACCCTTTCTTTGCCATTATATAAAAATAGTGTTGCTACAAAAGTATAAATTAGGCTTACTAATAAGACAACTCAGATCTGAAGCTACACAGTAATCTGCTGCAGCAACAGTGCAATAAAAAAGACAACATTAATAGAATCAAACCCATTTTTTGTTGCATTTTATTAGAGTATACAAATAAATGCCTTTAAAATAGGATGCAAGCAACACTAGTTTCTGAACTGATAGACTATAATCAATTTAAACAGAACAGATATTAATGTTTGCATTCTTATACCATTTTGTACAATAATTATCATGAATAAATTCAAACAAACTAAAACTTACAGCAGATTAATAACGGTATCTAACTTGAGTTTTTATTATATCAAAAACTTGTTGAAATACTGCTATTATTTTTACTGTCCCAAAAAAGTGCGTCGCAGCCTCCAGGAAAGCTTCTTTCATAACTTCGCCGTCTTCGAAAGACTTCATGTGTTTCGCAAGAACGTGACTTGACACGATAAGATGCTCTGGTAGCAGCCTTGCACTTGTTGTTGTGCCTGGTGAAAATGGACTGCTGTGCATTTAGCTGTCCTTTCAGGCCCCTCCCCTTTTGGAGCGTAGGGCAGAATTAGGAGGGAATTCCGTCTCGTAGCGTTTGTGCACTGTTTTGAAATGCCGCTCCTAAATTACCCTTCTTCGATAAAGTCACGCTCGCATTGCAGATGAGACAGATGGACTTTGAATTGGAATAGATACAAAAATAATCATCCTCCCACTCGGAGTGAAAATTATATATTTTGGGCTTTTTTGCTTCTGCCATAATTGCGGTCTTGTGTGTGTGTGCACTGTCACTCCTGTTGACCATCCATGCTGTTGACACGGACAACGTCAGCGAACTAGTGCACTGCTCACCAGCCACGCCCCGACACATGGGGTGAGGCCGGCCAATCACAAAGCTTTGATGCGTTCAAGTGCATTATTCTGGCACGGGAACATTATGTTACAGGACATTAACGATAACACAGAATATTGTTGTTCTATTTTTAGACACATCTCGCGATCGACTGGGAATCTCCCCGCGACCCTTCTTTTTAACTAGTTGCTGCTCTTGTTCTGAGATCTTCGCTTGCGCTGAACACTCACAACACATGTCACTCCCACGTGGCCGAGTGGGCTTTTAGGGAGGGCGAAAGCGCACCCAGCAAAATAATCGTATTTTGTCAATTATGCTGTTTTCCTAATCGTCGCAAGCCATAATCGTAATCGCGATTAAAATACGATTAATTGCACAGCCCTACAGTAAACCAAAACAGCAAAGTGAAATCAAGTGCATCTTAAAATGTCTCTTATGAACATATGAATACCACAACATCCTGGAATTCACCATTAAAAACGCTAAAATGTCAACAGTGTTGTCAGCCATTTAGATAAAGGGCAGATATGTCAGAGAAGGTCAGAGAGCCGCGACTTAAATAGCAGATGACACCCAATAATGTCAGAAGACATTGACTAACCTTTGTCTTACGGGTGGTTTCTGGAGAGGGGAATATGTGTTGGCAGTTCACCTTGGTTGGGTTTTTCTCCCACAGTGTGACGATGCTGAGGTTAGCTTAACATGGAGGGAAATGTAATCTGCACAGTTTGAACAACAGTGTTTTCTTCTCACTGAAAGGCTTTCAAGTCATTAACATGTCTAACAGCTCCATTTGGGCAACAGGACCAATCGGTGGAAAGCGTTTTACATATACACCCAAATCAAGGGACAAATATATGAAGGCAAGCAAACAAATATCAGACACACCTCTATGAAAAATGCAATTGAATTCAACAGCGCCAAAAATACAACCGTTAAATAACACAGTCACATTCAACCGAACATAATACAACCCATACAACAAAGTTTTACACTAAACTAAAAGGTTAACTGTGTTTTATCCAGCACAAATTGGAATATGAGGCAATTCTAATTCTATATTACTTCTATTTAAAACATGATAAAATGGGTTTGGGGTGAAAAGCCGGATTTGGAAGCTTCCATTGCAAATCAGTCTTTCCACTTCTATTGACATGTTGCATAATAAACTTGAGGAATATTAGTCTATGTAAAGGACTGCAGGTGCATTGCTTTTGCAGCAAAGTGCTACCAAATCAAAGTTGGGGATGCTTAAACTTTTTGCAACACAGTTCAGCAACCAATCAGTAAACGACCCCTGTGACTCTGATATTTGAACCAACAGCACAACAAATGACATCCTCTTGAAACACATGAAAACGCCTCCTGGCTGCAAACAACTTGAATTCCCTGCAGCAGCTGCACTTTCCCACTTCTGGTTTTAGTGGGTGCCCATGCAATAAGTAGTAAAGGAATATTCCCCACATGGAGACTTAACCCAGGTGGTGAAGATGTGAAGGAAATACCTGAAGATATCTACATGCTCCCACTTGGTCAAATCATCCGCCAACATGGTCTCAGCTTCCACTCTTATGCTGATGACACACAGCTCTATCTCTGCACCAAACCGTCCACTCAGCTCCCCCCTCAATCCCTTGTCAACTGCCTACAGGACATAAAAAACTGGATGTCATCAAACCTGCTCAAAATCAACAGCAATAAAACAGAGCTCATGATTGTGGCTCCCAAGGCGCAGCTCCAGAAGGTTGGAGACCTGCTTCTCTCCATTGACGGCTGCTCCATCTCCCCGTCCACTGAATGACATCCAGAATGCAGCGGCTCGTCTGGTCTTCAACCTTCCTACATTTTCCCACACCACTCCGCTCCTCCGCTCCCTTCACTGGCTTCCGGTAACTGCTAGAATCCACTTCAAGACACGGGTACTTGCTTACCATGCTGCGAATGGATCTGGCCCTTCCTACATCCAGGATATGGTTGAACTGTACACCCCAGCGCGTGCACTACGCTCTGCATCAGCCAAACGACTCGCTGCACCCTCGCTGCGAGGGGGACCCAAGTTCCCATCAGCAAAAACACGTGGGTTTGCTATCCTGGCTCCAAAATGGTGGAATGAGCTCCCCATTGACATCAGGACAGCAGAAAGCTTACACACCTTCCGGCGCAGACTAAAAACTCATCTCTTTCGACTCTACTTCGATCGATAGAACTATTAACAAAGAACTGCTAACAAAGCACTTTTATACTAATAAAGGACTGGCTTATCTAAAGCCAGTTGAGTAGCACTTGAAATGTTTGGCTCTATGAAACCTGATGTACTTATATCATTCTGTTTTCTTCAAGGTTGTGTCTTCCTGGTCGAATGTACTTATTGTAAGTCGCTTTGGATAAAAGCGTCAGCTAAATGTAATGTAATGTAATGAAGTCCGCAATCTGGGAGTCATCCTGGACACCACCCTCTCTTTCCAGGCGCACGTCAAATCTGTCACCAAATCCGCCTTCTACCACCTAAAAAACATTGCCAGAATCCGGCTTCACTCTCTGACTCTGTGGCAGAAACCCTTGTACACGCCTTCATTACATCCCGTCTGGACTATTGCAATGAAGTCCTGTCCGGGGTTCCCAGCAAAACCCTGGATAGGCTCCAATACGTCCAGAACTATGCCGACAGGCTTCTCACCCACACCAAGCCATGGCACCATATCACCCCCACCCTCATCCACCTACATTGGCTGCCGGTCAAGTCCCGGATTCAATACAAAACACTCATCCTCACGTACAAGTCCCTCCATACCCTCGCCCCCCAGTACTTATCGGACCTCCTCCATCCCTACACCCCTTCTCGGAGTCTGCGGTCCTCAGACACGGGCCTGCTCTCCTTCCCCCGCTCTCGCCTCCGAACTGTTGGTGACAGGGCGTTCAGTGTTGCGGCCCCCACCCTCTGGAATGCACTTCTTGCCGAGATCAGTAATGCTGCCTCCCTGGACATCTTCAAATCATCACTAAAAACACACCTGTTCACCTTGGCCTTCGGGCCCTAGCCCTTTTCTGGTCCCCCGGCTTCCTTTATTTATTTATTTGGTTTGCCCGTTGATTGTCTGTTTGTTTTGTTTGTCCACCATGTACAGCGACCTTGGGTCCCTTGAAAGGCGCTATATAAATATCATTTATTATTATTATTATTATGAAGATCTGGGAGGATGTGAAGTAGAGCACAGCTTCTGAGGATGGAGGAAACCCTGGTTGATGGATATGATGTTACCAAGGTGAAGGATGAAGGCGTCAATTTCCCACTGAAACAGAAGCAAAGACAAAAAGGTTTAAAAGTTTGACAGTAACTGTTAGAACAATCTCACTCATCTCCAGCTTGAGCTTCAATCTCAGGATCCATGTATTTCTGATCCTCTCCAGAATGGAAGTAGTCATCACATACAGAGCATCAACTAGTTCCTGAACAGTGTCCTCCACATGCTGATATCCAAGAGAGGGAGTTACTCAGTCACAAGATGGAGGAATAGAAAGCAGTATTCAATGTTTACTTCAGATTAGCTCCACGTCAGAAATGAGCATGCTTGTCATATGTCTATCTCCATAGAGGCTGAATCATCATGTTAATCACATAGCTATCATCTGCCTCAAACAGTCCTGATGCTCTTCTGGGTAATCAGACATCCTGTCATGTTCACAGCTACAGTTGGGATACCTTTGTTATCATGTGGACTCTGATGTTGGAAGAGTACATTCTGTATTTTCCCAACAGCAACAATAAGATTAGAGAGTGGAACATCTTGAAGGGACAATGCATATTAATCAACATGAGCACTTAAGTCCATTGTGTTCGAAGCTTTTTTGACTTTTCTTAAACTTGTAAAATAGGCTGGCACAAACCCTCTTGTAAAACCATGACATTTTTGGAAAAACTTTAACAGTAACATTTGTGAAACAGTGATAGCCAATTGTCTATGGGGTGAAGTTGCAGGAGAGGGAGATTAAAGTTTTCCTGAGCTTAATTACACATTTAACACGAATGTGGCACTGGGACATAAAACATAAAACATCTGGTGCAGCTTCCTCCAAGTTTATGCTGCATTTCTCCCAAGAGACATCTTTCCTTCAGGCTCCAGATGTAGAACGTAAACCTGCTGGAGTGTGAGCAGTTTTCATTTGAAAAGCATCTTGTGCCACTCCACTGCCACTGAGGGGGGACATGAGTTTATTTATTTGACTTCCCTACCTGCAATATAACTGTAATAAGATGGGGATCATTGTCGACCTGGTGTGCACTTCAGGCAGGTTCGGACATTATTGATTATTTTGGAATATATTAATAATAAATGATACAAGAATTGATATGTAATAGAGAGAGACCTTTAATACGTAGACTGGAAAAAATGCTGCTGCAAAAACAAGTTAAACAATAATGAAAACAAGCTGTTTTCACTTGAAATAGCTAAAACAAATCTGTTAATAGAACAGGTGAAAATTAGCTTGGTAAGATTTCTTGAAATAAGAAGGGATATTTTGATACATCAGATCTTGTAATTAGCTGGGAGAACTCATTTTGAACTATGAACGAGAATCAGGAAATGTATATAAGCCGCACATGCTCCTAAGTGTTCTGTTCTCTGATGTTGGTTGGTGATTTTTTAATAAATATGTAAAAAGATATGTGTTTCATCTGAGATACAGTACAACTCAAAATAAGATGTTTTTACTTAACAAGATGATGCATTGTCTAAAAAAAAAAAAGGCCCAATATCTCACTGCAGTCAGGGCCGTGCCTGGCCAACATACCTCAGCTTGAGATAATGATTGCAAGATAAACTTTGTGAAAGAAGTTCACAGAGACATAGCAGAACTTTGCACAGAATAGCTTTAACAAATAACACTCTGGAAAGCACATAAGGACATCGTTCAGTGTTTGCACAGAGAGAGATGTGGAGCTGTGCTGATGCATCGACACAGGCGATTACAGATCACTGTAATCAAGAAGAGCTGGAGGACGGCAGCCAAAGTCCTGCTGGCTCCAAGATAACAGACCGAGGCTGTGTCCAAAATCACTCCTTATTTACCATTTCACTTTACTAAGTGCAATTTCTACCCTCTGACATGTTGTTGACGAGTCTGAACTCAGGGTGTAAAATTCCTTCCCACGGTGCAAATGACAAATTGAGTCTTAGACTATTAAACTTAAGTATGTACTTTATGCCCCTTGTAGCACTTTATGACTGCTTTTAGTAATAAAAGGTGCTTTACAAATCAAATGTATTATTGTTATTTGTATTAAACTACTTTTTGCAAACAAGTTTACAATGCTATGCACATTTTAATTTGTTTTATTTACTATTTTTGGGGATTTTGTGGATCAAATTGTGAAAAGGTTATCTTGTAAATGCAACCATTTTTTCAAATTAAATAAAAGCATGTCTATCAACTATAGATGTCTGTCCTTTGATGGTATTGTCATTGTCCACTTTGTTCTTATGTGCAATTGAGTTTCAAGGACACCTAATATGCAAAATCCCCTTTTTCATGTCTTTTATATCAACATGTCCTCTGTGTTCAAAACAACTCTGAAGGTTTCAGGACAAAAGATTCTCACTCTTTTTGTCCTGATCCATCGATATAAAAACCTGTCTGAAGATGAGCTGATCAGATCGGATCACTCTGGGATGTCACAGTGTTTTTGAATTGTGTACAGGCTAAAGACACAAACATGGACATAACAATAACATATAGGAGATGGCATTGCCATCTCAGAAAAAACAAAACAGAAGAAATATAGATACAGTCAGTAGAATCACGTCAACATTTCACAAATAAAAATAGGTTGACGACCAAATACCACCAAAAACACAACACAGGGTCACAATGTGCAGTGTGGTGAGAGATGCATGCAATGCTTGAAGCAGGCAATGTATGGACTCTAAATCATGTGAAAGCTGGACTGCTGTGACTGATGCACGCGCCAGAAATCTGCAATAATCTAATTAAAGGAAAATAATTCTGCAGCTACGGGAGAAGAGTTTTAGACGGTATCAATCACACATGATGCACATGTTACACAGTACTGTATGTAATATGGCTATTGGGGCACAATGTGTAATGAGCTGTGCAGCTAATGGAAATTGCAGCCGGTGGCTAAAATAAAACTGTAGCCGCAGTTTCATTGTGTATACGGAAAACTATGTATATTTAAGTGTTACTTTATGAAAAGAAAATTCACAGAAGTTGTGAAGATTTTCATGAAGAACAAATATTCTATTTTAATACTGAGGGTACGAATCTTATGCTGCAAAACAATGCATTGAGGAAATGTTAAGTTACCAATGTATAGGAGTGTTATTGCCCTCGGGCAACACTGAGAGAAGGAACCCCGCTGGAACGTGCCACAGAAACCAATTGGTATTGAAACTGATTTATTTAGGAATATGCAATATGTGAGCACAATGTGAACTTAAAAAATACCATGTTTTCTTTGAGAATAAGCTTATTATTATATGAATTTGAAGCTAAAATTGGAATACAATAACTGCCGCACTAGCTTCCAATTTGAAAAGCTAATCCATCTTTTACAAAATGTGAATAGCAAATATAAAATTCATCCTTTGAAGAACTCATGATTACTCCTTGGTGATGTGTCTTTTAACAATGAAGTATTCAGGCATGCTTAATTTAAAGGTTTAATAATGCATATCTTTCCACCAGGTTTGTGTTTATTTCAGCAGACCGATATGTTCAGAGAGATTGCACTTTTCGGAACTGAGAGACATTTTCTAAAGCTGCAGGGGAAGTGATGTCGTCTTAATTTGAAAACATTGTACCTCCTGGAAGTGAGATAACAACGCCCAGCTAGAGCACGTTATGTTATAACAGCACTACTCGCCATCTAACGCTTACATTGGTTTCATCATAAAAGCACATTTAATATGCATTAAATATCGTAGCGCTCCTGTGGGAATTCTCTCCTAACAGGCTGACCCTTTCCTGCAGAGTCAGCATGCTGCAGGAACGTCTGGCCATATGGAACGTGTTGGGGGTGCGAAGGATTGCCAACCAACATGGATGTATGAAGATAAGGTGCACCACATGGAGAGGGAAAGTCATTTGGCAACAGGGTTTTTCGATCCAGTGCCAAATGTTTTATCTCTGAGGTGATTTATCTTCATCTGGTCCCAAGCCTTTACTCTAAGGCAGTCTGTCAAGTCTGGAGAGCAGAGCACAAAGGACCCTTCAAACAAAAGTCCATCATTGGCAACTGAGCGGAGCTGGGCGAAACAAGGCAAGAAAACAAAACTCTCTCAGAAAATAAGCATCCAAAATCATCAAGACTCTGACAACTAACAGCAAAACCAGAATTTAAATGCAGACAAGACTAATCACAAGACAAAGGGGCACCAGAGAAACACAACCAGGTATTCAAACAGAAGGGAACACAGAGACAGGAAGAAACAAGTTATTTCCTTACATAAATATTATGGTTTCATTTCCTCATTATATGTTAACCTTTATAAAGGGTGTGAATAGTTTTTTTTTTTTCTTCCTTGTGTGTGGGTATGTACACACGTATGTGTATGTGTATAATGTGGGTATACGTATGTGAGTATATGGGTACAAGACAGTATTACTGTTACTATTCTTTATTCCCTTATCTATACATTTTCTTTTAATATTATCTTCTACATTACTTTACTTTTACCTATACATGTATCTATTTTATTTAGTTAGTTAGTTAATTTACCGGGAGGGGGGGAAAGGGGAAAAATAAATAAAAATATTGACTGTATAAATGTAAACTCATTGTGCCTGACTCAATAAAAAAATATTTAAAAAAAATAAAGGGTGTGAATAGTGTCTTGGTAATCGATAAAAACGTACCAGATTGTACTGCATATCTTGTAGTACAATCATACAGTACATATTAAGTCATCATGAGTACATTTGTGCTTAAAAGCTTTACTTTATAGGAAACAGGATGATTTAGCTACCACCGGTTAATATATATATATATATATATATATATATATTTGAAATAATAATGTTGAAATGAGACAAATACAAACACAACCGGGGGAGAAAAAGGTTAATCTCCGTTATACCCATAACTAAAAGCATAGTATTTAGTATTCGTCTGAAAGAGCCCAGTCTGCTCTGATTGGTTAGCTGGCCGGCTCTGTTGTGATTGGTTAACCGATTCGAGATGTCCCGCCCCCTTAGCCTATCACACAATTCAGCGATATATTTTACAATTGTTCGATAACTAAAAAATAAAACCTTTTCTTACGACATTACAGTACATTTTCTTTAGCTGATCCAAAGCCACTAACAAGAAGTGCAAACAACCATGAAGATACACATTTTGTTGTTCTGTTTTCTATTAACCAAGTTGTAGTTAATACCAAACCCAAATCTGGGTTTTTACAGAAACCTGGTTAGAAAGCGACCAACCTGCTGTTCTGTTTGAGATGTTGCAGGGGTTCAGTGAGCGTGCAAGACCTGCAAACATAGTACCTTCTCCAGTTCCTCACAAGGTCTCATGGTCTCAGGTGATTTCCCTTTTCTCCTACATTTTTATTTCACTTATTCCATTGGAAAACCAACAGAGAATAATACATTTGCAGCATGAATCCCATCAGCCTGTTGGTTTCTGCTTCTGACCCCGGGACACATTTTATACGAGCACCCAACTCATCTCTCATTTATAGATCCACCTTCAGGTCCAGAGAGAGCACCAGTAATATGATTAAATTCATGAAGCACCAGTACACACACCCCCACACAAACACCATTATCAGTTCTTAATAAGGCTTGTTATGGCGTCCTTAGGGAGCTTTTAAGCAGCTCGTAACTGATGTAGTTTCGCGAAAAAAGCACTTCGACATCAAAGCTAAATATGAGAGATGTCACACAGTGTACTTTCCTCCTGCACATTTGATTCTCAGATTTCTCCTTTTTATTTGTGTTTTTATTGCCAGTCCTCCCAAGCTCGACACCTTTACCCAAAACAGAGTGCAAAAAGGGCTCAGTATGAAGATGTATTAATGTCAGTAAAACGGTTATGCTGCACAACACTCTTTGAATCTTGAATCTCATAGCAATTCAAGCTTTTTATTCCCCAATAACCGTTCATCACAGGTTTAAGAGCGTGTTCTCTAGCTGTTTCTGTCTGCCGTATACCAAAATGGCCTCTAATGTTGGCTCAAGATTTTATGTGCGATGCCTGCAGGCCATGTTAAAGAAATCATGAGCATAGTAGGCTATATATTAAATCAAAGCCACACTAGAAGCACTTTGTACTCTTTTGATCATGATCCTGAGTGCTGCACCACATGCTGCTGGTTCTGTGATGCTGTCTTTCTGAACATGCTTCGATTACATAGTTAGTTTAAGTAATGCATGCTAACAATTGGGCTCTAGAATGAAATGCAAAGTAGGCCTACAGGTAAACACTGACACGATGATGGTACTGAAAGGTTAGAGCAGGGGTGTCAAACTCAAGGGCCGCAACTTCCTTTTCTGTGGCCCCACAAGAGCTTGCAAAGAATATAATATGTTTATTATACGGTTACATGCCAGGTTACAGAAGCACGTTGCGCATAAACGACATGTCCCACAATGCATCTCAAATTAGATTTTTTTTTCACAGAATTTGACTTTTTTTGTCAAAATATGCCTTTTTTCTTAAAATTAGCATTTTTCTCAAAAATTACTTTTTCAAAATATGACTTCTTTTTTTTTGTTTTTCCAGAATGTGGCTTTTCTTTTAAAATCATATTGTGACATTCTCACTGAAGAGACTTGCAATGATTTGCCCTACACTTGCTTTCAAACGTAGTTAATTATGAAGTTATAATAATCCAATGCAGAGGCAATAATATAATACATTATTTTATATATATTCAATATTTATTTATGTGTTTTTGGTCTTAAAGTTACAACCGGCCCTTTGAGTGCAACCATAATACTGATGTGGCCCGTGATGAAATTGAGTTTGACACCCCTGGGTTAGAGGATCATCAAAAGTAATTAAAATCCATCCTGAAGGTGAATGTGTGCATAGTAAATGAAGTTATTATCATTATCCAGTGATTTCATATACATTGTTCTGAAAAGGGTTTTTCTGCATAAGAAGAACTTTCTGTTTGGGATCTTTAAGTATATTTGGATGCTTATACCTTTGTGATTAAGTTAGAAAATTAATGCCAGACTTTTACTTGTAATAAAGACTTTCTACATTGTGATACTTCCATATTTAGTTCTTTTTAAATATGGTAAATGGACTGTACTTATACAGTATAGTGCTTTATCAAGTCTTTACGACCCATCAAAGCGCTTTACATACTACATGTTATTCACCCTTTCACACCTCGTTCATGGTGAGCAGTCACTTGCTCTGGGAAGCTAACATTCACACACACTGGCCATCGGGAGCAACTCAGGGTTCAGTATCTTGCCCAATAATACATCGACATGTGGACTGCACGCGCTGGGATCAAACCCACAACCTTCTGATTGAAAGACTACTCCCTCGGCTGTGGCTGCGACACAACCAGAAGATTCAGGGAGTCACAGGGCGACTAGAAGAATATAAGATCCTAGTATTTCTTCCTCCACCGTTAGAAGGTAACACCATATTTTTTTCTGACAGGAAGACAAATGCAACGCAGAGAAAACATTATGGATCTCAGTGAGAATCTGAATTAGCCGGATCAGAATACAATTTGTCTTCAGGTGAGGAAGATATAAATAACATATGGCTTACTGAGGGATTATAAGCAGAGAGATTGATTGCTCTGTATGGCAGGGCTTTAATGGGACTGCACTAACTGGATTAGATGTATGTTTCTTGTTCCTATAACAGGGGCCTTTATGTTGTCATGTTATTAATGGATTGATCATATCTCCAGGTTAGATACGTAGGAAGTGAAGGATTCATTCAACACGAGAAACCATCGCAAGCAACCACAGCCTTCAGCTTGACCCTAATAACAACTGGTAGACGAGAAAAATCAATATCAGGCTCCCCAAAGTGTTTCCTGCTGCAACACGTACATTCATCTCGTTTCAGGTCAGCAGGGAAGCCACAAGAAACCGAGACTAAAGATCACCTTCAACTGAGATACGGGATTGTCCCACTCTCAATAGGTTCAAAGGTCAACTCAGAGAATGGTTGAGAAACAAACAGAAAATGCACTTTAACACAGGGGTATCTCCTCTTGCACTTTACATGTCGTCGCTATATTGTATTATCATGTCATAAATACTTGTGTATGCTGCTCTTGTTCTTTTGCATATCATGTATTTTGTTTTTGCTATGTTTGTAAAATGTAAACTTCTTAAATGTTTTATGTGAGGGACTGCAGATGGAAATTAGCTCAAAGCTAAATCTGGCACTGCAACGCTTGACACATTTTAATGTTTTAAGTGTTCATTACTGTGCATTGTCCCTGCCAAATAAACGATTAAATAAATGGGAATTACTCTGTGCAACCATAAGCGCTACTTCATTTAACCACTATTTCAGGCATTTCTGAAGAAAAAAAATCTTGATATTATTGTTTTTCTGCTATTTTACAACCCGACATCTCTCTATACACAAGAGAACATAATCAAGACTATTCCACAACTGTGCTTTACTCTGAAATGCATTTAATTAGTACCATTATTTTCCCTTTGAATGTGTCTTTGTTATATCTTACCCAGGGGTAAGAAACATTGTGGCGCTGATCTTGTATATAAGATACATGAATTATTGTGAGAACATGGCGCCCGTATACAAGATGTCGCCGCGGACGTAAACATCAACGCGTCATCAGAGCTCCGTAAAAATAAAGCTATCTGCCGTCGGATGGTCTATTTGATACGATTTTCATATTATTGCAGAAATTATACCCTTTTTGACAAACAGAAATATGGTTTACTGGCATCACTTTAAAGTTTAATATTTTACGGGGAAAATCGACATTTTGGTAGGAGGGCGCAGCGCCAATGTTACCCAGTTTAGACAAAACCCTGTTTTACCTAATTTAACCCCATTGTTAGGACTTATCAACTTATTGTTTAGGGATCATTTAGGGTAAGATTACATTAGTTTTAAGGGTATTTGGTTAGTGTTTATAAACTTGTATCAATTCTGTATAACATGACATTTCTCCAAATAAAAACGTAAGTAAGACACATTTTAAAAACGTGGTTTAGTGTCTACTCCAGGGTTGTCAAACTCAAATACACAGTGGGCCAAAATAAAAACTGTGGTACTAGTCGAGGGCCGGACTGGTTCAATGTTTATTGTGAAACTTATTGAAATGAACTTATTGCACATATGGAATCTTGGTGTTATATTTGATTTATCCTTTAACGCCCACATAAAATCAATTTCAAGGACCGCCTACTTCCATCTACGTAACATTGCAAAAATCAGGCATATCTTGCCTCAAAACGATGCAGAGAAACTAGTCCATGCATTTGTTACTTCAAGGCTGGATTATTGTAACTCCTTATTATCAGGCTGTACCAAGAAGTCAGTCAAGTCGCTTCAGCTGATTAAAAATGCTGCAGCTCGTGTACTAACCAGAGTTAGGAAAAGGGACCACATTACTCCTGTTCTGGCTGCCTTACACTGGCTCCCTATAGAACACAGGATAGAATTTAAAATGATTCTCGCCTACAAAGCCCTTAATGGGCAGGCGCCATCTTACCTTAAAGAACTCATTATACCCTACTGTCCTATTAGGGCATTGCGTTCCAAGAATGCAGGGTTGTTGGTTGTTCCTAGAGTCTCTAAAAGTACAATGGGAGCCAGAGCCTTTTCTCATCAAGCTCCACATTTGTGGAATCAGCTTCCAGTTTGTGTTCGGGCGGCAGACACCCTATCCGTTTTTAAGAGTGCGCTTAAGACCTTCCTTTTTGATAAAGCTTATAGTTAGGGCTGATTAGATTCAGCCCCTAGTTTTGCTGATATAGGCTTAGTTTGTCGGGGGACATCTTCCTTCTCTCTCTGTCTATACCTGTGTACTCTCATGTTCCGATTAACCCAGCTTCCTCAAATTTCTTTCTTTTTGGTGTCTATATACGCCGGGATCCGGAGTCATGGATGATCCTGCGCTCCTCTGTCCTGGATCGCGAGCCCTGGATCTTGAGTCGTGGCTGTGGTCCTGGATCATAGGTCCCTGGATGGATATCCTCGTGGATTCATCTTCCTATTATACACACATGCATTTCCAAACATTTGGACTACCTACGTTGCAAATGTATTATCTTTTCAATTTACACACGGCATCTATTGCACGTCTGTCCGTCCTGGGAGAGGGATCCCTCCTCTGTTGCTCTCCCTGAGGTTTCTCCCATTTTTCCCTTTAAACTGTGGGTTTTCTCCGGAAGTTTTTCCTTGTACGATGTGAGGGTCTAAGGACAGAGGGTGTCGTATTGTCATACTGATATTCTGTACACACTGTGAAGACCACTGAGACAAATGTAACATTTGTGATATTGGGCTATATAAATAAACATTGATTGATTGATATTAAACCTGTAACTAACAAAGCTTAAATGATTGCCTATAAAAACAACATTAAATAATCAGTTGCATTCATTTCTTATGGCTCTATCTGCAGCCTTTCCAGTC
The DNA here is from genome assembly GCF_902827175.1 of Gymnodraco acuticeps. NCBI lineage: Eukaryota > Metazoa > Chordata > Actinopteri > Perciformes > Bathydraconidae > Gymnodraco > Gymnodraco acuticeps. The sequence goes on along the minus strand of NW_022991064.1, from coordinate 1,545,449 downwards.
ATTTCTTATGATTACATTTTCCACAGGCCAACAACAGCTTCAAAAAAACTATTTCCCTCAAAGAAAAAAACAAACTTGCCCTGTTGTCGTGAGAAAAAAAGTGCAGAAGGAAACATCCATGTAAACTCAGTGTGCTGCTCTGTGATGCTAGCTCAAGCCGATACTTGGCATCTCACCTTGGGTGCAAGTCCATCAATGTTTGGGCTCAGGCTCTGAGCTGAGGAGACCCTCACGTAACATTGCAAAAATCAGGCATATCTTGCCTCAAAACGATGCAGAGAAACTAGTCCATGCATTTGTTACTTCAAGGCTGGATTATTGTAACTCTTTATTATCAGGGTGTACCAAGAAGTCAGTCAAGTCGCTTCAGCTGATTCAAAATGCTGCAGCTCGTGTACTAACCAGAGTTAGGAAAAGGGACCACATTACTCCTGTTCTGGCTGCCTTACACTGGCTCCCTATAGAACACAAGATAGAATTTAAAATTCTTCTTCTCGCCTACAATGTGTTACGGCCCCCGGCAGAGGAGTAGTCGACGGGACCTCCAACGGGACAGGACATGGAGTTGGCAGGACCCCCAGCGGAACCTCCAACGACCAGGACATTGGGTAGGGACTTGAGACGTGACTCGAGAGGAGACTCGAGAGGGGAACTAGAAAGGGGACTAGAGGAGAGACTAGAGGAGGGACTAGAGGAGGAACTAGAGAAGGGAACTCGAGAGGAAACTCGCGAGGGGAACTAGAGAGGGACTCGAAGAGGGACTAGAGGAGGGACTAGAGAGGGGACTAAAGGAGGGACTAGAGGAGGACTAGAGGAGGGAACTCGAGAGGGAACTGGAGAGGGGACTCGAGAGGGAACTGGAGAGGGGACACGAGAGGGAACTCGAGAGGGAACTGGAGATGGGACTAGAGAAGTGACCTGAGGAGAGGACTAGGGAAAGGACTAGAGAAGGGAACTCGAGGGGGACTCGAGAGGGGAACTAGAGAGGGGACTCGAAGAGGGACTAGAGGAGGGACTAAAGGAGGGACTAGAGGAGGGAACTCGAGAGGGGACTGGAGAGGGGACTAGAGGAGGGACTAGAGAATTGACTAGAGGAGGGACTTGAGTAGGGACTAGAGATGGGACTAGAGGAGGGACTCGGGAAGGGACCAGAGAGTGGACTAGAGAAAGTGACTAGAGGAGGGACTTGAGAAGGGACTAGAGATGGAACTCGAGAGGTGACTCGAGAAGAGACTAGAGATGGAACTCGAGAGGTGACTCGAGAGGGGACTTGAGAGGTGACTCGAGAGGGGACTCGAGAAGGAACTTGAGAGGAAACTGGAGAGGGGACCTGAAGGAACTTGAGAGGAAACTGGTGAGGGGACTCGAGAGGAATCTCGAGAGGGAACTCGAGAGGAGACTCGAGAGGTGACTTGAGAGGTAACTCGAGCGGGGACTCGAGCGGGGACTCGAGAGATGACTTGAGAGGGAACTCGAGAGGACTTGAGAGGGGACTCGAAAGGGGACTCGAGAGATGACTTGAGAGGGAACTCGAGAAGAGACTCGAGATGGGACCTGAGAGGGAACTCGAGAGGAGACTTGAGAGGGAACTCGAGAGGGAACTTGAGAGGGGACTTGAGAGGGGACTTGAGAAGGGTCTTGAGAAGGAACTTGTGTCGGTCGGTACCGACAGGACACAGGGAGCTGGCGTCGGCTGGAGAGCCAGCAGGAGACGAGGTGCTGGAGTCGGCCGGTACGCCGACAAGACTCGGGGAGCTGGCGTCGGCTGGGGAGCCAGCAGGAGAGAGGTGCTGGAGTCGGCCGGTACGCCAGTCCTGGAGCCGAAACTGGAGTCGGGACCATGGCTACTGGGGCCGGTACTGAAGCCAGAATCATGGCTGTAAGGTCCGGTTCTGGAGCCGGAAACATGGCTGTAAGGTCCGTTTCTGGAGCCGGAAATATGGCTGTAAGGTCCAGTTCTGGAGCCGGAAACATGGCTGAATGGGCCGGCTCTGGAGCCGGAATTGAAGCCAGAATCTTGGCTGTAAGGTCCGGTTCTGAAGCCGAATCCATGGCTGCCGGGACCGGTTCTGGAGCAAGGACCATGGCTGCTGGGGCCAGAACTGGGTCTGGAACCATGGCCCTTTGGGCTCGTGCTGCCAACCTGGCCTTGCGACTCCTTCCTTTAGGAGCCGTTTGGAGGCTCCGTGGACCTCCAAAGGCCAGACGAGTACCAGCGAATGGCTCCTGGACTGTAGCAAACACTGGGTGAGAAGCAGGGGCTGACGCCAGACGGACCACACCGATGCGTGTGGTATCAAAACGGGAGTTGGGAGGCCTGGGGCTGTCAGGCAAGGGATAACACACCGTGAGAAAATCTAAATCCTGCCCGATAAGAATTTAACCAAGCCTGGCTTCTCCATAGTAATCCGGCGTGCCTCTGCCAGAACAGCCTCTCGCTGCTGAACCCTGGACGCTCCCAACCATCGATACGAGCAGTCATCCGAAGCAAAGGAAAACTCCAATAGCTCCTGCTCAAAAGGATCTGCTGGGCCCATATTTTGGTCGGGTTGTAATGTTACAGTGTGTGTAGGAAGCAGGACCCAAATGCAGATTTAAGTGACAAAAATAGTTCCTTTATTTCAAGGCTATATATACGTACAGACAGAACAGGACACTCACCGAAGACCACGTCAATACACAAGACAACCCGACAAAGAGAGACAGAAAACCCAGAACTTAAATACACCCAGGACTAATCACATAAACACGAGACAGGTGAGGAGGGAGGAGAAAACACAGAGGTACCAGGTGAACACAATCGGGTAATCGGGGAGGGAAACAGACAGAAAGCAGACAGGCAGGAAACGGGGGTGAACACTTTACAAAATAAAACAGGAAACCCAAAGATAGAAAAAGACAAGAAAAACACCAACACAGACAGATCCTAACACAAAGCCCTTAATGGGCAGGCGCCATCTTACCTTAAAGAACTCATTATACCCTACTGTCCTATTAGGGCATTGCGTTCCAAGAATGCAGGGTTGTTGGTTGTTCCTAGAGTCTCTAAAAGTACAATGGGAGCCAGAGCCTTTTCTTATCAAGCTCCACATTTGTGGAATCAGCTTCCAGCTTGTGTTCGGGCGGCAGACACCCTATCCGTTTTTAAGAGTGCGCTTAAGACCTTCCTTTTTGATAAAGCTTATAGTTAGGGCTGATTAGATTCAGCCCCTAGTTTTCCTGATATAGGCTTAGTTTGTCGGGGGACATCTTACTTCTTCCTTCTCTCTGTCTATACCTGTGTACTCTCATGTTCCGATTAACCCAGCTTCCCCAAATGTCTTTCTTTTTGGTGTCTATATACGCCGGGATCAGGAGTCATGGATGATCCTGCGCTCCCTGTCCTGGATCGCAAGCCCTGGATCTTGAGTCGTGGCTGTGGTCCTGGAACATAGGCCCTGGATGGATATCCTCGTGGATTCATCTTCCTATTATACACACATGCATTTCCAAACATTTGGACTACCTATGTTGCAAATGTATTATCTTTTCAATTTACACACGGCATCTATTGCACGTCTGTCCGTCCTGGGAGAGGGATCCCTCCTCTGTTGCTCTCCCTGAGGTTTCTCTCCCATTTTTCACTTTAAACTGTGGGTTTTCTCCGGAAGTTTTTCCTTGTACGATGTGAGGGTCTGAGGACAGAGGGTGTCGTATTGTCATACTGATATTTTGTACAAACTGTAAAGTCCACTGAGACAAATGTAACATTTGTGATATTGGGCTATATAAATAAACATTGATTGATTGATTGATTGATTGATTGATTGATTGATTGAGGATGGAGTGAAGGTGTCAGGACCTCGACACAAACTGATGAACCCAAATGCACGACCCAGAGACCAAGTCTTGAATATAAAAAAAAGGTATATTTATTTTCACAGTTCAGGTAATTCCTCTTAACAGAGCAGGTGGTGGAAATAACTAAAAGCGCTCTCAAGGAGGAAAAAACTAGCGTAACAAAAAGAGGACTTAATAAAAACTTAAGCCTACAAAAATAAACAAAATAACAAAACCTGACATGAGTGAAAGTGATCCTTTCTGAGCTGAGGCTTGGCACGACCATTCGGGAAACAAACAAGACGAACTGACACAGGACAGGGGAGAGACAGGACTATTTAAACATGAGGCGAGTGGGAACAGGTGGAAACAATCAGGGGCGGGGCAGAAACTGATGATGGCGGGAAAAACACAAGGGGTGGAAGAAACAGGGCCTGAAATGAAAGACAAGAGGTAAATACAAAACAAAACAGGAAATGACAGACAAAATACATAAAGAAAACTAACACATTTGACGAGACACAACAGAAGCTGTGCGTGCAATATACCGGCGGGCCAGATCTAATAGTAATTAGAAATTATCCTGCGGGCCGAAATGAAATCCACCACGGGCCGGATTTGGCATGTATGGTCTACTCTCAGGCTTTATCGCATGTCTCTATGTTATAAAATTGAAGGAAAGAAGTGAAATAATGGTGAAAAGTCGAGGCCTCTCTTTAATAAAACCTTTTAAATGCTCCAACTGTTCAAAACTCTCATCATCTATCACTTTCCTGTGGAGAAGTCATTTAGAATTTGTACACTGAGTATGAAAATTCAACTTTTAACTGCATTTTAATGTCTTATGGAATAAAAGGCAAGTCATTAATTTGTGTATCCCCTCCTTGATTCCTTTTTAATTACGACATCAATTATATAAGCAGGTTACAATTTAAACTCCTGCTTCATGAATGGCTTTATCCCAGTTGTGCAGTTTTTATCCGTGGGATATCATCTGTGGGATACAAAAGCTTGTTTTGCATGTGATTACGATAACTACTTTAACCTTTACAGTAAGTTGTTTGAAGATTGACTCCTGGCCACACATTATAAAATGATGGCAAGTAAAAGTGTTTTGTCTTTGACCCTGCAGGAAACATTTTGAATAAGCAATTTGTATTTCCTGCCTCTAATTTGAAATCCTCAGACTTTTTCGTTGATGCAGAATGAGGTTGGCTTTGTCTCACATGACTTGCATTTTCACTTCCTACAATTAATCACACCATCTTTGACCTTTACAATATAAGTTAGCCTTTTTCCGAGCACATTATGCAGAGTTCATAATGTAGGAAATTACTTTTTAAAGTTCATTTCAGAGTCACGCAGCCTAGCTAACACTATCCATCAGGACTGACTTGACTCTTAGGAGCAACCTTGTCTTCTGCAGAGGATCATCAGTAATTGCTTGTAAATGTACCAAACCCAGTTTAAATGTCCCAGAGGTTTCTGTAAATCAAATGCAGTACAGTAATACCCGACTTCATGTTGGTTGCTGGTCTTTGTGCACTTACTGTATATGAACCAATTAGTGCTGCAGCGGGGGTCCAACTCAAACCATTTAACTGCTAAAATCATTTTACAGCCCATCACCAATAAGACCCCTGCTGCAGAGAAAAAGATCATTCAAAAGGATCAAGAGATCAGGCTATAGAGTTCTTGTGTAAAGAGCTGTTATCATTAGCACAGACTGTACTATACATGCAGGCGCAACACAAAGCATGTTCCTCCCTTTTCTCACTAATTGATGCGTTTATCTCAATCAATAGCGACTATTAATCGAAAGAAAAGATGGAATAACATCTCAATTAGATCACGTAATTACATTTGCTGACTCAGAGTACAGAACGACACAGGTAACCAAACAACTATTAATGTTTTTTGAGCGTTCAAACTTTTTCAGAGAGTCAAGAGTTCGACATAGTATTTGATATCATAGGGGTTCAGATACCAGCTCTCTGTCAAACATTATATTGCTAAACAATGACTCCTCTCTTTTATAAAACTTGCTTTCGCTGGATTAACTGCAGCCAAAAAAAGCCTTATCACCCAGTGGAAATCTCCATATTCCCTATTTATTAATTTATGGAAATCTTGAGGCGATTAAAAGAGCTGCTCACCTGGTTATAGCCTTCTTGCCATGTGCCATGTGCCATGTGCCATGTGCCATGTGCCATGTGCCATGTGCCATGTGCCATGTGCCATGTGCCATGTGCCATGTGCCATGTGCCATGTGCCATGTGCCATGTGCCATGTGCCATGTGCCTTGCCTTGCCTTGCCTTGCCTTGCCTTGCCTTGCCTTGCCTGCCTTGCCTTGCCTTGCCTTGCCTTGCCTTGCCTTGCCTTGCCTTGCCTTGCCTTGCCTTGCCTTGCCTTGCCAAATACGATTGAACATACTCACAACTTGATGTATGGAAAGATGATTAGGAGAAGACTCAGTGCCAAACTAATACAACGAGATATATAAATAAATAGTGAAAGGTGATGTTGAATTGTGAGTGAACGGATGAATTTGTCTGATTGAAAACAAACTAAATCTATTTGTACAATGACAGAGGGGAAAAATAGGGAAGGTGGAGAGGATTTGCCATTATTTATTTTTCTGTATCATATTTGTAAAATGTGCACCTGTCTTTGCGCAAAAAGTTTGGGCATAAAACAAAATGACGAGCGTCTCTTCTTGTTTATCTTCTTCTTCAGCCAATACGGCGTTAGCATAGCAAGGATGTGTCCAAAATATATCTGTTCTCTCATTTTACATACTGTAAACTGATCTATCACTGACAGTGTAGTGTAGTTATCTGCCTTTTTCGGGGTTCCTAATCATTACAAATCTTTGTGAATGAACATACTCTAAATAAGTCAATGCTGGGAGAGAGGGAAATAAGAAGAGGGGAGTGTGAAGAGGACGTGATTTAAGAAAAATTAGCCGTTAAAAATGAAAGCTGGATTAATTATTGAGTTGTGAAAATACAATAAATATGTCTCTGTTTGAGAGGTGAAATTACTTTGTAGTGGTGGCAGAGTCCAAGACCCTTCATTTATCATTGCTGTGCTCGATACTGCCTCGCAGAATACAACATTTACGAGTAATGAAAATACACACACGCTGCACACACACACACACACACACACACACACACACACACACACACACACACAACACACACACACACACACACACACACACACAACACAACAACACACACACAACACACACACACACACACACACACACACACAACACACACAACACACACACACACACACACACACCACACACAACACACCACACACACACACACAACACACTACACACACACACACACCACACCCACACACACACACACACACACACACACACACTGGAAAACAGAGCCAATAAATTCATTAACATCACCGATATTAAAAATGACATCCAGGGCTCAATTTTACAAGCAAGATGGCCAGCAGAGGAATGTCTCAGGATTATTGTAAAACCTCGCCCCTCTCTAAATTGATTTGTTCTGCTTGCCATCACAACATAATACAGAGGTAGTCTGGAATCAAATTACATGGAATGAATATGTTTTTTTGACAACTAAAACAAATCAAAAATGGAGGATCAGAATATTTAAGATTCAACTCCACTGTCTCCGGTGAGGGGAAAGTGAATTTAAGACCTATTTATGAAACCGTTTTGATAGTGTGTGCCATGATTATAAATGAGGAACAAGCACTTTGATGGGTGTGGTGGACATCTATTTTAAATACAAATGTGTATTTAAAACGGTTTTAAATTAAAAGTAGATTTTGTAGAGAAGTAAAAGATGGGGAAGAGTCCAGGTTTCTTCAACTGTTCCTGTTAGTGTTTAGTGTTTACTTCCTGTCTGTCTTCATCTGTTGTTCCCTTTACTGTTTACTTCCTGTCTGTCTTCTTCTGCTGTTCCCTTTAGTATTTACTTCCCGTCTGTCTTCTTCTACTGTTCATGTTATTGTTAACTTCCTGTCTGTCTTCATCTGTTGTTCCCTTTACTGTTTACTTCCTGTCTGTCTTCTTCTGCTGTTCCCTTTAGTATTTACTTCCCGTCTGTCTTCTTCTACTGTTCATGTTATTGTTAACTTCCTGTCTGTCTTCTTCTGCTGTTCCCTTTAGTGTTTACTGCCTGTCTTTCTTCTTCTGCTGTTCCCGTTAACGTTTACTTCCTGTCTGTCTTCTTCTGCTGTTCCCGTTAATCTTTCTTCTTCTTCATCTTCGTTGGAATTGACCAGACTTCTTTCTGCGGATTGATATGACTGCGCATAGTCTCTTGATTCTCCTTAGCAACGGTCTGTTTTCCTTAGCAACAGTCTGTATAGCGAGAAATACAAATCCATGGAATGTCCAAATTGACCAATCAGAATTGAGTATTCCACTAAGCCATGTAATGAAAAGTAAAAGCCAATTTGACATATCTTAATTTTGTCAAGCAGTTACATTTCTACTACTATTTGTAACTAGTTACAATGTTTTTGGAATACAATATTGAAGATTCGAGTCTGCAGTCACAGGTGAGAGATGCAGTGAAAGGAAAGTGAACTAAGGACCAATTTGTGTGGCAGTTTCTGTCGTTGGTGCCATGAAAATGGGCAGCGTCTCATTAGCAGACTGAGTTTGCGTCACTAAAATCCAGAGGGTTGGACCATCAAAGACAGAATCTGCTCTCATTACAGGGAGCTCTCGTTCTTCGTAAAGTACAAGACGCTGCTTCCTGAAACCTTACAAGGACAAGAGGAAAAGTGAGCGGCTCAGAAAAAGTAAAAACACTCAAAGCGAGAAAATGATCAGCAATGAAACTCAGCGTCAGTACTAGATATTAAATATTAAGTTGCCCTGAGGGGAAACCAGGAGATGACATATTGTGGAGAAAGCTAAATTTGATTTGTGTTAATGGTAAAATGAACTCTATGAATACTGCAAGAGACAATTTTATCAAAGCCTTTTCACTGCGTTATTAACACAAGGAGGAGAAGGAGTCAAAGAAAGGGGAGGTTGTGTAATTAATCTACGGAGAACTGCATAGTATACACCTTGAATGACCTTTTACAAGAGTGCAGACACGAGAAATATAAAACTTCATTTGAACTCTTATGTCATTTATTGCCTCAATAGATTGTATTTACAACTTGCCTTTCATTTACAGAGAAAGGGGGCGTATCTACGTTGCTATAACAGGGCTATTAGAAGCAAACTCAACGTATAAGAAATTGCTTTCAGAATTTCCCTTTGAAAACTACTGTACAGTAGATCAATCAAATAGGAAGTCAGTATAGGAAACGAGTCCATGGCCATGCCAATTTAACTGTAAAGAAAAACAGAAACTCCCTCCGTAGGAACACAGAGATGTTAGCCTTTGCAGACCATTTACATGCACACAAACCTATAACACACTACAGGGGAGGGAAAACCCCAAAGAGCAAAATAGAGCCAATTTAACTGTCAAAAAAGACAGCCATTTTAACTGAATGTTCAAGGTTCAAGGTTCTTTATTGTCAAACTAACATAGCTACAGAGTAATTATGTCGTTGAAAATCTTAGGTCACAGGCTTCTCCAACAATGCAACACAATAATACAGATAAGCAGACAATATTAAAACAATATTAAAATATAATATATTAAAAGTAATACAAAAAGAAAAATAGTTTTAAAAAAGTGAGAAAAAAGAAAAAGTGGAATAGTGCAATACGAGTCTATACTGTATACAAGTTATTGGAATGATATATTAGATAATAGATAAATAATTACTAAGTAGCAGATTAATGTTATGAAATTGTTTCAGCAGTTCAGGTGTTTAACAGTCTTATTGCCTGCTGGTATGAAGCTGTCTCTGAGGCTGGTGGTTTTTGTCCGGTTGCTGCGGTAACGCCTGCCAGACGGCAGCAGACTGAACAGTTTTTAGCTGGGGTGATGGGGGTCTATTATAATCCTGAGGGCTTTCTTCCTGAGCCGCTGGGAGTAAAGGTCCTCCATGGATGGCAGCTCCGTCCTGGTGATGTTCTGTGCAGTTTTCTCCACCCTCTGTAAAGCCTTACGATAGAGGGCGGTGCAGCTGCCGTACCAGGCCGTGATGCAGCCAGTCAGGATCAATCAATCAATCAATCAATCAATCAATGTTTATTTATATAGCCCAATATCACAAATGTTACATTTGTCTCAGTGGTCTTCACAGTGTGTACAGAATATCAGTATGACAATACGACACCCTCTGTCCTTAGACCCTCACATCGTACAAGGAAAAACTTCCGGAGAAAACCCACAGTTTAAAGGGAAAAATGGGAGAAACCTCAGGGAGAGCAACAGAGGAGGGATCCCTCTCCCAGGACAGACAGACGTGCAATAGATGCCGTGTGTAAATAAGGATACTCTCTATGGTGCACCTGTAGAAGGTCCAGAGTATCCTGGAATCCATTTTGTGTAGCTGATAATGCAATATTTCAGCTCTCTACCATTTACCAGGGAAACATCTGACAATTATTGACATTATTGCCTTCCTCTGTGCATGGCTTTTGTATCCGTGCAGAGTTAAAAATAAAAAGCCCTGGGAGCAGCTGTGTTTGTGCGATAAGTTTTCTCCTCGGCGTTTTATTCAATCTCATTGTGGTGTGTCACTGTATATGAAAAGCAACGGGGGGGATATGGATCCACAGATGGCTATAAATGCACAGTCTGGTGTGTGTTCTGCTGTATAAATATTTTTATAAATACACACCAAAGCCTCAGTCAATACTGCAGGGTCCAAAACATGAACAGTTTTGACCAATGAGGAGTATTGCTGAGAAGAAGGTGCAGCAACCCTTGATACTTTTAGATCAGGTGGATTTTTAAAGGAGAGAAGATGGATTGGAAATGTAAAATGGTTTGAACCAAAAGACCAATTACCTTTCTTTCTCCGGATCCAGACAATGTAATTACAAAAAGAAACCTGACAAGAGAAAAGTTCTCTTTGCATACAGAGTTCTGATTATATTGCAGATTAATTACTGGAATAATCTCTCATCACACTTCATTACAAGTTTATTTATCAGTGTATGATTGAGTGGTGCATCAGGAGAGGTGAGGAGAATCGTATTACTGCTGACAACGTTTTTACAAGTGTTGCAGCAGTTTGTGGTTTGTTTTCTTTGGTGGGATATTATAGGGTACATTTACTCAAGTAGTGTCAATTGTAAAGCTTTCGCAGACCATTTACATGCACAAAAACCTATATAACACTACAGGAAAGAGAACACCCCAAAAAGCACCATACGGTGTGTTTCTCAATGTCGAGGAAAGGCTTGCTTGGTAGCACATGTACCTCCGAGTGAGTTCCTGAAGAAGCGAGGCAAGAATACCTCCTAGCCTCGGAAAACGAAGAATGGAACAGGCTAGCAAGTGTGCAGGTGTGCGTCATATGAGAGGCCCCGCCTTACATTTTCTGCCAAAGATTTTGGAAATTGGTCCGTGCGCAAAGCATTGTGGGGATCTTAAGACCGCGGAGTCTACACATGTGCAGACTTTCCCGCAACGAAGGACGCCGGCCTCGGTAGAATTACAAGTATCCTGGACATTGGAACAGTCCTTCGGCGGGACTCGATGACGTAGCATCCTTGAAATAGTGGCTCTGGAGCAGCCTTCCTCGACATTGAGAAACACCCCCGGTCCCTATAATGCCCCTTTCACACCAACGCAGATCCCGTTCTAGCTCCGTGCTTGCCCTCTTCTGGTTCGGAACCGGTTTTTCTTTTCAGCCCCTGTTTTGTTCACACCACCCAGAGCCCGAGTGGTGCTGCGTCATTGCGTCATCGTTTCGTCACGACGTAACCGTTTACGTTATGACGTAACCGTTTACGTGCCTGCTTCATAAAGCCAAACCGCGCGGAAATCCCTCATATCGACAACAACAAAAATGATCCCGGTAGTCTTTCTTGAGTTTTTTAATTTTTTAAGCCTGTTGCTTATTTGCGGTGGTATCCAGCAGTGGCCAACTCCCACTGCAGCTGCTGGAAAATAGCTTTAGACCGAGTTGTGCCGTCTAACTTCCTCTGTACCTCATTTGTCTCTTCAGCGGTCCACTGCTGCTTACATTTCCTGGCATCCATCCTGGTTCTTAGTTGTGTGTGTTGCTGAACAGAACTTGCGGCACTTTGTTGTTGTTGATCAGATTAATCCCGCCCCCCGCCTCCGACGTAAGCGCGACGTATGCGGTTGTTGTTTCTAGACGGAATTTTTTTTCGAGCTTGGTAAGAACCGGTTTTCGGGGAAAAGAGCCAGCCCCGCAGTGTGAACAGGAAAAAACGGTGCTTATCAGGCTCTAGCTCGGAACCGGCCCTGGAACCGCGTTGGTGTGAAAGGGGCATAAGATGTCCTGGATCAGATAAATAATGTTTGAGACAGATGTCTGACAGAAAGGAAGGATTTGCCCCCGGGTTATCCCCCCCACTTACAGCGACTGAAGTCTGGTCCAAAAAGCTTTGCCTGACTTCTGCTGAGCGGAGGTGGGGGGGGACAGACTGAAGTCAGGCGTGCCAAGTTAGCGACCAAAAGGGCTGGACAAACACTGCCAAGAATTAGACACATCCCTCTTTGACCTTTAAACAGAGCCAGAAAGAAATTGAATGGATCATCAGATTTTGCTTAACTATGACTTACTTTATGTTTAAGAGCCTATTAAATCAAGGAGAAACCTTTAAGAAAAGTACTTATTTCCCTCCAAACCCAAAAGCCAGAAGGTTGACTGTAGTAATGGCGTATAAATATACTTTTTCTATTTTTATAACCCAGAATAATGTAGAAAAGGAGGTGGTGAGTGCCGGTGTTCTTCCTTTCAGTCTGCAGCAACTCTCACAAGAGGATAGAGCAGAACATATGGTGCTTGGGAGGAGAAACGGCAGGACAGAGTGGAAATAAAAGTCCCATATAGTATCGGTCCCATATAGTCCCATATAGTATCTGTAACGTAATACTTTACTACCCAAATCGAACCTGTATTGCAACACTCAAAACAACAAAGACCAAAGAAGAAAGGTATAGCTTTTAAAACAAATGGAATCTAATGTGAGAATTCAACAGTGCACATTTCTCCAGCTATAGCATCTGTTTTGAAACAGCATTAGAATGTTCTCCAGGGGGTTAAATGAGTCGATGACTATCGATGCGACCGCCATCTTTTTCTTCCTCCAAATCGACAAATTGATTAAAACTCGAAAAAAGGGCAAATCAAGAATATGAACGGCTCTTGGAAAGGACTTTTTAAGAAAAGGTTTTAGTGTTGGTAATGTTTTAACTGAACCAAGGCATCGGGCTAATTGGCTCCATTAGTGATCACAGAGCTGCCTGCGTCTTATGGATGCTTGTTTGGCAGAAATCAATCACACACACACAGACACACACACACACAGCCTCCTCTCTCTGGGTGCTTGTGTTTCCCACCAGCAGCAGCTCAGTGATATAATGTCTTCAGGGGCGAAACAACCGACAGAAATGTGAGCTTTTGTTCATTTTCTGTGTTTCAGAACGGCAAACACACTTCAAAACCCACAACTACATTGCTCGTAGGAGCACACTGTTGCCTGTAACGCGGCGTCCACACGGCGGCGTGCGTTGAAGATTGCCGGTGAGCGTGTCTGAAACTCGACCAACATTTATCATTTTATCATGGAGTGGATAAATGCATCATGTTAATGTTCTACAGGGCAGCAATTGAGTCTATTATTCGTTATGGCATCACAACATGGTTTGGTAACTTGTCAGTTAAATCTAAATCACAACTCCAGAGCTTGATGAAAAGGGCTGGAAAAATAATTGGCATGCTTCCACCATCCTCTCTTCAGGAGATATTTGAGGAGATGGTGAGAAAGCAAGGCCGTAAAATCACATGCGACCCCAAACACATCCTGTATAGAGAGTTTGAGTTGCGAGGGCAGAAGGTATAGATTACCAAACTGTAAATTGAACAGGTATAAGTTTTACTTTGTTCCGCTGTCAATCAAGCTGCTGAACAGTCAGAAACCATTCTGATTATGCTGTTAGGAGTTGTTGGGAGGTGCAATGTTTACAGTGTAGTTTGTGCAATCGAGAAGCTTAAATAGGGGAAGTGCATTATGTGTAAATAGGTATGGACACAATAGGGATATGTGCTATTTGACGGACACTATGCATAGGTGCAATAGGGAAAGTTCTGTACCTGTATGTTTCTTGTTTGTTTCTTTGCCATGTGATATGTGATCTCTGTTCTGTATCTATGACTGATTGACCTGAATGTTTTATGTGTATTTTCTCGATGCCCAAGACAAATTTCTCCTAAGGGAGACAATAAAGCTCTATCTTATCTTAACCAATCACATGAATCTCCCGCCCCGGACACACAAGCACGCGGTTTGATTGGCTAGAGCTTGTACTGGCATAAGATTTGATTGGCTGACGCTTCCACCGAAGCTTCAAAAGTTGAACATTGCTCAACTTTTGAAGCGAGCAACGCGAGCAACCCTCCCACAATGCAGTTCGGCAAAGCGTGACGTCACCCCACTCAAAGTGAATGGGCAGAAGCGTTGAAGCTTCAACGCACGCCGCCGTGTGGACGGTCCGTAAGAGGACACTCGGGGGTGGATACTAACTAAGTGCACATACTCAAGTATTTCACATTTACTCAAAGGTCAGTGTTCAGATTTACTTGAGGAGGATAGGGCCTTATACTGGAAGCTAAACAAATATCGTCTAGCTTGCTAGAACTTCCCGAGTGTGATAAAAAGCTGTCAATCACAACAGAGCCGGCCAGCTAACCAATCAGAGCAGACTGGGCTCTGGTTTCAGACAGAGGGTGAAAAAAGGTGCTGCAGCACAGGCAGTATGAAAACATTTTTTGAACATTAAAGCATGGAGACATGTCAGAGTAGAGACACTACATACTGATATACACCTGAACATCAGCAGGAGAGGACTCTTTAAAGTAGAGACACTACATACTGATATACACCTGAACATCAGCAGGAGAGGACTCTTTAAAGTAGAGACACTACATACTGATATACACCTGAACATCAGCAGGAGAGGACTCTTTAAAGTAGAGACACTACATACTCATATATACCTGAACATCAGCAGGAGAGGACTCTTTAAAGTAGAGACACTACATACTGATATACACCTGAACATCAGCAGGAGAGGACTCTTTAAAGTAGAGACACTACATACTGATATACACCTGAGAATGAGCAGAGTAGGGCCCCTTTAAGTTTATAGGCATGCTGCAATATAACATAATGTGCCTCTCCACTCATACATGGAGCAGACTGAGAGCCCTACAATGTCTTTTTAAAACAAAGATCAATGGAGCTTGGAAGTGCTGAAAAACATTGTTTCACCAACTTTCCACATTATTCTCAGCATTGCATTTTTCTCAAGCTGTTAATATTCTCTTTGTTTTCATGGTGAGAAAAGCCCTTGAAAGGAATGAAAGGCTGACAGATAGATTAGGTGTAATCCTTAGCATCTCTGTATCCACTGCAGCCTCTTTACACCATCAATCACAACTGTCTGTGTTATTCTCAACTGTTGGAAAGAAAGGAACAGGAACAACATGTCTCTGCGTTTCACATTTATCTTGCTTCTTTTCCGGCCTCTTATCTCTCTCAAAGACAGCTTCAGCAGTGGAGAGGCTACATGAGAGGACTATAGCCGCTTTCACACCAAGTACTTTGCCATACTTAGTTCCCAGCCTTAGTACCCCCATGGAACTAAGTACAGATCGCGTTCACACCGGAATAAGTTCCCTGAGGGAGGATTAGGCAAATGATGCCGCTGACGTCACTTCTTCCTCTTCTTCTTCTTCTGCTTTGGGTTTACTGGCAGGCCGCAAACCACTTCACGGCGTATACTGCCACCCGAAGTCCCCGGCCAGAAGTCCGCGGAGTTGGGGACTGGCTTCAGTAGAAGCTGCTGGGACTCCCAGCAGCTTCTACTGAAGCCTTCCGAGTAAATCGCCAGAACGCCGACACCTCCTCATCTCCACCGCTCCCATGTTTTTTTTTGTGTTGCCATAAGTTATTCTCTCTCCGTTGGTGCGCGGGGCTAATGCTAATGCTAATACTGCTAATGCCAGCAAATACAATGGCAGCTTCACAAAACCTTTCAGAGTTTTACGGGGCGTGGTTTGCAATTCGCCCAGCCAATCAAAATTGGTACTCCCCAGGATAGTCCCACCTCTCTAGCAGGCACTAAAAATGGGGGTAAAAGTTCTCGGAACTAAGTACTCTTTTTGGTGTGAACGCAAAGGCACTATCGGAACTAAACGGGAAAAGTACTCCGATATGAACGCGCCTTATGATTGAAAAGTTGTTGTTTGTCTACTTCTGTTTGCAACCTGCTCCATCTCATGGCTTCTTTAGACTCACATACTTCTGCACAGTAGCGATGCAATGCTGAGCTAGTCTTTATATGTTCATGTGACAAAGAGATCTGTTGTCTTATGAGTATCTTAATATTAAACAGTAATTCCAAGCTGTGTAACTGTTCAGGGTCTGGGCGAGGTGAATAGTGGGAAAATGCATTATATTGCTTTCAATCTGAGAAACTACTGCTACCACTACCACCACTTTTACTGCTACTACCCCTGCTGCTGTTTACTCAGCGTCCACAAACTCGACCAACAACCAATCACATGAATCTCCCGCCCCGGACACACAAGCACGCGGTTTGATTGGCTAGAGCTTGTACTGGCATATGATTTGATTGGCTGACGCTTCCACCGAAGCTTCAAAAGTTGAACATTGCTCAGTGCGAGCAAAGCGAAGCAACGCTCCCACAATGCAGTTCGGCAAAGCGTGACATCACCCCATTCAAAGTGAATTGTCAGAAGCGTTGAAGCTTCAACGCACGCCGCCGTGTGGACGGGCCGTTATACTAACACTACTTCAATCAGGAGAGACTTGTTTTGATGTAACAATATATATCTATTTCCAACAATGTGCGGCAGTATCATTTGGGAGGGGAAAAACGAGGCGAACCCGTCCGCAATCCAATGGGTGAGACGTCACCCATTGGATTGTGGACTGCCGTTTTGAAGCCTCAAAAATGACATTGAAGACACTGCCATCTTGGTTTGTTGGCCCTATATATCTTTGTTCTTAGGACCCAAGAAGATGGAGCTAATTACAATCAAATGCAATCGTAATAACAAAAACAAAGTCATAAAAAAAACAAAACTGAATAATGACTGTCCATCCTTTACTGCCCTGTGCTACACATCCGGATACAATTGTGAAAATGTAAAGACTATGACCCTTGTTGACTTTAACAATTTCTACTTATCCAACTATATCCACCTTAATGATTTAAAGATATTGAGTGATGTTAACTTTTTGGCTAAGAGCCTTTCCTGTTCAAACTGCACTTGCAACCACAGTACATTACATTCCTATCATAACAATATGATTTTTAAACGACCAGCACTTCCTCTGTGACCGTTATTTAAACCCTGTGCACCGCGTGGAGCACAAACTGAAAAATCACACCAGACCTCCTCTGATGTTTTTCGGTGCTCCAGCGTCATATTTTATGCCAAACAGTTTTGAGAGCAGATGTGAGCTTGGGAACACAATCAACAAAGTGACAACACCAAAAATCTGTGTGACCATCAAACGGAAAGAGGGCAAAAGCCGAGCAAAGGGAACAGCAGGACACGGAGCTGAACGCTGCCTAATGTTCCTGCAGAGAGACGGTTATGATTTCCTCCGCCTCTCCTAAAAAACCCTGCCTGTTATTCTAACGGCCGGCAACTCTCCGATCAGCCATTTACAGGAAATGAAATGTGTGTCGCAGAAATAGCTCGCGGTGAGTGAAATGTGGAGGCACTGCAGGGATTCATGGGCTCTGACAGAGGCCAAGCAACAACAATATAAATATATGTTGACTTATTAAACCGTGAGGAGGCAGAATATGTTAAAAAAAAGTCTCTCTCTCGCTATACGAAGTTTTTGTTTCCTTAACTTGACGTGCTTAATAAAACCTGTTATTAAGAGTTTGGACTTTTTCCATCTTATAATGGTTTACACTTATACTCCACTATATTTTGAAAGCCAGTATTGTACTTTTTACTCCACTACAATTATCTGAAAGCTTCAGTTACTTTACAGATGCAGTTAATTAGCTCAAACGGAATTTAAATCAACTAATAAACGATATATAATTACAAGTAAATGTATCCAGCAGCAGTATATAAAGTAATTAAAGTTAGCACCAGCTGTGATGAACACATTAATGTAGCCTACTAACAATCATGATGCAGTCATTTCATATGATTCTGAAATGGACCATTACTTTTAATGAGTACTTTTATTTCAGTATATCGCAATGCCATTTTAGTATTGCTTCTTTTACTATAGGTAAAGGGTCAATCTTGCATTGTTTTTACTTGTTGTTGTGCTTTAAGCATATATGGCACATACCTTTGTTGACATATACTACTCTGCATTTAAAAGTTAAGCCTTTGAATATTTGAATCTTTACTTCTTCCACCTGTTGATAATTGCAAAAATAAAACGCAGATAAAATGGTTAAAACTTGTTTCGAAGCATAACTCAAGATAGCAGCAGCAGTATTTTTGATAATATAATTTTTAATGCACAAATTGGACTTATTACAGATTATTTTTACATTTTAGTCTTGCCAATTTGACTTAAGTAATAGGTCTAAGTACGTCTTCCTCCAGTTTTGAGATCTCATTTAGCTAATTTGCATACGTAAACAAGGCAGATACAACGATTGTTTGGAAGCATATCCGCTCAACTGGACGGTGTGAAATGTGAGTCCTGCAGCATCGACCATATGTTACGGCACTAACCAGATCCAACTGCTCTGACATGAGTGTGAGTGGAAACCAGGCAGCAGCTAATGTGTCTGGACGTTTCGCTCCTCACCCTCCATCTGCCGCCCGCTGACGAAGAGGCTTCCAGAAATAAGCTCTCCTTCTGCAGCTGAGAGGAAGAAGAACACCTGCTGCAACATGGAGGGAGGGCGCAGCTAGATCAGGGTTTACATCGAGAGTATTTCATGGAGATAGGAGTAACACCTAGAGGAGATGTGCTCAGAGACGTGCATCCCATAGTGAGACATGCATCCAAAGGCTTTAGTGTCAGATGCAATACAGATTAATTATATGAATTAACCTAATATATTTTGTTGTTTTGTCTGTCTGACTGTTTTTGTTTGTTTTACGCCTGTTTCTTGTGTAAAGCGACCTTGGGTCCTTGAAAGACGCTATATAAATCTAAGTTATTATTATTATTATTTGTATTATTATTATTAAGTGCCTTTAGTCCCAGCCTCCTCCAATAGGATTAATAAAGGTCCATGTTATCTTAGTGCAACATAGAATATACCTTATATAATATGTTTTCATATTAGGATAACAATAGGGTTTCTAAAATAAATGGGTCAAACTTAAGACATAATTAAGAAATAAAATATATGAGAAAAATGTAAATAAAAAATATTAATACAGATGTAATTTAATAAGAATAAAGAATAACACTGAAAAGGGAAATAATGGAGCAGGTCAAATGTGAGTGGTAAAAAGATTAAACTGAATATTAAATGAAATACATCCTGTATTATCTCATTTGATTTTACACCAGGTAACATTACGTCACAATTGTTGAACCGTAGAGTAACAAGCCGTGCCTCATCATATTGATGCTTTTCACAGTGTTTTTATTTAAGTTGTCTGCCAAAAAACACAATAAGTGACATTTAATAAAACCTTATTGTACTTGTCACATGATTATTCAGTATGAAAACAAGTTACTCTGGACTATAATAAGGTGCAATACAGAAAAACAGCCAACTAGAATCCACTCTTATTATTGGAGGTAAACACCTATAGAGTGTTAAACGCAGTGAGAGGCTCCAGTGAGTTGCCTGCAGTGTTTCTGCTTTATAAATCAACATGATGTATACAGTCAACACACATCAGCAGTCACAGTTAGAACAACAGCTCAGCTGTACTGCAGCTACAATAAATTGATTTTAAATGAAGTGCCGAGTACCTGGCAGCGCGACAAGACAGTTAACATCGCATCACAACTCACAAAAAAACACACTTTTCAGCAGTTTAAAACTTCCAGGGCAGAGGGTGATCATGGATAATGTTTAAAAACGTGATAACAGAAGGAAGCATCTACTTTTTTTCCGCGGCTGTGATCAGAGTTCTTCCAAACCATTTGTTTCTGGATGGAGGACTCTGGCTTTTCTGTGTTAATGTTGCCCCAAAAAGCTTAGGACAAAATGATTCCTCTACATCAGGGGTGTCAAACTCAATTTCCTCTCGGGCCACATTAGCATCATGGTTGCACTCAAAGGGCAATGTTTTATATATAAGACTATATAAAAATACATTTATAAATATTTAATATATATAGAATAATGTATTATATTACATTATTGCCTCTGCATTGGATTATTATCGGATAGGGTAATAACTTCATAATTAACTACGTCTGAAAGCAGAATAGGGCAAATAATTGCATGTCTCTTCAGTGAGAATGTCACAAAATGATTTTAAAAGAAAAGCCAAATTCTGGAGAAAAAAAAGTCAAAATCCAAAAAAAAAGTCAAATTTTGAAAATAAGTGATATTTTGCAAAAAAAAATAACATTTTGAGGGGAAAAAGTAAAATTCTGAGAAAAATGGCAAATTCTGAGAAAGAAGGCATATTTGAGATGCATTGTGGGACATAGTTTATGGGCAACGTGCCCCCGGGCCTTGAGTTTGACACCCCTGCTCTACATATTATCTTTAAATAATTGGGACAGTATTCTTGTTGGGTGAATGAAATAATACAAACTAATTGTAACTGTTTATTGGGGGGGTGTGGTGCAGTGGGTTGTGCGTTGGTGTTCAGATCAGGGGGTCACAGGTTCAAACCCCACTGCAGTCAGCATGTCGTTGTATGCCTGAGACACTTCACCCCAAATTGCTCCTGTGTGGATTGCCCACAGTATTGAGTAAGTCGCTTTGGATAAAAGCGTCTAACAAGTAACATGTAATGTAATGTTATTGCCTCTATAATAACAGGATTAATTTTCTTATGCAGACACTTTTTGTGCAGATAGGATAACTTCTTACAAAAAACGTTCAGCCTCAAACTTGAATTGTTAAAATGTTTTGCCTAATCTTAATTAAAAGAATACTTTTACACAAAGGAGCTTGTATTTTTCATTGAGGTTTGAAGTCTACAAGCTGCATGTTTGGCCTCAGATTTGCAGCTCTCTCTCTCTCTGACAGAGACAGGGGTTTGTGGGTAAAGACAAACTAAATGCCATGAGGGACGTGATAACCCACCCATGGCATTCAACAGTTCAAGTTTCCTGCAGGACTCAGCGCACTCTGTTCTTATTTCTGTTGTTTTTTTCGTGCAGGGGCAACCGACAAAATGTGGGCGATGAACTTTAACTTTTGCGTGTTGGAGTGCTTTCTTTTCAAATCATGTATGCTTTTTTTCAGCGACTCCATGATGCACATATTGGAGCAGAAATCGAAGTTTCCCAGTAAAAAAAAAACCGTGTAATTTCAGCCACTTTCTGTCAAAACGTCCCTCCATGCAAAGCAGATGACATGAGCAAAGTCAAGTTGTCCTTTAATCAAGCTAGACAATTATACATTGATTATAAAAATACTCCATTACAAGTACAAGTCCTGATTTTAAGAAGTTATTTAAGTTAACTCTTGTACCAGATACATGGACATGTGGCAGTAGAGACACTAGATACTAATATGAACCTGAAAAAGAGCAGAATAAAGCCTCTTTAAATACAAACTAACTCTGCCTTGTTCTCCGATTATTGCTTGAGTCCTATTGTTGTGCAGCTTTTACAGAAAATACATATTGACTAAAATAACGTATGGATTGTCAAACCAAAGTAAAATACAGAGCATAATTATTCAGAGTTTGGAAAATACATTTTTCCTCGTAGAAGTAATTGAGAACTGAGGTGGTATATCTTCAGAGGGGCTGAGAAGGGAGGTGAAGCGTTGTGGACAATGGAGAGGCTGCATGTGAGGATGAAAAGGGTGTGTGTGTGTGTGTGTGTGTGTGTGTGTGTGTGTGTGTGTGTGTGTGTGTGTGTGTGTGTGTGTGTGTGTGGAGGGGTTAGGTGATTGATCTGAGGCTCCTAATGATACCTGTGGTTTCAAGCAGAGGAAGTAAATGTCTGCTAAGCATTTCATTTCCCAGGAGGCACTTTGGATACGTGTGGATGAGCCGGTGGAGAACGTTCAGGATCGATTTAGCTTTTGTCCGACCGAGAGACAATCCTCAATTCGCTGCTCCGACTGAACTCCATGCTCACCTTGATCAACCCTCAAGACAGAGAGTGAATGAGTTGTGATGTGTTGAGACACTCTGTTAGCAGCTAATGAGAGACGGCTGGCAAAGGCTGTTTTTAATTGGATGTGCACTGACGAGAATAAAATGTAAAGAAATACGATGAATGTCAAGTAAAAGAGAATTAGTGTTGTTGTATAACTCTCTATTTCTGTTGGTCGTCTTTAAAAATGAAAGATGTTTCTGTTTGTTTTGTGTGTTAAATCATCACAAGGAAAACATGTTAAATAGTATATAACCAATAATGACTTTAAAATGAACGTTGATATGCTATTCTATTATTCCCAATACATTGGAGTCTGGAATATTTTAGCAAACGCTCTGCACGTGTTGACAGGGTAGTGAAGATGTTTCTTCTAATGTCGTCTTTTTCATATATTTCAACCCTTTGAAAAAATAAAGGAATAATAATGACTTCATTATTTGTGTTTTTGCATTTGAGGTAACCAGCCTGCTCTTCTTCACTTTACCGGAGGCGGCTGCTTTGTTGACATTGTGGCATGAAAACAACATCTCAAGTGTAGTGTCCTCAAAGTCTATGACAACCCCAAACATTTAGCTAATGGGCAAAACTTCCTCGAACGAAACACATTCAGAAATGGAAATGTAGCAAAAGCATCCGTTGGAATTTTTCTTAATTCATGTTAAAACTATGTCATTTAGATGGTATAATGCATGGGGCGTTAAGATGAGAAAACGTATTTGTCATGGTTTTGGATTTATGTGGTTTTAATTTTCCACCTTTTATTTTGAAATGTTTTCATCCTTTTGTCTTGTCTGGTCCTACTTCCTGTGTTTGCCTTCCCTAGTGTTTCTGATTGTCTGATTGTGTTCACCTGCTGCCCTTGTGTTTCTGCCTCCCCTGCCCAGCTGTGTCTTGTCCTGTGATTACCCTTCTGTGTATTTAGTCTTGTCTTCCCCTGTGCTCCATGTCTGTTCGTCGTCTTTCCATGTCCATGCTACCTTTCGTCTCTCCTCGTCTATGTTACCTGCCAGGGTAAAACGAAGACAGGGAAAAACAAGAAACTACTTAACAAAAACAAAACTGGGGAGCACGACAAGAACAAACGTACAGACGGGAACAGGCAGGTGACATGGACAAGCATAGACGAGGCAGGGAACATGGACATCAAGAGACGTCTTGATGTCCATGTTCCCTGCCTCGTCTATTCTTGAGTGCATTTGCTAATATGGGCTTGTTCCCTATTTGTCTCCTGCTGTGTCTTTCCACTAAAGACCTGTTGCAGAATCACAAAACCCTGTTCCCTTTGCCCTCTTCTCACACGTGTGACAAATCAAAACTGCATGATTAATGGAGCTTCTTTGGCTACTTCGCTAACAATGGTGCTGACAAAGTATGAATTAAAGGAAGAAATACAACAAAGAGACAGAGGGTAGATAAAAAGACTAGATGCATCCTCCAAAGGGGGAAGAAGAACGTGCACATTATGCAGACCGAATGCACAACACAAATCAACGGTGTAATTGCTCCGTGCAGGTTCAAAAACCTTTTGAAAGTTTTTGTTTTGGAGTTCAAAGTGTCTTCTTCTTGGCTGGTTTCCAAAGATCTATTTCACTTGAACAAGCTACCAAATACAAGGCTTGTTTCCCCAACCCAATGTTATCAATACATTGGGGGTAGGGGCGCTAGTCGTTATTATTTAAGACATTTTCTTTGGGGGGGGATTTAGGACTCATCTAAAGCAACAAATAGACAAAGTTAGGAAAATAAACTCCTAAATTAGGATTTTGACGAGATGTAATGGAAGCAGAATACTCTCAAAATTGCATAACAAATGAAACGCGATATTCTTGCATGAAGTCTCTCGCCAGATAACCCCCACCCGATGACTCTAACACTCGCTCGCCATTCCCAATTTGATGCACATAAACGCGCAGCTTTGACGTTGATGCGCAGGTATAAAATGCGGTGGGGGTCTCGGGTAGTATAAGAGGTGAACACACACACGCACACACACTCACTCACACACACACTCACACTCTGAACTGACCTGCCTCTCTATCTGGATAGAAACACTGGGAACCATCTCAACCCTTTTTACGCACAGCCTCTCTTCTACAATTGTTTGGGGGAAACTCCTCCGCTTTTTCGGACCTTCCCTCTTTCTTTTTAATTGTGAAAGTAAGTTTTCATCAGCATGGAGCCCTACACGGTCCCCGGGGCGCAGCTTTCCCTGGCCGACCTTTACTCCGTCATCCCCTACAATGTCACCTTCCCGGACGAGGGTTTCCTGCCCAACAACGACACCGATGCTCCGGTTCCCGGGGCTCGCAGCGCCGCGGGGCTGATCATCGCCATCTCCATCACGGCTCTGTACTCCGTGATCTGCGTGGTGGGGCTGCTGGGAAACGTGCTGGTGATGTACGGGGTAGTCAGGTAATACACACTGTATGTTAATACAGGCACTGCTTATTTAAAAGCACCAGTATGACTCTGATAAAGCAAGATTTAATTGGAAATGTAACCCACAATAACTCATTTTGGTGTCGTTATGATGCAACTTAGTCACTTTTAGACTTTAGGATGAACATTGTTTGTTTATTGTGTGTGAAGCATAGTGTTTTTTTGCAGCCAAAGCCACATTTTCATTTTATGTAAATGTAAAGGACATTAAAGTAATTTGAATCGTTCTGGTCATGTACAGGGTGCAAGGTTTGGCATTGAAAGCATTGAACTTGATTTAAAGCACCAGTATGAATATGATGAGCAATATTATATGGGAAATTCACCCAAAAGCACTCATAGTGTCATAATAGTCTAACTGCCATAGTCACTTTTGGGAGTTTAAGATGCACATTTGTTTGTGTATGTTGTGCTGGTGAGAAAAGTGCCGGAGACAGATTTCCATGTTCTGTAAATGTAAGCAATTTGTTGCATTCAAATGTATCTTTTATTTCGAGGTCTATCGACCAATCATTGCAGCTCTGGCTTGACGCCATGAGGAAGTGACATTTTCAACCACCATTTGCTCAAAGAAATTAGTCTATAAACAAGAATAACAAGAATATGCATTATGTAAAGCCCTAGGATCAGTATGGGGTCTTTCTTAAATGTTGCAATAGCATTAGTTTCCCCATAGACAGCTGGTTGCATGCACATCAGTCTCTATGAGGGTGATGGAGAAGGTGGAGCTATGCTTGCATGCAAACCTGTCTGCATTGTGTGTGAACTGCCTGCATCCCTAACAAGGTACCCTGCATAAAGCATGAAATTGTTCTTTCATTATTTCTACATGGAGGAACAACATTTTTTCTAAAAGGGTTGGTGGCAGTCCCAGAATCAGCTGGGTTTAGAGTGTGTTTGCTTAAAACAACATATTTTAGTGTTTAAATATGTAAACTAAGGTATTTAAGGCCAAAAGGCTGAACGGATGTTGTGCACTAGGGCATGTGTTCAGTATAATAGTCAGTCTGAGGTCACAGTTTCCCCTTCAGCTCTAAAAGCATCACAACTCACATTGACACCAGATAAAACCCACCCTGTCATTTCCCCAGAAGCCATCCAGACCTAACTTGTATGCTTATCAGGAAAAAAGCCGCTTTGCCGATAGAGGCTCTCATCGTGTTAATTATACTAATCTCAAACACTCTCTGTATACGTGTTTCCAACCAAAGTATCACCTGAAGCAGTAATTGCTGCAGCTGGGCTGGCAAATTAAACAAGCAGGTAATTTCAGAAGGAAAAGCAGAGGGGGATAAACAGCCCACGAGCGAGACACTACAGGATAAATCTGCAGTGGCCGACAGGTGCAAATCTGCTACAACGGCCCAAAACTCTTCCATTAGGAGAAACGCGCTGCAGCTTCAAAAACGATGCAAATATAAAAACACAAATGTGCCTAAACACAAGAAGCATCTTCACCAACTTGACCACACATGCAGCATTTAGTAAAAGAGCATAAAGGAAACGCTGCGAGAAGCTCCGAACACAACGGAAACCAGGGGACACTAAAAGGTGATAGTTGGCCAGCTTTATAATCCCCGAACGTCACCAAGTGCTCCGGTCCCAGCTGTGTGCGTCACTTTTTAGTGTCCCCTGGATTTCTGTTGTGTTTTGAGCTTCTTGCCGAGTTATATATCAAACAGAATAAAACAGCATGACACTACAGGCTAAAATGTACACGATATAAGATATAAAATCTAAATGGTTCCTTCAATATATGCAATGACATGGAGAAACAGAGAGAGAACACACAAAAGATGGAGCTGAATATTGAAAAAGCCACAAGCAAGCTGGAAGTTCTGGCTATTAAACCAAGAAAAAAGTCATAAATATTTACAACACTGCCTATAATTTGCATACAGGAGTTTGGAGTTCAAATGATTGGCCAAACAAGGCGAAAGACAAGTAAAAGAAGGCACTGAGGGAAATAAGAAGGACGCAGAGAGGAGATGGGTGGGAGCTCGGGGCGAAGGCAGTGAATCAAACAGCCAGTCTTCCTCCAGCGAGTGTTTTTGTGAGTGAGGAGAGAAAAGACTGAGAGCATTAACTATCCAAGACAAGATATATAACCTCCTGTGGAACATCTGCAAACTCTGAGGGGAGCAAACTTGAAGAAACAAGAATCCAGTGCTGGAATCTAGAAAGAAAGCTGGGTAAACACTTGACTTCAAGTCCTCGTTCATTTTTCTGTAGCTTTTTAAAACTTCCTGTGATGCATGGAACAATAATCGACATAAAGGAGGCTTGTTATCTTTACCACGGGCCCTATTCTGCTTATTTTCAGGTTCATATTTGTATGTAGTGCCTCAGCTGGGACATGTCTCCATGCGTTAATGTTGAGAATCAGAATCCCTGTATTCGTCCCACAGAGGGGAAATGTGTTTGTTGCAGCAAGAAAAGAGCCAAAGAAAGTATAATATTACCTAAGAAGCATGCATTAAACAAATTATAAAAGCTCTTTATTTTTCTCATACTGCCTGAGCTGCAGCACCTCTTTTCACCCTCTGTCTGAAACCAGAGCCCTGTCTGCTCTGATTGGTTAGCTGGCCGGCTCTGTTGTGATTGCTCAACCGCTTAGAGATGTCCCGCCCCTTAGCCTATCACGTAATGTGTTGGAGCTCTAGCCAATAGCAGCATGAGTGTTACATAGTGATGTCACAATGTTCTGGACGTAAACAAAGGAGTTCAATGGAGGCGTTTCAGGGGGAGTGTGTGGGGGCTTCCTAATAGAACCCCCTCCCAAAAAAAGTTGTTGAAACATGGCTACATTTCCACAAGGCAACTGAGTTATCGGCATGGCAACTGAGCAGACTCCATTTGTCAAGGTAGACTGAGATGTGGTTGACATTGCTGGAGAACCTTGAGTCTAGATGTGTTTTTTCTAGCAACTCTTTCCAATGTCAACAATGACCTAGCAGGCCTGGGTTTCCACAGGGCCGGATTTATACATCATAAATATAACTCAGATAACCTTGTATACATTCAAAGATCCCGTCCTTTAACCATTAATGTTCAGGGATGCAAATAACAACAATAATTAAAACTGCGGTCACAGATGCGTGCGCAGTGATGAGCGGGCCCTCGCGTCCGTGCGCCTGTCGGGGAGGGCAGCCGGTCGTCCCGGCGTCAAGCAGACGCCTCCGAAATGAGCCGTTTGGGCATTTCTATAATTGTCGCATCCCAGACTCCCAGGTTCTCCGGCAGCGACCCGGAAACGGATGTCGATTATCGAGGGTACACTGAAGTATTCTCCGGAGACGATTTCAGCCAACAGTGATGTTTAAAAGAGGCGTGACGCATGGCTGGACTTATGTCAACGAAGCACAGCTCTGCAAACTGTTCCCGTTGTGATTATAAGTTATTTAAGATGATCAAATGTGCATCAGACTGTCTGCCCTTTACCGTTTGTTTACTCACTAATCACATCTCCCCTGGATGTTAGGCTATTTTTTTTTTTAATATAACTGCTTTCATTGTGAGGCGATGTTTACAGTGAGAACAGCTGCTGAGGTCAGTGCAGAAAGCAGAACAGTGTGTAGGCTATAATATAACTGCAATTCTACAATCTAGTATTTGAGACATTATTGCATTTTTATTTGTGGGTCAGATTGCAGAGAAGCAACAGATTTCGGACCATATAAGATCACATGACATTGAATTACATCCCGTTATATTTGGATTGTGATGGAATATCCTGGAAGTCAGCAGGAGTTATTGTGGAATAAATATTATTTCAGATAAACTAAAAGGTGGCTATTAAGAAGCCTACTGTATGAATTCAGACAGGATGCTCATACTGTAAATATTCTGTAAGTATAATATGATATAAGATAATGCAGTATAATATAATCGTGTAATATTATATTTTGGGGAAGACGGAAGGATAAATCTACAGATTGAGTCAACACAGCTTGAGGAAGACATTTTCTTTTTGTCAGGGACTGGGAATTTGGCTGAAAATATCATAGCATTGGGCAGCATGAGAGATGAAGTCTGTCGTTCTCTTCTTCTCTGAGAATAAAAAGTCTCCTCTGAGGAGGCGTCACTAATTCTACCTCTGAGGTGGATTCACTGCAGCGAAGAGTAAAAGCCCTCCTTGGGAGAAATGAGAAAAAAAGTGTCATTATCCCAGAGTACGTGCACATGTAATTGGCAGTTGCTGGTAATGCTTACTCTGCAAAAACCAGGCTGACTGAATACTTTCAGAGGAAATCAATGATATATTCACCAACTGGAATTACATAAGGCACTGTGGAAAAGAGAGTGGAAAAGCTGGATGAGCATAGATCGTGTGTGTGTGTGTGTGTGGCCTAGCATTACTATACTTGTGGGGACCTAAATCTGTTTACACAGTCACGTGTGGGGACTCGCCTCCCTTATGTGGACAAAATGGAGGTCCCCATGAGGGGAATCATTAATTTTAGGGTGAAGACTTGGTTAGGTTTAGGATTAGGGTTAGAGTAAGGGTTAGGGTTAGGCATGTGTTGGTTATGGTTAAGGTTAGGATAAGTCTCCAGGAAATGCATGTAAGTCAATGTAATGTCCCCTGAAGTGATGTATACATGGTGTGTGTGTGTGTGTGTGTGTGTGTGTGTGTGTGTCTGTTTATTTCCTGGGCTGAGTCAACATGGCCGCAGTGTCTTTTCCATCTCCCCCAGCAGCGTTTCAGAGTGTGTGTGTGTGTGTGTGTGTGTGTGTGTGTGTGTGTGTGTGTGTGTGTGTGTGTTAGCCTTCAGCCCTGAAAACACAGCAGAGTCAAGCACGACAAAGAAAGGATTGATGTTGTTACACATGGAAGTGTAACATCGAGTGGTGTAGAGAGAAAAGATCAGGACTGATGTCAAAGCTAATCTCTAATCTCTGTAGCTGAGTGTGCATCTGTGTGCTGCTCCACAAATTACAAATAGCAGAACAATTTAAGTCAAAAGGTAAAGTATTCATACATAAGCTTGTATAAAAATCCAACCTATGTACCACTTTAGCTGTAAAAGCTTTTTTAATCGTCCAGCTAACGATACAACAATATATTAGCTTGCTTGCGCTAATTAGGAGATTTGTGTTTGGTTCGTTCGTGCAAAACATACAATACATCCTACACAGGCCATCTAGAAAATTTCATGGACAACACAAGTCCATTTGCCTCCATTGTGCTCTGAAAAACACACCATTATTCGTTATTAGGGCCACCAATCAAAGTGTTTACATCTCTTCCTATCCATCACATTTTCTTTTAATTGTTCAACTGTCTGTTTACTTTTAATTATCTTCAGCCAGCTATCTTTGTTGGCTAGCTACTGAGTTGAATACAGTGAATGTTACAGAAGTGTACAATAGATACAAAATATACTGTACAGTGGTTGATTTACCTTTATGGTAAAATGTAGCAGATAGCCAACAGTGATTTCTGTTAAGCACCCTTATTTCCCCTTTCATTCTTTACTTTTGTTAGCTAGCTAGTAATCTTGTCAAGACTTGAATACAAGAATCAGTTTTATTGAATGTATTCATTTCATTGTTAGCCATTGTCTGAACAGATGAACAATCTTACTAAAAAAAATGGCTCGGCTGCAATGCATTTTTAAAAACAGCTCGGTAGGAAAGTTCACGTCTTTACACACATTGCAATAATTTGACTAACTGATGTATCAGGTATTTTTTGCTGAGTTTTCTTCTTACGTTAACTGCCTTCACAGCTCTATAGATCCATTAGTAAAGCATATTTTATACCTTTGATAGTTATATGGGATTTAAAATTTGCCGAGCTTGCATCATCAACGACAAGCTACATGACCAACCGGTAATCAATGGCAATCTGTCTATGGTTTACAGGTACAACAATCATTGACACGGTCTACAAAACCCAAGAGGTCACAATGGTCAATACTTGCTGCCATAAGTAGACGCTAAACATCACAGCTAGTTTGAGGTCGTGCTGCTTTGAGACTTTGGCCCAATTCCAAACTACCCCCTGCCCACTACCCCTACCCACTACCCCTACACACCACTACCCCTACACACTACCCCTACACACTACCCCTACCCACTACCCCTACACACTACCCCTACACACCACTACCCCTACACACTACCCCTACACACTACCCCTACACACTACCCCTACACACTACCCCTACACACTACCCCTACACACTACCCCTACACACTACCCCTACACACTACCCCTACACCCTACCCCTACACACTACCCTTACACACCACTACCCCTACACAATACCCCTATGCACTACCCTTACACACCACTACCCCTACACAATACCCCTATGCACTACCCTTACACACTACCCCTACACACACTACCCCTACCCCTACACACTACCCCTACACACCACTACCCCTACACACTACACACTACCCCTCCGTTTGCACGTTCGCGGAGGGTCCGCCACAAGTGCTGTTCCAAACCAACGAGTGTTGAGGGGGAGTGGGTTATCAAGCCCTCCAACAGTGAGTCTGCATCCACCTGACTAATAGTTCCGTGCAAACATTTACTGATAAACTGCACAAGATACACATTTAATATCGTCAAACAGATGTTAATAACTTCATGGTTACCTCGTATTGTTTTAACCCAGGATCATATACCTGTGTTTAGTCTAGAAAACGGTAAAAGTGTGCATTTAATTATAAAGTTGTGTATATTTACAAGGACTGTCTCAAAAACTAAGAAGCTTATAAACATCAGATTTTAAAACAAAAAAGAAACACCATTAAAGATGTTTTGAGTTTTATTATTGTTGTTTTTAATCCAAGAGATACAAAATGATGGCATTTCCTGTTTCTGCCGGAGAGAGTGGAGTTGGTCCCAAAGCCTCCATCTGACAGGAGGGAGCCTCGTTAAGCTGCGAGTGAGACTGCAGACAGAGTTCACTCCATCACGGAGCGGGAGTGGGTAGGGTGTGGTTTGGAATTGGGCCATCATTTTCTTCTCATGTTGCACTAAAAGACTTGTGTGATGAGGAAAAGATTCGACAGCCATGACAGCCTCATAGCGGGGGGTCCGCTGCCATGATACAAACATAAACGAAGAAAGTAGACAAGTGTGAAAGCCGTTTTTCACAGCAACAAGAAGAAGGACATTCTTGACAGATAATTGCTTCTCCTAGCCTAGCAAAAAGGGAAGATGTGAATTTCCTGCTTTATCGGAATTGTACACGAAGCAATTAACCATAACATAACCTCAGGACGAGCGATGTGATTGGAGGGCCGAAACAAGTTCTCTTGTCACAGTTTCTGTGTTTTTGCAACTGTCACTGCTCGGTGTTAAATTAAAGTCTTGCAATGCGATTGTCACATCCTGAAAAGAGCTACACAGCACAGGTTCCTGCATGATTGGCACTGTAATGGCCACAGCCACACAGGGTAAACCAACTACACTGCTCCCTCACCTTCAGTAGTTTTGCTTCAGTGCAGCTGCAATAAAAGATGCCAATTAACACCACACATTTGATTTAATGTTAAACTCTTTATTGGATTGTAATCTGACATTACTTCAAACATTTTAGCACAGCTAACGAAAGTATTTGTTTGCATTAATGACTTTCTTCGTCTCTTGAGGTACTGTGGCTGTTGGGGGAGGTTACTTCCTGGTTTAGCAAAGGGCGTGGCTGAGGACTCATAAATACTGCAAGGAGCCAATTGGGACAGATTGGGACAAACCACCTGCTCCCATGTCAAAGGGGGATTTGGGTTTTGTCAGTGTCCTTTGTGTTTTCTGTTACTATTAATTATCCCTTGGTTTCAACTTGGTTTGGCCAAGCCACTATATAGGTTCCTTGGTTTGTCATTGCAGCAGGTCAGTTTGTTGAGTTATCACCTGTTAAGTAGATGCCATGTTTATTTTAGGTATTTTCTGTTGACCTCTTTTAACGGCCTAGTTTTTAGAAATTATTGATTGATGATGTTTTCTTTGGACTTTTGGGTAAATAAAAAAACCCAGTTTATTTAAACCACTCCTGTGTCCTGTTGCCTTACTGTTTTGTCGCTGACAGGCACCAAAGAGCCTCCGCCTATAGCAATGTTTGCCTTCTTTAGGGCTCACTGGTTATTTGGCATGCTCATAATCCAACAATCTTGATATAATATATTGGGGCCATAAAAGCTACACCCACCTTTTTCTTTTTCCAATT
Organism: Gymnodraco acuticeps; assembly: GCF_902827175.1. Taxonomy (NCBI): domain Eukaryota; kingdom Metazoa; phylum Chordata; class Actinopteri; order Perciformes; family Bathydraconidae; genus Gymnodraco; species Gymnodraco acuticeps. Next base: position 1,512,607 of record NW_022991064.1, on the reverse strand, counting down.
ATTTTTGATGATTTACAGGACTCCTATACACAAACAAACCCCTTGAGTAAAATACTGCAGACTTGCATTATTTTTACTCCCCTTTAAACCATTTTATTTCTAGTCCGAAGATTGTTACAAAAATGGATGGTGTGAATTGTAGGCTGTAGTGCTATTACTAAAGGGAGGGATGAAGTTGCAGGGATCATTGTGTGCGAGCCTATCTTGTAGTGATGGGAATTTCGGCTCTTCTTGGTGAGCCGGATCATTTGGCTCTGCTCACCAAGAAGAGCCGGCTCTTTCGGCTCCCAAACGGCTCTTCAGTTTACCACATATTATACCTTTTAATTCAATCAAATGTAGCCCTGTTTTGACTAATGATTTATATGTGTACACATATATCACTTAAATTATTCAATACATCCTTTGTACTGAAGTATTCAAAAGTAAAAATGACATGTTTAATATAAATGATTTGCTGTGGCCAAATGTTTTCATTGCATTTACAGACCCGTGTAACTCTCTGATACCACCCAATGAATGCACTGACTTGCTTGTCGAACCACGCTACACAAAACAGATAGCAACACCTATAAAAACTATTTTAAAAAAGGGGCTACTGTATCGACATTTTAAAATTATATTTAAAGAAAAGGCCCTAACAAAACAGCAGGGCTCTATTTCAGTAACTATTAGCTATAGAAAAAAAGACAGCAACAGCTGACATCAAATCTTTGCTGAGCCTAAGGATAATCATAAATAAATAACATAGTGAAAATAAATATATTGCAATGCTCAAAACAGCAGCATCCAACCGTCTCTAATCTTTGGATATTACATGTCACCTGCATGCATGCACGGAGCAGCTGTAGCGCGGAGATCATCATCATCATTCTGTCTTGTATTACTTAAAGTGGACCTATCATGCTATATTTGAACAATATATTGTAGGGCCATATCTATATAAAGTATATATATGATTCTGTGAGCTGCAGCTGACCACGCCCCCTTGCAGGAGAGGGCAGCGTGCTCTGAGATCAGCTGCTGGGCTGTCAGAAGAGGGGGAGAAAAAGAGATCTCCCTCCTCCGTGTTTTATTCTTATTGAAGTAAGAAGAGAAGTAATGGGGCAGAAACCCTCCTTTTTACGCAGCGGTCCAGACATAGACATCAAACGGCGACACATATTCAGTTGCCAGTTACTTTGGCATTAGGGCAGGGATATCTAGATACTTTCCAAAGTTTGACATAATGAATTGTGCTACTTTTAAAGCAAGCAACGATGTTTTCAAATCTGTAAACAAAAAGCTCCTCAAAAACACTCTCGAAGCAGTTCCTGCCGTTGCTACGTTAGTTCAAACAGTAACAACGGACTATTTTTCTTAGCGGATGCATGTCAATTTAAATACATAGGCCTACAACTCAATAAATCAATAAAATCATTTTCTAAATCCATAAAAGCATTTCAATTAATATTGGGAGTCATGTCGTTAATTTGTTGAGAATGTGGCCATGTAATACGCGGGATAATGTGCACATTGCATAATGTGCCTTCATGCCGATCTAGATCCCTCCGCAAAAAAAAAAACCGGCTCGTTCGCGGGCACGAGCCGCCTCGTTCAAAACCGACACATCACTACTATCTTGTCAGTTCGGATCACGAGAGAGGCTAACAAGATTTCTGTTTGAATCACACTTCAATTATCAAAGTGGCTCTGGTGATAAACACACGTTCGCACATAATCCTCTGCCCATGTAGAAAGCCAGGCTTTAAGGCTTTAATCACAACATAATTCATTTTGTGTCAGAAGACGAAACTCGAACTAACGCTTTTCATTTTCCTATCTGACTGTCGCATTTTTACATCAACTCAAATCCTTACAGTAATATTATGCTTTCTTGCACAAACAGCGAATGTAATACATGAAGCGGATTATGATTAGGCTACGAGGTCAAATGAAAACCAAAGCAATCTGCTGCTGACTTCGGCATTTCCTTTTGTTGGATTTAATGGAAATGAATAGAAAATTAGGCTGAATGTGTACTATATAATCAAGGCCACATGAACGTGTGTTGCAGATTGACTTAACTAGACCTTAGACATACAACATGTGGGGGCAGAGATTTTTACTTTGCAGAAAAAGCGCAGGTGTATCTGATGACATTTATTATCAAACACCATTTGGACGGGATTAACATTACAGAAGGTGAGGAATTAAACATTCAGTGATTTAACTCATCATTCAAGATGGTATTATTACCATCTGGAAATTACAGAGGTAGACTTTCAGCAGGACAAAGCATTAAAGGTGGGGGTGGTAATTTTGGAGAAACCAGCTCGAGTGCGCTAGAATTTGAAAATACACAACCGGGAAAAATCTGCCACTTCCTCACAGAGCCCCTCCTCCAACACACACGGACGCGCACATGACCAATGAGGGCACGAGATAAGTTTGTGCACAGATGGAAGGCTGACAGGCAGGTAGGCCATCCAGTTACTTTAGCCGGGCCGGCTCAGATGATTAGTCGTGCTTTTTCCAGTACTACGGCTTCCACAGATGATATTTGTTTATGTATTTATTGTCAAAGCATTTAATGTATTCATTGCTATCGGGATGTTAAGAGCATTCCATGGAATATAACAAAAAGTGTTTCTGAAATAAATTACATACCCCACCTTTAAGTCAAAAAATCCTTCAACTTCTGAGTCATATTTACATCAAATACATTACATTACACTTTTATCCAAAGCGATTTACTGTGGGCAATCCCCACAGGAGCAATTTGGGGTGAAGTGTCTTGCCCAGGGACACAACGACATGCTGACTGCAGTGGGACTCAAACTTGCTACCCCCTAATTCGAAGTCCAGCACTCTATCCACTGAGCCACAGCCTCCCTGAAACACATATTGGTATATTCTGTGTGACTAACACTTCAGGATGATGTTACTCTATGATGCAATATCCATCACCCATGAATCTACTCGGTAATCATATAAAAAGAGGCTTCAGAGGTTCCCCAAGAGTCTGCATCTTTTTAAGTTTTCCTTTGCATCAAAGTAATTCAGTGATCCATTTACACTGCTAATGGCTAATACATCATACTTTTAATGATGCCAATGTATCAAAAAGTGAACAAATGTTGGCTAAAAGAACAGGGCTAAAGAGACAAAAGCAGTACTTTGGTGTAGCCGACAGCACAGCACCACATGTGATTTGCTTCCAAGGGCTCTTGCTCTCCTCACGGCTCAAATTTGATTTCATGCCGGTGTTAGCATGCATCTATCAGCTTAGTAAAAACAGTAGAAGGACAAGCAGCTTTTCATGCATAAAAACCCCCCACTGAGATCTAATTTCAAATACAAGCACGTTGCTCCTAGTGGGATTATGTTAAAACCCCCTTACCTTCCTTAGAGAAATAAATCACGTCCGAATGGTGCTTTAGGTCCATTTAGTGTCCCAATAACACAAGTCATATTATGGATTCTGCAGCTGCCACTCCTAAAGGTAACCAGCCCATAAACGGTGTATTTAACTACTCGCTTTTAAGTGACAGTGAATTATGGTGCAAGCGATGAGAGTCTTCATCAGCAATCAATGTGATTATATTTTCTGATTCGTTCTCATCACACTCATTTATTATATTATACAAAATGTCAACCCACAGAGTTTAGTCGCTAATATATCATCAATGCATCAACTCTCATAATAGAATAGAATATATTACTGTAGCTATGGACGATGACAATGACTATGACGCTGGAATGCTTGGAAACGCACAAGACAATCTGGCAACGAGACAGGGGAAGACGAGAACTATAAATACTAGACAGACATCACCGGGTGAAGGCAATACGATAATCACAACAGCGGGAAAACAGACAAGGCAGGAAATGTACTTTAGACACATGAGGGTAGACAAGACTATCAAAATAAATCTAAACACATACAGTAACATGAAACCTTAAGTACAGTAGGGAACAATCCAGAGCCGTCTACGCACAAATGAAAGACATTGTTACCCAAGTGTGGCATGAGTAGAGACCGTTTTTCACAAATACAACAACTTGGCACAACAGGGTCACATGAGAACAAGGTAGATACCTCTTATTCATATATGTACAAGCTTTTATTGACATTGTATTGCTCTATTTCTGAATATACCTCCTGCTTTTTATATTGTAGGTCTTCCATATAGTGCCTTGTTGGCGAATCTGCTTAAACGCTATCCTGATTGGATCAGATGTTCTCAATTTAAGACATGCTACTAATTGTACACAATGTAATGAGCAAGGGTATCGAGACCGAGTCAATAGCAAGACTTTGAGAGGTTGAGAGCAAGTCAAGACAAAAACCACAGCAGTGCAAGTCCCACACTGCATTACACACTTAAAAATGAATCATGGTAAGCATTGGGATTTCGCAAATTGATCGGAAACCTCCATAATTCAAAACACCAACAGAAAACAAAAGAGGATTGCCCTTAATTGACCACTTTTGCAGCCCATTTACCAATGTCCTGCTAAGATATTTAAAAGCCAATGCAGAGGTGATTTGTTTACTATATGGGAATTGTCCTTGTTTCTCACGAGGAAACAAATACAGACAAAACAAGATGGAATCCACTTAACGATCTTTGTTTAGTGTTTTGATTTGAAGCAGGACATTTTACATTCAATCACAACATAATGTACATATGTGTATACGTAAATGGCTTTAGTCACTTCCCTGGAATTGTAGTCTTGACCAGGCAAAACAATTACAAAATATTCCTCATCTTATTGAGGCTGATGCAAGATCCAGTAGAAATGCAGTCGTTTGCAAAAGTAGACCTTCAAAAAGACTCAGACTAACCTTTGGTATTAACTCTAATCTCTCCAGTGCTACAACACTGCCAAGTCATACGCATTGAATCCAATCCACCAATGAGATGCATTGTATTAACATAAAAGTCGGCCTCTCATTAGATGACTTGGCTCCGTTAAAACCGATAACTTTATAGGAAGGTTTGTAAATTCATCGTTAATGCTGAAAAACGTTTCATACACATAAAAAACTAAGTGATTATAAGAATATAAACTGTATATGCGTTTGTATGCGTTGTATGCGTTTAATATGCGTATTACTGGCTTTGTGAAAAATGACCAGAAGAAACATCTATTCACGTATCCTTTGATATATTGGGCTTTGGGTTTATTCTAATGAAGTTCATGAACACATCTAGGAGGAGTTTCTGTTGAGAGAAGCTTCAGTGAAATATCCTTATGCCTCAGAGGAACATTTCTGACCTCAATAAGCAAAAGCTGCACCAAATGAATTCAGTGCTGATAGCCATTATTATTTCTTCCAGTACAAGATAAAACATATATTCGACTCACACACTGATAGAAAAGCACAGCCCCATGATTAAAGCAGGGTCCAGGACATACAACATGAATCTCAGTTTTTCTTTCACAACTCTCTGGTGCTTTAGTAGGCTGCATGATCTACGGCCAACAAGCCAGTTATAGCAATTATCTCAAATCACTCATTTAGAGAAAGGACAATCTAGTTGTACGCTGCTGATCTATTGCCCGAGGGAACAAACTAATCCATTAAAATACGCTGCACTTTGAATAACACTTTCAAATCCCACAGCCTTTAACACTCAGCTGCTCTCATTTTCACCGCTGCTGATTGCAAACACTTGTTCTCCTCTCTCATCACAACCAGATACACCAAGATGAAGACACCCACAAACATCTATATCTTCAACCTGGCCCTCGCAGACGCCTTGGCGACGAGCACGCTGCCGTTCCAGAGCGCCAACTACCTCATGAACAACTGGCCTTTTGGGGAAGTCTTGTGCAAGCTCATCATCGCCATCGACTACTACAACATGTTCACGAGCATCTTCACCCTCACCATGATGAGCGTGGACCGATACGTCGCCGTGTGTCACCCCATCCGGGCGCTCGGGTTTCGAACGCCGGTCAAAGCGAAGATGATAAACGTGCTAATCTGGGGTTTGTCCTCGGCGATTGGGGTGCCCATTATGGTCATGGCTGTGACTAAAGTGAACGATAATGGTGAGATAGTGTTACATTCCCATTATTATTCTTTAAAGGTCCCCTATCATACTGTTACTCATCAATATATTATAGGTCTCAGATATATACAAAACATGTCTCTGAAGTGTTTGGCTCCAAACACCAAACAGATCATTGCAGCATTACCCATAACCCCCTCTGTTTCAGCCCTGTTTCCAAAGTGCTGATTCTCTGTCCGTTACTTTAGATGAAAATAAGGAGCCCCTCCCCACGCCCCTCTGAGAGAGATTTGGTTAGAAAGAACACAATGGTGCTCTAGGAGGAGATTCAGGTGATAAGGTGGGGGGGGGGGGTTACCTTGGTTGCTGATTGGCTAATGGTTACACAAGACAAAACATCGTTATGACATCATAAAGTGGCCAAAATCTGATCAGCTCATTTTCAGACAGGTTTTTATAGAAATGGATCAGAACAAAAAGAGAGAGAATCTTTTTTCCTGAAACTTTTAGAATCTCTTTTCACAGAGGGGACACATGTTGATGTAGAAAATACATGAAGAAGTGGATTTTGCAAGTTTTCATATACATTTGAACTGTCCTCCAGGATTAGGTAACCCCTATGAATAACTGAAACTTCACTTTAGTGCTTGAGGACAGCTGCGAATCACCTATGAAAAGACCTTCAACATGTTTGACCTGCAGGATTAAAATGTATTAGGATATTTATTATTTATTCTAGTCCTTGGGAACTTTATTTGAGTGTGCATGTCAAACAAAGAAGAAGCAAGACTGATTATGTATCCAGTCCGGCCCTTGAATGATTCATCGTTTCAGAGTGAGTGGAAAAACCTTCAAAACGTTAAGTCAGCTGAATCCAAAAAACATAATTTAAAACCAAGGAAACTATTGAAATCTCCCAAGGATAGTAGGATCTTTTTTGGCTTCATTTGACAACTTCCCCAGTAAATAATGTTGAAAGATAATCCAAAAGTATTCCAACTGGTCATTGTCTTTGAAATAAAGTCCCCTTTCCTTCAAAAAGTAGTCCTTGAATTGGGAAAATGTAATTGTAAGTAATCTTGGTAGGGCAAACAATGGTCTGATTATCAGACCGGCTCAAAAATAGCATATTAAACATTTTCATTTACAGCAAATCCCCAAATTAATAATTTCAATCAAGTGTCAATGTTAAGTACCAATGCAGAAATGTTTGCCCTTTATCCGTTTAACACAAAGGAGCCCCAATCTACACTGGATTGAAACACTAGAAGTGCACAAGGCTTCATTCTTGTGAAAGGTACAACTAAATAACATTATGCCGCTGCCCATCGTGATTTAAGAGGTTTGTCCAAATATGATATTAGAGTTATTTTCTGTTTTAATGGTTGTCCGAAGCAATTGCAGAAACACCCGCAGAAATATATTCCTGATTTCTTTCATTTGTACAGCAGCCACAAACACAGTATTTTGGAGGTGTGGCATATATACAGCATATGAAGCTTTTTAAGTGCACAAACCAGTATCTATCAAAACCTGTGAGATACCATAACCTTACGTCAACACATTTATAATTATACCTGTACTTTTCTCAGGTAAAACCGTGTGCACGTTGAAGTTTCCTGACCCCACCTGGTACTGGGACACGGTGACAAAGATCTGCGTCTTCATCTTCGCCTTCGTGGTTCCCGTGCTGGTCATCACCATCTGTTACGGCCTCATGATCCTGCGTCTGAAGAGCGTCCGGCTGCTCTCCGGCTCCAAGGAAAAGGACCGGAACATGCGGCGAATCACCCGAATGGTCCTGGTGGTGGTTGCCGCCTTCATCATCTGCTGGACGCCCATCCACATCTTCATCATCGTGAAGACTATGGTGAAGATCGACAACAGGAACCCCTTCGTGATTGCCACCTGGCACCTTTGCATCGCCTTGGGATACACCAACAGCAGCCTCAACCCGGTCCTCTATGCCTTTCTGGATGAGAATTTCAAGCGGTGTTTCAGGGATTTCTGCCTCCCCTGTCGAACCCACGTGGAGCAGCACAGTCAGACCCGAGGACGCAACACTGCCATGGAGCCGGTGTCCGTGTGCGCTCCGTCGACCACTGGGAAGAAGCCGGCATGACTAGGCATGGAGTGGGTCCCTCACAGCTCTCGCTCCAGGAGGATCCAGCAAGATCTGCAATCAGAAGTCACCCAGATCTCCACAACAGAGTTTTGAAAAAATCTTAAAGAGGAAGAAGTCTCAAAGAACTGAGTCGTGACGCTTATTCTCCCCAATTTGGAAATTCAGCTAAAGAGAAAGAAAAAACGAGTCGCTCTGATGTTACTGTTCCATTAAAGTTCTAAGAAAATATCCAAATGTAAAAAGGGAAGATTTTGAAACAAAACATCCCCAGCTCACGATTTGTCTTCCCAATGGACCGGAGAAATGACTTTTGATGATGGAAATATGATAGCTGGTTTCTATCTCAGCGAGCAGAGAATGCATTTGTTAAATTGCATTGTTATAAACCAGACGGACTGTCAGGGTAAATAGAGCGCGACAAAATAAATGTGTGTGAAAACTGGGCTGTTCAGTTCAAACTTCATAATTTCTCCCGAAGGAACACTTACCTTCACCAAACAAAAAACAGGTTGGAGTTTTGACGTTTTTCCATTTATTTCTTCGACATAAACCCGAAGCAAATGAGCCTTACAGCGTAACACGACTCCACTGACACCCACCGACAGCTGGATGATGAATTGCAGCACAGTTCGTGCACAACAATGCCGACCAATCTGTACCTGGTAGAAGAAGGGGAGTCTTATTTGGTTTCTTTCTTTTTAGTTATTTATGTTTTACAGCAAGATTTGTGTGTTTCCCGTTAGACTATGCCACCATCAGCTGTGTTTAAAGATACATGCGGGGCACAATGTTCCATGGACTTGAAATGGATCTATGTCAATTGTAATGTTACACCACAATGCTTTTGACAAGAAAATATCAAAGAAAAAGGAAAGACAACGATCCAATGCTTGGAAATGTCTTTCTGCTCTGCTTACAGATGGAAGACAGACATGGAAAGAGACTATAAATATTCACAACTCTGTGCCGTGATACATTCCTGAATATTTTCTTACAACGCCAGTGATCGTTAAAGTGTACTGTATATACTCACTTTGCTTTAACCAATTGCTACAGGATATCTCTCCCCTGTCGTTATTTTTGCTAAGGGCGCAATGACAGAACTGTATATAGTTAGTTTTCCAACAACGTATGGTAAAATGACAGGATATTGTGGGTTCCTTGGGTTCAAATGCGAAAAATCCACAACGGCCAAAACCAGTGAAGCTTGGATTTCTTCTGTGTTTTCTGCTCACTCCTACTTGACTTTCATGAGCGTTGTCAAGCCTGCCGACAGCGTCTCAGTGGATCAGTAAAAGAATAGAGATGCTGCCTCTGAAAAACCTTGTTTGCAGTATTTCCTTCACCTCAATTCACTGTTTGAAATGTGAAGTCGATGGACACCTCCAAACACATACTCTTCATCACAGTGTACACGAAGAGGCCTAATCTCACAGCTTCAAGGAGATTATTGATCGCGTTTTAAATTAGCATAAGACTATGTGTCACATGGAATATATGTGGCGCGTTAAGGACTTGTTGAAGGGGGATTTGTTCTCTGTGATTTATGTACTCCGATAGATCCTGCCACCAATCAAACTCCAGGCATCGATCAATGGATGCCGTTGATGATGATTTCAGCTTTGCATATACCAGATGATGTGTGTCAGATGTAATAATGAAGAGATCATTCAAATGTACTCTCATGTGGATATATTTTGAAAGCTGAATCTGTATTGACGAGCAAACATGTCAAAAAACATGACAGAATTATGATTAATGTGGAAAACACCAAATTGAACATGAATAGAAGTTCAGTCAGACAACTCACGTGTTTCCTAATGTGTTCATTATAAGCAGCATATAGTTTGAGTTTGGCATCTAGGCTCGGGCCTCATCACTCAGATTTACAAAGAACATCGAGTGATGATTAGATAACTATCCCCCGAGCCTACAGGTGGAGCTGGGGTGGAAGCTGGGTGGAAGCTGGGGTGGAAGCTGAGGTGGAAGCTGGGATGGAAGCTGAGGTGGAAGCTGAGGTGGAAGCTGGGGTGGAAGCTGGGGTGGAAGCTGGGGTGGAAGCTGGGGTGGAAGCTGAGGTGTAAGCTGGGGTGGAAGCTGAGGCGGAAGCTGGGGTGGAAGCTGGGTGGAAGCTGGGGTGGAAGCTGGGGTGGAAGCTGGGGTGGAAGCTGGGTGGAAGCTGGGGTGGAAGTTGGGGTGGAAGCTGAGGTGGAAGCTGGGTGGAAGCTGGGGTGGGAAGCTGGGGTGGAAGCTGGGATGGAAGCTGGGGTGGAAGCTGGGATGGAAGCTGGGTTGGAAGCTGGGGTGGAAGCTGGGGTGGAAGCTGAGGTGGAAGCTGGGGTGGGAGCTGGGATGGAAGCTGGGTGGAAGCTGGGGTGGAAGTTGAGGTGGAAGCTGGGGTGGAAGCTGGGGTGGAAGCTGGGGTGGAAGCTGTATGGAAGCTGGGGTGGAAGCTGAGGTGGAAGCTGGGGTGGAAGCTGGGGTGGAAGCTGAGGTGGAAGCTGGGGTGGAAGCTGGGTGGAAGCTGGGGTGGAAGCTGAGGTGGAAGCTGGGGTGGAAGCTGGGGTGGAAGCTGGGTGGAAGCTGGGGTGGAAGCTGGGGTGGAAGCTGGGGTGGAAGCTGGGGTGGAAGCTGGGGTGGAAGCTGGGGTGGAAGCTGAGGTGGAAGCTGAGGTGGAAGCTGAGGTGGAAGCTGGGGTGGAAGCTGAGGTGGAAGCTGGGTGGAAGCTGGGGTGGAAGCTGGGGTGGAAGCTGGGTGGAAGCTGAGGTGGAAGCTGAGGTGGAAGCTGGGTGGAAGCTGGGGTGGAAGCTGGGTGGAAGCTGGGGTGGAAGCTGAGGGTGGAAGCTGAGGTGGAAGCTGGGGTGGAAGCTGAGGTGGAAGCTGGGTGGAAGCTGGGGTGGAAGCTGGGATGGAAGCTGGGTGGAAGCTGAGGTGGAAGCTGGGTGGAAGCTGGGGTGGAAGCTGGGGTGGAAGCTGGGGTGGAAGCTGGGTGGAAGCTGGGGTGGAAGCTGAGGTGGAAGCTGAGGTGGAAGCTGGGGTGGAAGCTGAGGTGGAAGCTGGGTGGAAGCTGGGGTGGAAGCTGGGTGGAAGCTGAGGTGGAAGCTGGGGTGGAAGCTGGGGTGGAAGCTGGGGTGGAAGCTGGGGTGGAAGCTGGGGTGGAAGCTGGGTTGGGAGCTGGGGTGGAAGCTGGGGTGGAAGCTGGGTGGAAGCTGGGGTAGAAGCTGGGGTGGAAGCTGGGGTGGAAGCTGGGGTGGAAGCTGGGTTGGGAGCTGGGGTGGAAGCTGGGGTGGAAGCTGGGGTGGAAGCTGGGTTGGGAGCTGGGGTGGAAGCTGGGTGGAAGCTGGGGGTGGAAGTTGGGGTGGAAGCTGAGGTGGAAGCTGGGTGGAAGCTGGGGTGGAAGCTGGGGTGGAAGCTGGGATGGAAGCTGGGGTGGAAGCTGGGATGGAAGCTGGGTTGGAAGCTGGGGTGGAAGCTGGGGTGGAAGCTGAGGTGGAAGCTGGGGTGGGAGCTGGGATGGAAGCTGGGTGGAAGCTGGGGTGGAAGTTGAGGTGGAAGCTGGGGTGGAAGCTGGGGTGGAAGCTGGGGTGGAAGCTGTATGGAAGCTGGGGTGGAAGCTGAGGTGGAAGCTGGGGTGGAAGCTGAGGTGGAAGCTGGGGTGGAAGCTGGGTGGAAGCTGGGGTGGAAGCTGAGGTGGAAGCTGGGGTGGAAGCTGGGGTGGAAGCTGGGGTGGAAGCTGGGTGGAAGCTGGGGTGGAAGCTGGGGTGGAAGCTGGGGTGGAAGCTGGGGTGGAAGCTGGGGTGGAAGCTGGGTGGAAGCTGAGGTGGAAGCTGAGGTGGAAGCTGAGGTGGAAGCTGGGGTGGAAGCTGAGGTGGAAGCTGGGTGGAAGCTGGGGTGGAAGCTGGGATGGAAGCTGGGTGGAAGCTGAGGTGGAAGCTGAGGTGGAAGCTGGGTGGAAGCTGGGGTGGAAGCTGGGTGGAAGCTGGGGTGGAAGCTGAGGTGGAAGCTGAGGTGGAAGCTGGGGTGGAAGCTGAGGTGGAAGCTGGGTGGAAGCTGGGGTGGAAGCTGGGATGGAAGCTGGGTGGAAGCTGAGGTGGAAGCTGGGTGGAAGCTGGGGTGGAAGCTGGGGTGGAAGCTGGGGTGGAAGCTGGGTGGAAGCTGGGGTGGAAGCTGAGGTGGAAGCTGAGGTGGAAGCTGGGGTGGAAGCTGGGGTGGAAGCTGGGTGGAAGCTGGGGTGGAAGCTGGGTGGAAGCTGAGGTGGAAGCTGGGGTGGAAGCTGGGGTGGAAGCTGGGGTGGAAGCTGGGGTGGAAGCTGGGGTGGAAGCTGGGGTGGAAGCTGGGTTGGGAGCTGGGGTGGAAGCTGGGGTGGAAGCTGGGTGGAAGCTGGGGTGGAAGCTGGGGTGGAAGCTGGGGTGGAAGCTGGGGTGGAAGCTGGGTTGGGAGCTGGGTGGAAGCTGGGGTGGAAGCTGGGGTGGAAGCTGGGTTGGGAGCTGGGGTGGAAGCTGGGTGGAAGCTGGGGTGGAAGCTGGGATGGAAGCTGGGTGGAAGCTGGGGTGGAAGCTGGGATGGAAGCTGGGGTGGAAGCTGGGGTGGTGGTGGAGCAGGTGAGCAGCAGCAACATGAAACACAGCAGCAGGAACATGAACGTAGCAATAGCAAGTGAACACAGCAGTGCAGCAGCAGCATAGCGAGGCAGAGGAAGGAAGACCTGGCAGCTTAAATAGAGCGGCATGTTTAGGAGAATGTGTTTGGTTGGTTGTAAGAGGGACGAGGTGCGTCACGTGGTGCGTCACGTCAAGCCAGCCACTCGCAGGCTTGGCCCCATATGATGAGGGGGGGAAAAAGCCCACTTATATATAAATGAAATGGACTGGCGGATCGAAGGGGAAAAAAGTAAATAATTGTGAATGTTTAGATAATATCAAGCTTTTTGGCTTCAGTCCCAGTTAAAATGAGGTGCGTCTGTGATTCTCTATGCTTTCTTTACACTTTTTCAATCTTGAGAAAATGCGTTGAAATGGCTTTCTGTTCCATTGCTACCAAATTCAGCAATGTATCTGTGAGTTGATCCACAGAGACGGAGAGAAACATATTCTGTGGGAAGTAGAAGATTGCATTTTTTGTGAAGGGTGATATTTTCATGCATATTTTCTTACAATTACAGTGGTGATTTAAAGTGAAATGTATAGTATTGCTTTGCTTTGTACCAATGCTGCAGTATATCTCTCAGCTTACATTGTTTTGCAAATTCAAGGGCACAAGAAATGTAAATAATTACAATAAAGAATAATGACGGTGTACAGGCTACTATATGTAATCAAATAAACACAAGCAAATTACTTTGAGTACATTTATTGAAGAAAAGAGATGTGCATTCAGGGTATGATCACATTTAGAAGAGTGAGTGCATTTTTTCTTTTATCATCCCATGAGAATTGCCAATTTACTAAATGTTTCCTGGTGTCATGTTTTCATCTCACTGTAATGTATGTGCAGAATTATCCTTGTTAAATATACCTTGTCATTCTCTGAGATTACAATTCTAAGTCACAGTTGAATTAAACATGTTTTTAATTGTATTTTTCTCTCTGTAGTTGTGTCGAAAATAAACAATCAATAATATTTCACCACCTCGTAGCATTGAAACACATTAAGGTAGCAGAGGCATCGAGGCGTTGCTGGGCCGTATTTTGACTCATCATAAGTTCAGTTAAGCTCTCCATAGGGTTTCATTTATTGTGTTACAGAAAGTGTTGGCAGCTCATTCCTTAAAACAGAAGCCTCAGATTGCTTATAATAAGTGGAAATATGAAGGGTATATATCAAGCTTGTTATGCAAATAAGTTATTGGGCTTTTTTTGTATCAACTAAGACTCGTTGGAAAATGTTTTCAACTTGAATTAAGTGAATGTATTTGAAAATTGGGCTTATTAACACATGATACTGTGTAATATATTTCTAGATATATTTAAAAAGTACAATATAAGACAAGCACAAGTTTCACATGTGGGCCATATTCAATTATACTTTTAGAATAAGCTGCGGGCCAATTAGAAATGGACCACGGGTCGCATTTGGCCCCTGGGCCGTAGTTTGGACACCCCTGGTTTATGGTAAAAACAAAAGGACAAACATTAACAAGCTTAGCCAGTTTAACAAATCATCCCATGACACCCCAAACACATTAAGATGGACTTTTATTAATCCCTCGTGGGGAAATTGTTTCTCTGCATTTGACCAATCCTAGTGTTAGGAGCAGTGTGCTGCCATTTTGAACGGCGCCCTGGGAGCAGTGTGGGGAACGGCGCCTTGCTCAGGGACACCTCGGTAGCACTTGGTCTTGCCGGGACTTGAACTGGTGACCTTCCAGTTGCCAAGCCAAGTCCCTATCGACTTCCCCACCACCGCCTGTTCTTGGTTAGATTGGTGTCCATGCGGAGGAACCCGTTTTGAATCTGACCACGAACACTTGCTGTGTGTCATCACCTCTGTCTGCCCCTTTCAACACTGTCAGTTCACTAAAGGCACTGGTAGACCAAAACAAATCTAAAAATCCCTAAAAAAAAGAAAACTCATGGTCTTGGTGGCAGCTTTTCACCAACGTAATGTGCCTTAATTCAGTTATTTATTTAATTATTTTGCTTATGTATTTTTTCAACATTAAGCCACCAAGGGTTTAGCCCATCTATAGAAAATATTAGAGACAAAACAATACTGAAAGAAGGCTAATAAAAAGTTGAAACTACAGATCTGTCGGTACTTGCCGGTGTTCACTCCTAACAGAGATGGATTGGAGAAAATATACACCAACATTTTCAAATCTAGCCCTAAAACAGAAGTTATAAACATCACCCAATGTTATGAGTCACAGGCTTTTACATTTTTATAGTCTATTTATTTGTTCTGCCATCAACTATCAATGCGATTTCTAGCAGAGGCAAACTGCAATCATTAACTGTTAAGGCAGGTTTTTCTATTCAATTATAGATACAAGACAAGAGTTACAAATGGGCTGGAAAAAGTCGCCATTACAAATGTGTTTGCACCATTCATCTATACACTTCACAGTAAGGCTAATATTTCAGATCAATGGTGCCACATGTGTACAAACCTGGGTCAGATAAAGGATCGATGTGACGGGCAGACTAGACTTACAAATTGAGCAAAACAATCCCTCTGCTGTTGGGGAATGTGGAGAGAGCAGGTTAACAAGGGAAATGCATCATTTTTGTCAATGTGTAAACAAGAGGGATTGGAAACCCTCTCAAAATTGCCTTTTGTTCCCTCAGCAAAATCGCCTAAGACAATTGACCAATCAAAATCTAAGCTATTCAATAAACATACTTATTTTAAGCGGAAACATGCCCTTATTTCTAAACTTAACCAAGTACATTGTTGCCTTAACATTACCAAGTATTTCCTTTACACAACTCTAGAAAAGTCAGGTATTTAATACTGCCACAGGGCGCTAGTTTAACATTGTTAATACTATAAACATATAATGTTGTTTTTGGGAGTCATTGGAACACCTTCTATTGTAATGTTTAAGTATAAGGATGTTCCAAAATGCCAAGGTAGAAGTCAACAAAACAGAAAAAGACAGCATAGATGCTTCAGGCGAATGTTGGCACATTTAGCCCAAAATGTCACAAAGGCACTAAAACCAAACAAATGAATTTCACTGCAGTTGCCAGGGCACTCCTACGAGAGATATTTTACGGCTTTTAATGTGAATTTACACCTAAAAGTGTCTTGTAAAAAACTAAAATAAAACACTTAAATGGAGATTTCAGTTTTCTAGACGAAGTTTCAATATTTACTGTAAATGTTGATCACGAGTACATTTGTGTCTGACATCAACCATCAATGTGATTTGTAGCAGAAGCAAGTTTCAGTATTTTAATAACTGGCAGGTTTGTAGTTTTCCGTTATTTATCGTAGCTTATTTACTTCGTAACAAAACTCATTTAAGGAAAATTGGTTGGCTCGTGTACTATCAACGTGGGGGGGGGGGTGAAGAGCTTGGCGCTCGTGAACTGTCAACAGGAGGGCGGGGGGAGCCTCGCTGCGGGGAAGCAGTGTGTGGACCTCTTTCACCTGTCAGCGCAACTTGATGCCGTTTAAATCAAATCAAGTTTTATTTATATAGCACATTTATACACGATTTTTGGTCGAGCCAAAGTGCTGTACATAAAATAAAAATAGCCTACAGTAGAGACACTTTACAGCAAATACAACAGCACAGATTGTTCAGAATATCAGTATGAGAAAAACGACACCCTCTGTCCTTAGACCCTCACATCGTACAAGGAAAAACTTCCAGAGAAAACCCACAGTTTAAGGGGAAAAAATGGGAGAAACCTCAGGGAGAGCAACAGAGGAGGGATCCCTCTCCCAGGACGGACAGACGTGCAATAGATCCATCCATCCATCCATCTTCTCCCGCTTATCCGTGGTCGGGTCGCGGGGGTAGCAGTTCCAGCAGAGAGCCCCAAACTTTCTTTTCCCTGGCGACATCAACCAGCTCTGACTGGGGGATCCCAAGGCGCTCCCAGGCCAGCGAAGAGATATAATCCCTCCACCTGGTCCTAGGTCTACCCCTTGGTCTCTTCCCAGCTGGACGTGCCTGGAACACCTCCCTAGGGAGGCGCCCAGGTGGCATCCTAACTAGGTGCCCGAACCACCTCAACTGGCTTCTTTCGACGCGAAGGAGGAGGAGGCAATAGATGCCGTGCGTAAATCGAAGAGATAATACATTTTACAGCATATAGACCGAATGTTAGGAAATGCATGTGTCTGTAATAAGAAGATGAATCCACGAGGATGTCAGCTACAATCCTGTGGAAGCCATCAGGGAAGCAGCATGGCGAGACCCAAGGCAGGACCGCAGAGACAGGTTCAGCCACGACCCGAAGTCCACGACTTAATCCAGAACTCAGGATAGCGGATCCAAGACACAGGACTACAGCAAGAGGATCAGCCTCGACTCCGGATCCCGGCGTAGATATAGATACAAAACAAGAAAAAAGATTTGGCTGGGTTAATCGGAACAAGAGAATACACAGACACAGACAGAGAGGGAAACAACACATTTAAATAATTGGTTTAAACGGCATAATAATAATGACGACCATCCGTTCTGTGATTCTCAAGAACACACACATGGCCAGTCCGCCCCTGTGTAGCATATTACTTTCGATGAGAGATGAGCAGATCGCCACTGGGCTTTCAACTAAAGACACAGTCACGCAAAAACTGCGGCATTTGTACAGCTCCTTATGGGTAGCCTACTGCAATTTGTGAAGTGCGGGCGCGCTCTGGCAGAACTACATCCAGTGCTTGAATTGGGCCGGTACTCACCGGTACGCAGTGCCGGCACTTCTGATTTTACCAATGTGGTACCAGCACTTCTTACTGAGTCATGACGCATGACAACAAATATGCCCAGCGTACCTAGATGCGGCATCTCATGACGCATCTCATGACGCATCTATGACGCGCCGCAGCGATAGACTAGAGCAGAAAATACATCACATAACGTTAGCATTTCGAAAATGTTAGCGTGGTTTAATAATAGTGCGAAAGACAGCGGTTGTCGCTGGACAAGGATTCCCTCTTTCCTTTCCTGCTGAAAGATGGTGAGTGTACTCAGGGACGAGGAGTCATTTAACCAGCCGCCAGTCATGGTGAAGCTTTCAACGCACGCCTGTGTGGATGGGCCGTCAGGCTTTACTTTATTTTATATCCATAAAGAAAAAGTCAATCTGTTTACAGTTGTTTCTTATGGATGTTGAGAGGTATCCATATATCTCTTCATTTTGCTCTCAAAGTGAACCAGATTGATGCATCTAACTTCAATATTTAAAAAAAAATCTTGTCTGGGGAGCATGCCCCCGGACCCCCCTAGAGGGTGTCAGGTCCACTCCCCACTTATAAAAATAGCACTTTACCACTGCACCCCCTCTAATCTCAGATGCACCCTGAGTCATTTTGTTTAAGTACAGTGAGCCTTTCTAAAATATACAGTAAAGAGACAAACCCACCAGCATTATAGGATATACTATAAGTATAGACTTTGAGCCAAATACTTGTTTTTGGGCTGTATAAATAAAAATAAAAGTTTTTATATGTTCTGGTGGATCTGTTGAATATTTCCAATGCAGCAGCTGTGTTTCAGACTAACTCAAAATGATCCAAGTAGAATGAAGCTGGGAGAAAAAGGCTTGAGTAGTCTCTGATTTTGTTTACTGGAAACGAGGGAAATTGGATGGCATAATATTTATAATTATCGGGCACTTAATGGAATAATCCATCTTGCATGACCATGATTCAATTTGAATTGCGGAAAGTGCTTCAAAAAAAAATCATCCTTCGTGACACCGGACTGCAAAGTGCATTTCCCTACCGGCTCTCAGATAAACAAACGAGAGATGAGTCTGCAGCGAGTCTCAGAGTGTGATATCCACTGCTATCAGAAAATTAAACATCCAACTGCATTGTGAATTTAGACCTGCATCTCGCAGTCTCCATGGAAACCTGCAGCAGCCGTACAGAGAAAGAGACGGCAAGTTTCAATTTAATTACAGAGCGTTCCTTCAATGGCGGCCACTTATCAATTATCCTAATTGCTCTCTGCACAACAACAAGAGAATCCTCCCTGCAGATTAACCAAGAGCCGGCCACTTGGAGAACCATGGGGCAAAGGCTTGTATC
The DNA here is from genome assembly GCF_902827175.1 of Gymnodraco acuticeps. Lineage (NCBI taxonomy): Eukaryota > Metazoa > Chordata > Actinopteri > Perciformes > Bathydraconidae > Gymnodraco > Gymnodraco acuticeps. Next base: position 1,493,767 of record NW_022991064.1, on the reverse strand, counting down.
TGTGATGTGATTAAATAAAAAACAGTTTAGTGAATGCAAATACTGTCCTGCTGGCTGCTGCTGATGCAACTCCTGAAATCCTAATGAAAAATCATGCCTTTTGGAAATGATGTATAATTGACAACAGCAATATGAGAAGAATACATATCTAAGAGAAATCCACCCATGCATTCATGCCATCATTAAAGTTCTCTATGGTTAAGGTCTGCAGCATTACTAGTCAGTGATGAGCATATATTCTCACAGTATCTATTCCATTTCTAGATAGTCAACACCTCCCTCAGCTCGGGACAGTTCCCAAAAGCACTAAAAACAGCAGCAATCAAGCCTCTTTAAAAAAAAAAAAAAACCTAGACAACTCAATCATGCAGAATTATAGGCCAATGTCTTGCCCAGGGAAACAACGACATGATGACTGCAGTGGGGTTTGAACCTGTGCTCCCTTGATCCGAACACCAACGCTCCATCCACTGCGCCACCTTACCTTACCTTACCTTTGATTTGATAAACGTTAAAGAAAACAATCCATCAAACTTTTGGAGTTGAATACTAAAGCAAGTGGAGAGAAAGCACACAGGGTTATGATGTTTTCCATAAGATATATTTGGAAAACAAAGCAATATACAGTTTCACTCAGACACATTTTCTGTGATGTGTATTAGAAGCATTACATGTATTTTCCATTAAATCCTCATTTTGCCTACAAATGTGTTTTGTTTTTGTTTGCAAATATCTTTATTTTCTCTTGGGTAAATTGGGCTTTTCTCCAGGCAGTCTCTACCCAAGAACAAAACACACAAGTCTTGTAAAAATACATTTTAAACAATAAATAAGAAATTCTACAAAAGATGGTTATTGAGAGTCTTTAAACTGTAAAGACTTCGAGCTGAGAAAAATACTAATACAAGGGCACACAGACGAGTTGTGTTTTCATAAATATTTGTTCTCTTGGGTTAATTGGGCTTTCTCCAGGTCAACTCCATTAAAAAACACAAAAGTCTTCAATTTTTCAACTCATTGTTGAATTTTAAATAACAAAATTCTCCAATTACAATTTGGTATTGAATGTTTTCCACCCGTGTGGACCTCTAGCTGAGTCCAATCACAGCAAACAGACATGCTTCTTTAAAAACTAATTTGGCAAACCAAAACAATGCAGCAAGTATTATTTCCATTATTTCCAAATGAGACATTAAATGTGTTTTCTCTTGATAATTGAAATGTTAACTTACCCTTGGGTTAATGATGCTCCCCTCCAGGCAGAGAGTCTGTCTTTGGCTCTGTTCCAGTCGATGTTGAATGTGAAATAACAAATGTACCAAATAATTATTCGGTATCGAGTGTTTTTTCGCCTGTAAGGACCTTGATACTTGTAAAACAGCACACCGACGTGATTTGATGTTTTCTGTAAATAAATATTCTCTTGGGTTATCTGGGCTGATCTCCAGGCAGGCCGCACTAAACAACAAAACACACAAGGCTCATTCAACTCAATGCAGCATTTGAAATAACCAATTCTCCAAATAATAATTGGGTATTGACTGTTTTTCACCTGTAAGGCAAGTTTATTTATATAGCACTTTTCAACACAAGGCAATTCAAAGTGCTTTACAAAAAATGAAAAATGCATTTAAAATCAGTCATTAAAAAGAAAAGCTAATAAAATAAACATTAAAAGAAAAAATACATGGATAAAAGTTTCAGTGCAGTCTAAGATATGAATAGTTCAATTAAACATTAAAAGAAAAAGTACATGGATAAAAGTTACAGTGCAGTTTAAGATATGAATAGTTCAATTAAAAGCAGCGACAAAAAGAAAAGTGTTCAGCCTGGATTTAAAAGTAGTCAGAGTTGCAGCGGACCTGCAGGTTTCTGGGAGTTTGTTCCAGATATTTGGAGCATAATAACTGAACGCTGCTTCTCCATGTTTAGTTCTGACTCTGTGGACAGAAAGCTGACCAGTCCCTAAAGACCTGAGAGATCTGGATGGTTCATAATTTAGCAGGAGGTCAGAAATGTATTTTGGGCCTAAACCATTCAGTGCTTTATAAACCAGCAGCAGTATTTTGAAATCTATTCTTTGACACACAGGAAGCCAGTGTAAAGACTTCAGAACAGGAGTGATGTGATCCACTTTCTTAGTGTTAGTGAGGACTCGAGCAGCAGCGTTCTGAATCAGCTGCAGCTTCCTAATAGATTTTTTAGTGAGACCTGCAAAGACACCATTGCAGTAGTCGAGTCTACTGAAGATAAAAGCATGGACACGTTTTTCCAAATCCTGCTGTGACATTAGTCTTTTAATCCTAGATATATTCTTTAGGTGATAGTAGGCTGATTTAGTAACTGTTTTAATGTGACTGTTGAAACTCAGGTCAGAGTCCATGACTACACCTAGATTTCTGGCTTTATCTGTTGTTTTGAACATTGCAGACTGAAGCTCAGCGCTAACTTTTATACGTTCTGCCTTGGCTCCAAAAACCATTACCTCAGTTTTATCTTTGTTTAATCGGAGAAAGTTCTGACACATCCAGTCATTGATGTGTTCAATGCACTTACTCAGTGTTTGAATTGGAGCATAGTCTCCTGGTGAAATTGTTATGTAAATGTGTGTGTCATCTGCATAGCTATGGTAACTTATTTTGTTGTTTTTCATTATCTGAGCCAGTGGTAGCATGTAGACGTTAAAGAGAAGAGGCCCCAAGATGGAGCCTTGAGGAACCCCACATGTCATATTTGTCAACTCAGATGTGTATTTACCTATAGAAACAAAGTTGTTTCTGTCCTTTAAGTAGGATTCAAACCAATTTAGAACTGTTTCAGAAAGTCCCACCCAGTTTTCCAGTCGGTCTAGTAATATGCTGTGGTCAACAGTGTCAAACGCAGCACTGAGATCTAATAATACTAACATTGAAGTTCTGCCACTGTCTGTGTTTAAGTGGATGTCATTAAAGACCTTTACAAGAGCAGTCTCAGTGCTGTGGTTTGGACGAAAGCCTGACTGGAACACATCGAAACAGTTATTTAAATGCCAGAAATTACTCAACTGTTGAAAAAAAACTTTTTCAATGATTTTACCTAGAAATGGGAGGTTTGATATGGGCCTGTAATTGTTCATTACTGAAGCATCTAGATTATTCTTTTTTAAGAGCGGTTTAATGACTGCAGTTTTCAGGGCCTGTGTAAGGACCTCGAGCTGAGGCATATTTTCATACAGACGTTATTTTTCTGAAAGCAGGCTGATGGGAAATGAAAGCTTTAGCGCAAGTTCAATAAGGAAGACCTAACAATGAGTCACGTACACGTCACTCTATGGCTCCCTTCCCCCCTCATTAAATACAAGGGCGTCACCCCTCAGCAGCCAATTGCTGCACATGCTAAATTCCTTAAATGCCTGCTCTTCCTCCCTGTCAGTTGTCATTTCAGGTGACCACACGCAACCCGCCTCCACCGCTCTCGCCTCCCGTCTCCTCCAGGACAAAGCTAAACCTTCCTCCTTCAGACCGGCCCCACCTACTTATCACCACCACCAGTGTCTAGACCCCGGGGATTTCATCGGAGCGGTTCTTTCCCTCCTGAATGATTATCCTGCAAACCGGGGCCTAATCGCCAAACACCATTCCATTCTCCTGTTGTATTATTATGGCAATCATTTCATTTAGATGACGTGTAACAATAAATATGTATTCCATACATCACGTCTCTCCGGTTTGAAATAGGATGCAGCGAGGGTCTTTGAGTCTAAATGCCTTTTAGAGACGTTCATTAGCAACAGTACACACTTCTGACCTTTTAAAGAGAACAAAATAACTGGTGAACAAGCGATCGATAACTTTCATATGGATGACATTATTCTATTCACTGAAGAGATTGTAAAGAATGGAGATGAACGAGCAGAATGAGGAAAAAAGTAATGGTGTTAGTGGACTAGAAGTAGAGGTGATGAATAATGTATGTACAATGTGGAGAAAAGGAACGATCACACACAAAGAGTTCTCTATGCTACTTTACTATAACAGCTACAGCCTGGAAATAGACTCTAAACATTTCAGTGTAGGTGGTGTTACTATTCATATCGGTTTATTTAGTAAAAACTAACATTTACATATTAGTCTGTTCACTTTTGACTACATTTCTCCTACATTTCAAATACAAATATTGTCATTTAAAGATTTTATTTGCAGAAAATGGACAATATGTATTCCTGATCTCATCCTAGGTTAAATCGTTTAAATATATATATATATATATATATATATATATATATATAAAGTGCCTGTGTGCATTATTTGAGGTCTTAAACCAATGCATCTTTTTTGTTTTGTTAGACATCTTCATTCGAATATATTTCTCCCAAATTTGAAAAGAAAATATTTTCATTTAAAGATATTATTTACAGAAAGTGGCAAATATTGAGTCATAGTCTAATCCTAAATAAGACATGCCTAAAAACTGTAAAAACAGATTATCTTGCAGTGTTTTTTACATTTGCATTTGAATGTAAAAAGAGAAAAGGTAAAACAACACCAGAAGAGCAGCAAATGATGATTCAGGGAAACATGAACAGACAGAAAAGAACGATATGTGATAAAAAAGGATATACATTATTATCTCTGTTTGAAATTAGTTATTTACTCCATTCTGCAGTTCTACAAAAGATAATAATCAAACATACAAAGTAGTAAAGAATAAAATACATTAGCAGCAGGCACGTGCACAAGGATTTTATATTTACAAAGCATTGAAATTGTCTCACATAAAGCAAAAAACAAACAGAACCTGTGTCTAATACACATTATCTGAAGCATACGTGTTGCATTGAGAATGTTGTACCTTATTATGAAATGATATGTGAATTATATTGAAGTCATTTGTTTCCACATCTTCTTATTGCCCGTTATTTCTGAGGCATAATCTGAAAGCCTTTACTGAGAAGGTGGTACACTCGATTTCTTTGCATGTAGCATTAATGAACAGTCGTGTAGCAGCGTTTGAATCATCATCGGACTTAGGGTTGTTTTAAAGGTCACCTATTATTAAAATCCACTTGTTCATGTCTCTTCTACATCAACATGTGTCCCCTCTTCTTCATGTCTCTTCTACATCAACATGTGTCCCCTCTTCTTCATGTCTCTTCTACATCAACATGTGTCCCCTCTTCTTCATGTCTCTTCTACATCAACATGTGTCCCCTCTTCTTCATGTCTCTTCTACATCAACATGTGTCCCCTCTTCTTCACGTCTCTTCTACATTAACATGTGTCCCCTCTTCTTCATGTCTCTTCTACATCAACATGTGTCCTCTCTTCTTCATGTCTCTTCTACATCAACATGTGTCCCCTCTTCTTCATGTCTCTTCTACATCACCATGTGTCCCCTCTTCTTCATGTCTCTTCTACATCAACATGTGTCCCCTCTTCTTCATGTCTCTTCTACATCAACATGTGTCCCCTCTTCTTCATGTCTCTTCTACATCAAACATGTGTCCCCTCTTCTTCATGTCTCTTCTACATCAACATGTGTCCCCTCTTCTTCATGTCTCTTCTACATCAACATGTGTCCCCTCTTCTTCATGTCTCTTCTACATCATCATGTGTCCCCTCTTCTTCATGTCTCTTCTACATCAACATGTGTCCCCTCTTCTTCATGTCTCTTCTACATCAACATGTGTCCCCTCTGTGGAAAGAGACTCTGAAAGTTTCAGGAACAAAGATTCTCTCTCTTTTTGTCCTGATCAATTTCTATAAAAACCTGTCTGAAAATGAGCTGATCAGATTTTGGCCACTTTATGATGTCATAACGATGTGTTGGCTTGTGTAACCATTAGCCAATCACCAACCAAGGTAACCCCCCCCCACCTTATCACCTGAATCTCCTCCTAGAGCACCATTGAGTTATTTTTAACCAAATCTCTCTCAGAGGGGCGTGGGGAGGGGCTCCTTATTTTCATCTAAAGTAACAGACAGAGAATCAGCACTTTGGAAACAGGGCTGAAACAGAGGGGATTATGGGTAATGCTGCAATGATCTGTTTGGTGTTTGGAGCCAAACACTTCAGAGACATGTTTGTATATATCTGAAAACTATAATATATTGATAAAAAACAGTATAATAGGGGACCTTTAAATACATCCATATATATCTCAACATCACCCAAATGTACGAACACATTTCATCACAAATCTTCCTGCATCTGACCTAGCTATCTAACTTTACTTTATTATAATTACACTGTTATCTAACTTGTATTCCATGTCACCACTGAGTGCACAGAGTTAATTAAACACTTGAAACCTCCTGAGAGCCACAACCACAATCAGTTCTTGTCAACACTGTGTAATTGCAACCAAAGAAATCTATAGTTATTAATCTTAAGTTGTTAAGACTTACATACTCAATACTGTGGGCAATCCCCACAGGAGCAATTTGGGGTGAAGTGTCTCAGGGACACAACGACATGCTGACTGCAGTGGGCTTTGAACCTGTGACCCCCTGATCCCAACACCTACGCACAAACCACTGCACCACACGCCTCCCAACTTGTATCTGAGATTTAAGGTGTTGTTGTGTAAGGTTCGTCTAAAAGCATATTTCTACATGCCTTTCAAACATATTGGACACACCCTTGGTTATAGAAAAAATCAAGTATAACATGCAGTTATTTCAGTTTAAATTCTGCTCAATTGATGCCAATTTCGAGAGTCAAATATCGTCAAAGTTATTAACTCACAGTGTTCGGCCAAAAGGGAGCAAAAACAATCCAGATTGTGGATTATGCAAATATATCTGACCAAACAGACTGAATGTACTGTATGTCAATCTAAACTGGATTCACATCCCATGCAGGCTGAGGCAAATTGCTGCCAAGTGCTGCAACAAACCGTATCTAAACTTCAGATTTACTGCTCGAGTCTTCATCATGGCCAAAAATGCCTGGCCTGATCCACGGAGCTAGCATCTGTGAGGGATTGAAATAAAAAACAGGGCCTGATCGTTTACAGCAGACTGCCGGTGGACATCACGATGGGGCTTACCCTGCAGCTTACATTCAGCCGCCGCCTTATCAGCCTCACACAGGGTGATTCTGCGCCTGCGGAGTGTGTGTGGCTGCTGATGCTGATAGAGGCGGCTCACACACACTCTGCATGAGAGGCTGTGAGGACGCTGAGACAAAGAGAAGCTCAGCAGAGGAACGCCTGCCAGTTTTAACCATCTATTGCCTGTCCATCTCTGCATTGTTAGTGCAAACCTCAACACGTTTAGACCCTCCTCTCTCCTCCATAGCTTCTCTTGGACTTAAAATCTCACTGTATATTTTACATTTATATATTCAGTTTAATATTTAATAGCTCATCTGTCACATACCTATGTATATATAATACCTTGCTTTATATCTTGTTATTGTTCAGTTCTAAATTCAACATTTATATTTTCTACTTTCTTGTTTATTTCTTGTCTTTACATTTGTATTGTATGTCTTTTCATGCTGCTGCAACACAAACATTTCCCACATTGGGATCAATAAAGTACTATCTTATCTTATCTTATCTCTTGACCCTGAAATCAGACAAGACACGCCAATAGTGGTGCAGGAATTAGTCCTAAAACAGAGGGAAAAAAACGTAGACTTATTTTACCACCTCTCGTTTCCTCAAATGTTTAAAAAAATGTAACGTCTTTTTGGTTGTTAGCCTAAAATAATGTCTGTAGTTAACAGAAGCTAAAGAGTTGTTATCGTTTTGTTCTACAACATCAAATAGGTCAACCCCAATAACCCAAACTAATTTATTTTGGACTAAAGCCCGTTCATCTGACTGCACATTATCCATGTTTCAGTTGCCCTTCAGGTTTGCCAACTCGGAGCGTCCACACAGCAGCGTGCGTTGACGCTTGGAGGTGGGCGTATCTGAAGCTTGGGGATTTTTTGCGAGCAACACGACCAACAACCAATCACATGAATCTCCCGCCCCCGACATACAAAGCAATAGCAATGTTAAAACGAAGTAAACTGGATATAAAATCCCCAAACAGGCGAAAACCTACCAGTTTCACCCACTGTCTCTGCCTCCTCCCTCCATGCCTCGCTCCTCCGGTTTGTATCCCGGTAGATGAACAGAGACTGATCATACAGCACCGGGTGATTCACTACCGCTACAATGAATTTCCCCTCAATTTTTTTGAATATGAGGAAATGACCTGCGTAGTCTCTCCCAGCATACACACGGTTTGATTGGCTAGCGCTTGTACTGGCAGATTTGAATAAACGGGATTTCATTGGCTGACGCCTCCGTCAAGGCGTCAAAAGTTGAACATTGCTCAACTTTTGACGCCAGCTACGCCAGCAACGCTCCACGTCGCTTCCCAAAATGCATTTCGGCTAAAAGTGACGTCACCCCATTCAAAGTGAATGGGCAGAAGCGTTGGAAGCTTCAACGCACGCCGCTGTGTGGACGGGCCGTTACGCTGCCCAAACTATTCTCACGCCAAAACAAGAATACCGAAGACTAGAAACGGTTTTGAAAACTGTTGTCACGCAGTGATCGTCTTCTCAATAGAACATCTTTGATAATGTCTTCTGGCCAATCAGAATCAAGATAACGGCGTGGTGTTGTTGCAGGAAGTCCCGACGGAGAATACTTTTGCTGTAGTACATCTCTATATACATCGATACAACATTACGTGTTGATAGAAATCAACACGTAATGAAATAAGACACCACGGTTTGATGATTGGTAGGTGTGTGGGCTGTCTTCCATTTTGACACACAGAACAATGGGGGCTATCCACCCTTATCCAGTGTTGAAAGTGTGCCGGTGTTGTGCCGTAGATTAAAGCCTTGCCGTAGATTGAAGCCCTGTTCACGGGGACGCGCAAACGTGACGTCATGGCCTGTATTGAGCGTTCGTCTAGTTTAAAAAGCTTTTCTCTCTCTTTTGAATGATATATTTCCCATTAGATTAAACAGCAAAAGACTGAATAAATAATGTGCATACAATTGCGAGGAGGCTCGTTTTAAGGACACTTTTCAGATAGTCACAATCTTCGTATTGGAACAAACTTCCGTTTTTGAGTGCAGTCCCACTCTGTTATATTCCTCCTTCCTACAGAACAGACAATGACAGGATAATATGTGATTTGTCAATAGTCCTATTTCTTAAAACCTTCTCTGTTGTTTAAGTGTCTGATAACAACGAATAGTAAGCAATGATATAACAGTAATTATATCACATGATCATGTCAGACACTGTGTTATTTTCAATCAAGCCTAAAAGATAATGTGTTCAAACTGGCTTCACTCACTTGAATTGCTCCTTTGAATATCATTGTTATATATCCCTACTCAACACATGTTTGTATTGTAATGCCACTCATATTTTATTTTTTTTTAAATTGTATTTTAAGGTGACATTGAATGCTTTGAAAGGTGCCCTAAAATAAAGTGTATTATTGGTGTCAATAGGGAAGATCTGCACTGTTCTCTACATGTTCAGAGAAGGTATTTCTCCTGCCGGATTTGGAACCCCCCCCCTATATCTTATATATGCTAGAGCTGCCGGATTTTGAAGCGCCCCCTGTAATTTTGGCCAGGATAGTCACAATATCACACTGGTGTTGCCTGTTCCCCTCTAGTTTATGCTCACCAAAGCATTTCACTCTGGGCCCTGCAGGTGAAAAAATAAGGGGGGGCTTCAAAATCCGGCAGATCAGGTGTTGGTGCTGCCGGATTTGGAACCCCTCCTATATATTTCTCCAGGATAGTCACAGACTCACCAAAATCACACTGGTGCTTGCTGTTCCCCTCTAGTAAAATGCTAGGCCCAGAGTAAAATGCTTTGGTGAGCACGAACTGAGGGGAACAGCAAGCACCAGTGTGATTTTGGTGAGTCTGTGACTATCTAAGGGGCTTCCAAATCTGGCAGAGCAGACTTTCTATCCTGAGGAAGATTTTCTATTTGCTTGCAGTCCAAGTCATTTCTGCGTTTCTGTGTAATATCATAATAATAAAGTTGTCCTTTTTCCTGGCAACGATAAATCCCTGTTTTTACAAGTTCAAGTGTTTTGAATTCTTTCAACAGCGCACACGTTCTTTATTACCACATGGACACAAAATAAAGGGACATTCTTTTAACCTCACCCAAACATATTTGTTCACATTTGTGGTATCTTCTCCATTTCTTCACTTTATTGCAATAGGTTTGTAAATTATAAATAATTAGACCAATACAGTATTTTTCGTTTGCAAACACACTAAAATTACACATAAAGCAACATTATTTAAAGTGACACTCAAAAAGCAAAACCTCAGCTCAAGTCTCCAAAAATCTAAACACATTTTCAGCTTGGCACTCAATTTTAAATTCAACAGGGCACTTTTGCAACACTGCACGCAGTTCTACAGTTCAGGCAAACAACTGACATAGTCACTTGGTTTGGATTACTGGTCTGGGGGAAGCTCGCGCGCGTGTGTGTGTGTGTGTGTAGGCTACGTGTGTGTGTTTGTGTATTTTTGCGTTTGTGTGTAGGCTATTGTGTTTGTTTCCCGGGGAAAACACTCACGAGAAACACCGGCTGTTGTTGTGCCTGCTGTGACGTTAAGTTACTCCGTTCTCCGCTTGTAATTATACCGAAGCTTCAAAGTTGTATTTATCATCTGAATTTGCCGAAACAAGTTTAATGTTCTGAAAGCCAAGACTTTGTTTAATTGAAATCAGATGAAAACAAACTGTAACGGACCCTGCCGTGTTATCTATGATTACTATACTCTTTCATAATTTCAGCCGGAGGGAGGGGGGCGGCGCTGCGGAAGAGCAGATTGCGAGTGAGAGGTGCCTGTCTTCGTCCCTTTACAAGCTTCAAAAATGTATTTATCGTGTGATTTTGGAAATAAAAGTTTCATATTCTGAAAGCCAAGACTTTGTTTGTTTAAAATCAAACAAAACACCCGAACCCCAAAAAAATAGTTGTTTACGTAAATCCACGTTTATTTTGAAATGAGCCGTTGCGACTTCCGACTGATTTCGATAGAGCGGGTCACATATTGTCAAGTGTTTCTAATTTCTACCCCATAAAGGCATTACAAATGTGAAGTTTGTGTTCAGGGATGCATGAAGCTGGGGGCGGGAGGAGAACAATATGAACCAATGAAGGTCGGGGTAGCATTATAGTACCTGCAAGACATTCAAACCATGTTCACCCCTGCCCTTATCCACAATGTAAAGTAATTCACACAGCCTCTTCCCTCTTCTCTCTGTGAGGAGCAGCAGGTTCAGCTTCATTTAAATATGTCGTGTAGTAATAGATGTATTTATTTATTTTCTCAAGAGAGTACCAGAATGTGTATTTTATGTTAGTATTTCAAAAAATCTCCTGGGGGAGAATCCCCCCAGACCCCCCTGCAGGGGTTGGGTTTTCAGCATGTAAACTCTTTCACTTGTGGAAATAGCAGGATTGGCTCCAGGTCACTATTTTTAATTTCTACAAGACAAATGTGCCTTTTTATTTCATACAGTTCAATTTGGATTGAGACAGGGAAATAATGTAAACCTCACGCGTGGCGTTTCACTGTCAAGGGGGCGATAGAGCGTGTATGTAATTACATTGCAAATACTGACTTTAGCCCCACCACTGTATGGGTTAGCCCTACCATAGATTACCCAACAAAAACACTCCGGAGCCGATAAGTCAATTAATTGCTTATTGCGACAGGCACACAATAAAACAGTGGAAACAAAGATGTGAATGAAACTGTGTGCCCTTTGCCCCTTTGTAGTCTGTGTCCAATATTGTGTATTTGTATATGTATATCCTATATGCTAAGGACCCGCTACTGACACGATAGCAGTCATTTCGTGTGCAGATGTGTAATTAAACCCATGATATCAAAATCTCACTCCAGTCAGGTACCCAAAGTTGGCAACCCTGCCTTTGCTACAGAAATATCATTATCCCTGGAAAGAAAAACATGGGTACATGGATAGTTGTTTTGCAAAATGTCATCATCATATCTTAAAGGAGATATTTTTGCTTTACTGTTCTATAGGTTTCTGTGCATGTAAATGGTCTGCAAAGGCTAGCATCCCTGTGTTCCCTCCAGGGTGCTTTTCACCAAATAACAAAATCAGATTATCTTTAAAACTTGCCTACGACAGACATAAATGCCAACAAACTGCCCCGCCCAAAGTTCATACACATATTTCATCTATACGAGTCAGTAAAGCTGTCTCTCACACAGACGCTATAAAAAAGCATGAAAAAAGTGCAGCAGTCAGCGTTAGACGTCAGACAGCAAAAAAAGCATTTGGCTCCGGCAACTGCTGACAAATTGAAGACACACGCACACACACACACACACACACAGTGCCTTATGTAATTCCAGTTGGTGAATATATCATTGATTTCCTCTAAGTATTCAGTCAGCCTGGTTTTTGCAGAGTAAGCATTACCAGCAACTGCCAATTACATGTGCACGTACTCTGGGATAATGACACTTTTCTTCTCATTTCTCCCACGGAGGGCTTTTACTCTTCGCTGCAGTGAATCCCCCTTAGAGGTAGAATTAGTGACGCCTCCTCAGAGGAGACTTTATTCTCAGAGAAGAAGAGAGCGACAGACTTCATCTCTCATGCTGCCCAAAAGATGACAGGAATAATTGGAAGACACAAATATCTTACATTTTTAAAACCTTGATATAAAAAAAGATAGATTTTCCAACACATTTGAGCAAAGTCTCAACAGTAAAACCTCAAAGTATTCAATCAATTCCACACTTACAAAGATGTTTGCTTAATGTGTTTGCTTTATCATCTCTCGGTGTTCCTTTTGAAGTGCACATTTTATTCTGGGTTTTCCAGTTAGCCGCCACACAAAAGCTGCCAATTGACTGTTATATTAACGATGGGTTCTATGCAGAAGACAGACTCCTGTTATCAATCAATACTATTTTATATAAAAAGGTCCAGTATCACAAATTAAACATTCGTCTCAGGGGGAATACCATCTGTCCTTAGGCTCTTGCAGCACACAAGGAAAAATATACCCTAAAGAAACCTTATCAAAGACCAACAAAATTGAAAACTTGAGGAAAAGAAACAGAGGAAGGATCAATCTAAGGGGTACAATAGATGAAACATTAAAAATTACAACACAGATAATCAAAATGACAAAAAATGTGACATATTTAAAATGAAGGATCCAGGAGGATTTCAAAAGTTTCCGGCAAAAAAGGAACATGAAAAATACACACTTAATTAAAACTGAAAATGTTATGTCATAAGAAAGTCCCTCAAACATGTTTCAATGTGAATAATTGCCCAGTATGTTGCATGTTGTACATTAGAGTAGCTTTTCTTTCTGCATGTTGTACAATTTGACCTGGAGCCCTCAATAACAGCACTGATGAAGACTGTGGGATGTGGTCAAAAGCTTTTGGGCAAAGCAAGTGACATTTTTTCTCAACAACTGAAGCTCGGTTCCAACCCTTAAGACAAGCAGAAAGCTGAAGACTTGACAAACCACCCATAACAACATTTGATATTATAATTATATTACATCTCATTTGTAAGACGCTTTTATCAAAAGCGTCTTACAAACATTCAGTACTGTGGACAATCCCCACAGGAGCAAGTGTCTTGCCGAGGGACACAACGACATGCTGACTGCAGTGGGAATCGAACTTGTTATCCCCTGATTCCAAGTCCAACCACAGCCTCCCTACACTTATAAAACACATTTAACAGCCCTTAAAATCAAACAAGGAAACCCATGTCCTTATGTTATTGTACCAAAACAACCAGGAACAACAGCCAGTGTTTGCACTGATTACATACAGTGACATGTTATGCCTAAAAAGGACAAAAACTCCTCAGATGTTAAAGATATTTTGGAAGGAAAGGCCTGTAAGCCTGTAAGCAACTGGAGCTGAGTAGACTTCAAACTCACCAGATGTAGAGATGGGAATTCGGTAATCCGGCTTTACGGCTTGATTTCCAGTCCTCTTCCCAAAAGTTAAACTCCCCAAATCACACTTAACTGTAAATTCAACTAAGAGCTAAATGTTTTCCATCTCCACTGAAAGCTGCTCAGGATGCTGCATTAATCCAGAGTTTCCCTCCACAAACAAGTCTCTTCCTCATTGGTCCTTATAGGCCACGCCCCAATACACCTGTGATCCTTGAGGAAACAGATCACCTGACCAGAAGTACCTAGGAAGCCCATTTACGCCATTGAGATGAAAAAAAACATCCTTTGAGTCGGTCCAATTTGATTTAGTACCTCCCATATATACAGTATCTCAAAATGATGAGACACTTTTTCATTAAGTTCTCATTATTTTTGACTTACTATCTGAATGTTTTAACAAGTATGTCAATATGTTTGACTTACTGTCCAAGTACTGACTTACTTATTTTTTAAATCAGGAGATCCTTTTGCGGCAGAAATGGTCGCCCATAGAGCCATACAAAACTAAACTGGCAAAAAATAAATAAAAGACGGGGTGAAATGGTGAACGTATTGCACCAGAATTTGAAGTTTTTATTATTACCCCATTGGTTTTATGTACATGTATATCCTCACCCATACTTTTACGGCACTGTCACGGGTTAGGTTTTGGTCTCAAGGAGAAAAGAAACCAAAATAATCAAAAAGTATACAAAATATCACCATATTTTGTCCGAACTACATTGACTGAAATGTTCAATATATGACTTGAAAAAATACAAAAGTGTAGACAGTTTTCTACTCAAACAATACAAAAAAAATAAGTTTTTCATTGTTTAAGACAACACTAAAATACACAGTCATCTTGACGAAAATAAACACAATGACGTCTACTCTATAAGAATTAAAAGGACATTTGAAACAGGACAAAATATAGCTGACAAACTTCGACTAAATAATGTGTGAGCATGAATCAGAGCCAAATCGAATATTTTAATCTGAATCACTTTTAAATTCAGCCTTTCACAATTAACAAGTGATGAAAAGCTGAAGATCACAGAGAATTCATTCAGTGACACTTTTCTCTTTTGTGTTCCCAAATGAACAGCTAATATGAATCCTGCTTAATATGCAAGTTAACTTCAAAGCTGTCTTGCCTGAAAGCTTTTCATTTTCCCTACATCATTTTAGACTTTGGCTAGCCTGATTATTCTTTTATATTCCCAAAGAAGACAACTTAATGGATCACTTTAAGGACTCACAAAAGGACCAGTTAATTAAATGCGTAGCCCCATTTGCATTTTATTATTTATCTTTTGCAAATGTTCCTTTTTTAGCTAGTTTCTCCATTGCGATTAATAACGATCACCAAGTGGATCTCACTCCTTTATGTCGCTCGCACATGAGAAAGGAAGATATTCAAAGTCACAGCATCCAAGGAAATAAATGATTTATACTTTCAAACTACATGTGAGGAGAAAAACATCCATTTTATTTCATATGTAACAGACAGAATAATTAATCAAAACACAAAAAAGATACGAGCAGTAGGAGAGCAACGTCTCTTAAGGTATGAAGTATAGTAAACATTATTAAATACATAGTTTGAAACGTTCACTCTTATTTGCCGAATTAGATGTTGTTTCTGAGGAGTCACCGGTTGTGTCCTTAATTGATTTTATTACATGTGTGTTTGCTCCTTATTTACAATTTGTTATAGCATACTCATTTCATTTGTGGTTTGTATCTGCTCTGTTCCTTTCTGTTGGATCAATCTGAATGTCCTGCTGTGGGTCGAACAAAAGACATAGAATTCTTACTTTATCTGAAAGAAAAAAGCAAGGGGAGTGGGCTCTTCATGGGCATTGAAAAGAAAACAACATAAAAGCTGATACTGTGGGGGAAACTTCGGTAGCAATGGAGGAGTCAGGACTCAAAGGAGACACGAGGAGAGCTGGAGCTTTGATGTCAAACACTGATGGTTTATTTGGAGTATCGGCCAGAGAATTCACAAAACATGTCAAGAGCCAGAGGTCTGACTACACGGGAGCTGCCACAATCAATTCTGAAGAAACCTTCCTTTGCATGATTTAGTTTTAACTAGTTTGGAGGGGTGTAATCAACATTATTCACTAGATAGACTAAACAGCTGGGGACACTTGCAACCAATGCTTATGGCCTCAAAGATTTCACACCTTGGAGTCAACAAGCCCCGAGAAGGAAGCGTTCCATTTGTCCCCATAACAATAAACTATGTTTGGCCGAAAGGTGCCCGGTCATAAACTGGCAACAACAACATATGGCTGAAGCAGCCCCCGCCTTAAGGGGGATCACAGAAGAAGAAAAGAACGAGGAAACTGATTTGAGAAACCAAAAGATAATCTAAATAAAGAGGGCCAATTTACCAAATAAACTTAAGACAAACTAAGAACGACTTTCTTATAAAGAAAGTCATAAAAGTAAACAATGTAGAGAGACAAAATGGAGCACATCTCCAAACTCCAGCAAACAGCACAACTAGTTACCATGAATCACACACGGCACACACTGCACACTGCACACGACACACACTGCACACACTGCACACGACACACACTGCACACACTGCACACACTGCACACGACACACACTGCACACACTGCACACGACACACACTGTAATTAAGTCCTAAATCCAAAATGTTACTTAAGTAGAAGTATTATCTAAATGACCTCATGCAAGAGAGCACTTTTCACAGACTGATTGTTACAGTATACTATATTATACTAACAACATGTAAAGGCGTTTTAGTGTAGCTCGTCAATGTAGAGCCAATTTAAGATACTCTGCAAAAATACTGGGTAGATTGGTATTGCATTATATCATTCCAGCACATCATTAGTCTTTATTTGTAAGATAATGACTTTTGAATTAGTGTTCACTACATGTAGGAGAGTGAAATGTTCAACATTTCCCTCTGAGGTGTAGTGGAGATTAAGTATTGACAGCATACAATGGAAATACTCCAGTATATTAAAGATCTTTGAGTAAAAAAGAAGGTCAACAGATATATTGTGCATTTCCTAGTGTGACATTTGAAGGTTTTGTGTGCAGACAGGATTGTCCAGGGACTCTGGATTTACCTGCGTCTTCATTTATTCCTGACCAACAACCTACACAATACGAAGAGAATATAATATAGACATGAAAAAATTAGATATGTCCTAATTTCCAGCCTGGTGTGCCTTTTAGTTTCCTCCAAGGTATTCCTTTAAACCTCTCATTAACCTGTTAGGCTAAAGGTGTAATTACCTTTGCAAAGTGAGATTTCCCTCCAGATGTGGACTTTAAACAGCTGATGGATGCAAATGACAAACAGATCAATGCATCTCCACAAACCGGGTTAAAACATACTTACCTCAGCATATTGAAGAGGGCTGATGGGTAATCCTGAGAAGAAATTAAGGAGGTCACATGACCACAGACAGGGGTTAAGATGCGACAGGTTGGAGGCTGGGAAATGGAAAGTGAGCGAAACCGGACTATATGTGTGGTTTTCTAGATCAGTGGTTCCCAACCTTTTTCCCCAAGAGCCCCCCCAAATGACTCCTGTTGGAAGTTGCGCTCCCCCCCACACACACACACACACACGGGGGGGGGGCGCAACAGCGGTTATTAAAGTTTACAAGTCTCAAAAATGCAACAACTACTGTCACAAACTGGATGAATGTGAAGTATGTTGTTAAAGGAGGATGAAAGCGTAATTAAGGAGCACTATTGGAGTGACTTTGATGGTTATTGGACTCAGGATTAATTCATTTGGATTCCCGCTGAATGAAGAAATTAAAGGACGGCGCAAGTGGAAACAATTCACAAAGGGATTAACCTGTTTAAAACACATGCTCAAAGTAAGCCGGATTTTGCCGATGTGGATTCAAAAGTCGTATATAATCTAAATGGAGGAGACCGATCTGATCGGAGCAACTGTGACAAATAATCCAACTGAAACCGGCATGGACAATGACTATGTTTTTAAAATGCGCTTATCCAGCAAAGCCTGGTTTGGACACTTTATGGGCAGAAGACACATTTCTACTAAAGAAATAATTATACATTTCTGTCTTTTTATGCCTTTAATAGCTACTAACTTGAATTTTTATTAAAATTAATTAATCAATTATTTTTAATATTGTATTGTAATGTAGAGACAAGGCTTTTAGTGACAATCATGTATTGCTTTACAATTCTATGTACAAAAAAAACAATTCTAAATATGATATTTGGCCTCAAATCATCTGAGGCCTGGCGCCCCCCCCCTGCGATCTTTGGTGCCCCCCACTGTTCTAGATCATTTACTTTAAATGTACACTTGACAGATGGGAAACATGCTTATAAAGTGTTCTGTCTTGTTCTTTGAAAAATGTGCATAGTTTTAGAGAAGAGAAATTCCAAAAGTCTTCAGCCATGCTCGTATCTCTGTAGGCCTGAGGCTGTACTTGCTAGCTTAATGCTCAAGATAGCATGCTATCATGGAGACTTAAAGATAACTAAATACAGTTTTATCCTATCAAAAACAAACATATCCAGCTCTGAATTCAGCGGTTTCATGTAAAAAATATGTGTTTTTTCTCATGCTTTTTGGCTAACAAAGAGGGCTACAATCAGCGCTACCGCTAACGTTTGCTTAGCTTGTTTCTCTGACAGCTTTAGATCTGGACGTCTGCGGACTACATGTTTTGATATAGACGTATACAATCAGGATCTAAGAAGTGCACGCTCATAAAACTGTATTAATGACTGCTTCTCGTGGAAAACAACGACACGGACGCATGCTAAAAGGAGATGCGATGCATTACATGACATGAATGAAACACAGCTTTAACTTAAATAAAATAACCGACTTCTCTAGGTTTGAAAATTGCTGGGAACATTTATGATAGCAAAAAAGTTATATAGTACACTTCTAAAATCCAATTCTGCAGGGAACAATTATGCAAGCAGATACAAAGAGCACCAGGGGGACTTGAGACAGATTTTTTTGTAAAGCCTGAGAGTTTATGAGAGCACGACAGAGATTGATCATCAGACATGATGGCACTCGAGGAGTAATACCAGTCTCTGCTCAAACTAATCTCACGCTGCTTCATTAGGTCTGTCTGGATCCTCCTGCCGCTTCAGACGAGGAAATAATAATAATAATGGATTACATTTTTTAATTAGAGCGCTTTTACAGGTGCTCAAAGCGCTTCACAATTACATATTACACATATTAGACATGTAACCAATGAACTGGCCAGATGTATGGAGAGCCGAGATGACTGGAAGCGACGACGATGGAGGGCTCGTCTGAGGACGACCTAGAGAGAGAGAGAGAGACATGTAAATGTCAATACTGTGGACATTACCCACAGAAGCAAATGCGGGTAGAGTGTCTTGCCCAAGGACACAACGGCCTGACGCAGTGGCGGCCGAGGCGGGTTTCGAACTGGAGTTCATCAACGCTCGCCAAAAACGACCCTAAATAAACACTACCTTAATGAGAAATTGGACATAAAGTAATGTCTCATGATTGCATTTAGCTAGTTTCTTCCTGGGTTTTATTTCTTCATCTTCAGTTCTTTCAGAGCGAATAATGTAAGATGTTTCGGGCAGAGCAGCCTGACATTGCATGTAAGCTTTGTATGCTCACTTCACTGTGTAATTCAGGTTGAAGAAGTTATTACTGTTTGTAGGTTTTTTCTTCTTTACCCCTCGCTGTGAGGAGAGGGGTAAAGACGTTCTGTCTTTTCCTCCTATTCTCCAAGGAAATGTAGTATTGCACTGCCATAACGTTGCAGGAGTAGAATAATAAAATCAAAGCAGGAGAGGCGGAGATATCCTGATGTGAAGGCCCCTTTTTTCAAGTATAGCAACAAAAAAAAGCTGCATTCTACGACTTTCTTTCATTAGACCCTACACAAGTTTATTTACTCTGTTTGTTACACAGGTTTTAGTGCATGTAAATGGTCTGCAAAGGCTAAAATCACTTGGATAATAATATATTGGTATGTGTATTTTACATGATTGAAAGCCATTATCAACCACTGGTGAGTTTACATTTAAATTATAATGCTGTAAATTAGAGATCGTAAGAACAATGTCAAACCAGCTTCAAATAACCACATAGATTTCACACATAATCAGACTCTTCACTGTGAATTTATCTCAACTCCCATTTAGTCAAATAAATGAAAATAGACCTAAAAGCATTACAGACGCAGCTTCTGAGCCTCCACACCAATCTGTGGTGCTTTGGGGGCTTTTAACCCTCCTATTGTCTTCGTTCCCCCCCCCCCTTACTTTGGTGTTCGCGGTCCTGTTTAAACTGCTATTACATGAACACAAAAACCATTATTCATCACCACATGTCATTTAACACCCTTTCAAACTGTACATACTATATCAGACTACTGGTACACATGAACAACTGCAGTAAATATACAAAGAACAGACACTGAACATGTATTGCGTGTGCCAGGTGTGATCCATGTGGGGGGATGGGCACATAAGAGCGGGACATTTGTCAAATTGTTCTGTGTGTGTGTGTGTGTGTGTGTGTGTGTGTGTGTGTGTGTGTGTGTGTGTGTGTGTGTGTGTGTGTGTGTGTGTGTGTGTGTGTGTGTGTGTGTGTGTGTGTGTGTGTGTGTGTGTGTGTGTGTGTGTGTGTGTGTGTGTGTGTTTGGCAACAATTGTCAAAATCAGTTTTGTGGTGTTTATATATCTGTTGTGGAGGATATCATGAAGCCCTGTTCCGATAAACAAACTAGCGTAGTTATTATATCATTTGAACTTGAAACGGGTCACGGGAGACCCGAACACAACATAAGGGTTAAATGAAGGAGTGCAGTAAATGTCTTGAATCACTGTGCACCAAGGCGTGGACATTTTTTACTTGGAAGCTAATTTTCTGAAAGGTAATTGGGTATATTACAAAAACTCACCTCTTCAATCTGGCGTGTGTGATTGTTTTTGTATTATTTGACTTTAACTTTAACTATATATTTATTTGTTGTTCCTTTATTTTATTTTATTTTATCTTCACTATATATGTAAAGCGTCTTTGAGCACCTGTAAAAGCGCTAACAAATTAAATCTATTATTATTATTATATCCAAAGCCTCTTCCTCTTAATGCCTGAGTGCTCTTGAAAAATAGAGATTTTTATTGTCTTACTTGCCATAATTTAACACAAGACACACACCATTTTAGCTGGGAATTAAAGCAAAGCAGGCATAGACGATGAACAAGGGGGAAAGATGCGTTAAATTACATGTAATGCATCAACAACTGTTATACGGATTTAGTTGTTTATAAGACACAAAACATTTCTTATCCAGAAAAGAGGTTTTGTTTGTTTAATCAGAATACTTGCATACTTTTATATCGATCTATATCTTTTATTTAGAACTTTTCATTTTCCTGGTTCACAAACCAACTTTGGGGAAGAGCAATGGTATAATAAAGGCGTTCTGACCTTTTGAAATACAAATATATATTCCTATTCTATACCAGATAAAAAGGCACTTTTCTCTCTGGTAGAAATGGCTTTAAATGAAATTCCACTTCGCTTTCACTCCGTGCTCTCAGGGGCTTTAAGATGCTAACGATTTCAGATGAAGTGTGGGAGGCTGCTGAATGTTAATGGGCACTTTGTAGATTAGTTCATCGATGGTTCGAATATTTTTTAAAGATGTGGGTTACAGGGCAAAGGCAATAAAACAGTTAATGGTTTATAATATGAGATACCAAGTGAACAGTGTCTGGACCAACACATCCTCACTCCCAGGTCGGCCTATGTTGACGTTATGTCAAGTCCCCTGTCGGCTTTTTCCAACGCAAGGGGGGGGGGGGGCTTAGCATCCATTTTCAACGCAAGGGGGGGCCTTTAGCGTCCATTTTCAGCTTTCCGGGATGTCCATATGCTTCTATGGACGCTCATGGAAGCACGGCATTCGTTTGTGTCGGCTGCCCTTAAAGGCAATGTGAGCGTCCATTCTCATTGGATAACGGAGAATTGTACACCCGGAAGTAAGTATTCCCCTTACTGTCGATTGATTTTACAGTGATATCTGCACTACTCATCGATTAAAAAAACACCAGATTATCCTTGTTAATTACACAACATTGATTGGTTTAAATTGTGTGCAATGCTTTTGTATGTTTCCCCTTCGATTCGGAGAAACAAATATGTTTTCGGAGTAAAGGATGGCAGAAGACACTACACTACCCAGAATCCTCAGCTATCGTTTGGACTACACCATGCGCTCTGTTTGACGTCACGTGATCTTCAAATTTCTCCCTGCAGAAAAAAAAAAACATGGCCGAACTTCGTTTTATTCTCGATGGAAAATGCCTATTTTAAAGTTAGTTTGGCCATTAAAATGCGTTTTGATGTCATTTGATGCGAGAAATATGAGTTGTTATTTCAGATTATGTGTGCAGTGGATGTACATGATCTTTAGTTTGCTAGTTATTACGAAGATTACTTCAGGAAATTGCGTCCATAACGTTTTCATTGTTACCAAGGTGGTTGCTAGGGACGCTGCTATCGATATTATTTCTGTTATGTTGTGTAACTGTTTAATGGTGTTATCTTTATTGCTACCCCCTTCCCCGTCAATGTATAGTGTTGGTCCACAGCGCAAACATATTAGTTTAACAAAATCCGCATCTAAAGATAGCCTACGTTATTTCCCCTGTGCAGTTCCAGTCTCACATCTCACAGCACATCGTCATTAACAAATAACGGAAACAGACCGAAAACATTTTTTAAAAATACAATAATACTTTATTCCGAGTGTGCTTGCTTTTCTCTTTGGAAGTCATCACATAACGGCATTGTAATACACGGTTCGGCTGCATTAAATATTACATATCTGCCGTAGTTCTGTATTTATAGAGCCCTGATGAGAAGACTTCCAGACAAACATGAGGAACTGGAAACGTGACGTGGATCATAAATATATCAGCCATTAAACAACATCTTACATTTATTTTCACACAATACGTCTCCTTGCAGTATCAACACTAATTCGGCTGACTTTTATATTTGATCCAATTGGTAGATAGGCTGTATTTACACCATAAAGGTGCACAGCTGATATAAAGGGACACCTAGTGGTTAAAGCATGTTATTGAATTTCGGTGGACCCGTTCAAATCCAGTTTTGGACAGTCTGCCGTGATTCCATCCCATTTCAAGTGCTGTTCGAGGCTCGGCGTAACCCTCGGAGCGCACTCTCCAATCACAGAGCTTGAGGACTATCACGGGGTTTGTCAAACAGAGCACATGGTGTAGTCCAAACGATAGCTGGGGATTCTGGGTAGTGTAGTGTCTTCTGCCATCCTTTACTCCGAAAAAACATTTGTTTCTCCGAATCGAAGGGGAAAAATACAAAAGCATTGCACACAATTTAAACCAATCAATGTTGTGTAATTAACAAGGATAATCTGGTGTTTTTTAATCGATGAGTAGTGCAGATATCACTGTAAAATCAATCGACAGTAAGGGGAATACTTACTTCCGGGTGTACAATTCTCCGTTATCCAATGAGAATGGACGCTCACATTGCCTTTAAGGGCAGTCGACACAAACGAACGCCGTGCTTCCATGAGCGTCCATAGAAGCATATGGACATCCCGGAAAGCTGAAAATGGACGCTAAGGGGCCCCCCCCCTTGCGTTGAAAATGGACGCTAGGGCCCCCCCCCTTGCGTTGGAAAAAGCCGACAGGGGACTTGACATACCGTCAACATAGGCCGACCTGGGAGTGAGGATGTGTTGTCTGGACTGCACTCTGGATTGGAGGAGGCAATCTTCTCATTTCAGTTTTAATACTTTTTACAGACAATTTACAATCTTTAATGGGAGACAGTGTTTTTTATCCTTTTTTGTATTAAAGGGGCCATATTCTGCTCATTTTCAGGTTCATATTAGTATTGAGTGTCTCTACTGGGACATGTCTCCATGCTTTAGTGTTAAAAAATCCTCATCTTTTTCGACTCCACTTCGAGCGATAGAATTGCTAACAAAGCACTTATATACTAACAAAAGACTGGCTTATCTAAAGCCAGTTGAGTAGCACTTGAAATGTTTTAGCTCTATGAAACCTGATGTACTTATATGATTCTGTTTTCTTCAAGGTTGTATCTTCTTGGTCGAATGCACTTATTGTAAGTCGCTTTGGATAAAAGCGTCAGCTAAATGCAATGTAATGTAAAAAAGCTCTTTATTTTCCTGCCTGTGCTGCAGTTACTCCCTCTGGAGGGAACTTTGGATATATCTTAGCTTTTGCAGACCATTTACATGCACCAACACCTTTATATATATATATGTATTATATTTATATACAAATATATGCATGATGTCACCAGCAAAAGTAAGTGAAACGACAGGTGTTTTTCAAAAAGTAAATAAAGCAATAGGCAGGAACAATTTCATTAACCCTTGTTACGGTTTCAACTTTGTTTTTGTGAGGTTCCCATACATACATGTTCCTTAATCTCAAACATATATTATTTTGACTTTATTTCTGGCACTAATTGCAGGTGTGCCATACAGTACGCTAAATGGGCATGTTATTACCTCTTTCATCAATATATCAGACATGTCATCTTAGAGATATTTCCTTTAAGCATTACTCAGAGGAAAATCTAGCCTGTAAAAACACTTTTAATCTTCAGCCATGCAGAGTCAACTTCTGTGATAAATAGCTTTGCAGTGATTTCTGAGCTGAGTCTCCTGATATCTCTGCAGCTCATTTAGCTGTTCTGACAGACGTTGTTATCAGCGAGGAGCTCAGACTGTCTTTCAGGAACAGCTGTGATATTAGAGACACATACAGGTTGATAAAAACAACAGTAGATTAAAGGCAGACAGACACCGTTCCACAACAGCCAATCAGCCGGTTTTTATTTTTCCATTACTTCATCCGTAAAGGTCTCTGTTGGGTTGCGTTATGAATATGAGAACACCTCCGCTTTAAAGAAACTGTGTGGTCTATTTCACCAAACATAAATCTCAGTGGCGGCCAATGATAAGAGCCGGAGAAATGAATGCCTATCTTCTGTAGACTGGGAAACACATAATCAGTCACTTATGTCACATATTGTTGCAGCATGTGTTTGCAAATGCAAAAATGAACCTGCTTAAAATGTTATTTCATCTTCCTCTCTCAGGAGAAAAACCTCAAGACGTGGTCACAAGAGAGAAAGTGAATCAACAATATTTATTCATCTGTTCAGCCCTCGGTGAGAGTGGCATATTTTGTTAGCTCCACTCGGCGTCCTTGTGGATTGAAAATTCAGCTAAGCTTTGCTAATTAGCGCAGATTGCCAGGCGTGCGGTGATGGCATTCCTCTAATTACTCCTCAGTTAGCATCACGCTTGTTGGCTCAGCTTCTCCCTGCAGATCCCACCGTGATTTAAAGCGTCAACACATACTAACACACACAAGATTCTCTAACAGAAAGGTAATCAAGAAAATATGAGGCTTAAATTGTAGGGTGCGTTATACATTTTAGCCTCGTATTTGTGTCTGATTACCTCTGAAGCAGAAGGGATGAATCGTTTTCAATGTGTGCTGTGGGGGACAGAGTGTCCCCGCCTAATAACAGAGCTGATAGGTTGTCATTGGAGATCCATTTGGTTTGGAAGCAGCACAGCCTCTGTAGAAACATTTCAGGACTACTTCATTTCTGGCTTCCCTGTGCTGTGTTCCCTCTTCCTGACCCCCATTGCTTTTGCCGTTCTCCTATTTTCTTTTATAACATGGTCATTTTATTACAAGAGCTCTCAGTGCAAAGGGCCTGATGCAGGATGGATTTTCTAGAAAATGGAGGAGATAGGTTTGCAGGTTAGTTTAGCTCATTTTAAGCCTCACATGATTTCATATTTTACATTACATTTACATTTAGCTGACGCTTTTATCCAAAGCGACTTACAATAAGTGCATTCGACCAATAAGACACAACCTTGAAGAAAACAGAATCATATAAGTACATCAGGTTTCATAGAGCTAAAACATTTCAAGTGCTACTCAACTGGCTTTAGATAAGCCAGTCCTTTATTAGTATATAAGTGCTTTGTTAGCAATTCTATCGCTCGAAGTGGAGTCGAAAGAGATGAGTTTTTAGTCTGCGCCGGAAGGTGTGTAAGCTTTCTGCTGTCCTGATTTCAATGGGGAGCTCATTCCACCATCCTGGAGCCAGGATAGCAAACCCACGTGTTTTTGCTGATGGGAACTTGGGTCCCCCTCGCAGTGAGGGTGCAGCGAGTCGTTTGGCTGATGCAGAGCGTAGTGCACGTGCTGGGGTGTACGGTTTAACCATGTCCTGGATGTAGGAAGGGCCAGATCCATTCGCAGCATGGTAAGCAAGTACCAGTGTCTTGAAGTGGATTCTAGCAGATACTGGAAGCCAGTGAAGGGAGCAGAGGAGCGGCGTGGTGTGGGAACATTTAGGGAGGTTGAAGACCAGACGAGCCGCTGCATTCTGGATGAGCTGCAGAGGTCGGATGGCACATGCAGGTAGACCAGCCAGGAGGGAGTTGCAGTAGTCTAGGCGTGAGATGACGAGAGCCTGGACCAGAAGTTGCGTCGCTTCCTGGGTCAGGAGGGGACATATCTAACGTATTTAAGGTTTTCGTAGAAATTGGCTTGGCTCATGTAGGATGCAATACAGTGGGGCAGTGAGGAAGTATTTTTGTAGGGAAACCCAGAAGTTAGCATTGCAATGGTTCCTCCGACAAAAAGATGATGGGATTTATTCATTGGTTTTTGGAATATTGAAGAAAAAAAGCTCTGTGGTCAACACATGTGTTAGGATACTTACACTGTTTGTTCAGCAGGATATCCTCCACCATTTTAATGATTTTTGAAGTATAAGTACAGATGTATGGATGCACTTAATGCACTGAAAGACCAGAGAACATTGAAGTCCAAAGAAAAACGAGCAATTACCCGTCCAAAGAGGACATTTAGGGCAAAGAGTGACGCTCTGCTGGCGTTGTGTCTGAGAAACAGGAAACTCAGCTATCAGGTTTCCTCCTGTGTTGACTGTTTCCCGCTCGTGGCCCCTGAGATTCATTTAAAAGTCAAACATCGAGTAACCTTAGAAGCCAATCAAACATACATACATATAAAGCATGTAATACAAAAAGTAAATTACGGAATCGGTGTTTTACACCGCTCTCGCAATTGTTTTAAGCTCAGTGTCCGAAAGAGAATTGCTTCTCAACTTATTCTTCCGATTATGGACTATTGTGATGTCTACCAAAATGCACATAAATCAGATCTTGCTCCACTCAACATAGCCTACAATAGACTATGCAGATTTGTTCTTGGTTGTCCTTTTCGTACACATCACTGCACAATGTATAACCAACTTAAATGGCCTTCTTTAAATGTAAGAAGACACACGCATTGGCTTCAGCTGATATTTAAATGCATGTATCTTAACTATCCCCCTTATTTAAAGCAGTATTTTGTACCTTTACTCACCAAATCATCAAGTTAGACATTCTGTTCAGATGTATTTCTCTGTCCCCTCTGCAAAAAAATTGTTTGTCAAAAAAATGTTTAAAGCCCCAACAGACTGGAATACTTTACCTGCTGCCATTAGATCTCTTGCATCATTGGGTTTATTTAAACATGCATTGTTATCTCACTTTCAACTGGTCTGCACTTGTTATTAACTGATATTGATGAAACTGATTTGCTTGACTGTCTCAAATTGTAATGATTGTATGCATTGCTTGAATTGTACTTAACAGACTGTATGTGGTTTGTCTTGTGTGTCATGTTTTGCATTTTGTCTTTTTGTTTATGTATGTCTGTAAGTTGTTGCTATTGTCGGGACCCCCTTGAAAACGAGATGGTGCATCTCAAGGGGTTTATCCCAATCAATAAACATTTCTATATATAAACTAATTGCAGTGGTGGTGGAAAGTAACTAAGTACATTTACTCAAGTAATGTGCTTAGGTACCATTATAGGGTACTTGCAGATTGATATTTAAAATCTATTATTAGTATCTGATATATAATCCATTAATATACAGTAAATTAAAACACAGGAAAGTTTAAAAATATTAAAATAAGCTCTATTGCAGTTCTATTACAGCAACTGAAGAGACATTTTGGCTGCAGAGTGAGTACTTTTTTGAACATTTATTAGAGCAAGTTCCTTCACACTGAGTCTCAAACAATATGCTACAGATACAATATCATACTGTTATATACAAAACTATATATATAATATAATCAAAAAGTACAATGTACAATAATATTTATCAACAAAGCATAAGCAATCTAAAACATATAGAGAGTCCAGTTAGAGGTTTACAATATATTCACTTATAGGCCTACCTTGCAACAGGTGACCATTTCAATAATACACTTCCATCTTGAGTTGTAGTTTTGCTGTTAGATTTTCCGTACAGTTTACAACCTTAAGTCTTTGTGTCTATTGGTCCAAAGTCCAAAGGGTGAGGCTCAAGCCAGTTTACAATAATAATTGTATGGGCTATTAATCCCCGAACTCTGAGCATATACATCTTGTCTTTTCCAATTCTCCTTGGAGGTACATTCCCTAAAATCAACCTCTGTGGTTCATATAATACATTTAACTCGAAGATCTCTTCAATTTCCCTCATTAAAATATTCCAAAACAATCGTATGAGAAGTCTCCAATTGATCAGAGTGAGCACTTTTAATGTTACGCTTAGAGGTGGTAATGTGAAGTCATGTGACCGTGCTGTAGTTCCTTTATAGCCCAACATAAGCCACCTTTAGCTTAGCGGTGGTGACGTGAAGTCATGTGACTGTGCTGTTGTTCCTTTATAGCCCAACATAAGCCACCTTTAGCTTAGCGGTGGTGACGTGAAGTCATGTGACCATGCTGTAGTCATACTTGCCAACCTTGGGACCTCAGAAATCGGGAGCATTTCAAAAACACCGCGGGTGGGGGGGGTGCTAGTGGATCGCCGGAGCTGTATTAGATTAACATTAACATGTTTATTGTAGTTGTAGGTGCACTGTCTTGCAGCCTGTAGCACCATCCTTGATGGAGCATATGTGTGGACTGGACCTGTAGCCTATTATAGAGGAAAGGAGTGAGCAGGGTAGAATTGTCGATTCTTGTTCTGTTTTCTGTGACTATCTTCCTCACCCTTTCAGACTTTCAGTTGCACGCGCTACTTAAGAGACGCTCTACCATGGAAACCAAACAATGGTGTAGCTGTATTAAAGTCAGAGTGGAAACAGTCCTGAGTATCTGATTTTGTCAGAAATCGGGAGAAATATGACCCCGGGAGGAAACCGGGAGAGGGCAATGAATTTCATTTCATTTCAAACCTTTATTTATCCAGATTGGTCCCATTGAGACCAGACCTCTTTTTCAAGGGAGACCTGCAGCAATTAGGTTCCACATGAAACATAAAACAACAAAAAACAATAGAGGATATCATACAACACATATGCAAATCGGGAGTCTCCCACGAAAATCGGGAGGGTTGGCAAGTATGACTGTAGTTCCTTTATAGCCCAACATTAGCCGCCTTTAGCTTAGCCGTGGTGACGAGAAGTCATGTGACCGTGCTGCAGTTCCTTTATAGCCCAACATTAGCCGCCTTTAGCTTAGCGGTGGTGACGCAAAGTCATGTGACCGTGCTGCAGTTCCTTTATAGCCCAACATTAGCCGCCTTTAGCTTAGCGATGGTGACGTGAAGTCATGTGACCGTGCTGTAGTTCCTTTATCGCCCAACATTAGCCGCCTTTAGCTTAGCGATGGTGACGTGAAGTCATGTGACCGTGCTGTAGTTCCTTTATAGCCCAACATTAGCCACCTAGCTTAGCGGTGGTGATCTACAAAGCGCTGTGGCAGCTTCCACATGAGCATCATAGCACAAGGAATTCCCCGTCTCACCACCGTGGCATCAGGCTTTGGTTCAGAAAATGTAATTACATCGCCCTGCTTCCCTTTACTATTCCCCTGAGGGGTTTGGAGACTCCCAGGGGTCCCTAATGATGCAGTGGTGACCCCCGCCTACACAAAGGCGCCCCCAGCCTCTTTACAATCCATCTCAGGCTCATTTCCTCTGGGCTTCTATAGTGGCAGCATTTTGTAGGCTTCATCAGCAGAAGGTGGTCAGGTTAAAGCATTTGGTTTTACTCTAATAACCTGGAATTAAATTATTATAACCCTATGTTAATATAACATGAAAGATAATTAATCTCTCTTAGTTCCCAAACCTTGCATTGCATCATGGGTATTTGATAGTGATGTGGTTGGATAATGAATTCCCCTAAAATATGTTTGTTATCTAAATGTATCCAGCTGCCACCAGCGCTCGATGCATCGATTAGTCCCCATAAAGACAAATTGAACATAGAATTTTCATCGCCCCGATGCAGTCATAAATATTCAATGCTCATACAAGATGAAGTACAGCTCATGCTTTCTTTGGTTTTTCTTGCAGTGAGTTTTATTAATGCACATTTAAGTGACATTATTCAGCTTGGGGATCGATCAATGCCTTAATAATATTGCACGATAATGTATTAAGTTGTGTCCTTGACTTGCCTTCCTGATCTAAATTAAGGATATCAATCATATCCACTGTCAGAGGAAATGTTACTTATTCATGAATGAATTGCTGTGGTTTTACAACAGAAAGGACCTTTATAGATGCTTGCAGGATATGCAGTACAGCTAAATAAAAGAAGGGGGCAGTATTTGAAGGCATTAAAAGGGAGTATTGATTGATGAGCGAACCTCTGCTTCCCACAATGCAGTTCGGTGAAAAGTGACGTCACCCCTTTCAAAGTGAATGGGCAGACGCGTTGGAAACTATATATATACAGTCTATGGTTTGAAACCGTTTTTGAAGCTGTCGAAGCTGTAGTGTGGACGGGCCGTTAGAGTTTGCGTGGAGGACCGCACGTTTTCCCGTCAGGTTAGTATTTTATAAATCGCAAACATTGCGTAGAAACTGGCGTACGCCATTTTTTGAGCGTATATCCCGTTATAAATGAGGCCCCAGGTCATTTGAGTGTCTCCAGTGTGTTCTACAGTGCGTAGATGCAGCGGACAGACAGGTCTCAGTTGGTTTGGTGTCCTCTGCTTACTTTTAATACTTGTAAATAAAACTTTTGGCCCGTAATTTATTTTCCTCATTGTAGCGACCAGAGAGGGGGGGGGGGGGATATATCCAGTCTCTGATGGTGTTACGTTATTATGAGAGTGCTCTGTTTGATTCTGAAATTGTATATATTTATATAAATATACATATATATATATGTGTGTGTGTGTGTGTCCGCATCTGTAGCCTGTTATTGTCTCATTATACCGCACTGTGAATGAATTAAAAGTAAATATATAAGTCGTCATGAACACATCTGTCCATCAGACAGAGTGCTCTGCCTCCTGTCATCATTAATGGACGTCACTTTAAAATGACCGCTCAGAGGAGAGGAGTTCTCATTTCTCTAACCGCCTGCTGCTTCCCCTCCTCTCTCCTCGGTTCCCCTCCTCAGTCCTCCGCTCGCATCTCCTGTGGGCGGGACTAAGTATTGAGGATAGGAGTCGAGGAGGGGAGTCGAGGAGGGGAGTTAGAGAAATGAGAAAGGGCCAGAGAATCAGCACTTTGGAAACAGGGCTGAAACAGAGGGGATTATGGGATGCTGCAATGATCTGTTTGGTATTTGGAGACAAACACTTCAGAGACATGTTTTGTATATATCTGAGACCTGTAATATATTGATGAAAAACAGTATGATAGGGGACCTTTAATGGAATTCCCCCAATAGTTGTGAGAACATTTAAAAATCAGCCACATGGTGGAGCTAGAGGAAAAATCCAAAGACATTGGGAGACGCAATTTGGGCATTCTCGAAACCCATTGGATATCTGACAAAGATCCAGCCTGTGATGCAGCGGCCACTATTTCAGGGGGTTTAAGTGCAGCCAGGAGATATCCAGGCCAAGACCTCCTTCTTCTTGCGCCACGTGGTGTTTAAAGTTCGATCAGCAACCTAAAACGCAAGAATGGATTACATTAGAAGCTAAATGATCTTACATTGAGGCTGATGCCTTCCGACTCTTGCTAGTCTCAAAGCTAACCTGTATAAAACCAAAGCCAGCTCAGGCTATTTTGCTGAATACAAACTGAAACCAAAATGTTGTCCTGAATCTGCATTCATATATAGATATCTGTTATGATGTATGGATGTCTTAACAAATAGTAGATTTTACAATATGTATCAGGGAAGGTGACACTTTGACTATGGTGGCGCACCTTAAAGTCATTCAGTCATCTCAACACAATACAAATCTAATTTAAAATGCATAGATATCACAACCAATAAATACTAAACCTGCTTAAGATTGGTCACAAAAGTCATTAGACTTCATCTTCTTGGACCATGAATAGTACTCACTAATGCCATTTTGCTACCGTGGCTGCAACATAATAAAGACGGCTCTGGCTATTCTTCATCCCTTAGTGCAGGGGGGTGTCAAACTCAAATACACAGTGGGCCAAAATAAAACCATCTGTAGGGTACTAGTCGAGGGCCGGACTGGTTCGATGTTTATTGCAAAACTTATTGAAATGAACTTATTGCACATATTAAACCTGGAACTAACAAAGCTTAAATGATTGCCTATAAAAACAACATTACATAATCAGTTGCATTAATTTCTTATGGCTCTATCTGCAGATTTTCCAGAGTCATTTCTTATGATTACATTTTCCCACAGGCCAACAACAGCTTCAACAAAAACTATTTCCCTCAAAGAAAAAAACCAAACATGCCCTGTTGTCGTGAGAGAGAAAGTGCAAAAGGAAACATCCATTAAACTCAGTGTGCTGCTCTGTGATAGTTCAAGCAGATACTCATCTTGGGTGCAAGTTCATCAATGTGTGGGCTCAGGCTCTGAGCTGAGGAGACCCTCAGGATGGAGTGAAGGTGTGCGTGCAATATACCGGAGAACCAGATCTAATAGTAATTAAAAATGATCCTGCGGGCCGAAATTAAATCCACCACGGGCCTGACTTGGCCCCCGGGCCTTGAGTTTGACACACGTGCCTTAGTGTCTTTGGCTTGTAGCCGAGGATTCAGCGGTTATAATTACTTTGACTTAATTGTGTTTACATGTGCAAACAGTCTGGCAGAGTGAACCAATTTAGAAGTGTCTGACAACCTGATGATGAGGATCCACATGCTCAGAGTTAATGTGATTATTATAGGAGTAATTAAAGCTGTGAAGGAGCTGAGACACCTTATCTTACCTTAGGTTGGAGTTGATCAGGCACACGGAGACATCTTCAATTTAAAGCAGCGACGACACCATCTCCATCTCTTCGATTACATCCATCATTTCAGCAGCAGCTTTTACAGGAGAGGATTTATCTCTCTGTTACCGATTCCTATTTTTAGAGTTGAGTTGCTGAAAGCATGTAAAGAGAGACATTGTATTTTTAATCGCTTATTGTTAGTAAAACATGATTACATTTTGTGTAGGTGGAGTTCGGCGAGAAGCTCAATAACTCAACGTTACACAGGCTATATGGTTTTCGTACTATGGCTAAAGTAAGCAAACTAGCTAATATAACGTCATATTAATCAATCCCTTTTTTAACTGGGCACTATAGCCTACCAACCAAAGTTGCATAAGACCCTAACATGAACATTAAACATTTTTTATCAACTACTGAGTCCTTAAAAGATTAAAATAAATGAAAACATCCACAACTCAGACGAGGAAGAAAATGGGAAGCTTATGAATTTGTATTTTTTCTTTTAACATTTATTACAAATTAAACCTGACAGTGAGATTCAATATTTGCTTCAGCAAGACAGGATGTATCACTCTGTCACTGATTCCTCTCTATAGAGTTGAGTTGCTGAAAGCATGTAAAGACAGTGGTTTAATATGATTTCTGGTGTAGACTTTGTAGCTTTAATAAACCGCTTTTCTGTTTTTAAAACATGATAACATTTGTTGTGGATAGAGTGGCTTCAGGCAGAATTATTCTCTGGAAACATTAGCTAACACTAGCAAGTAGGATTGTTTTCATTGCATCTTTGGCTAACATAAGCTTGGTAGCTAACGTATCAATGTTTACCTGGGCACTGCACTATCAAAAGTAAAATAAAAAAAACAACATCTGAAACTCAGACGTGTAAGAAATTAAGCAAATGCGGCTTTATGGATGGGTATTTTATATTTTGACATTATTACTAATGATAACTGACACAGATATTCAATATGTGCTACAAGATGGCAGGATTTCTCCCTTTGTGGGTGAAGCGTGACTGGAAGCCAGTTTATTCTCTGAAAACATTAGCTAATTACGGAGCCCTGGAGTACGGAGCCCTGGAGGGTTCATAGAGAGAAAAATAAATAAAATGTGGCCACGTTTTACTTTCTCGTGCGCACGCTTTAGTAACTCGTACGCACGAGTTACTAAAGCGTGCGCACGAGTTAATAAAGCGTGGCCTCGTTTTATTTAAATTGAGGGATTCCTGTCCGTGACTCACAGTATCTGCTGCCCACAGCTGTTTTATAGAAGGAAAACCTCCTTCACTTTATGAAATCTCAGCGGCACCAGTGGCCTGTACTACGAAGCAGGATTTGCTATTTACACTATTCATTCATGAAGTATGACACTGCGCTGTCAGCACGCGTCTCCATGTTTGTGATTGGTCAAATGTTGCTAACCCCGTCCCTTTCACCTGAGCGCGCTCTCAGCCGGACAGAGAAACCCTGGTTGATTTACTGAGAGCTTCGTAGGACCACTTATCGACATCGCGTTTGTTAGGGTCAGTTAAGCCGGGTAAATCGAACATATCCAGGTCCAGGGTCTGTTGAACTGGCTTCGTCGTACAGGGCACTGGAGGCAGTAACGTGTAACTCAGCAGAATCTGAGAAGAGCAGCACCAGCTGCAAAGAGCTGTGCCTTTTACTGTTTACTTCACTAGAACCGCTGAATAGAGATTGTTGGAGATTTAAAGGGATAACTGGTCCGCTTTTCAAATCTCCGCGCGTTCCTATGAAGCTGGTTATAATACAGGAAGGAATCCATATATACAAAGTAACCGTTAACAATAATCTACTTTAATGGCAATATGACAATGCAATACAATCATTACAACACAACATGATATATTACAGTTATATTGCAATGCTTAAGGAGTAATGCCGGCTTACTCCTGCTCTGGTCCGCATACTGCAGAGCTACTTTCACCCGAGGGCAGCATGTGAAGAAGAGGCCGAACGCCAGGGATCCACCGGATATATACCAGAGTAAGAAGGAGGGGTTTGGTGTTAGGTCAGCTGGTCATCTGTTCAGGTCATCTCATTGGGAGACGCAACGCAGCAGGAAACACAGCAGGAAACCAAACAGGCTCACTTTACAACAAAAGGTCTCAAGGCCTGCATACCTACACCTCCCCCACAGAGCCATAAAACCCTGTTTACTCCAACCAGCCCAGAATGTTTATAGCCATTTGTAGTCCTTACATTTATGAAAGGATAAAACAGAGAAATCAATATAAAACACAAACACAGGTATTGTTTGAACAGTATTCACTTAACTGCTACTGTTGATAACCACCAGAGAAACCCAAGGGACCTCTCTTAATAGCACAAACACTGCAGCTAGATCTAAGTTGAATGCAAATCAGGACATGCTCTCACCTTCCCCCATCTTCCTTTGTCCTCAAAAACACATGTCAACAGGCCCCAAATGCAGCTCACAGTTTTACCCAAATTATTCTCATTTTAAGCTTATCCATAGTTTGCTAACATGAATAAATACAAATATAACTCTACAAGATCGAGGCTGCTACGTTTAACCACACACACCTATACACACATCAAACTACCTGAGTATTCCCCCTCGCTTTATGAAGGAGATGTCCTGTCACCGGGGCGCATGGTGTGTGTGTGTGTGTGTGTGTGTGTGTGTGTGTGTGTGTGTGTGTGTGTGTGTGTGTGTGTGTGTGTGTGTGCTCAGCTCTGTGTGCGTGAATCCGACACCACCGGCATTTGTTTTCAAATTACCACGAACAGCACACGCACACACACACACAAAACGAGGCCATGCTTTAGTAACTCGTGCGCACGAGTTACTAAAGCGTGCGCACGAGAAAGTAAAACGTGGCCACGTTTTATTTATGTTTCTCTCTATGAACCCTCCAGGGCTCCGTAGCTAATGCTGGTTAGTAGGTTTAGTTTAATTGCAGCTTTTGTTAACATAAGCTAGCAAGCTCATATGAATTCAGTTTTTACCTCGGTAATGCACAATACTACTAAACAATTAACCCTTTGCTGTCAGTAAAACGTTTTTACATATTAGAGAACTTAAAACTATAATCAAATTATGTTTACAATGTCAAGATACAACTCTGATAGTAAACTTTTTCAAAAGTTTTAAGGAGGAAGTGTCGGTTGCAACACAGTCTCACGGCATTTCGTGTTATAGTCACGAAATTAATCTATCGATTCGTGATTTTCAAAATGTTTTCGCGTCACACAGAACAATTTTAAAAGCAATGTAAATTAAAAATGTTAAAATAAAAGGGTTAGGCTTAGGGTAAGATATTGAGTAAGACATTTTTTTTATGAACCTCACAGCTTCTGGTATTCCAAGACCCGACCGGACAAAGACGTGCTGCAGGCACGAAACACACGACCAATAGAAATACATTGCTTTTAAAATCGTTCTGTGAAACGAAAAAAAAATGCTAAAATCGTGTTGGTGAACACGAATCAATAGATTCAATTAATTTCGTGACTATAACACGAAATACCGTGAGACTGGGTTGGCACATAGCAGGTGAGGCCTTCTCCTGTTTGACACTTATTGACATGGATGTGCCAAAAGTGAGGAGGAACTGCAGTAAAGACAGCAACACTTTCCACACACTGCCAACAATGTAAACCTGTTCATGAACCACTTCTTTGCTAAATTGACTGTTGGACTGCATGTCCATGTTTCAATCTATTGTATGTATACATAATTGATTATCCTGCACATGCACCAAAACTCAATAATGCGGAATCAGTAGGCATGGACAAGCTGTTTATGTGATTCCTTATTTTAGGAGATAAGGGAGGGTATTGTAATTCAAACCGGAGAGACGTGATGTAAGAATTACATATTTATTGTTTACACGTCATATGAATGAAATGATTGCCATGATAATACAACAGGAGAATGTAATGGTGTTTGGCGAGTAGGCCTCGGTTTGCAGGATAATCATTCAGGAGGGAAAGAACCGCTCCGATGAAATCCCCGGGGTCTAGACACTGGTGGTGGTGATGAGTAGGTGAGACCGGTCTGAAGGAGGAAGGTTTAGCTTTGTCCTGAAGGAGACAGGAGGCGAGAGGGGTGGAGGCGGGTTGCGTGTGGTCACCTGAAATGACAACTGACAGGGAGGAAGAGCAGGCATTTAAGGAATTTAGCATGTGCAGCGATTGGCTGCTGAGGGGTGACGCCCTCGTATTTAATGAGGGGGGAAGGGAGCCATAGAGTGACGTGTAAGTGACTCGTGTTAGGTCTTCCTTATTGAACTTGCGCTAAAGCTTTCATTTGTCAACACAGTGCTTTTGGCAGAACTGTATTTTATTATGGTCATGCCATTAAAGCTATTTAATTTGACTGTGAATTACCCGACACAAGGATGAAGATGATATATATTATGTCTGCTGTCTCAGAGTCATGTCATGTTTAGATAATGAAGGAACATTTAGATGGTTTTGCTCCATCAATCACTCAGAAGCAGTACCGTGTGACAGTGTTTCTTTCCTTCCTTGTTACAATGATAACAAGACAGTAATTGATACGTTGGTCAGTGTGCTAATAATCAATCAATGTGTAAATTGCGTACAAACGATGGTGTGTGTGACAGGTACCAAATTATACCTATAGCATCCTTGTTATATGGACATTTATAGATTAAGGGCTGCTTTTATTATCCTTACAATGCTATCTCTCAATTGTATTATAAAATATATTACTACTATTGCTTACATCTCTATAGTATTATCAGTTCATAAGCACATTGTTTTTTTTGCTGTTTTGCACAACGCAATGTCGTATTATCAGTAGACATAAAACACAGGATGTTCAACACATCAGCTCATTGTATAAATCATTTGACATTTAAAGGAGCTATTATCTGCTAATAAGTGTCATGGGGAAGGTTAAAGAGAAAAACACTACAATATGTCAGTTACACAGGTCCAGTATCCGGTGATATCAAAGTATTTAAAGAGGACATATCCTGCTGATGTTCAGGTGTATATCAGTATGTAGTGTCTCTACTTTAAAGAGTCCTCTCCTGCTGATGTTCAGGTGTATATCAGTATGTAGTGTCTCTACTTTAAAGAGTCCTCTCCTGCTGATGTTCAGGTGTATATCAGTATGTAGTGTCTCTACTTTAAAGAGTCCTCTCCTGCTGATGTTCAGGTGTATATCAGTATGTAGGTCTCTACTTTAAAGAGTCCTCTCCTGCTGATGTTCAGGTGTATATCAGTATGTAGTGCCTCTACTTTAAAGAGTCCTCTCCTGCTGATGTTCAGGTGTATATCAGTATGTAGTGTCTCTACTTTAAAGAGTCCTCTCCTGCTGATGTTCAGGTGTATATCAGTATGTAGTGTCTCTACTTTAAAGAGTCCTCTCCTGCTGATGTTCAGGTGTATATCAGTATGTAGTGTCTCTACTTTTAAAGAGTCCTCTCCTGCTGATGTTCAGGTGTATATCAGTATGTAGTGTCTCTACTTTAAAGAGTCCTCTCCTGCTGATGTTTCAGGTGTATATCAGTATGTAGTGTCTCTACTTTAAAGAGTCCTCTCCTGCTGATGTTCAGGTGTATATCAGTATGTAGTGTCTCTACTTTAAAGAGTACTCTCCTGCTGATGTTCAGGTGTATATCAGTATGTAGTGCCTCTACTTTAAAGAGTCCTCTCCTGCTGATGTTCAGGTGTATATCAGTATGTAGTGTCTCTACTTTAAAGAGTCCTCTCCTGCTGATGTTCAGGTGTATATCAGTATGTAGTGTCTCTACTTTAAAGAGTCCTCTCCTGCTGATGTTCAGGTGTATATCAGTATGTAGTGTCTCTACTTTAAAGAGTCCTCTCCTGCTGATGTTCAGGTGTATATCAGTATGTAGTGTCTCTACTTTTAAAGAGTCCTCTCCTGCTGATGTTCAGGTGTATATCAGTATGTAGTGTCTCTACTTTAAAGAGTCCTCTCCTGCTGATGTTCAGGTGTATATCAGTATGTAGTGTCTCTACTTCTCATACTGCCTGTGCTGCAGCACCTCTTTTCACCCTCCGTCTGAAACCAGAGCCCAGCTCTGATTGGTTATCAGAGCAGACTGGCTGGCTCTGTTGTGATTGGTTAAACGCTTAGAGATGTCACGTACAGTACAATGTGTTGGAGCACTGGCCAATAGGAGCGAGAGTGTTACATAGTGATGACAATATGTGTAGGAGAGAAACTCCCTCTACAGACCATTTACATGCACTAAAACCTATATAACACACTACAGGAAAGGGGAAAAGCATAATAGGGCATTCTTTTTCGTGAAGCACGTTATTGGATTTATTCTGAATCCTGATCATATTATATAACACTGCCCTCATCTGGTCATTTCCAGAGTCCACTAACATAATGAATAATGAGAGCATATTGAAATGAAAATCACAGGCTATTTTAATGACTGAGTGGATTGTTCATTTATACAGTGTGCTTTGCAAAGAAAAAAAAAACATTTTAAAGATCTCCGTCTGTATAAAAAAAAAAAAACCACGTTGTACCATTACTACTTGGAAATAACATTAGAGAAATACTTTACAATTAAAACATGTCAGCATTACTGAGGATGTACAATATAATCACATCTACAGAGGTGATCTATACAATTGCAGCCTACAGGGGGACTTGCATATATAAAGTACCAATAAAACAGCCAGGAAAATAAAAATATGTACATTTTCCCGCTCGGATAATTCAATTATATAAACATCGATTTATAGACTTTCTTTTCTTTTTTCTATACACCCAATTTAAGGAACATAAAGTGCCTTATTAGAAAGAAAAAAAAAACCTAGTGACA
Organism: Gymnodraco acuticeps; assembly: GCF_902827175.1. NCBI lineage: Eukaryota > Metazoa > Chordata > Actinopteri > Perciformes > Bathydraconidae > Gymnodraco > Gymnodraco acuticeps. The sequence goes on along the minus strand of NW_022991064.1, from coordinate 1,453,689 downwards.
TGTGCTCCATGAGAATCATTTAAATGACAAAAATACAGTACAAAATGCACACATATTAATTAGGAATCAGCGCTCTGAGGGTCTACTCACACACATGTGGATTCAAAGAGTTTAAATAAGAAACACACTGCTGTCGTTCACATTACATGAGATCCTGTGAGGAGTAAGGCAGGTATTTGTAGTACCGAACACGCACTTATAGCCAGTTTCAAACACATTCGTTTAGTGGTACCATTAAGGGTGTTAAAGGATTTATTTGCCCACAAAATAATATCAATTAATTCCCCTCTAAACCTTGAATTCTTGTAGAAAACTGTTACTTTTCATAAGGCTGGGGAATATATCAATGTTGTATCTGTATTTTGTATTTTATAATATGTTGTAAATGTATTGGTTTTAAATTGGCTGTAAAATAAATGTATCACTGTTCGAGCTCTTGATTGTTCGCCTTTATCCATTTTTCAACATCATGTATTCTTGTTCATCAAGAATCTTATAGTGAAGCACCAATATCGATAATGGGATATTGAATCGAAGAGTTAAACAACTAGGATAATTATTGATACATTGAAGTAAATGAAAGTGGTTTAATAACAGCTTAAATGTACGAAAACATCAATACTACAAAATAAACGAGACTTGGTTTATACTGCAAAAAATATGAATGAGAGTTTGGATGTTTCGGTATAATTTTAGTGTTGGGAAACCGTACATTTCTCATTGTCTTGTTGTCTTCGTTCACCGTAAAGCATGTGATTTCTTCAACAACTTAAAGGTGAGTAATTCATAATCATTTTGTGGGTGAATGATTCCTTTAATAGGAGCTACAAAGATCTCTATGTGCATAGTCTTCCCTCAGAAGGAAGTAGAAGAAGGCAGGTGAAGGCGTGGGGAGGCGTTTCCCCGGAGGTGATCACCCTCCAGCAGTCAGTCTTTCTGGGGTGTGTTTCGGGAGGTGTGTGTGTGGGGTGTGTTCCCAATCTTTCATTCAGTGTTGGCACCAGGTACCTCCATCATGGACGCACCTACAAACTAACTCCTCGAGTCCTGAACTCCACGGAGAACGTCTGAGGAGGGGAACCGATCTGAGGCTTCTTTAGCTTCAGATCAGCGACAGTAGTGTCTCCAGCTGTTAGCAGGTTAGCATGCAGTCAGTTATTAACGGACCACAGGCTTTTTACTCCTCCGTCTAAGTGCTTTACTGGCTAGCATTAGCAGCTAAGGCCGATGAAACCTGGAAGACAAAGAGGGGAAAAGGTTATTGCAGCTGCGGACGTCTTTCTAATAACCTTCCAAAGAGATCTAAGGATGATCTTCTGGTGTTCAGGTGAATAATGGATGTATAGGAGGTAGGATTCTGACCGGGTGTAGATCCTGCTTTCTTCGTGAACCTCCATCTCGGAGCTCTTGAATTCGTTGAGCTCTTTACGGATGGCAGCCTGAGGGCAGACAAAGAGAAACGCTAATTCAGCTTTTATTCATTCACAACGAGGCACAGAGGAAGAAAGGCAGCGTGGGGATACAGCTGAAGATGTTTAGAGCACTGCTGACTATCACTTAATTATTTTTTATTTTGTTATGTTTAATTATTTGAATATATATATTTTTGTATTCTTTTTTGTTTAATTAATTATTTTATCCTAAACTAGGATAAAGAAACAGCTAAAGATAGATAGAGAAAATACGTTAATCTAGTGGAAAATAGTACAAAGTTAAATAAAAAGCCTCAAATGATACAAGAGTTTCTGCTATAATGGCTATAAGATAAAAGAAATATGCTTTATGGTTTTCAAACGGGACATTTTAGTTCTTACTTTATTAAAGACATATTATAGGGGAAGAGTTTCAACTTAATAAATGAAAAAATAAAGCACAATAAGCTTAGGCCATTTGCAAAAACAGCCAAATTGGTAACAAAATGAAACGGTAAAGAATATGTGCTTGAAGTAACTTCATATAATCCCAGTTCCTTCATGTTTCCTGAGCCTTACAGAACCAGGTCATTCACTGGGTAAAACTCAGCTCAGACATTAAGCAGTGTGAACAACTAGTGTGTGGGTGTGTGTGTGTATTGGATTCCTGGGATTCCTCCTCGATACTCAATCTGCTTGGAATGCAAATCCTCCATCGCTGGTAAAACCTCTCAGGGATCAGAAGTGTGTGTCTGTGTGTGTGTAGATGAATTTGTGTGTGTGTGTCTCACCTTGTCAACAGGAGTGAGTGTGTAGATGAAGGTGTGTGTTTGTGTGTAAATGAAAGTGTGTGTGTGTGTGTTCCTACTTTGTCGGCAGGAGTGAGCTTGGTCCACGGTTTATCGGCTCTCCGGTCGTACTCGTGTGCGTGCGTGCTCTCCACGTTCTGATGGAAACGGAGGATCTTCCTCGCCTCGAGCTCGGCCACCGTGGGTCTCTGAGAGAGCTGAGGGCCAAGAAGAAGTGTTAAATGACATCGGTTGTACATATACATCTAAAAACATGAATAAAAGGATCAGTTTAAATAAAGTGTGTGTATCTGGTCCACGTGTGTGATTCAGGTCTCGTGTTCATCCTGACCTTTCTGGTGAGCCTCCGTTTGATCTCACATCGCTCTAATCGCCGGTCGTCTTCGTTCTTGGCTGCAGGAAGAAAAAACACATTCCATGAGAGGAGGAAACACAGCAGGCAGTCAGCTGCTTCACCCGAGACGTCGTAACGGGAAGCTTTAATCACGCCGAGTCGTTTCAGGACAGCAGAGCGGCGCCGTGGAGGAAAACGAGATCAAAACGTGTCGACAGATCCTGAAGAATCACGATAACACTTCACGTTCTGGAGCCAACTGTGAGAAGTGATGCTTCAGGACTGCACATTTTTAGTGCAATCACTGTTTTTTAACCAATTAAACCAGGGGTGTCCAAACTTTTTTAACCGAGGGCCACATACAGAAAGCTACAGAGAGGCGAAGTCCCTCCCTTTCCGCGGGAGCTCCATGGGACCTTATTTCGGAAGAATTATGTTATTGAAGTCAATGGGGAGAGAAAGATTATCTTTCGATCCCGTTTGAATTGTGCCACGAATTACACATATGATGTTTGTCAATTGAAAAGATAATTTTGCAAGTCAAACATTTTTAAATGTGTCGTAAAACTGTGAAGTAACACTTTTTTTTGTGTGAAACGCTCAATGAACTACATCTCCCATCTCGCACCAACACTAAGACGGCCGTCACGTTGGAACATTTCACTTCTTTCTTTCAGAATGAGACGAAAAGTATTAAACGAGGTGAAAATCACTCCAAGTCTGGGCGTGTTGAGAGCTGTGCACACACACAAGGGGAGTTAGTCGGTTCCTAAGAGCCAGCATGCGGGACCGGGGATTCTGGGATTTGTAGTCTTTCTAGTTGCATATTTTTCATAGTCTTATATTTCAACAGTTTTACGACAAACTGTGACTTTTTTGCTTTGGAAATTATTTTTTAAGATGGACAAACATCATGTGTGTAATTCGTGGCACAATTCAAACGGGATCGAAATATACGTTTTCTCTCCCCATTGACTTCAATACATAATTTTTCCTAAATGGGTCGGAAGTAGATGGGCGGGACTTCGCCTCTATATACGAAGGGCTGGGCCACTCACTAGAGGTATTTTGCCTCATAAGTTAAGTTATAAGTTAGCTAAATCAATCAAATGCAGATTGCTCATGATAAGAGGAAATAGGAAGGGTATATTGTCATGTGGATAGCTATTGTAAATTGTAATCCCTGTAATGATGCTGTATGATGTCCTTTTTGTTGTTCTGTTTATGTTTCTATGTTTCATGTGGAACCTACTTGAGCAGGTCTCCCTTGAAAAAGAGATCAATGATCTCAATGGGATACACCTGGATAAATAAAGGTTTGAAATGAAATGAAATATTTCAAGATTGTTATGGAAATAAGTTATTGGGATATTTTCTTATCAACTAAGATTTGATAGAAATTGTTTTCAACTTGAATTGACTGAATGTATTTCAAAAGTGGTCTCATTAACACATGAATACTGTGTAGTATATTTGTACATATATATTTAAGAAGTAAAATCTAAGACAAGCACAAGTTTAATTTGTGGGCCATATTTCATTATACCTTTTGAATTAGCTAAAAAATGGCCCGTGGACCGCATTTGGCCCCCGGGCCGTAGTTTGGACACCCCTGAATTAAACATATTTTGATCTATCAAAACTTAACTCAGTTCTCTGTTTCTGTTTTCACTCAGGAGGCATGAGAGAAGATATTCAATAATTTGAACGAACACGGGCAACAAATGGTTATTTTTCTGGGTGAAATATTCCTTTAACGCTCTCAATGGTCCCAGCTAACGGATGTGTGTAAACGTGTTTTTGTATGTGGTCAATACGGCCAAAATCTTGTAAAACCATATACTCATTAAGGAAACAGTTTATATCCCGACACAGTATTGTTCTGTAGACTCAATGAAGTCATGTTTAAAATAACTATACTATCTTATTTGATTAATTTCCTCTTGAATTTGCCTCACAAGAGACACCACTTGAGTTCAAAATGATAATCTAAAACTACAAAAACATATCAAAATGTAACCTTTAGGGTACCTGAGAACAATCATATTAGTGTGACAGGCATTAAGGTTAAAATGGACCAATAAATACCAGCCTGACTAAAGTCCAGGCAATATTAGACAATATAAAAATCACAAAATATATATATGCATTTGTAAAAGACAAAAAACTCACTCACTTCCTTCCTTGATATCTAACCAAATTCAGGCATACAGGATTCTTAAATAACCATAATCACATACACACTCAGTGAAAGTAACCAACGATCAATCAAAGAATGCTTGATTGATTTGTATAATTAATTGGTTAATAAGTCTCTCACTTGGTTTTCCATCTTCCTCATTCTCATATCACATTAAGAACAACGTGAAAATATGCATGAGGTCACAACGACGTGACTGCACAGCTTTCTTTATAAGGAGCAGTTAATGTGGGGGGGGGATAGCATCTAGAATAACCTCTAAATCACCTTCAATATTCTACATAGTGCTGTGTTTAGAGACCGTAGGCCTGAGGCTTTCAGAGGAGGACGAAAACACTTTAGCGGCTGGACGAGCGGCGTATTCAGAATATCGATTTGAAGCGTTATGAGGAAAATGAAGCGAGTGAGGATTGACTTTGTGGATGTACTGAGTGAACACACACACACGACACCTGATGGAGGAGTGTGTGATGGAGTGTGGAGGAGTGTGTGATGGAGTGTGGAGGAGTGTGTGATGGAGTGTGTGATGGAGTGAGTGATGAGTGTGTGAGTGGAGGAATGTGTGATGGAGGAGTGTGGGACGCAGTGTGTGATGGAAGAGTGTGTGATGGAGTGAGTGATGAGTGAGTGATGGAGGAGCGTGTGATGGAGTGAGTGATGAGTGTGTGAGTGGAGGAGTGTGTGAGTGTGTGATGGAGTGTGTGATGTAGTGTGTGACGCCGTGTGTGAGTGGAGGAGTGTGTGGAGGAGTGTGTGATGCAGTGTGTGATGCAGTGTGTTACCTTGAAGGATGTTCCTCTGCTCCAGCTCGTCGGCTGACGGCCTCTGACTCAGCCGCCTGCATGAAGGAAACACTGTTGAGTCGGCGCTTTAGAAAGGCTCACAGAGGAGCAGCATTGATCTAGAGCTGCATATCAAACGGTCTGAGGGCGGAGAGCCTCTCAAACACATGATTTACAGCATGAAGAGCGGGTGGAATCTGTCACTCTCAGGGGTGGAAGGTACATGTATTGAAGTACTGTAAGTGTGTATTCGAGGTACTTGGACTTCACTTTAATATTTTATTTTCATGTCACTTTATACTAATTTAGACGTTTGCATAAAAAGAGCTGTTTCACTTGAACAATTTATGAAAAATATGACATTTTTATTTATTTAACTTAGTTTTTGTAATGTTTTTATATATATTTTTAATAATACGTATCTTTTAAAGGTAATACTTAAGTTGATTATAATGACTTGTTTTCACTTAAAGGTAGGGTAGGTAAGAATGGAGAAACCAGCTCGAGTGCGCTAAAATTTGAAAGCACACAGCCGGAACAAATCTGCCCCTTCCTTCAGACTTCCTTACAGAGCCCCTCCTCCAACACACACGAACGCGCACATGACCAATGAGGGCACGAGATAAGTTTGTGCACAGATGGAAGGCTGACAGGCAGGTAGGCAAAGCATTTCATGTATTCATTGCTATCGGGATGTTAAGAGCATTCCATGGAATATAACAAAAAGTGTTTCTGAAGTGAATTACCTACCCAACCTTTAAAGATCAAATGCAAAGGTTTTTTTTATAATTGCCAGTAAAATCGAAATCATATAGCAACAACACTATCTAAGATATTGCAGTATTAAAATCGGAGATAATATGCGTCTGGCAATGCGCAATATTTATTTTGTTCAACCCCCAACACCAAGTCCGACGATTTATTTTCTCAGCCGCTCCTCCGCAAGATGGCGTCGCGTGACGTCACAGTGGCCAAACAAACAAACCTTGGCTTTTCGCTCACAGCTGCTTCCGCCGATAGTACAACTTAGTTTCGTTATCATGTCTGATTCTGAGTAGACTATAGACTAAAAGCTTTAGGAATCCAAACTATAACATATAATAAGTACCCTGTATCAAGATTGATGCAAAACAAGTGAAATGTGACCTTTTTAGAGAGGTTTAGAAAAATAAAGTCCAGGCGCACTCACCACTGGGTAATTTGGGAACCATCACAACCAAACACAATGCTAACAGTGAGACTCTGAATTAGCCCCGAGCGAAAAATGCTAACCTATTACTGCACCGAAATCACTCCTAGCTCCCTTATTACTTATCCTAGCTCCACATCCAACACATTGTTTACACCTCTATAAGCACCCACTCGGCTGAAAGAAATGAAAGCATGGCGGAGGGCTTTTTTGATGCATAGGCCTAATGAAGTGGTTAGAAGAATGTTGGGTTTTCTAAGTGCTCACAGTCACTTTTAATTGCGCGGGGGGCATTTTTAATTGGGCCAGGAGGAATAATAGTGGATTTAATCCCTATCATAATGCATATTGTTCACACTTTTCCGTTATGAGTGGAGGAGCGATGAATGAGCTGCAGATAAACTACAATGCTAACAGTGAATTAGCCCCGAGCGAAAAATGCTAACCTATTACTGCACCGAAATCACACCTAGCGCCCTTATTACTTATCCTAGCTCCACATCCAACACATTGTTTATGATCGTAAGGACACAGAATCTAACGGTGCCCACCTCTATAAGCAATACAACTGCAATTCCGTTATCTGCGTTATCTGCTGTGCTCCGTGCGCTTTGAAATCTAATCAAAAGTTATTTACCTCAATTCTTTGGCGTTTCTGCATCGCCCGGCTCTTTCGTTCTTTCAGTGGTTTCTTGTGCTGAAATGTGGAGGGGACGGCTCCGGGTTTCAGCCTCCGACGTGCTATTAATGCTTCTCCACCAACAGACTTCATGATAGCAGGATCAACGTCGTATGCATCACACGCGAAGTGGTCAGAACACAACTTGCTCCATTTTGTCGGTTGCCATCCAACACGATTCACTAAAAAAAATCAATTTTTTGCGGATGATTTGGTCTTTGGGAAATGCATGTAAAACTCTCCCAGATCCCGCACCGTTCGTACAACAAAAAGCTCAACAATAACCCATGTTAATTCAGTTTTCTTTTCGAAAAACATGTGACCGAGACTGCCGAGTCGGGATATTTGGTCCAGAGACTGTTTGGCCACTATTACGTCACGCGCGCGGAGGCTGCTGGGAATTACATGTCAGAAATTCAGACGGCTTTGGGTCGAGTTTCGGATCAATAAAAAGCTTTTTTTTGGGTGTATTATCTCGATTTAAATTTTAAAAAAAATACAGGCAGTCTTAAAAACAACATTTCTATAAAAATGTAGCATATTTGGAAGCTTTGCATTTGATCTTTAAGAAACATTTAACAGAGTGTATTTTTAAAGTGCACCAGCAAAGGATCTGAATACTTCCTCCAACAATAATCAGTCTAAATAATGGCTGACTTCTCACATCCTATTAAACTATAAGTATATTCAGTATATATATGATTTATTTACCGTGTGAGTGCGGATCCGATCTTGTTCCTGACGGCCATCCACTGTTCTCGGTTCTGCCAGCTTATGTCCTGGTTCTCCTGGTTCTCCTCTCTCTCCTCTCGCTCCTGCCGCTCCAGCCTCAGCGCCAACGTGTCCTTCCTCTTCACACGACTCGCCAGACCACCTGGATCACACAACACACAGTTGATATACTACGAGTTATGTATACTACATAGTACTATACATTTTGCAATCCAAACATTAACGATAAGTTAAAATCCTGCATCACCTGACAAAGAATGTCAGTGTTCATGAGTATAGACAACAAACTAAGTCTAACACTTAAATGCTCTTAAAAGAGTGTAAGAGACCATGATCTGGCATTATTATTAACAGTTATATATAAAAAAGACAACTACAAAAAGCTGCTTTGGGAAATGAGGCCCAGAATAATTTACATGTCTTCCATTGCTAGGATCACACATTTTAAATCAAGCATCTATTAAAAAAAGAACGGCAGTGTTCATGATAAAAGTATAGACTTAAACATTTGAATAAAATGTAAAAATGAAGATGCTCTTAAAGGTCCCATGACATGGCCATTTCTACTGATCATAATTCCATTGTTGAGGTCTACTAGAATAGATTTACATTGTTCAATTTTCCAAACTCACATTGGTTTCTCATACAGCATCTCTGTAAAGTGTGTATTCACACTCTGTCCTAAACGCCTTGTTGGAGATCCTGCCCCCCCCCCTCCCTGTGAGCCCAGTGTGCGTCTGCGAGACACAGCGAAACCACACACACACACACACACACACACACACACACACACACACACACACACACACACACACACACACACACACACACACACACACACACACACACACACACACACACACACACACACACACACACACACACACACACACACACACACACACACACACACACACACACACACACACACACACACACACACACACACACACACACACACACACACACACACACACACACACACACACACACACACACACACAGAGTTTGTGTGTGTTCAGGCTGAGTTCCGCGGTGTCTCGCTGTCTCGCCGACCCCACACCAGTGAGCCAGCTCAGTGTCCCGCTCCTCGCAGCAGCGAGCCTCGCAACGTCCCGCCGAATGTGTGTGTGTGTGTGAGGAAGTCCGCGGATTGGTCCAAACGTAAAGGCTCCGCGGACGTAACATCCATTTGGACCAATCCACGGAGCCGTTACGCTACGTCACTATACCCGAAATACGTCTCTATACCCAAGAAGTAAACAATGGAAAAAGAGAAATCCCCAACGAGGCGTTCTGGGGCAGCTAGACAGGTATTTTCTGTGTTCTCGCTACAGGGTGTACTTTGAGGGTTTGTGACTCTGCAGACCGTTTACATGCAGGAAAATCTTGTTAGGGCCAAACCCTCAAAGATGATTCATCTCCTCTTAGTAAGACAAAACAAAGCAGTGAGAGATCTTCAGATTTCACAAGCTGAAGGTTTAAAACTATCCGATATTATAAAACTACTAAATGGTTGCATCAAACTTTTTCTGACTGAAAATACTTATTATGATCAGTTTTAAAGAACATGAAAAAGCAGTATATTTAAAGAACTGCTTTTTCAACTTCTTAAAAAGTCATTTCCAAGCAGTTTTCACACTCGGGTTGATCTCCTATACTAGTATAACTAGTCAAACGTACTTGGGGGCCCTTCCTCATCGTCGTCGTCTTCTTCGTCGTCGTCTTCTCGGTACAGGATGGGGCCGTCGGAGTCGCTCTCCTCCTCGCTGTCGGGGCCCCCCCCCCTCCGGGATCACGCTGACCCTCAGGTCCACCAAGCCCCTCCGGCTGCGAGGCTCCAGCTCCGGCTGGCGGGGGGGCCGGGTGGGGTGCAGCTTCCTCATCTCCTCCTCCAGGTCGAAGTCATCGTCGTCTTGCCTGTGAACAACCACAGATTCATTATTAGTCTTTAATAAACAAGGAAAATGCATAAAAACTCACAAAAATATGATTTATTCCAGATTTATGGATGTAGGAAGCAAGGCTAAAAGATGACTGGCTGTAGGGGTACAACTAACAATTATTTAAAATATATTATTCGTATACATTTGTTTTCTTTTGAATAATCAATTAAGTCATCGTCGTCAGATTTATTATTAATTAATATCAAGGATATATCAATATTCCAATTACTTGTATATAGACAATTCTGCATTATTTCTATTATATTATATTTTATTTACTTGCACTATTATCTGTTTATTTGTGTTGCATTGTTGGAGGAGCCTGTGACCTAAGATTTTCATTGCCATAACTACACTGTAGCTACAGTATGCACACATGACAATAAAAGCCTTGAATCCTTGAACATGCATAAAAACTGCCAAACATATTATTTAGTCCAGATGTATTTATGTAGGAAGCAAGGCTAAAAGACGACTGGCTGTAGGGGTACAACTAGCAATTATTTTAAATACTTATTATTCATATACATTTGTTTCTTTTGATTGATACATTTTTATTTGGAGTCTAAAATCTCATAAAATTGTAAAAAAAAAAGAGGCAATTTTCAAGAACACAAGGGAATGCCATCAAATGTCTTCTTTTTCTCAAATAAATGACGAGAACCCAAATACATTTATTAGCTTTTATGGAAGGCAAATAAAAATAGCTAATAGTCACATTTGTTGGGCTGTACACAATTAACTTTTTAAGCAAGGTGTTTATCCAATTCATCAAGATGTGTTTGTTTGGGAAGCATTGGAGAAAACTCTCTTTAGGAATTCAAGGTCACACAAGAAATGTCATTGATATAAAATGTGGTGGGGTTGAAGACGTACTCCTTCGACCAAATCAAAACTTCTTAAAAATGACATATTCTGCTAATTGTATGGCAGGGATTTTAAGCTTTGCAGACCATTGACATGCACACAAACCTATAGAACACACTACAGGAAAGGGAAAACCCCATGCAGAATAACAGGGCCTCTTTAATGACTAAACAATCCTCATCCTGTGTTATTTGTTCAGTCTGTGGCTATAAGTATGGTTTTATTGTCTCGTGCTTTTACATTTGTTTCTTTTTGTCCTATAGGGTTTTGTCTAAATGTATTTATGCTGCTTTTTTATATATGTATTGATGTACAGCACTTTGGTCAGCTCTGTTGTTTTTAAATGTGCTATATAAATAAAGTTGGATTGGATTGTACAACAATATTTTGTATTACTGCCGATTTTTGTTCCATATTTTATTCCTTCTTATTCCATTCCACTGCAATGTAAATATTTTTCTAGTTCTCTACCTGTGTTTTTAATTCTTGTTTTTATGCACCACGACACCAAGTCAAATTCCTCATACGTGTAAACCTACCTGGTAATAAACCTGTTTCTGATTGGTTGTATAATCGTGACATCTACAGTTTGTGTTACACTTACAGCCTGAGGGGCTCGATGGTGATGGGCAGGGAGTTCCTGGTGGGCCCTGCCTCCGAGAGGAAGTCTGGGGGAGACTCAAACAGCAGGGAGTGGGCTCTCTGGGACCCCTCAGGGTGGGGCTGGGACAGGCCGGGGCTGTTCAGCGCTCTCTGGATCAGGATGTGCAGGGGGATGGCTGGAGGCTGGCTGGGGGGCTTCGTGGTGGGGCTGGGGGGGTCAGTCTGCACCGTGGGAACGGTGGAGGGGGGGTGCTGAAGGGAATGAACCCTGGGGGGGGATGGAGGGATGTGGGCGGGCGGGAAAGGCAGCATTTCAGAGGGACTGAGGGGAGTGTTTGAGACCTCCTCTGTGTGTTCTCCTCTATGGACAGCAGGGGGCGGCGGTGCAGAGGCTGGGTCAGCGACGGGGGGAGAGGGGTCCTTATCGGGGGCCGAGGGGTCCACAGAATGGCGCTTTGTGACGGGGGTCATCCTCTTTGGCGGCGTCGGGGGCGAGCGCTTAGCGGGGGCTGGCACTGTGATGAAAGCACTGCCAGGCTGCGAGTGCTCGGCTGGTAGAAGAAAGAAAAACAGCAGGAATTAATACAAGTTAGAAAGAATCATTCACATTAAATATAATGTACAGGCAGAGCATGAGGATGCACGTCGGTCTGGATTGAAATGAAGTTAGTGCCATGAACAAAAACAAGCAAATTGTCAATAACTAGAGATTAAATGGGGGAGAAAAGATGACGTTAGTGTTACTGGTGATCTGGAGTCAGTGGAGGGTGATAACATCCATTGGTTGAACATCCATTGTTATCAACAAACACATTCAATGCACAGCAGCACATCTAGACTTCCATGCATTGTTTCTTGTCCGCATGGAGAGTTAAGTTGGTTAAGTGTAAACCGTGTAAAAGCGTTATGTAGGTAGAGAAAGAAATAACGTAGGCGAGGGAGTTGGTAATATTCTGAGAAATAAATACGAGATTCCAAGATTCAACTTCAGAGAAATTATAAAAAACTGTGAAGAAAAAATAAATAAACCCTTAATTTAAAGAGATCAAGAGGAATCACACAATTTCGCTAAAGAAAGTCAAATATTCTCTGATGTAAAAAAGTTAAATAAACTAAATTTCTTTCTGAGTTTGAAGTAAAACATTTAAAAGGAAAAACAGGGAAATACAGTGTTGTTTTTAAATGTAATATTTGTATTATAATATTAATAAAAAGAGAATATTTCGAAATGTGTGTGTGTTTTACTTAAATCTCATCAAATTTTGAGTTTTAAGTGTGAGATTTGTGTTTCTATTCTCCTCAAATGCACCACTGAAACTACAAGGGTATATACGTCTTTAAATCTTGGAAATCCTGATTCTTTTCTCAGAATATAACCCCCTCCCTCCGCTCTGTATCTTTCATTCTCTTCCCCTACATTGGCCCCATTACATCTCTATTGTAAACACCTCCTGTAGCTGCAGAACACATGCAATGGCGATTACATGAGGGGAGGTTTTGCGTGTGCAATGAGGCGTTGAATCCAGTCTGCAGACTCTGTTAGGATGCATGGAGGGGCGCCCCCCCCGCTGGGTACCTGAGCAGGTGTGAGCCCCTCTGTGTCTCAGGTAGACGGGCAGCGAGAGGTAGAGGCTGCTCCAGGATCTGCAGGAGGGCTCAGCCTGGCAGACTGTGCTCAGGGACGAGGCTGCACACAACCAGCGAGAGGCAGGGAGAGAGCCAGGTTTACATTCCAGTATGAGAGGAGGGGGGGGATACAAGAGGAGGGGGAGGGAGGGCTGATAACGATTTTCTGGGTTTGACACTGTCCAGAAGCAGAGCGAACATCCACCGTTTAAAAACAAACCGCTGTGGAGGAATAACTCTGAACACAAGCTGAGACTTAGGGTCTACGATGCTGTCAGCTTTAGTCAATGTAATACCCAGCTTTCTTGCTTTTTTCCACTCTTGTACGCCATGTAAAGGTTTCGGGTACCTACTGTACTTACTGTATATGTCTTTGCTTTATTGTAACTAAAAAATTCAAAATAAAGTATGAGATTTGGGATATTTATCGTTGGCTCAGTTTTGTTTTAACTGTTTTTTCACTTTCTTTCTCGTAAAATAGTTCCTCCAGGGGATGAATCACAGAGAAACCCATCTGCACTCGTCTGATCTTCTCAATCCCTATTAGAGCTAAACCTATAAATCATCTGAAATCAGATTATTGCATATATTTTCTATCAGTTTATATGAACTTGCAGAATAGAAATGAAACACTCAGTTTAAATTGTTTTAATTGCCTCCACCCAGAGACGTTAAAACCAAGCGCTGTGGACGAATAACTCTGAGCACAAGATGAGTTTGGTTGATTTGGGATATTCATTTCATTATTTACAGTAAAATAGTTCCTCCAGGGAATGAATCACTCATCTGCATGTGTTTCCTTTCCCTTGGAGCTACAACAGTAAAACCAGAATCTGATTATTGCAGATATTTAGTAACCCGGTTATACATCAGTAAGTTACGTAATTCTCCGTTCTGTATATAAATACAAAAGTTTAAAAGTTATTTAAATAGTCACTTTCACAGCATTTCGACACCGAGAAGCACTCAAAAAGTCTCCTCTAATTTCAGCTTTAATCTAAAATTGTAAAGGAACATTTTCTGTTTTTTCTGTTTACAAATTAAGGAAATATTTCATTTAATTAATTAATTAAATCAGTTATGTTAGAGTAGGCCTTTGGGTAGAAAAGACAAGATAACATGTGCATTTATTTATGTATTATGTTTATAATAAGTCACTAAACAATCTTTTTTATATATATAATATTTAGCATCGTGAGTTGACATGTGTTTTTAATATTAACATTTTTATTTGAAAAAGGAAAGGTTATTAACGTTGTTGCTTATTTCTCAGCAATTTGTGAATTTTTTTGTATTTGCGCAACATCTTGCAACTAATGTCCTATTTATGAGATATTAAATGAAAGTATATAAACTTAAAAGTACCAGTGTTGGCCTCAGATATGGATAGGCTCCAATCCCTGTGATGTTTTTAATATGAAAACTGAAAATATGTCATATTTAAAAAGTGTGTATTTCTAGGTATTGAAAAAAACTGAGAAATAGAAAAACATGTATCCACCAGGATTTCAATGCATTTAAGGTGCGTATCAGCAGTCCAATACACTGACACAGACACTTTAACGACACAATCCATGTAATCCGATTATGTAGCACATAGAGAAACCTGGCTGACGGACAGCGGAGGAATGTGTCAGACTCAGTTTCAGAGAGACAGCACCGGGATTAAATAGATAATATAACAGATGAGCAATCTTTATTAATGAATTGAACCGAAGATCAGTGTTTCTGCCAGACATGGGCTGAGAGGGCGGATGTAACAATTGAGCCGTCCCTTTATAGATATTATCTCTTTACGTATTAGTGATGGGAATTCCGGCTCTTTTTAGTGAGCCGGATCATTTGGCTCGGCTCACTGAGAAGAGCCGGCACTTTCGGCTCCTAAACGGCTCTTTATTTTACCACAGTTTACCACGGAGCCTCAGTTTCGCCGCTGCGAGGCTCTGGCGCTCGCAGTTCATGCGCGTGCTCCACTAGCACCCCCCGTCAAGGCTCGCCGGCAGTACACTTTCCGTCACAGGAACACGCTTTGCTGGCGGCGAAAATAATCCCACCAGACTCCTTGCCCCTCCAACAGAGGGATGTCCTTGTCCTTTTTCCTTTTCGTCATTTCAAGCGATAAAAACTCTCGATCTTCTCTCAAATTATTAATTTTTTGTCAAATGACGGCAAGACGCCCCCCTGGCGGAAACGCTGCCGAGGATAATTGAACAGTAATCCAGCTACACTAAAGCAAAACTGGGAAATACGTCAATGTTCAATGCGATGTTTGCGTCACCGGTTTGTTTCACATGGGTGTAACTAAGTCAGTGTGTTCTTTAATGTAAACAGATGCAGTCTGTCAACACAAATGTGTTCCCTGTGTAAATATTGAAGTCAAACTCTTTTATCGTTAGTCTTGTGAGGTCCAACTTGTTTTTACTAGCTCAATTTGTACCATTTACTACTTTATCTCAAAGATTGTATTCCCAGGAGCTACAGTAATTGAAAGCCTTTTTGGAGGTAATTTGATTAAAAGAAGAAAGACAGATAAACTAAGACCAGCTGTTGATTTTTATAGAAAGACGTCCCATAAAACAGAGTTGATGAACTCACCGAGCAGGGTGCTGTTGCGGTTGGTGGGTTTGGGTGGAGGGACGGGCGGCTGTTTGGCGTGGGGGGGGACGGGGGGCGGAGTCTCGGAGTCAGGAAGTCTCGGAGGATCTTCAATCAACAGGGAGACCGTCCTCGGGGGCTTGGCCACAGCTACAGCAGCAGAGGAAATGGAAGAGGTGGAGGAGGAGGATGATGAAGAGGAGGAAGGTGTTGGACTCCTGCCCGAGTCTGTGAGGAACTTCGGGGGAAGAAGAGCCTGTCGGGTCGGGAGAGGGTCCGGGTGAGAGTCTGGGTGAGGGTCTGCTACTGGACGAGGTTCTGGACGAGGTTCTGAGACGAAGCGGACACCAGCGGACTCTGAAGCGAGGAAACACACAAACAGATGTTAAAGGAAAGAACACAAAAACAGTTCCTACGTTTGAAAACTCAACACAAGGAAAAACAGAAACATTTACAATAAAATAACTTGTTTTTTCTTCATTTGGAGCTTTTATTTGAGCTTTTTGCATGAAGATTTGATTTTCTGTCGCTATATTTTAATAAAGTCATCACGCTAAAAAGTTATTAAAAAGTAACTTACATAATTCTCAATTTAAATAGAGTTTTATTTAATAATATAACTCTTCAGTGCGGCCCCCCCCTCTCCTCGTACAGCAAGCGGGACATCAAAGTGTGTTTCAAGGACGGTGAAAAGGTGTTTTTGGGAAAGTTTAAACGCCAACAAATATGATTTCAAGCAATAAATTAAATAAATTATAACATGAATCTTTTTCCAATAACATTTGATGGAAATAATGATATCTCACGTGTCAAAAACAATCCTAAACCAATCAAAGGGAAGCCAATTCTACTAATAGTACGATACTAATAATGTTGGTTTAGCCTAATCTTGATGTGCAGAAATACCTGCTAAATGAATGAAGCTATGTACTATTCTGTACAGCGATTTCACGTACAGTAAAAGACTAAAAGATACTATCTAGACATGTTTTAGGAAATTAGAAAACTCTACTTTAAAAAACGAGATGTTAATGATCCAAAGATAATGTAGGAAAACGGCCTCATGCTTTGTTCCTTCTCTCTTCTCATGTTCTCCTTAATCTATCAAATCAAAGCTTGATGGTCACCGTTTCACTTTGAGGAAGCTTTCAGACGGAGCTTGTTGGCTTCATAACTCGGTCACAATTACAGTTAAATCATTTACAGTACCATCAGGAGACTTTAGTCTGCAAACACTGGAGGTATTTAATCATCAGCAAAACATTTACTAGCCCACTATCTACTAGGAAATGGTTGGCAGAACTGAGGAAACAGGACTGCATGTTAGCTCACATGTCAACCTGAAATAACGAAGGCACGTGCAAACATGTTAGACATAATTAGTTTGTTGACGGCTGAATCATATTGAAATCTCAAACTCCAGGCTAAGGTTATTTTGTATGAACAAGTATGGCGTACATAAAGGAAATGTCCGAAAAGAAGATTTTGAAACAGTAAACAACCAAACTATTAGTCAAGTAAAACGTCTTGGATATACCCACACGTGGTTATTACTTCAGTGTCAAAGCCTCTGCCACAGCGAGACAGGCTTTGCAATTGGATCAGAGAAGCTCCCTTTTAGAAATACACATCAGATCTTGCTTTCAAATTGTGAGATTTTGGAGATAAACAAAACCGTATGCATTCTGCATCACTGCTCAATCTTACCAAGATGTCCTATATGGAGAGTTTCTGTGTGTCATCCAGTTTCAATCTACTTTCAAAAAGGGTTCTTTCTGGATTTCGTTTGGGAAAACTTTGACTGTCAACTTTCCTTCTAGTTATTTAATTGACTAGGGCTATTCAATTAGTTTGGAATGGGGCCGGTTGATGAAAATGATCCAAAGCAAGGGGCCGGGGAAAAGATGGCTTGAAATATGAGCATATTAAGAGCTTCAGATACAGTAAATACTACAACAGCATAGTGGAGTGCATATATTGTGTTTAATTAAATCAACATAGCCCCAAGGCCTTTATAGATCTAAATGGCAAGTTCAGAACTCAGTAGGCCGACATGTGAAGCTAATTTAACCATCAACATCATTTCATTTGATTTCATTTAGGTGAAATGATCTAATCATTCACGCAGAGATGCAATAAATGACAGGAGTTGTCACTACAGTAGTAGTAGCTGGGTTCGAAACCCGAGCCTGCCGAAGTTTTCAGGCAATGTCTTCCCTCTATCTCTCAATTGAACACCCTCTCTGGAATAAAGGCACTCTGGAATAAAGGCACTCTGGAATAAAGGCACTCTAGCCCAGAAAAAACTCGTAAAAAAAACAACAAGGAAATATCACCCCGGGGCCGGATTTGGCCCGCGGGCCGCCAATTGAATAGCCCTGCCCTAGACTCTTATATTTCAACATGGATTTGTCAAGTTCACCGTCAATAACAAAATATTTTGTTATTAAACTAGATAAAAAAATAAGAAGCACCTGGCTCCAACAAAAAACATGACTTAAAAATCCCCCAAGTAACTTTGGATGCGGGTGTCTAAGTAAAGTATAAAAACACACCTAGCGCTAGGTAAGCCAGTTTTCTCCAACACAAGGGAAAATCTTACCTGAGCGTTCCCTGAACTCTGCAGCCGGTGAGTATCTGGGCAGAGTGAACCTCTTATCGGCCTCCGAGGAGGACCGGATCTTCTTGTTTTCCTCCGAGGAAATTTTTTGCAGAGGAGGCCGCAAGTCCATCTCAGAGGAGGGCTTGGCGATGGGCCGAGGGTCGTCCACCGAGCGCTGAGGCTCCGGCTTTTCCCTCTTATCCCGCTCGTCCCTTCGCTCTCTATCGTTCCTCTTGGCCCAGTCGTCCCTTTTGTCCCGATCCTCCCGCCTCTCTCGGTTCTCCGTCCTATCCCTATCATCTTTCCTCTCCTTGTCGTCTTTTCTGTCGTCTCTATGTTCTCTCTTTTCCCTCTCAGCCCGCCGATCCCTATCCTTATCCTGCTCGTCCCGGTCTTTCCGTTCTCTTTCATCCCGGTCTTTCCTTTCTCTTTCGTCCTTGTCTTTCCTTTCCCTCTCGTCACGATCTCTGCGTTCTTTCTCGTCCCGATCCCGGCGTTCCCGCTCATCCCTATCCTTTCTTTCCTTCTCCTCGCGATCTTTCCTTTCCCTATTGTCTCTTTCTGTCCGGTCATCTCGTCTGTCATCTCGCCTATCCCTCCGGTCGACTCCACCATCTCTTTCCTTTTCATCTCGCCAATCCCTTCTTTCTACGTCTTCGCGGTTCTTCCTCCCCCTGTCTTCCCGGTCGTCTTTCCCATCCCTCCTCTCTTCTCTACGGTACCTATCGTCCTGTGGAGGTCCTCGGGGTAACGATCCTCCTCTCTTATCAACATCGGATGGGAGTCGGCTTCTCCTGTCTGGCTCCACAGGAAGTCGAGCGTGAGAGTCCACGTCCAGAGGTGCTCTGTTACTCCGGGATGCGTCGGACGGCGCTCTGCCTCGACGTTCCTCGGCTTGAGGAACCCGGAGGGAATTCAACTTGGCGTCGGATTCCCCTCGAGACATCCTGTCCACGTCCACAGGGTGTCCATTTTTGACTGGTGGACCTTTGGAGTGGTTGACATCATTGTTTTCTGAAGACACAATCAGTGAAATACAGTCAAAAGGGAGCCAAATAATCAGAATCGTTTTTTACAGAGTAGTTTTACGCATACGAGGAATTTGCTTTGGTGTAAATGGTGCATACAGAGACACAGAAAGAAAAATGTGTTGTTTCTTTAAAATAAATTAGCAAAGAATAGTTCTATTATAAAAACTATTGTAACAAATGAAAAATAATGCCAATATTTACACAAAAATATAAATATGAATATGCACGCATAGAATATCCTCAGAAAAGGCTCGACCTACCACTTTCTGGAATATCCTTTAAAACCCCTCTGGCAATCAGCTCTTGGCGGCTTTTTCGGACAGAAATCCTTCTTTCCAAGACTGAAAACAGAGAATATACAAAAGGGAAAACTATGAAACAATTTTCACTGCACAAAATGGATGAATGCCCCAACACTCAGAGTAGATTCCCTAACACAGACTATCATATTTAAATGTGGATTCTTCAAGTTTGTTGCCAATATCAAAAGATTTGATAGTTTATTCTAAGTAATAACTAAGAAAAGTAACGTTTGTGTCTAATGAAAGCGTAGAGTGATGCACACAACAAGTCATTACAACACCTTTAAACCCAACATACCTATTGATGTTTCAGTAAACTTGTCACTCGGCTTCTTCTTTCTCCATTTCCAGGGTTTGAAGATCCGTCCCATCTTGGAGAACTTTCCTTTGCGTTTGGTTTGTGGCGATCCCCCACTAGAGCTTCCTTCTTCGCTTCCTTTATTGCCTTGTTGCAGGTCGACCTCATCGTCTGCATGAACAGGACAAACGGTAAATTAATCTTTAATATATTTTTAAATATTTAAAGGTTACCTATTATGCAAAAAACACTTATTCATGTCTCTTCTACATCAACATGTGTCCCCTCTTCTTCATGTCTCTTCTACATCAACATGTGTCCCCTCTTCTTCATGTCTCTTCTACATCAACATGTGTCCCCTCTGTGTAAAGAGATGCTGAAAGTTTCAGGAACAAAGATTCTCTCTCTTTTTGTCCTGATCCATTTCTATAAAAACCTGTCTGAAAATGAGCTGATCAGATTTTGGCCACTTTATGATGTCATAACGATTGTTTGTCTTGTGTAACCATTAGCCAATCAGCAACCAAGGTAACCCCCCCCCCTTATCACCTGAATCTCCTCCTAGAGCACCATTGTGTTCTTTGGGCGCTTTCACACTGCGGTACTTTTCCCACAAAGGTTCATGTGAACTTAGTTCATGAGAACTCTTTAGTTCTCATGAAGTACAGATCGCGTTCACACTGGAAAAAGTCCCTGGGGGTGGATTAGGCAAATGAAGCCGCTGACGTCACTTGTTCTTCTTCTGCTTTGGGTTTACTGGCAGGCCGCAAACAACTTCACGGCGTATACTGCCGCCCAAAGTCCCCGGAGTTGGGGACTGGCTTCAGTAGAAGCTGCTGGGACTCCCAGCAGCTTCTACTGAAGCCTTCCGAGTAAATCTCCAGAACGCCGACACCTCCTCATCTCCACCGCTCCCATGTTTTCTTTTGTGTTGCCATAAGTTAGTCTCTCTGCGTTTCTGCGCTGGGCTAATGCTAATGCTAATAATGCTAATGCGAGGATAATAAAATGGCGGCTTCACAAAACTTTTTGGGAGTTTTGCGGGGCGTGGTTTGCAATCCTTCCAGCCAATCAGAAATGTAGCTCTTTTCTCACAAAAGAGCCGTTCGAAAGTCCCTGCTCTCTAGCAGGGACTTTCGAGGGGGTAAAAAGGTTCACATGAACTAATTTTAGTACCGGCTCTTTTTGGTGTGAACGCGATAAAAGAGTTCACATGAACCTTTGTGGGAAAAGTACCGCAGTGTGAATGCGCCTTTTGTAACCAAATGTCTCTCAGAGGGGCGTGGGGAAGGGCTCCTTATTTTCATCTAAAGTAACAGACAGAGAATCAGCACTTTGGAAACAGGGCTGAAACAGAGGGGATTGTGGGTAATGCTGCAATGATCTGTTTGGTGTTTGGAGCCAAACACTTCAGAGACATGTTCTGTATATATCTGAGAACTATAATATATTGATGAAAAACAGTATAATAGGGAACCTTTAAAATAGTTATACTAACCAGGCCTTGTTTTGCCATAATGTATAGCCATGATCAAAAGAAGAACGCAATCAATGTAAACAAAGAAAAACATAAATAGATCAATAAGTTATTTGAACAATCACACGTAGAACAGTTCATTGTGGGTTTGTGTGGATGTCAAGTCCCTGCTATGTTGTCATTTAAAAACCTAGATATTATTAAGGTTTCGCAAAATTCTTGGCATGGATCCTTTACAAAATTGGGCACATTGGAATTTTATCTCCACTCCCGCTAAATGCTCACATCCGGATAACAACTGCTGTGTTCTTAGAGGACAGCAAACACTACAGATCAGGAAATGCTCTGTTTCCGTGCCCAAATTACTGAACAAATTGTCATGATGGCCAGGAAAGGGGTAGGAAAGGGGTAAATAAGGACAACATCGAAAATGAAAACCACAATTGCTTAACCTGTTAACCCCTGAGCCTGTTTTCAGGCCTCAGGCTCGAATATGACATTCCCAGAACAAATGACTGTATCTTCACTTCTAAAAAGGGGTACATTAATAATCTTTTTCTCAAAGCAATGATAAACCTGTGAGTTGGATGTAGAAAAGTCAGAATCAATATACTTATATTTCTAGCTTGCTAGCTGATATCTTGTTTGTGCAGATTCGATAAAGTATTTATACCGTGAGTTCTGTGCTAAGTGCGTTAGCATTTTTTCGCTCAGGGCTAATTTAGACGGTTCTTGTGAGACTTGTGTTTTGTTTCGGTAAAAATGGTTCATATCTTCAGTTAGCTGAGTTTCTTCCCGTTAAGTGGGTATGACACATTAATAGGTTTTTAAATGTTAAGAAGACAGTTTCGTGAAAGGAAAAAAAACAGGATTTCTATAGAATACAATTAAGCATGACTGTATTATAGGATATAAACACACTAGATTATGTCCAATACATCAGATGTTATAATTACCAATATAAACCTGGTGTATGAAGAATGCAATTTAAAAAGTGCATTCCTAATTGCATATCCACAAAAATGATCTGAAACCAAACCAAAACTGTCCCTCTTTTCTGGAGGCAGCAGACCAGATTTCTCGGCTTTAAACGGCCGTTTCAATTTTCTTATATAATAAAACTTTAAACAAAAAACGATCCAAATCTTTTCTCACTGCCTTAGCTGTCATATGAGAGCCAGAGAGTGAAATATGGCCACAGCTTCTTCTGGTACTACTTACACTGTGGTGTGAATTCATGTGATTTATGCCATAGTACAGAACATTATCTACAGGTGTCAAGTTCACCATCAATAAAACCAAAGTAATAATGAAACAAAGTAAAACACTTGTTATACAGAGTTATTATTAAAAATGGCTTTTAATGTGGGTTAACTTTCAATTCACTTTGTGCATGAAAGGTGCTATACAAATAAAGTGTATTATTATTTTTATTTGTACAGAAACCGTGACTCAAAGTTCCCATGGAAGTCTTCTGCCATTGAAAACAAAACACAGCAATAAGTGGGTGTGAAACCACCATAATAATTCTTCAGTCAAGAGTCTCACGGCAGCCGTTACACTGTCATAGTCTGCACACTGAAATGCAGAAGAAGGACATCAAAAGAAAAATGAGGGTAAAGTAAATTAAACACACGCATCCTTGATAAAACGTGAATATGTGTTGCGCCCATAATAAGTGACGAAATTGGATTCCTTAAACATTTCTCAGAAACAGACTCCATGTGGAAAGGTAAGCTATAATCATTGAGTTGGAACTAAATTACCTGTTTTTAAAATACTAATGATATCATTCAGCTATTATGTATGTGCCAATTTAAACTGTGCAATTCAGCATTAATACCTTATTAATGCTAATAAAACACTGTATATATTGTAATATCCATAATGAAATATACCTGTAATAATTGATGTCACCTGTACAATATGCAGTTTTACTTCAACTTCCTATGTTTTTATACATATTTGTATTCTATGTTATATGAACTTATATTCTTACATTACTGAATGAAACAGAGTTCTATACATTTGAGTAAAAACGATGTATAAAGAATAAAATAATATAAATCATTGTGGACAGCCAATAAGAACCGGGGAGAAATATTGTGTTTGGAGCGGACGTCGAAACAATGGAAAGCAATGATTAAAAAAAGTGACGTTGGGTTTCTTTTCAGCAACACTATGACCGACTGATTTCACCTGAATGAAATCTGACAGCTGAGATTTACCTGCCTTACCAAACACTGAAGATATTAAAAGGCTTCAGGTTTGTCCCACATATGTTAGACTGAGGGATTAAAGTGGATTTCTACCTTTAATAATCACTATAAACCCTGCCGATGAGTTTTCAAAGGTCACACAATGAGGACATTATTGCATTTTGAATGGAGGCGTTGATAATTAATGCATTATGTATTTTTCCATCACTAGAGTTTGATCAGTCAGGAATATAAGAGCAGGGTTAGGGTCTTTGTGTTCTTGTTGCTGGCAGTTTCCAAACAGTTCAGATAAATGTGCTTAATGGTGGTCAACCTTAATCTCACCACATCCTGTGGACACAACCGTGTGGTGGTCAAAACATCAGATAGTCATGTTGTGTAGTTCTCCTATTACCATTACACAATTGCAATATCTTTAATACGTCTCCAACCAAGATATGCTTTCGTTTTTAAAAAGAAAATACAAAGTCTGAGCATGATTCATGGATCCAGAAATGATTCTTCATGTATTGCTAACAATGGGAACACCAAAAATGAAAGGGTACATATGTCCAGATTTTAACTATTCAAATAACAGCACAAGACTTATTTTGCAGTTCCCCTTAATTGATAGCCTACATTTAGTACAAAAACACTGAATACCCACCCAAAGAACGACTATCAGAATAGTCGAATATTGAGGTCCAACACTGAAATATCCGCAATAACATTTGGACATGACAGATGTTTTGGTTCAGCTTTATCCAGTTAAGCCCCACGGGCGGGGGCAAACCACAACATCTTGCAAGAAACAGCGTCTGAGTGCTTCTTAACATTTAACAGACTATGAATGTGTCTCACTTAACGGGAAGAAACTCAGCTATCAGACAATATTAACCATTTTTAGCTAAACGAAACAAAAGGGTAATAACAAAGGCTCTGAATTAGCCCTGTGAAATACCCTTATTACTTATCGGATCTGCACAAACAATATAGCGATTAGCAAGCTGAGATTCCACAGATTCCAGACATAAGTATAATCACTGAGCGATCAGAACTTGCGACATGGGAAGCAAAACCAGACATCACACCACGTAGCTTTACGGAGCAAACATTGCCAATTTGTCTTACCTTTTGCTGTTTCTGATCAAAAGTTGTGTTCAATGGCATTAAAACGAGAAAAACGCTCCTGAAGGTTAATCCATAGGTTAATCCAATGTGTCTGTGTCACTTTGAAATGATTACTGATCATCCATCATTCCATTTTTATGTCAATAACAAAGATTTCATATTAGCTGCTACGATAGCTACCAGAGTGTATGACAGCTTCCGGTTCCGGGGCATTCTGGCTACGCAGCACTCATTCACCAATGGGTAGTGTTTAGATGAATTTTAGGAACCTCCCCTCGATTCTATTGGCTCTAACGTCTCAAAAGAGGTGTCAATCATCAAAATTGACAGAGGGGGGCCAGAGATATGGAAAATGCACCCAAATGACCCCAGAAGTGGTTTCTTTTTTCTAAATCTCTCTAAAAAGGTCAAATGTCACTTGTTTTGCATCAATCTTGATACAGGATACTTATTGTTTGTTATAGTTTGGATTCCTAAAGCTTTTAGTCTACCATCCCATCATTCAAGGGTGGTTTTCACTATAAGTAATGTGTTTTTTTTGGATGGAAACTATAATTTAAATGTTTTCAATGTTCAATCTGAATTTACTTTAAAATAAAAAAAATCTATATTGATTCTGACTTTTCTACATCCAACTCACAGGTTTATCCTTGCTTTGAGAAAAAAGATTATTAATGTACCCCTTTTAGAAGGGAAGATACAGTCATTTGTTCTGGGAATGTCATATTCGAGCCTGAGACCTGAAAAACAGGCTCGGGGCTCAACTGGTTAAGTGACATAACCAATTTAGAATTCCCCCGTCAGTATAGCAGTATAGGATGCCTAAATGTGTGAGAGCATTCTGCTGACTAATCCAAAACATCCGTACTGTCCCCGACACTGTAAACATCATCACTTTGGCAATAGAGGCATCCCTCGAGAGCTCAACACGTCAATAAACTGGCTGATAAATTACTACTCGAGGTACAAACCTGACACAAGACATTTCCAAACGATTGCACTGCTGCAGTGAGACATATCACAAGAAAGATGTTTACTCTTCAGCCTTGACCTTTTTATTATTGACTCTTTGTCTTTACACTACTGGGAGCTGATAAAATGTCACAGCTTCACAAAGTAAGGTTTCAATTAGGCTGTGTGTCTGTAGGCTTTAGTTTATGACATCCATTTCTCTATGAGCCGCCCTGTTTGTAATCTTTTATGTGGGATAACTGTTTTTTCTGGGTTTAGTTTTAGTTTAGTTTGCATACATTGCATTAATGCTAATGAGATGAGGCTGTTTAGCTACACATATCAAACATATTGCTGATTGTTTTTACCAAGACACCGACAGTTGAGTCACAGAAATATCCAAGTAATTGATTAATGCTATTTAGTTGCAACTACTAACGTTAACAAAAAACTATACTTTAGTACCAAACAGTGTTAAAATACTGATCATACTTGTTAACTGTTAGCAGCTAGACGGCAGCACAATCCTTCTTAGGTAAATAACAAAGCTAACAGCTAATGCTTACGGTGGTTGCATTGTTTTACATAATGGTGCGTTCAAGCTTTATTCAGTTAAAAAAGATTATTGGTGATTTATAATCATGATTTACATAAAAAAAGAACACAAATAAAAAAATGTATCAAGATCTTTACAAAAACAAAGACAATTCAAAATGTCATTTTTGGCGGGAAACATGGAAAAATACAGTTAGCTGATGAAAGTGCTTTCACAGCAATATTATTACATTACATTTAGCTGACGCTTTTATCCAAAGCGACGTACAATAAGTGCGTTCGACCAACAAAATACAAACTTGAAGAAAACAGAATCATATAAGTACATCAGGCTTCATAGAGCAAAAACATTTCAAGTGCTACTCAACTGGCTTTAGATAAGCCAGTCCTTTATTAGTATATAAGTGCTTTGTTAATAGTTCTATCGCTCGAAGTGGAGTCGAAAGAGATGAGTTTTCAGTCTGCGCCGGAAGATGCATATTAAAGAGGGAATATGACCTGTTCAACTTACTAACAATAACAAGTTTGCAAATGGTGCAAAAGGAGTGAATTTTGAGTCGTTTGAACTTAGGTCTCAAGATTAATGTAACTTCATTTCCAGTTTTACGACATCCCTCTGCAAAATGCTAACATGCTTTGGTATCAACCCAGTGTAAGAAACAATGCAGGCTGTTGCATGTATGTGTGAAACCCCATGCTGAAATGCAGGCAAACAGAGGTCAGTGAACTCTCAGCTACTCCTGACACATAACCCAGTGGGTGTTAAACTGGGAGGAGTGATGGCGGTGAACTGGGAGAACACTACAGAAGCAGAGTGTGATGTGGTGACGTTGCACAGTAGAGCATGACAACCTGAGATGGTTGTTTTTCACAGAACCAACAAGAGAATTAAAAAGGCACCGACCCGTGATGGAGGTAAAAGATAGTCAAGAGCGGAAAAGTCTTACAAAGCTTAAACCAAACACCAACACTCAGGCCGCAGGTATGCATTTATAAAGAGACTCCAAACAGCAACGCTTGTTTCAACAGAAGTGAAGCAAGACCGTAGCAACAACATAGGCTTGAACCATTCTTTGTTAACTGCCGACGTGTCTGTATATTGAACTGTAGCTATTTTAAACCGATGTAAAGCTGATCAAATATATAATTTGGAATCATTTAGTAGTTATTGATAGATTAGTCCTGTTTTTGGGGTGTTTGGTTAGCGTTTAAGGGTTGTCAGGGGTTTAGTTGGCTTGTAGAAGGGGTTTCTGTATATCTCCAATTCTAGATGTGTTAGTAAGATATATTAGTGTCAGTCCCTTATTCTCAAGCTTCAGATAGCTTATTGAGGTGTCCCATTCCACATATCTGCATTTACCTGTTTTTTCAACCGTTGGTGAATACAATTAATTGTTCCCGTAATGGTGGAGCCATTTAAACCTGCACTGATGTAACTCCAAGCAGCCCATATGACTCACCCAATCACAGGACAATTTAACACCAACGCCACAGAATAGCACACCAGAGACAAAAATACAGTTTGCATGGAGTGTCAATATGCAACGAAGAGGATGTCATCGTGTTTCATTAAGGCACGAGTGTCGAGAAGTGTTTCAACCCTTCAGTAACTAACAGAGCAAATATTGACCGATAACAAGTTCCTTTAATTAAACTAACAGCACGGCAGAAAAGCGGTGACAGACGTGCGCAATAGATGCAGGATTCTTTAAGCTGCATGCTGAGTTATTAGGGGGGAATCGAGCAAGTGTGCAAACCTGAGAGAGGACCCTCCTTTTGACAGCAAAAACAGGTTCTTAAAGTTTGCACTGTTATTAGCTTAGTCAGCGAGACATTAGGTGGAGTTACAGTATGACTAGAAAGGTGTTTTAGTAGGAAAACAGAGTGATACACATGGGCAGAGCTGGTGTCAGTCGGTGCCTTGTACCCCCACATCTCTGGGGGAAGGAGCGTTACGTGCAGAGAAAAGGGTTGCATAAGTATTCTTATTGAAATCACAATATGGACTAGGGTTGTAACCACATTGTAGTAAGAGCAATATTTGGTCAAATCAGAATCCCTTTTATTAGTCATACAGCAGGGAATGTTACAGCAACGGTGACATGGCAGAAGAAAGGCAAGCAATAAAAGACATGTTGAATATATAGAAGAGTAAAGCTACACATTCTGAATGAGTCCCGGCCTACAAACGGCATCTTTCTTTGGTATTGTTAAAACGCTTTTCAATCACAATGTGACGTATGTTTCAAAGACGATCAAAACTGGAATCATGTCGCAATTGTAAAATCAGCCAATATGATCCCAACTTTGTTATTTTTCTCGAATCGTGCAGCCGTGTTTCAAACAGAGAGAAGTTTGTTTCAACATTTCACAATCACCACATTCCATCTGCTTGCATACTTCTACACCTGTCTGTGCCTGCCGCCTCTCACGCCGCTCTCTCAAAAACACCTGGAGACACTCGCCCCTTGTTGGGTTTACCTTACTTCGAAAACATTCACGACTCAAGCTGTTTTACCGTCACGTATACAGTCAAACAGGCAGTTGCACTGTACAATGAAGTCCTTATGTTTCCACTCTCCATACCTAAATATTAACAAGCATATAAGATGAAAACTAGCATAATGTAAACTGACATACATGAAAAAAGTCCTGTCTCAAAAGATGTGCTGCACGATAAAACAAAAAATAAGATATTTAAACAGCAGGGTAGAGTACAGTGTTTGAATGTATAAACAAGCATAAGAATTGATAAATGAATCTGTGCACAACAACAAACCCTCTTGTTAAAAAAACAACAACAACTTAAGGTTTTCTTTGCCATAAGAACACCATAGCTACTGAGCATTTGACAATAAAGCCTTTGAATCTTGAATTGAATCCACAGCAAACAGAGTCTAAACTCACCGGTGTTGTGTGTAGCTTGTTGCTGGGCCACTGTCTCACTGCTAGCAGTGTGTCCCATGCTATGGCTCCCGTCCCCACTGGCCTGCCGGGCCCTTCCTCCCCCGAGGTCGGCGGCAGGTCCTAAAACTTAAAGCCACCTCGCTCGTCTAAAACCAGACATATCGGAGCTCCGGTAACTGAACACTGTGTGGTTTACTCTCCTGTCTCTCTAAAAGTCTACCCCTTCTCTCCCTTCAGCCTGTGTTTTCTCCCTCCCGTTTCCTCCCCTCCTCCTTCTTCTTCTTCTTCTTCTTACACTTTAAAACACAAACCCTCCCCTCCCCTTCCTTCCTTCCTTCCTTCCTTCCTTCTTGGAGCACTGACTTCATAAATAAGGTACGCCGATATGGTAATCCGGCCACATGCCTGTCATTCCTGAGAGCACATTTTTCAGGGACAAAGTTCACGGAGAGCTTTGAGGTTTGGCCACCATTCCATCAAGGGATCGAGGGATTTTGGATGCAGTGCCTTCCCCCCCCCCCACACACACACACGCACAAACACACACACCCACAGACTGACTCATAGGGCGGGGGGGGAGGGCCCTGCAGGGTGGAGGTAACCGGAGAAGTGGAAGGTGAGCCGAGCAAAGGTGGAGCTCAAAGCCAGAGAGCAGGAAGTGACTCAGAGTCCAGTGACTCCCCAGGGTTTGTCCTTTTAAACTGACATGTGAACTAATAACACCTTTATTAGATAATAGCAACTGTGTTGTACAGCTACACCTGATCCCTTTCACTATATGGGCATGGATTAAGGCTGGGAGGTTATTCAATATTCAGTGTTTAGTGTCATGTCTTAAATTAGAATGAAATGAGTTTTAAATTAGACTTTTCAAGGTGCTGGGCTTTATGGAGCAGTTTAAATATGAGTACGGTATTTAGGCCTGGGGGATTTTATAATTGATGGCATTTAATGATATATATTTATCGAGATATCATGCCAAACAATGAATTTGTCTAAATGGATTTTAAAAAAAGCAAATAACTTAATTTTTAAGGCAATGTGTTGAAATATTTGGAGGGAATTTCTTTTAGATTTGACTTGAAACTGTTCATATTGCATAAATGTAAAAAAAAATAAAAAATTGCACACCTTTTTGTCAGGTATTATGAAAAATCATGTGGTAGTGAAGAAAGTCATAATTTCTGAAAAATCTCACTTTTTTTCTTTAAAATAAAATCTTACTTTTTTTTTATTGAAAATCATATTTTTTTTCTTTAAATCTTGAATATTTTCTTTAAAAATCTTACTTTTTTCCTTTAAAAATCTGACTCTTTTTTCTAACACTTAAGCCTTTTTTTCCCACAAAATTCGGACTTTTTCCTCTAGAAATTGTTTTCCCCTCAAGATCTGGACTTTTTTTCTTTAAATTCAGACTTTTTTTCCTTTACTTTAATCTCAGAACTAAAAAAGGTAAAATTAAAAAGTTAGTATTAAGTGAAAGAGGAGCTATGAATGTGTTTAGTCATGAAACTGCTAACTATTTAAGCATTGCCACATCACTGTTGCTCCCTCTGCAGCCTCACTGACAGAGGAACGTCGGGAATGCAAATCCAGCATATTTGGAAACAAGTCGGCAAATCGGCCAATAATCCAAGAAATCTCAGGTAAACAAAAAGGGATAACATCCAAAACATAAATCCGTTTCCAAAAAGCAGCAGCAGATGGAGACAAACACATTTCTCATCCACATGAGAACATGAATCCCAGCTGAACAAAAACATGACTCACACAAATACCAGCACACAGTGTCATAATGACAACCCAAAAAAAACATTCAAATGTGACGTAACACGAGTAAACACACTGGGGGACTTTGCCAAATCTGGTTAAAACACAACAAGTCGAGTTCTTAAATTACCATGTCTTCTTGTCTGAAAACACATCTGTTTTTTTAGAGGATAGGGCAAAGAGGAAGTCTGGTTTATTTTGGTCCAGGTAGATCAAGCTTCCTTAATCTGTTCCTGCAGTGACCCGAAAGACTGTAAAGGGATCTAAAGCCATGCCCTGTCCTGCGTTTAAATACAGCAAAGCAATGAGTGATCACTTGCTTTCAATACGGTCTCAATCAAATTATATATATATATTATTGTAATTATTTATTGTCTTTTATTGTGATTGTAGTATTTATTACATGTAC
Source organism: Gymnodraco acuticeps (assembly GCF_902827175.1). NCBI lineage: Eukaryota > Metazoa > Chordata > Actinopteri > Perciformes > Bathydraconidae > Gymnodraco > Gymnodraco acuticeps. The sequence continues at coordinate 1,422,284 of NW_022991064.1, read as the reverse complement.
AGCACTTTGGCCCGACCAAAAATCTCTTTTAAATGTGCTTTATAAATAAACTTTGATTTGATTTGATAACTATTCAACACATTGTACTCATGAACAGATACAAATACCCAGTACCAAAGCATTAGGGCTCAGACACTAAATATAAAGGATTTCAAATATATCTTACTAACGTGTAGAATTGGAAAGAGTTCATGTATTAAAACAGACTAAGCTAAAAACACCTACAAATGAAATGTCACTAACATTAAATACTAAACACAGCTTTATGTCAGATTTAAAACCAACCACAGCTATTTTGTCAGTCAAAAATGTAAACACTTAACTGAAAATAGAGATATTAACTGAAATAGAAACGCAGCTTTACTCACGAATATATTCAGAGTGAACAGCCATCCAAGATATTTCCGTAATGTCACTACACAGTTGAGTCTGGGTTTAATAATCCTCTGGTGTTTAGTGCAGTGTGTCTGTCAATGATACTGAAGGTATAGTGACAGCGAGAGAAACTGCTAACCTACAGGTGTGTCCTCTGGGTGAGAGCCAATCAGATCGCAGCACAGGGACGCCCTTTTAACAGACAGATTCATAACCACACACTTTGTTTGTTGACTCACCGCTTTCCGTCATCACGATACTACGGCTCAGATAACAGCAGTCTCACTGGGTTTATAAGAGATGTCATAATGTTTGTTTTATTTCATAATGTATTTTTACACCTCTGATGCAATGGTATGTACAAAGAATATACGAAAATAATGACAAAATATATGAATTAAACCCGATACAATTTTGATGGTATGACATCAAATTAAATACAACATATATTATATTTGATTTAGATCATTGATGAATTGATTTATATAAACAAATACAAATAAAAAGGTAGGGTTTTGTATTTCTTTCTTTTTTAAAACCTAATGATGTAAAGATTTGCTTAAATTTGGTTAATATATTTTATTTTTATAATTTTCTATTGGCAAAACAACATTTTAGATTTAAATTGTTTTATTTTACACCCTTCAAATCAGATCAACCTCAAATCACATGGATGTTTCTACAGGTTTGTGTACGTCTTTTATGCAATGGTTTACAGATAGAGATCAAATGTATGGATACAACATTCAGATTAAATGCTATCAACCTCAGATTTAGGTCTTCAAATAGATTTGCTTTAGAACTTTTATGCAACAAGCGAAATGGAAGAAGTAGGAAAGCGTCTTACCAGGATTTTCCATCACGTGTCCAAAACTCAGCAGTCAGCAGCTCCTGAAACAAACCAACGGGATCATTAAGACATTTATTTATTAAAATACATTTAAATAACCATAATAACACAGCAAGGCAAGGCAAGTTTATTTATATAGCACTTTTCAACACAAGGCAATTCAAAGTGCTTTACAAAAAACGAAAGACATTAAGAAAAGGGCATTTAAAATCAGTCATTAAAAAGAAAAGCTAATAAAATAAACATTAAAAGAAAAAGTACATGGATAAAAGTTACAGTGCAGTTTAAGATGTGAATAGTTCAATTAAAAGCAGCGACAAAAAGAAAAGTCTTCAGCCTGGATTTAAAAGTAGTCAGAGTTGCAGCGGACCTGCAGGTTTCTGGGAGTTTGTTCCAGATATTTGGAGCATAATAACTGAACGCTGCTTCTTCATGTTTAGTTCTGACTCTGGGGACAGAAAGCTGACCAGTCCCTGAAGACCTGAGAGACCTGGATGGTTCATCATTTAGCAGGAGGTCAGAAATGTATTTTGGGCCTAAACCATTCAGTGCTTTATAAACCAGTAGCAATATTTTGAAATCTATTCTTTGACACACAGGAAGCCAGTGTAAAGACTTCAGAACAGGAGTGATGTGATCCACTTTCTTAGTGTTAGTGAGGACTCGAGCAGCGGCGTTCTGAATTAGCTGCAGCTTTCTAATAGATTTTTTAGTGAGACCTGTGAAGACACCATTGCAGTAGTCGAGTCTACTGAAGATAAAAGCATGGACAAGTTTTTCCAAATCCTGCTGTGACATTAGACTTTTAATCCTAGATATATTCTTTAGGTGATAGTAGGCTGATTTAGTAACTGTTTTAATGTGACTGTTGAAACTCAGGTCAGAGTCCATGACTACACCTAGATTTCTGGCTTTATCTGTTGTTTTGAACATTGCACACTGAAGCTCAGCGCTAACTTTTATACGTTCTGACTTGGCTCCAAAAACCATTACCTCAGTTTTATCTTTGTTTAATTGGAGAAAGTTCTGACACATCCAGTCATTGATTTGTTCAATGCACTTACTCAGTGTTTGAATTGGAGCATAGTCTCCTGGTGAAATTGTTACGTAAATTTGTGTGTCATCCGCATAGCTATGGTAACTTATTTTTGTTGTTTTTCATTATCTGAGCCAGTGGTAGCATGTAGATGTTAAAGAGAAGAGGCCCCAAGATGGAGCCTTGAGGAACCCCACATGTCATATTTGTCAACTCAGATGTGTATTTACCGATAGAAACAAAGTTGTTTCTGTCCTTTAAGTAGGATTCAAACCAATTTAGAACTGTTTCCGAAAGTCCCACCCAGTTTTCCAGTCGGTCTAGTAATATGCTGTGGTCAACAGTGTCAAACGCAGCACTGAGATCTAATAATACTAACACTGAAGTTCTGCCACTGTCTGTGTTTAAGTGGATGTCATTAAAGACCTTTACAAGAGCAGTCTCAGTGCTGTGGTTTGGACGAAAGCCTGACTGGAACACATCAAAACAGTTATTTAAATGCAAGAAATTACTCAACTGTTGAAAAACAACTTTTTCAATGATTTTACCTAGAAATGGGAGGTTTGATATGGGCCTGTAATTGTTCATTACTGAAGCATCTAGATTATTCTTTTTTAAGAGCGGTTTAATGACTGCAGTTTTCAGGGCCTGTGGAAAAATACCGAGTGAAGAGATTTGTTTACTATATGAAGTAGATCTGAGGCCATGCAAGGCAAAACATCTTTGAAAAATCCTGTTGGAATAATATCAAGGCAGCAGGAGGAGGATTTCAGAAGTTGAATAATGTCCTCTAGGTTTTTATCATTAATCTGATGGAATTGTGTCATGGTGTTTGAATTGATGTTAGGTGGACATAGGGACAGTACATTTGCTGTTCCTGATGCAGAGGCACTGACTGCTTGTCTGATTTTCTGAATTTTGTCAGTGAAGAAGGCAAAATCATTGCACGCCCTGGTGGATAGAAATTCAGAGGCTACTGACACTGGGGGGTTAGTTAGTCTGTCGACGGTAGCAAACAAGGCCCGTGCGTTGTTTTTGTTTTTGGTAATGATGTCAGAGTAGAACGATTGTCGTGCGTTTTTCAATTCAAAATTATAAAGGCCAAGTCTCTCTTTATAGATTTTAAAGTGAACCTGGAGATTTGTTTTTCGCCACCTGCGTTCAGCTTTTTGACACTCTCTTTTTTCTGTTTTCACGGTCATGGCCTTTCTCCATGGAGATATTTTCTTCCCAGACACTTCCTTTACCTTAGTTGGAGCAATGGCATCTATAACAATTTTAATTTTTTAATTAAAATGATCTACTAGCTCATTTACTGAGATGTTAGCAGGGGCAAGTGTGGAAGAGAAATTCTGAGTAAACATTTCCCTAGTATTTTCAGTTAAATATCGCTTTGTATATTTGATATTCAGACCCTTTGAGATAATTAAGTCCAGAGTGCGTGGGCTCCGTCACATGCTCCGGAGGTACAGCGTATTACTCATTATAATAAGTCTATTTAACATTTGATTGTGAGCATATAAATGGCACTTTCTAATGATGTTTTATTGGGCTTGTTTAAAATACTATTGTAGTGTTGTCACGATACCAACATTTTGGTTTCGATACCAAGTCAAGAATTGCGATTCCGATTCTTTTTCGATACTTTTCTTAAAAAAAGGGAAACGGTCTTAAATGTAATTATTGTGCTTTATTTCACACCAGAACCATAACACAAACTTTTAAACAATGAGAACAATAAATAAAATAAATGACAAGAATTCGTATTAAATACAATTAATACATTTCTTACAGACAGGCCTCGTGGTGTCCGTAGGCTTGCCCTCACTGTCAGAGATATAGCTAAAATACTTCCAAATTTAGCTTCTGGCGTCTTTTTTGTCAACAAGCCGAGGCTTGAATTCATGTCCGGGACTCTCACGGTATCTGCTGCCCGCAGCTGTTTTATAGAAGGAAAACCTCCTTCACTTTATGAAATGGCTGCAGGCAGCATCAGGAGGCAGCGGGACGTGTAACTCCGCTTCTGAGAAGTGCAGCACCAGCGCGCCGAGAGCTGTGCCTTTTTACGCACCGCCTTCGCTGTGTTTACCTTCATCAGAACAGCGAGTGACTGCAGGCTGCTACGTGTTAACCACACACATCGAACTGCCCGATTACTCCCGCCTTTTATTAGTTTCATGAAGGGTGTGTGTGTGTGTGTGTGTGTGTGTGTGTGTGTGTGTGTGTGTGTGTGTGTGTGTGTGTGTGTATATATAAATGACCATGGACAGTAATTTACACACATCTGGCTAACTCCTATATGCGGGTGTTCCCAAAATAAATTAGTTTAATCTTAATCTCGATGTAGTGCTAAATGCTGTCGGACGTGCACCGGAACGAACGTCACTATCATAATATCTTCTGAAAACAAATGCCAGTGTCACACACACACACACACACCTCCTTCATAATGCACCTTCACCTCGTTTTCCCATCACTGGATTATCCGTAAATCATACAAACAAAACCAAAACGTTGATTTATCTGTTTTCCCGTTTTGGTTTAAAAATTGAATAACGTCGGTTTTTTGGTTTTCCGAAAAAACAAAAAACGACACCGGTTCTTTTTTAAACGTTGTTAATATGTTTTGGATGCATTGTTCTATTATTTGTTCAGGCTGTTACATACAATTAGCCTCTGTTGCTACCTGCTGGTGAGTAAATATTAAAATCAGTTCAAATTGACAACCGGTCCGCGATTTTTTTTTAATGTAGCCTATCTGCCGGTCCTTGGCACAATAAAGGTTGGGAACCCCTGATCTATCACATTCGCTAACCTATCTGTCTTTAAATTCTTTAAACAGCTCTGGATGCCAGTCGGCGGGTGCTTAGCCAAGTTTGATGTGTTGGCTCCCTTGGTTTGCAGGGATCTAAAACATTTCTCACAGACGGGCCTCATGGTGTCCGTAGGCTTGCCCTCACTGTCAGAGATATAGCTCAAATACTTCCAAATTTCGCTTCTGGCGTCTTTTTTGTCAACAAGCCGAGGCGCAGCGGCAGTTGCACTCCCACTTGCAGCCATGCTTCTCGTTTTCTCTCACATGAGCTAGAGCGTGGCCGAGTGCACGAGAGAGGGGAGGGACTTAAAACGTGCTTGAGAGGGGCGGGACTGCAGGCACGGCTGCAGTGCAGGGAGTGGAAGCAGAGCGCTGAACACACACGGCTCTTATTAAAACGGCGCTTTCTCACCGGAGTACTTTTCCCCGTCATTCTTAAAGTACCGATACTAATGAAACGGAGGAATCGTACCGTTTTTAACGGCAGGGTATCGCGGTACCTTTCAAGTATCGGTACACCGTGCAACACTATACTATTGTAATACAAACATTCGAATAGATGGAAACATTTTGACTGAATTTAAAGGTCACCTATCATGCTATTTGTAGGCAATAGCATAGGTCTCAGATATATACAAATATATAAAAAAACATGTCTATGAAGTGTTTTGCTCAAAAAACCAAGCAGATCACCCATTCTAGCCATATCTCATATCCCTCTATTTCACTTCCTGTTTCAAAAGTGCTGATTTGGGGTATTAACAGGTCTCTCTTGAGAATGAGACGCTGGGTGTTTCTCAATGTCGAGGATGGCTGCTCCAGAGCCACTATTTCAAGGATGCTACGTCATTGAGTGCCCGCCGAAGGACTGTTCCAATGTCCAGGATACTTGGAATTCTACCGAGGCCGGCGTACTTCGTTGCGGGAAAATTTCGAGGCTGGACATGTGTAGACTCCGGTCTTAAAATCCCTACAATGCTTTGCGCACGGACCAATTTCCAAATCTTTGGCGGAAATCACGCTCCATTTAAGGCGGGGCCTCGCATATGACACACACCTGTTAGCCTGTTCCACCATTCTTTGTTTTCCGAGGCTAGGAAGGATTCTTTCCTCGCTTCTGAAGGACCTGACTCGGAGGTACATGTGCTACCAAGCAAGCCTCCTCAACATTGATAAAAAACCCTCCGTGTCTCAATGAGATTTTCACCTGTATAAAAATAAGAGGGGGCGGAGCCAACGTCGGCTCATGCGGGACCTGGAGGACACTGTCTAAAATGCTGCGGTGATGAAACATGGATTATTATGGCGCGTTTCCACTGCAGCGGGTAGCTCGCTTTAAGCGTGCCGAGCCGTGCGGGGCCTGTTTTTGGTTGCGTTTCCACTTGGCCTAGTACCGGCTAGCGGGTCCTAATTCACAGTTTTTCTGGCCCCATAAAATCGTGGTTCTAGGGCCAGGAACAACCAGGCTGAGTCGGGCTGAGTATGCTAAACTAGAGAGAGAATCGCTGGCAAGGGGGCTACAACTACAACAAGATGAACATATTTGACCGTGATTTAATTGTAATACACGTTTCAAAATGATGCCGAAGTAACAACATACTGATACCGGTTAGTAAAAACCATGAATTAATGCTTTGACAAGTCTGCAGACAGACGGCAGGCAAAAAACCCTTTTAAAATGCGTGTTTTCTAAACGGAGCTTGGCTAAGCTAACGTTATATATGCTCCGACCGTCCACACTCACAGCAACGGCCTATACAGACATAAATAAACCAGCAACTGTATTCGCCATGACACAGGCAGTCTGTGGTTTGTACTTGTTTAACTTTTGTCTAGTTTCTGAACAGATATGAGGAGCTGTGAGCTCAGAGGGCTAAGAGCTAACGGCTGTGTTGTTTTTCTGGGGCGCTCATTGAAGATGACGTCACGGCTCTGCCTACACTGCGTTACTATAGTAACTACCCCAGTTCCTAAACTGTAATGGAAGTGCAGCATTAAAGTGAGCCGGGCCTAATAAGGCCTAACCAAACCGAGCGAGGCCGAGCGAGGCCTGCAGTGGAAACGCGCCATTCGATCAAGGATTCTCTCTGAAACAGTATGGAGCTCAAAGGCTTTCTCTCTTGCCGGTTATACCACAAGGCGAGTTCCTTTTTATTTCCTGCTTCTTCACACACATGCTCTCCAGTACAGGTTAGCTCTGAGTGTTAGCGATGCTAATGTAAACACCGACCATATTACGTCCAAAACAGTCGGGCATTGTTTCCGATAGCAACTTTCTGATAGGGCCGTGGGTCCACATTTCAGATATTACGTCATATCGGACGCAAATCTGGATCAGCTCCGTTGTAGCCCCGTTTTTAGAGATTTGGGTACGGAGGAAAAGAGAGAGGGTTTTATTTCTTGACGCTGCGTGAGTTCCCTGACACACCGGGGACACATATTTATGTATGAAAGACATCAAAAAGTTTATTTTCCATGATAGGTCCCCTTTAAAGATTAATTGTAAATAATCAAATAAATCACATTTGTCTTGAATCCTCATGTTTTACAGAAAGCTTGATCTATGATCATGTTTTTGTTTATGGGTTTATTTGTGATACAAGATCTAAAATTACAAACAAAAAATCACCAAATATTTAAAGTCCGGTCACAACTTGAGCATGTGAATAATGCAAATGTCCTCAAGATGTCAGCAGCAGTGAAGTTACTGTTGAAACGTTTGAACAAGCTGAATCACAAATGCAGCAGAGCAGCCTCTCTGATGTGTTGTTGCTGAACACCGAGGGACAATCGACACTTCTGACAAATCACCCCAGTTTGTTTTAGCACCAAATCAATCCCACACAATCCAATGAATAACAAAACACACTCAGTATTTCACAGTGTGACAAGGCTGAGATGAAGTGAGGCCAAATGTGCACAAAGCTGCAGAAATAGTAGCAAAATAAGATGACAATAATCAGAATACGTTATATATCCAGGGGCGAATCGTGTCTTGGAATGAAATAAAATATGAATAAATCAAAGATATCATTAAAATATTACACATCGCAAAATGTCCAATAGAAAAAGATCAAATGAAAAAAATACAAACAAATGTGATATACACATATAGCTGAAGTAAAAAAAGCACATACTTAAAAAATGTTTAGCAGAAAATCTGATGAGTTTTTTAAGGATATATTACATTTTGATTCAGCATCAAGTCATCATTCAACACTACCTCGCAGCCAAAGTCACCCTTAATATCATGTTTTCCTTATTTAAATTCATATAACTATGCTTTACATTTGGTTATTTCACATAGAAAAATGCTATGCTGTGATTTACTGTTTATCGTTATGTCCATATTTTAATAATTCCTGCGATTAAAATGCACAATTTGACACTTAAATATGTACTACGCAGTCCTGTATAAATTGTTGTGTTCTTAACTATGTGCCTTCAAACAGGAAATCAAGATGTCAAAGCACAGGGAAGGAGGAAGTGATGAATACAACACCAACACTAAACGTCCTGTAGCTTCAGGGCAGAGCAGCCGGGGAAGGGAGGATCAATAGTGTCAATATCAGGATCACCAGCACAGATAAGAGGCTGGCATCGACCAACATAACGGCCGTCTGTGTTTAAATCACAGCCCGGCCTGTGATTGGTCAACATTAGCAGGCTACATGCTAACGCTAACAGGGGAGGGTCCTTCAGCGGTATCAGGCTGACCTTTGGAGTGTCAAAAACTGTGTGTGTGTGTGTGTGTGTGTGTGTGTGTGTGTGTGTGTGTGTGTGTGTGTGTGTGTGTGTGTGCTGCATAAGAGAAAGGGAGAGGTGGAATGCACCTATTTGACCTCCTTACCAGGTGGACGAGGCCCTGCTCAGATGGAAAGATAGAGCACTGTTTCTCTGGGGAATTCAGCACTAAAATGTATGTGTGTTAAGAAAATGGCAATAGAGTACGTGACTTTATTCAGTTGTAAAATGTTGTGTTGTTTCACAAACTTACTTTTGTTTGAGATCATTGATCGTAGAGTCAAAATGCTGTCCTTGAAATCTGTCGGCAGTGGGACAACGTAGCAGCAAAATCGGGGAACTCCTGTAAGGTAAACAAACAAAGATTATTAATAATTATAATAATATGAATAATACATTTTATTTATATAGAAGCATTCGAACAAGTGCTTTCACATAATAACTAAACATTTTATACAAACAAACAAAGAAATAAAATATACTTAAAGACAGCAACTAAACAAAGAAATGAAACAAATAGAAAGAAATGAAACCTAATAAAAATCACAAAGAAATACTATAAAAGTGGGTTTTTAAAAGTGACCTGACAGAGATCTATCATACAGACACTAACAAGAGGATATCAATTAATAAGTGCAATAAATAATTAATTAGAAGAAGAAAAAAAATGAGTTAACTACATGACATGCAAAATAAAAATACTATCAAAGCAGTTTCTTTTAGCTTGCTAACTTCAGACACCCCTCTGTCTGGTCCGCTTTGGTTCAGTCCAACCGGTCTGACAAGTGTTGCTGTTATGTACACAGCACATGTCCAACAGCTGTAGGCGGGGACACATGTCTGCACTGTAAACTCATGCAAAGGGTTCTTTAAAAAAACAACGTCCACTGCTCTAATGTGCATTAGGTCCATCAGGTTGTCCACGATATGTTCACAGAAATACTCAAATAAAGAGCGATTTAAAGCTAATCCTGAAAGATTGATCTACTTTCAAATGTAGATAATGTAACTGCTCACAGCAGGAAGTATTTAATAAAGTGGGGTTAAATCAGAAAACGTGACTCTTATCAGGTAACTGAGCTCTTACTGGTACCATCAAATCATTCATTTCCAATAAATACACACTAGGGGTAAATGGTATCGTGGCATGCCAGAGTATTAAAGTTGATGGTTATCATACTGTGTACATGTGTTTATCTTCAGTACTGAAAAATACTTACATAAGTAAAAATAGGAGCACCTAAAGTATATTTGAATTAGGGCTGAACGATTAATCGATTTTAAATCGAAATTTGAAATGATGCGATTATCAAATCGCAAAGGCTGCGTTCTTCTTGTGTGTCAGTCATCCACACCAATCAGAAGTGCTGTGCTCCACATGTACCAGCCATTGTTAACCAATCAGAAGTGGCCCATGATAGAAGGTGATAGACAGATTGATCCAATCACCTGCCAAGTATTTTGAAAGTGCCTGCCCTTTCCAAATGGCTTCCAATGGAGCTTTCCTAGATGGCTTGGAGAAACAAACCTTCTGAGTCAGGTTAGTAATGCTCCATCACATGTTTTACATCTATTACAGGGTGAATTACTGCAAACATCGCTGCTGCAGATACACGCTTTACAACATCAGGAGGATACGTCCCCAGCTGACCCAGAAAGCCACTCAGGTTCTGGTCCAGGCTCTCGTCATCTCACGCCTAGACTACTGCAACTCCCTCCTGGCTGGTCTACCTGCATGTGCCATCCGACCTCTGCAGCTCATCCAGAATGCAGCGGCTCGTCTGGTCTTCAACCTTCCTAAATGTTCCCACAAGCGTCAGCTAAATGCAATGTAATGAATCTTAAACTGAAGCTTGACTTTAAAGCAACCCAACGGAAGTTTCATGCAAGTTTAGTTCTTTCACTCGTAGCTCGGGCTGCTAGAGACGGGAGCACGTTGATACGACCTTCCTAGCCGGAGATATGGCCGCATTTTACAATAAACTTCCGTTGGGTCGCTTAAAAACAAATATCGCAATCGCAATATCTGTCAGAAAAATCGCACATACATTATTTCCCCAAATCGTGCAGCCCTAATTTGAATTATTAATAACCATAGCGCATTATTTTGAAAGCTGACCAAATAGTTTAGTAGTTAATGTAACATGCTAAAGTGCTGCTAACGTGTAAACAAACATGCTTTAGTTTTGAACAAATGATGGTTTTATGGTTACAAGCCAGTGTTTTTATTAGGTTTCTAATTCTGTTCTTTTTAGGGGTCATTGTTACTGACAGAACAAATGATAATAATAGTGTATTAACCCGATACAAATCCCATACCATACCAACCCTGACACATCCATGTATTGTCAACAACGCACAGGTAAAAGAAACATTTTTGGAACATAGTTATTTTTTCAGCCTGAAAATCAATCCAATAAAATAGCTGAATAACAAAAAATTTGACGACTCATCATTAAAAAAAAGCTACTTTATCCATGCATTATTCACTCCCTCCGACCTGCCCATAAGGAGAGAAGTTGATCCGCACTTCAACGCACAAATAATTGACGAGATAAAGTCTGGTCTCAAGTATCCTCCACAGCACTCCAGCTCGAAATAAACTACAGGAGCCGGCGAAAAGCAAACAGGTGAGTTAATGTTCAGCCAAACTAATCCACTCAGTCCCTGCATTGTAATATGGAGAACACCACGTCACACACACACACACACCCACCCAGTCCTCATCATTTCACACACAATCCAAAGGTTGAGTTTCCTCATGTCCGGTTTCAAGTCTTTGTTGTCTCTGTGACAATTATCTCCACAATCACCGAGTACAATTTAAACCACGGTAAGCAAATCGGCAGCCAGATTTACAGGTTTTGTAACAAGATCCATCCGCGGTATTTTAGTATTTTCACACGAGTGCAAGTGTGAACGCCTTATTCTGTTATTGGCGAGTTTCCACTGCAGGCCTCGCTCGGTTTGGTTAGGCCTTATTAGGCCCGGCTCACTGGGGTAGTTACTATAGTAACGCAGTGTAGGCGGAGCCGTGACGTAATCTTCAATGAGAGCCTCAGAAAAACAACACAGCCGTTAGCTCTTAGCACTCAGAGCTCACAGCTCCTCATATCTGTTCAGAAACTAGACAAAAGTTAAACAAGTACAAACCACAGACTGCCTGTGTCATGACGAGTACAGTCGCTGGTTTATTTATGTCTGTATAGGCCGTTGTTGTGAGTGTGGACGGTCGGAGCATATACTGCGTTAGCTTAGCCAAGCTCCATTTAGAAAACACGCATTTTAAAGGGTTTTTCGCCTGCCGTCTGTCTGCAGACTTGTCAAAGCATTAATTCATGGTTTTTACTAACCGGTATCAGTATGTTGTTACTTCGGCATCATTTTGAAACGTGTATTACAATTAAATCACGGTCAAATATGTTCATCTTGTTGTAGTTGTAGCCCCCTTGCCAGCGATTCTCTCTCTAGTTTAGCATACTCAGCCCGACTCAGCCTGGTTCTTCCTGGCCCTAGAACCACGATTTTATGGGTCCAGAAAAACTGTGAATTAGGACCCGCTAGCCGGTACTAGGCCAAGTGGAAACGCAACCAAAAACGGGCCCCGCACGGCTCGGCACGCTTAAAGCGAGCTACCGCTGCAGTGGAAACGCGCCATAATAGAGTCGAGCTCCGAGGCCTCTTATGCATTATTCAAAAAGCCTGCAATCATATAAAGACTAACCCTAACCCTTTAAATCCACGTAAAAGAACGGTTGGTATTGCAATATGAATAAAGTCTACAAAAAATGTCAATATAATGCAATGTGTCAAATAAACAGGGCGACTGTGGCTGCGAGGGAGTGCGGTCGTTTTTCAACCAGAAGGTTGTGGGTTCGATCCCAGCCCGTGCAGTCAACATGTTGATGTATCCTTGGGCAAGGTACTTAACCCTGAGTTGCTCCCGATGGCCAACGGTGTGTGAATGTTAGGTCCTAGAGTAAGGTACACTGCTCTGTATGAATGGGTGAATGTAAAGCGCTTTGAGGGGTCTTAAAGACTGGATAAAGCGCTTTATAAGTACAGTCCATTTATAGTTAGTCCATATGTGTGTTTGATAGTTATAGGTGCATGATTAGTCTATAGTCAGAAAAATAATCAGCAGAAACTCTTTTAATAAATCGATAAGTTAGGTTTCAGTCGCTAAAGAATGGAGAGTTCCTTTTTTCCTCTATTTGATATCATGATAAAGTGAATATCTTTTAATGACAAAACAAGACATTTAAAGAGATACGCTTGGACTGCTATGGGTAGTTTTCTCTATTTTCTCACATTTTAAAAATAGCAAATGATGAATTGATTCATCTAGAAAATGCTTCTAGAGAATGGTTACTGTATGTCTTTCATTGTTTGCATAATAACTGTCATGCAGGCAATAAACTAATACTTGGTCAAAGACATCCAAATACTGTTTATGTGAACTGTTCATACTGGGCAAGAAGCAAAACAATACCATTTAGATTCTGCATTTTTCCAAGACACTTTCCCTTGTAATAATATTCGCAATCTAAACTGTAAACAAACCTTAAAAATGTAGATTGTACTCAAGGCCAAAGGAACTAAATAACTCCAATGATTGACGGTAGGAAATGTCCGAGGTAGTTCAATAATGGATAGTTGACATAATATCCCTTTTACAAAGTTAGCGGTTTAAAATCAGCTGTTCTTTGTTTGCTCTGAAAGTTCATACATTCCACACAATCCTGTTTGTTCACAATGAGCTCCTAATTAGCTGGTTGGGAACTGGCAGTCCTCTGGATGAAAGGCTGAGAGGGTTTCATCAGCTTCAGGCTCATTCTGCACACTTGGCTCAGAGTGAATGAAGAACCAGGAGGCTGTTTGTTTGGGAACGATGCATGCATCTCAAAGAGGCCTCTGTCAGCCGCTATGGCTGACAACAAACATCCCACACAGACAACCACAACATTCAAATACTCAAGCAACTCCATTCTGAACACATCTCTGCTTTCTATTCATGACTATTCAAAGTAGCTTGTTTTAGCAACTTTGACAGTTTATTTACAATGCAAAATTGACTAGAAATCAGAGCATTCATCTGCATATATGCAGGAATCCTGAAGTCAGATGTAAGACCTTTCAAGACCTTTTTTAAGACCCTTTCCATACATGTTAAGACCTCATCGCCACTTTGAGTTCTAACCGGTTACCTTGGCGACACACTTTACCTCACATTGACTATATACAGTATTGATTGTCCTTCCTCCTTATCTTCCACCATTTGGACGCAGACTTGCATTTCCCCATAACGATGTTGTTCAACAACCGGCGTAAACTGACCTCCGCGCGCTATCAAGCAGTGAGCGTGCGATGTCCTGTTCAGATGACGTCCAATCCAACGGGATGCCATAAATAAACTACACAGAATCACACTACACACCTACGCAATGATTACATTCAGGCAGACTGTAGAATACAACCTCTTTGGATCATTTATAGACTTATTGAAAACAAGCTACAAAATGTAATACCTTGGAAAATGCAGTTTAATACTTTTTAATAGCCTTAATCTTCGCTAAATTGATTTATCAACTTGTAATACTTTTTAAGATCCCGCGGATACCCTGTTTAGGAATATCTTGGTTCAGAAAATATGTGGCAGATATTGTTCCTTGGTGTGTAGAAGTACAGGAAAAACTAGCAGAAACTAGAATGTTTTTAAGCATATTCCTAGAAATGCATCAAAAAAAAGTTCCTCTGCAAAGTTTGAACAGGAATCTGAACATTGGATTCAACCACGTTGAAAATTCTTGTTGGATGTTGTTGACATATTAGAGTCCATGGTATTTTAGCGAGGTGATTTTTGATATCTCTTTGTATTACTTAAATCAGTTAAAAGCCATACAAAAACATGTTTGGTGGGTTTTTAAGTTATTTGAATCAGGCTATGAATGATGTCAGAAAAAAAAGGCTCAGTAAAAACTTCAGAATACAGATGACTTGAAAATTCATTAAAAAAAGACGAGGAAGGTATGTATGGTCAATCTCCACACATTTTGAAAGATACTACAAGAGTAAAACCAAGTAACCATGGAAAACGCACTAATATCATGAAATATCTCCAGTTAATTACTTACCTTAAGTCATATTACTTTAAGTGTTACATGTTAAAAACTACAAATAGCATTATCTAACGCTCACTTGTTGTCAGTTAGGGATACATCTACAGATGTAAATAGACCACACTAGTGAACACCTCAATGTGTATCTTGGATATTTTTACTAGCATTTCAACAAATTGACCAGAAAAAAGTATGTGTTGTTGTGCCACTCCGTAAAAATGTTTCAAGTTCTTGAGACTCGCTCCTCTCCATCAGACAAAAGCAATATCTCTTCAGCTGAGGATAAAGTATCTCATGCATTGAAAGTTGGATAGCTGCAATAGAAGGTGTTATTTGAGAAAAAGACTACAGTTTAAGTTCATGAAGGGTCACCACTCGAATCCTCTGAGAAATCAATACCAATCCCCTGCAACATGCCACATCCCCACCAACCTGAAATACAACCTGCTTTTACATAACTCAGATTGAAAATGAAATGTACCATCATGTCTTCAGTTCCATGGACGCCAGGCTGAATCTCTGTCAGATGCGACGACCCACTATCTGAATACAAAGCCCAATAACACGACCGACCTGATTACAATGCGGCCTATCTAGAACAAATAGCTGCAGTTCCCTTTGTCTTTCCTCTTTTAAAGAGTCTGTGATGTCCTATAGGGCGTATTAGTGCTTTCAGTCAGTACTAAAGAAATGTCTGCTTGTTGGAACAAGTAGACGGGCCTGTGAAAGGAATGCAGTGAATGCTAAAGAGACAGGCACTTTTTTTTCTTAACCTGCAAGCTAAATATATTTAATACTGAACAAGAGACTCACAATTAAAGCTGCTAAATTGTTGCATTTGGTTGAACCAGAAGTCCTCTTAGCAATTATAGTTTAGTCTTAATAATAACACTCAATTATTGAGTATGATAAGAGTGTAATTAGAGTTAATCCCTATGAGGAATTTCCAAATGTTTACCGTATTTTCTAACTCCTGTACAATGTCTGTTGCTGTAACATAGCTTTAACTACTGTTACATGTAACCCAACAACCTAACAGTGGTGTAAAGTAACTAAGTACATACTCGAGTACTTTAACTACAATTTTCAGATACATGTACTTTACTTGATTGTTGTTGTTTTGCTACTTTGTAAATTGTGTACTTTTACACCACTACATGTATTTAATACCTTTAGTTACTTTACAGATTTGGATTAATGATGGGAAATATAATCATATTATTGTGAAATGGACCAATCTGCAGAATGACTACTTTTACCTTAAGTATATTTTAATGCTCATACTTTTCTATTTTTACTTGAGTAACATTTTGAAAGCAGGACTTTTACTTGTAACACAGTATTCTAACACTCTGGTACTTTTACTTAATTCCAATATCTGATTACTTCTTCCACCTCTGCAAGCTTATACAATACAGGTAAAGGTAGCAGGTACTTGTAAAGACAAGTTATCTATTACCAAAGTCTGAATCCAGTCATTTTCCTTCTCTGTTTTCTCTTCTCCTTACTAATGTGACACACTAGATCTAGGTGTGAGAGCTAAAGATAGAGACGCAATGCCATAATGCTAATCCTCTGCTAGCCTGGGTAAAGCAGCAGAGAGCAGCAACAGGTAGCTGATGGATGTATAAAGAGAGAGAGAGGCGGGGCTCCATTCATTTCCATGAGAGTTACTCAGTGGCGCATGAAGCCAGAAATAGAGCGACTGTAGATCAAGAAAGTACCCGGATGTGGGCCCACAGACCATGCGCAGTAGAGGTTTCCCTTATCTCCTGCTCTCCGACTTTTAGAAGATAATGATTTAAATAAGGGCTATTAAAGTGTTCAAAATGGGTAGTTAAAATGTCTTAAATCCTGATTTATATACGTTAATTTCCCAAGGTACAGGATATATATTTTACTTTTAATTTCAAACTACTGTAAACGGTTCTCTTTATGTATAAAGTACACTATGTTTATATGTTCAACAGATTAGTATATTAGATAGTATTATATTGTATTATGTATATTTTATAAGGTTTACATACGTATTGTTTACTGAGAATATGTATATATTGTTTATGTTGTCTCTCTGTCTATTCTAAATCAATGGGGAAAAGTCTTTCTGACCTAAAACGACGTCACGCAAGCTGTAGTACCGTCGTTTGGCCAATACGTCCATTCATAAAAAACAGCTTCAACGGCTGTTCCAGTACTTTAGCAATTAGCTTAGTTAGCTAACACAAATTAGCTCACATTTGCCGTTGGATTTCAACAAAACGTATGCATTATGGTCCACAGAAGTTACTCACCTTTTCTTATAGTCGGTTATCCTGTATTGGAGTGTATCCAAAAGGTAAGTGTCGTGTTGTTATCCTCCTTTGTCGTTGTTTATCCCGTACCTGATTACTTTTGACACTTGTCGCTGCTGTCCATCACAAGGCGGAAGCAGCTTCACTAACTACCTTCTGACCCGAATAAAGTCACAAAACTAACAACAAAAAACAACCAAAGCATTCAGGTATCGTCTGAGTTGTTCCCCAATTGGAGTAACAGCCGCTAAATGTTGTTGTTTTAAAAAAAAAAACGTTTGTTAGAACTTTGCTGTCAGAAAAGGTGTTGCATGGTTAACTCGGTAGGCAGATTAAGTACGGCTGCGCATGCGCACTTCAGAGCAGGGTGACTGCTCCCCCATCTAGTGAACTGTAAACACCGCGAGATCACGTGACCAGCTGAGCTCCCTGGATGCTGTGCTGGCTGGATAATTTGTTAAAGATTGTAACCATAACAAAATAAATGTTACGGTGAATAACTAACACTTTAGTTATAGGGACAGGGAAGGGTTTGTTTCCCCCCCCCCCCCCCTAATTTAACATATTTCCAATTTGCAAGCACAATATACTACTACTACATCTTTATTTAATACTTTAAAAATTAAGCTTTTTTCACACAGAACATATGAAGAGTTTGACAAGAGATCATCTCTTTTGGCGGTAATTACAGTAATTTGACAGTAAAGAAAGATTTATTTTATCATTTCCTGATTTACAAACCAAACAATGGATTATTTTTCCAGAAAACAATAATCAAATGATGTACGCTTTTCTTCATTTAGTAAATTCTAAGTATATTTCTCTCATTAATTTTAAATAAAGCCATTTGTTTCATCACTTTGATTTCAAAACAGATTGAAACATTTCCCAAATGTAAGGACATAAAATATGTCTATTTTAATTTGGGAGGAAATAAAATAGCATTATATTACATGTATATATAATTGTTTTCAAATAAATAGCTTGTGGAGACATTTCCAGCTTATTTCTGCTATCTACATTTTGAGTTTCATTCAACTCCTTAAACCTCAGTCAGTAAAACCCACATCCCTGTTTCTACAGAAGGATCAGCAGTCAAAAAGTTTGAACATTGTGATCTCTCCTGGTCGTTTGTTGAACTGCATGTTATGAACACATTGCAAGTGTTTGTGGCTGATACGCCATAGTTTAAAGATGTGTCTGCCATCTACTGGTTGGTAAAGACTCTGACACAGAGTGCAAAAGGTGCAGGGCGAGAAAGAAAAACTACTCAATAATCACCTGTAAAATGCATCACTTTTTTCAGAGGTGGCAAAAAGTACAAAACCACAATGATAATACACAAGTACATGTCCCGCATTTAACTATCTATACTTGTGCTGCCTGTAACAATGTAAAATTCCCTTCTGTCGGACAAATAAAGGTTTTTTGGTTCTTATATCGGCTAAAGATATTCAGTCGTCAGATAAAAAATATAATAAGTCGTAGCTCAGTCAGTATAAGAGTAGTTTTGGCTCTATGAAACCTGATGTACTTATGATTCTGTTTTCTTCAAGGTTGTATCTTCTTGGTCGAATGCACTTATTGTAAGTCACTTTGGATAAAAGCGTCAGCTAAATGTAATGTAAAGTAGAAAGTAGCATAAAGTGGAAATCATAATACCTCAAATTTGTAATTAAGTAATTGTACTTCCACCACTGCCTTTTTGTTAAATTAAAACGTCTTAATCAAACTAAATAATAATAATAATCATAAAGCTTTATAGCACTTTTCATACAGCTCAAAGTGCTTGACACATCACAAGTTAAAAACAAGCAACAAGAAATTCCCCTCAGATTATTTGTTATGAACTTTAAAAGGTACATGCAGCAACATATTACATTTTATCAGGTTATTGGACACAAGGAGGTAAAAGGTATGATAATACAAATGTAATTAAATAAATAATCGTTTCTCTCTGACAGGTAAGACACAAGACAACTGAGTTGATGCAATAATATAAAATATAAAACCCTATCAAATCGCTAAATGAAAGAATAAACATGGAAAAAGTTACTTTTAGAATCAGAATCTGCTTTATTACCAAGTCTATATATGAGGAATTTGCTTTGGTATAAGTCACATGTGTCATACTCAAGGCCCGGTGGCCAAATCCGGCCCGTGGTGGATTTAATTTCGGCCTGCAGGATAATTTGTATATTACTATTAGATCTGGCCCGCCGGTATATTGCACTCACACCTTCACCTTTCCTCAGCTGAGCCCAAACATTGATGACCTTGCACCCAAGATGAGATGCCAAGTATCTGCTTGAACTAGCATCACAGAGCAGCACACTGAGTTTAATGGATGTTTCCTTCTGCACTTTCTCTCTCACGACAACAGGGCAAGTTTGTTTTTCTCTTTGAGGGAAATAGTTTTGTTGAAGCTGTTGTTGGCCTGTGGAAAAATGTAATCATAAGAAATGACTCTGGAAAAGCTGCAGATAGAGCCATAAGAAATGAATGCAACTGATTATTTAATGTTTAATGTTGTTTTTATAGGCAATAATTTAAGCTTTGTTAGTTCCAGGTTTAATATGTGCAATAAGTTCATTTCAATAAGTTCTGCAATAAACATTGAACCAGTCCGGCCCTCGACTAGCACCCATTTTTTTATTTTGGCCAACTGTGTATTTGAGTTTGACCCCCCTGGTGCAGACAGAGACACAGAAAGAAGAATACCAACCAGAAAATAACCCAACAAATAATACAATTATAAAAGCTAAGGCTATTGCAAGAATACAAAATGAAGACAATATTTAGACAACATATAGTTCCTCTGATATTTTCCCAGACACTCCTCAAATATTTGCAGCCATCGAAGAACAAGGCGTCGATGCCAGCGCCGATACTGCAGCGGTGCTTTTCATGTACATTTATGTGCCCTTTGTCAGCCTGGTATTAGAAAGTAAACAGTGTTTCTGCTGTGAGAATAGCGGCCGCAGACATTCCCAGTCTGGAGTTGTTTTTCTGCTGAATTCTCGACATCTAGAGGAACTGTTGGGTCTGAAGGACACAAAGAGAGCCTGCAGCTGACCTTTACTCTGACCCGGTGTATTCCCACTGCCCCAGACAGGGTCTCCACTATTTTTAATTATAGGAACTCTTTTTTTAGGATTTTATACAAGGTTTTTTTGCTGCGTCACTGTTCCAGGCTGGAGGCTTTTTTATTTAGGTTTCATTGCTTTTTCAACAAGTGGTACAATACTGTATGATAGATTTAGTGGGATGTTATATACACAAAAGGCATGAGACAACCTATACACATAATTACATTTAAAATTATGTATATGTAAAATACAAGGAAAGTAAGTCTATTTATTTCAAGGCAATTCAGAGTGCTTTACAAAAATGTAAAAACCATAAGAGCATATAGGAGAAAAACACATATAACATTTAAATACATTAACAACAACAAGAGTTAGGAAGTATTGGATTGGATTTTGCTCCATTAGAATGCAATTAAACAAACATGTGTATATAATCATTAGAAGTGAAAGTAAAAAATGTGCAAAAAAATATCAAATAAAATAGAAATTCACTGTTTATATAAGAAAGTGTTATAACTATAAATAAAATAGTATTACATATTAAAAATGTACATTGGAATAATAAGTAATACAGTATTTTCTCTCAGGAATCAGTGTCCCATGTGATTCCATGACTGAACACAATGAGTTATTTTAAAGGGGACCTATCGTGCAAAATGCACTTTTTGATGTCTGTTATACATAAATAAATATATAAAATAAATATGTGTGTCAGGGAACTCACGCAGCGTCAGAAAATAAAAGCCTCTCTCTTTTCCTCCGTACCCAAATCTCTAAAAACGGGGTACAACGAGCTGATCCAGATTTGCGTCCGATATGATGTAATATCTGAAATGTGGACCCACGGCCCAATCAGAAACGTTGCTATCAGAAACAATGCCCGACTGTTTTGGACGTAATATGGTCGGTGTTTACATTAGCATCGCTAACACTCAGAGCTAACCTGTACTGGAGAGCATGTGTGTGAAGAAGCAGGAAATAAAAAGGAACTCACCTTGTGGTATAACCGGCAAGAGAGAAAGCCTTTGAGCTCCAAACTGTTTCAGAAATAATCCTTGATAATCCATGATATGGCGTTTCATCGCGGCAGTATTTAGTTTAGACAGTAGCTGCCGGGTCCCGTATGAGCTCAGACCCCTCCTTTTTATTATTTAAAAAAAGCTTTATACCCAGAATCAGCACTTTTGAAACAGGAAGTGAAATAGAGGGATATGAGGCGTGGCTAGAATGGGTGATCTGTTTGGTATTTTGAGCAAAACACTTCATAGACATGTTTTTTTAAATATTTGTATATATCTGAGACCTATGCTATTGCCTAAAATAGCATGATAGGTGACCTTTAAGTAACGTACATACAGTAATTACATTAGGCTTACTCAGTAACCACATAATGTAAGTATCATATTTACTACTTATATATACTATACTATGTATTTGAACCCAAACCATGTCACAATACTTCAGACGGACCTTACAGTGATATCCTGTGGATACACAGAAACATGATGTTCTTGAAAATGTTGTCGTGCTTTTGTTGTGTTTTTCCATGAGGCAGACTCACTTTTCATCATGTTTTACATTTGATTATATGTATTTCCCTCCTAAAACAGTTCAACAGGGGACTTAAAATCAATGCTGAATGTGCACTCTGTTTCCTGATTTACATTTATTATTTCTAGTATATTTATGATATACTTTGGCAGTTGTTTCCTGTAGGATTTGGCAACAGCGGCTCAGATGCATACGGGAATAAGGCGGGGAGACTGAGGGATGGTTAATTCTTGTCTCATTTGTGAACTGAAAATCAATACATTTATCAAAAATGTACTTTATAACACAGCCGCAATACTTCCTGACTGACCTAACAGTCATATTCCCTGTAGCCACAGATACATGCAGTTTTTGAACATATTGTCCTTTTCTTTCTTGGGTTTTTCCACCAAGCAGACGCAGTTTTCACCACGTATCACATGCCATTATGGGTATTTTCCAGCTAAAAGAGTTATTTGCCAATCGGCGTTGTGATCTTTCTTGAAACCTCCTCATATTGAGCTCAGAAACAGTGAAACAAACAGAGGAAACCGGCATCACTGAACCCTGAAAAGGCTAACTATAAATACGTTTGAATCTGCACAATGCATGTGCCGTTTGATTAGCTACACCCACGTCTGCAAATCTATAATTAGTCAGCAGAATTATAAATAATACTTTTGTTGTGTCTCTATTTAAGATACTAATTTCCTGAGACAAATTTGATCTGAACATCATTACTTTGGGTTAATAAGTCGGAAAATGTGCTGATATTTATCTGTTTAACTTCAGAACTTTACAGAATAATAGATATCTGATAAGAGTTGATGCTGCTTTAGGTAAAACTAGTAGAAGAATACCCTTTATTTATCAGGGGAAATTCAGTTGTTCTTACACACAGTACATCCTTTTTATTGTTATATTAGAATATATCTTTATTGTCATCATACAAAGTACAACAACATTTCCTTGGTAACTCTCACTGCAGTAAAAAATAGAGACAATAAATAAATAAGAGTGGTAAAAGCAGAGGTAGTAGCGATGATAGTGCAACGAGATAAAATACGGTGTCAATATGCATATTTACACTTACAGTCTAAATATATATTAGTAAAATAGCCATAAGTATTTCTAAATAGTAATGCTTGCCGTCTTTGAGGGGTAGAGTGTGTGTGTGTGTGTGTGTGTGTGTGTGTGTGTGTGTGTGTGTGTGTGTGTGTGTGTGTGTGTGTGTGTGTGTGTGTGTGTGTGTGTGTGTGTGTGTGTGTGTGCGTGCATGCGCGTGTGTCAGTCTGTTTATTTCCTGGGCTGAATCAACATGGATGCAGTGTCTTTTCCATCTCCCCAGCAGCGTTTCAGTGTGTGTGTGTGTGTGTGTGTGTGTGTGTGTGTGTGTGTTTGCGTGCACGTGCGTGTGCGTGCGTGTGTGTGTGTTCACAGTTGTTGTAATGTGCTCTGAGGTTGTTATAATGTGCTCTGATGGGGCAAACAATGTCACATAATTAGTTACAAGTAAAAGTCATGCCTTCAAAATCTTAATTATGTAAAAGTACACAAGTATTAGCATCAACATTTACTTAAAGTACCAAAAGTAAAAGTACTCATCAAGCAGAATGGCTCAATTTAAGAATAATACATATTATAAATGCATTAATGTGCTCACTTTGATGTCGCAGGTGATAAAGAGGTGACTTTAGTTATTTTACATACTGCTTAGTAACATTGATATATAATGATTAATTTGTAGATTTATGTTTTGAATCATATTTTATTAGCACCCTAGAAGTAATGGAGTATAAAATAGCATTAATTGTAATTAAGTATAGTATCTGTTTTCCTAAAGTGATCCACCTTTAATGTATTATTATCTTATAGCAGATAAGTACTTGCCATCAGTATAAAGTTCATACTGTAATACATTAGGGTGGAGTTAATTATACCCCAATCGACTTATTATGTTTGTATCATATTTTATATTATATATATTATATTATATTATTTGCTTTCAGTGGTCTATTGTTTTTATTATATGGCTGTATTTTTTAATTATTATATTTATTCTGGTTTGTTTTGTGTTTGTATCTTGTATTTTAAATGTATTTATATTATGTTGTGTGAGCTTATCTCTCTGTACAGCACTTTGGTCTGAAGGTTTTAAAGTGCTATATAAATAAAGTTGGATTGGATTGGATTGGATTATCTTTATTGGACCTATTACCGTAATTTAGTATGTTAGTATGTATTTCATTTAATCTTTTATTTCACGTTTTTGCTTACTAATCTTCTTCTATTTACATGTACAGTAGTAAAGACGACATCATTTCCATGGTATTCCTTATTTACAAGAGTCTATTTTTACATAATAACCCACTTATATACTAATAAAGGACTGGCTTATCTAAAGCCAGTTGAGTAGCACTTGAAATGTTTTTGATCTATGAGGCCTGATGTACTTATATGATTCTGTTTTCTTCAAGTTTGTATTTTGTTGGTCGAACGCACTTATTGTACGTCGCTTTGGATAAAAGCGTCAGCTAAATGTAATGTAATGTAATAACCCTCCCCTCTTAACCCAAATAAAACGATGGAAAACGTGAATCAGCAAAAGCAAAGAAATGCAGGTTATATTTGGAAGCAAGGGTGAAACCACTGTCCTGATAAAAGAGCCGCCTACACTTTCCTTTTGTCACCGTGCAGGAAACAGACAGGAAAACAATGCGCTCATCACCGTGCACACAGAGGCCGATTTAACACTCCCTATCACGGTTTCACTCAAACATTAGATAAGCCAATGCAAAGCAATCCTGAAAAACAGATTATGTGTGATTCATGATTATAACCCTCTTTACTGACCTTTAAAAAAACCTGAACGGCAACATGTCGATCACTCTCCACTTTACAATTAGTCCTTACAAACTAATTATACAATTATCCAAGCAGAATTACAAATCTATTCATTATTTCAGTGCAAATTAAACCTTGCTATAATCCTAATGTCACTGCCTTAATGGGATGTTCGGTCAAATACCTTTTAAAAAAGCTGAAATTCATAATATGAATCAAAGCTTGAATTTTCCCTACTGCATTATTAGGTTTTTGCTGCAGTATTTTAGGAAGGAATTGGGATGATCTTGTAAAATATGATGCATTTCTATGGATTGACAGTAAATAAGTTATCGTTAGCCCAACATTGATCTACTACACAGGTCTGTGGCTTAAGTGTTATCCCTAATAAAGTAATTTAAATATATGCAATTCAAATTAAGTACCTAGAATGAACTTTTACATTGTTATGAAATGCTCCCAGTTTAATACGAATGTCTCTAAATGACGTACCAACACAGTGTCGCGGCATTTCGTGTTATAGTCACGAAATAAATCTATTGATTCGTGTTCAACAACACGATTTCGCATTTTTTTCCCGTGTCACACAGAACGATTTTAAAAGCAATGTAAATAATAACAAATTAGAAGGAAAAACAGATTTAAAAAAATACAGATTTCAGTATTATGAGGCTCTGAGCCATTTATTTTCCTCGCGGATGGCAAAAAAACTCCGACATTATACAATTTAAAATAAAAGGGATAGGGTTAGGCTTAGGGTAAGATATTGAGTAAGAAAATGTTTTTATGAACCACACAGCTTCTGGTATTCCAAGACCCGAGCGGACAAAAAGACGTGGTGCAGGCACGAAACACACTACCAATAGAAATACATTGCTTTTAAAATAAATCGTTATGTGTGACACGAAAAAAATGCAAAAATCGTGTTGGTGAACACGAATTAAATTCATTTCGTGACTATAACACGAAATGCCGTGAGACTTGGACGTACATGAGCTAACAATATTTTGATTAGCCATTTTGAGTTGCCTATGCCTATTCCTGCAAAATTAGAGACAAAACATTACAGAGGCTTTGTTTAACCTTTTTAAAATAAGTTAGTCAGTTAGAAGAAAGGACAAGGAACACTTTTCTTGGAACAAATTTGTTTTTAACTATATTGTGTGGTTAACTAGCTTATTCTTGTCAGCTAGCTTACTCTTGTCTCACATGTGGTCTGATTATCAATAAATGCATGAAGTCAGTGCCACAAATTGCTGTTTTTCAGAGCTACCATAGCCGTCATATTTCTTGGCCACTTCTGCATAATGCTAAGACTGATCTATGAATTTATGACGGTGGCTAAATCAAAGCTAGCTAATTATTTGGCTAACGGTTGTCGAGTGTAGCTAACGTTAGCTGTATTTAACTAGCAAAGCGTTCTGCAATTGTGATAGAGATGACCAACATACACCAGGCAATCAACAGTAGTTTGTATTAAAGGTCCCATGTCATGGCCATTTCTACTGATCATAATTCCATTGTTGAGGTATACTAGAATAGATTTATATTGTGCAATTTTCCAAACTTACATTGGTTTCTCAAACAGCATCTCTGTCTAGTAGCCTATGTGTATTCACTCTCTGTCCTAAACGGCTTGTTGGAACTCCTGCCCCCCCCTCCCTGTGAGCAGGGGCGCCATAAGGGGGTGAAAAGTTAGGACGATTCTAAGGGCCCGTGACTGACAGGGGCCCAAACAATTTTAGAACATTAAGAAAAAAATGTTTAAGTAACCAATGTGATTATCTTTTCATGGCGCTTAAAATCCCTGCCCCCCCTCCCTGAGCCCAGTGGCCGTCTGCGAGACACTGCAAAACTCAGCCTGGGCACACACCCGCAGCCTGGCTGGGAGTTTGTGTGTGTGCCCAGGCTGAGTTCCGCGGTGTCTCGCTGTCTCGCCGACCCCACACCAGTGAGCCAGCTCACAGTGTCCCGCTCCTCGAAGCAGCGAGCCTCGCAACGTCCCGCCGAATGTGTGTGTGTGAGGAAGTCCGCGGATTGGTCCAAACGTAACGACGCCGCGGACGTTACGTCACCATACCCGAAATACGTCACTATACTATATTATAAGAAGTAAACAATGGAAAAAGAGTAATAACCAGAAAAGCATGGGACCTTTAAGTTAAGAGAACTATTTATGATTATTAGGTGTGTCTTTGTTTCACTTTTCAATCATTTGACATTGAGCAGTGGAGGATAAAATGCACCTAAAGTCATGTGTACGCTTTTGTTGGATATGATCTCTGCAGAAACCTTACACTGAGACTTTTTTAAAATTTGTATCCAATCCAGCTAAAAATAAATACGAACTTTAGTGCCAAATTGGTTCTTAGCTGACAAACCGAAACACCCTGAAGAGCTCCGATAAGATGCAGCTTAAACAATGATGTTTGAAAAGACAAGAAGATAAAAAGCACTGTGTTAGTTTTGAAGTTTGAAAGGCTGGTGTTAAAATCTTTAAAGAATCAAACGAAGGATGCAATCTCACCCAAAATGTGATTCATCTACCCGGTTACTCTCAGTTTTATCTGTTATCTTAGAAGATAGTCACAGTTAAATGGTTGTTTGACAGTGATTGACAATGTTGTGACTGACAGGATCATTTGGAAACCATAGAAGTATTTTTTTTATCAAGAGGAGCCTCTGATGGAGCAATGATTAAAACCTCGGAGCACTCTCCTAAATATCACGTTTCCATACAACGAAACTGCTTTGCCAATTACCTTTCAAAGGTAGAAGTACTTAATCCCTGAGTACATGTTTGACATACCACAATTGTGTTTTCTTACACTAGATGTGTAAGCATTGGTTTTAAAGGTCACATATTATGCAAAATCCACTTCTTCATGTCTCTTCTACATCAACATGTGTCCCCTCTTCTTCATGTCTCTTCTACATCAACATGTGTCCCCTCTTCTTCATGTCTCTCCTACATCAACATGTGTCCCCTCTTCTTCATGTCTCTTCTACATCAACATGTGTCCCCTCTTCTTCATGTCTCTTCTACATCAACATGTGTCCCCTCTTCTTCATGTCTCTTCTACATCAACATGTGTCCCCTCTGTGTAAAGAGATTCTGAAAGTTTCAGGAAAAAAGATTCTCTCTCTTTTTGTCCTGATCAATTTCTATAAAAACCTGTCTGAAAATGAACTGATCAGATTTTGGCCACTTTATGATGTCATAACGATTTTTTTTGCTTGAGTAACCATTAGCCAATCAGCAACCAATGTAACCCCCCCCCCCCCCCCACCTTATCACCTGAATCTCCTCCTAGAGCACCATTAGGCGCTTTCACACTGCGGTACTTTTCCCACAAAGGTTCATGTGAACTTAGTTCATGTGAACTCTTTTATCGCGTTCACACCAAAAAGAGCCGGTACTAAAATTAGTTCATGTGAACCTTTTTACCCCCTCGAAAGTCCCTGCTAGAGAGCAGGGACTTTCGAACGGCTCTTTTGTGAGAAAAGAGCTACATTTCTGATTGGCTGGAAGGATTGCAAACCACGCCCCGTAAAACTCCCAAAAAGTTTTGTGAAGCCGCCATTTTATTATCCTCGCATTAGCATTATTAGCATTAGCATTAACCCAGCGCAGAAATGCAGAGAGACTAACTTATGGCAACACAAAATAAAACATGGGAGTGGTGGAGATGAGGAGGTGTCGGCGTTCTGGCGATTTACTCGGAAGGCTTCAGTAGAAGCTGCTGGGAGTCCCAGCAGCTTCTACTGAAGCCAGTCCCCAACTCCGGGGACTTCCGGCCGGGGACTTTGGGCGGCAGTATACGCCGTGAAGTGGTTTGCGGCCTGCCAGTAAACCCAAAGCAGAAGAAGAACAAGTGACGTCAGCGGCTTCATTTGCCTAATCCACCCCCAGGGACTTTTTCCAGTGTGAACGCGATCTGTACTTAGTTCATGAGAACTGAAGAGTTCTCATGAACTAAGTTCACATGAACCTTTGTGGGAAAAGTACCGCAGTGTGAAAGCGCCTATTGTGTTCTTTGTAACCAAATCTCTCTCAGAGGGTCGTGGGGAGGGGCTCCTTATTTTCATCTAAAGTAACAGACAGAGAATCAGCACTTTGGAAACAGGGCTGAAACAGAGGGGATTATGGGTAATGCTGCAATGATCTGTTTGGTGTTTGGAGCCAAACACTTCAGAGACATGTTTGTATATATCTGAGACCTATAATAAAGTAATGAAAAATAGTATAATAGGGGACCTTTAAAATGTAAGGCCAAGGGTTCGGCACCCATGTTTTTCTCAGGCTAAATGAGTGTATCCAGTGTCTCAGTGTCTACTTATATTTTTGAGGTATAAAATGAGGCCAGCTAGCATGGACGGTCCTCCATCGGTTACTTGTTACGTCAAACAGAAGACAGTAAGGAAATGTACAAAGTAAATAATACTTTTGACATAAAGTTCCATTACTTGTTAACGGGTTAAGGAAAAGTACAAAAGCGCTATCTGGATAAATTTAACAGACATGTCACATCTAAAGGACAAGGTCTTCTGTCGGTCTGTGATGACACATCGTCTTTACATGAAGTTAAACACACGAGAGGCAGACATGTCACTGTAGAGAACAAACACAGTTTTATGAAGGGCAGACAGACAGACCATAAGTCACAGGGAGCATTACAGTGTTAGTCATAATAGTTAAGAGTTTGCTTAGTCCCTCTGAAGATGATATGGCTGCTACTTTCATGCAGTAATATTGAGGCAAAAAAGACCAAGAAAAGACACTGTAAACACTTTTATTCCAAATTAAAAGTGGAACAACAAAGTCACTTGAATTTAAGTGTTTTACCCCGGGTGTAAATAACCACTTGTTGCAAATACCATGTGCCTTTAACGAACCAGACTTTACAGCAGCTTGAAATCACCAAAATATTTATCGATTGACTGTTTTTAAATCTAATACCTGTTCAAATACAAAGCAAAACATATAACCTCAATATTGTAAAGGAGATTTTAAGACAAACAGTGCTCTACAACTCCAACAACTAATACTACTAACATGTTATGGTTCTATGATCTCATATTTGGCATCAAGGTGTTCATCCGTGTGTTCTGGTTGAAAAAGCTGGCGAAGCTATTGGTTGAAAACAGAAACTTAAAGGTGGGGTAGGTAAGTTTCAGAACCCGGCTCGAGTGCACTAAAATTTGAAAGTACACAGCCGAAAAGAATCCGCCCCTTCCTTCAGACTTCCTTACAGAGCACCTCCTCCAACACACATGAACGCGCACATGACGTCAGCAGACTGGTGAAAGTGGCCGCCTGTTGCTGGCGAGTCATTGAAGTACTGCTGCAATGCACGCCCAATGACGGCACGCCCAATGAGGGCACGAGATACATTTGTGCGTGCACGAGATGGAAGGCTGACAGACAGGGCGGCAATCCAATCCGATTGGTTGTACTTTTTACAGGCTTTACGGCTTCCACAGATGACATTTTTTTATGGATTTTTTGTCAAAGCACTTAAGATATTCATTGCTATCGGGATGTTAAGAGCATTCCATGGAATATAACAAAAAGTGCATCTCGAGCCGGTTTCTCAAACTTACCTACCCCACCTTTAATAGACTGTGTAATTAAAGGCCACATTTAACTGTACACAGCCTCATACTAAAGGCCTGGTCATGGCATCGAGAGTAAATCTGCAATAACTTTTGTGTTGGTTAAACTTTGGGTGAACTTTGAATTGAAGAATTGAATAATAGCCAGCAGTATTGTCAGTGTTGACTGTTGAGGAAGATATTGTAACTTATTAGCTTGCATAATTAACTTGAATTCAACCCTGAATTAACTTGACATTAACGTTGGAATAGTTTGGAGACAGTTATGAGACATTAGTCAGTGGCAACTTATTGTTCTGGAACATTTATTTTCCCTGTTCAATTACTTTTTTGAACCAAATGGTGCACAATTGTGAACTTAATGCAGCGATGCAATTTAAGTAATGAAGTACAAATTTGAGGTCCCTTCTACTACTTCTATTCCATTACATGTTTGTGTATCTAAACACACACAAACACCAGATCAAATAAATGAAACCAGCACTCACGCTTTGGAAAAACATGTTTACTTTGTTTTAGTTTATTTATCAGTACCTCCATTTGCTGAAGTTCTTCTTCTTGCAGTATTTTTTTGTTTGCATCTCTCCAATGCTTCGGCATGTGCCAGAACATTTGCACATGGAAGGTCTCTTATGCTGTGTCTCAATTCGGATACTTCCCATTATGAACACTTGCTGCAATGTGTGAATTTCGACCGTGTAGCGCTGTCGGAAGATATGATAACCACTGTAAGCTAGCTACCTAAATCATCACATATTTCTCAGTTAAGCAGATACCTGTATTAAATATAGAACAAATATGTTTAATTTGTATGGGAAGGGTTTACCGGTTATGCAGCCAAGATGGCGGTCTTTGAGTGTGAGAAGTGTCCCACGTTCGACAACCAACTTTTTGAACGTTGCATCATCCCATTACACAATTCATTTTGCCATTTTACACATTCGAACACAGTGATGCACTCAAAATAGCAAAGGTATTTACAAAAGTACGCAAATAAGGCAGAGCCATGGTGTTTATGTGACCTATGCTAATAATAAACTAAATCAACCATAGCCACCAATTTATGATCAAGTATGGTTTTATTATATAGCACACATGCAGGGTAAGAGCAGATTTGGACGAGACGTTTCTTATTTCATCTCTTAACAGAAAACTAAGAGGAAACATAGGAAACATTTCAGACATTGTTGCTGCTTGAAGCCCATTGTGTGGCACAGTGATTGTCATCCCATCCCCATGTCTCCCCCTCTCCTGTCACCACGAATAAAGACGACCATCATGCTGGGCGTCCCCGCTGATAAAAGCTAAGAATGGGAATACACCCAGGGGAGAGGGAGCATCACGGAAACTTGATAAAAAAGGTTTGCATGAGGAAATGTTCTTTGTTTTTAAAGGGAGATTCCTCGGACTATAATTAGTTACCGAAAGATCTGCAGAGTGTCAGATATATTTAGGCTAGAAAATAAAACAAAGGTGTCCGAAGTGAAGGAATTTGTGAGCGCGCCGTAGAATGATAAGATAGAGGTTTGGAGCGAGTGTCTGCCGTGTTTATAAGAGGATAAACATTCCCCATTGGATCAGTTTTTCCCCCACATGTACAATAATGACATGTTATTATAGTGTCTCGTACTGAGGTGGAATTTACCCACATTCCTTCGTGAACCTTGTTAATGGTCTTACCTCCCACATTACTGGATCAACAACACGTCGAACCAGAAAAAAAGAAAGAATGCCGGACACATTAGAACATGTTTGGGTAGAAATGTGAATGTTAAATGATTAGCTGCTTAATTGTGTTCACTATGGTTTGGCTCCACAAAAGAAAGGTGTTGATAAACCTCAAATCACGCCCATCCGATGCGCCGCTGCACGTTAGCTGAAACACGGCGGCCTGAGGCAGACGTGATGGTTTTGGTTAGTTGAGTTTTGTTATGGTTCACGGTGTCCTGCAACAAAAATAGGTGTGGTGAACGTGATTTATGGGAAAACAAGCCGTAGATCAAAGAAGAGGAATTATTAACCTTTATGAATCCAGTAAAAATGAATGCCAGGTTCACATTAAGGGTGTTTGCTTGGTGAACGTGCAGCTAAATGAACCAGGAAAGGGGTTGCTAAGTTTTTTGTTTAAAGGTCACCTGTCATGCTATTTTTAGGCAATAGCATAGGTCTCAGATATAAAAAAATATATATAAAACAGATCTATGAAGTGTTTTGCTCAAAATACCAAACAGATCACCTATTCTAGCCATGCCTCATATCCCTCTATTTCACTTCCTGTTTCAAAAGTGCTGATTTGGATATAAAGGTTTAAAAAAAAAGAAAAAAGGAGGGGTCTGAGCTCATGCGGGACCCGGCAGCTACTGTCTAAACTAAATGCTGCCGTGATGAAACGCCATATCATGGATTATCAAGGATTATCTCTGAAACAGTCTGGAGCTCAAAGGCTTTCTCTCTTGCCGGTTATACCACAAGGTGAGTTCCTTTTTACTTCCTGCTTCTTCACACACATGCTCTCCCCAGTACAGGTTAGCTCTGAGTGTTAGCAATGCTAATGTAAACATGCACCGACCATATTACGTCCAAAACAGTCGGGCATTGTTTCTGATAGCAACGTTTCTGATAGGGCCGTGGGTCCACATTTCAGATATTACGTCATATCGGATGCAAATCTGGATCAGCTCCGTTGTAGCCCCGTTTTTAGAGATTTGGGTACGGAGGAAAAGAGAGAGGGTTTTATTTTCTGACGCTGCGTGAGTTCACCGACACACCGGGGACACATATGTATAAAAGACATCAAAAAGTGCATTTTGCATGATAGGTCCCCTTTAAATAAGATCAATAGCATGTTTTTGTGGTACTGAGCTAAAGTTAGGACGTGTTTAGTTTAGCTTAGCGGTGGTTAGCTTAGACTATCTCTAAACTATCTCTAAAGTAAAATACCAGCCCATCTAAAGCTGTTGTATGCATTTTTATTAGACCTTTTTGTTGTTTGTTGCAAACATAAAATGAAATCTGTGAGTTAAACGTAAAAACGTACTAACCTTAGGCCATATTTAGCTTTTAGGGGTTTTCCCTTTCCTTTCATGTGTTCTATAGGTTTTAGTGCATGTAAATGGTCGGCAAAGGCTACAATCCCAAAGTTCCCTCCTGAAGAGGTTTCTTTCCCTACACGCCTTAACACTTGCACTTCAATTAGCTAGCGCTCCAACACATTGTACTTGATAGGCTAAGGGGCGGGACATCTCTAAGCGGTTGACCAATCACAACCGAGCCGGCCAGCTAACCAATCAGAGCAGACTGGGCTCTGGTTTCAGACAGAGGGTGAAAAGAGGTACTGCAGCACAGGCAGTATGAGAAAAATAAAGAGCTTTTTGAACATTAAAGCATGGAGACACGTCAGAGTAGAGACAAAAAATACAAATATTAACCTAAACAAATTGTAATATGTCCTCTTTAAATAACTCCAATAGACTTTATGAGAGCAGACATGTTGACAGGCCTTCAGCAGGGGAAGCCCAGGTGTGTCTGATAACAGTAACGATGGCTGCATGCCTTTCAGCTGAGCCAGTTCCAAGGAGCTGTTGCTGCGCTGCTGATTAACATCATTAATTACACCTGCTCATTCACTGCTATCACAGGAAGTCAAATTGTGTGCCGAGATAAAGGACTCTAATCCTCATTAAGATGAAAAAAGTTTTCTTTTAACCCTCCTGTTGTGTTCGTGTTCCCCCCCTTACTTTGGTGTTTGCGGTCAAATTTGACCGGTCCTGTTTTAAATACTAGTACATTAACACAAAAACCATTAATCATCACCAAATTTAATTTAACACCCTTTCAAACTGTAAATATTATATTAGACTACTGGTATACATGAAAAACTGCAGTAAATATACAAAGAATAGACACTGAACATGTATTGCGTGTGCCAGGTGTGATCCATGTGGGGGGGTGGGCACATAAGAGCGGGACATGTGTGAAATTGTTCTGTGTGTGTGTGTGTTTGTGAGTGCCAGGTGTGATTCACATGGGGGGATTGTGTGTGTGTGTGTGTGTGTGTGTGTGTGCGTGTGTGTGTGTGTGTGTGTGTGTGTGTGTGTGTGTGTGTGTGTGTGTGTGTGTGTGTGTGTGTGTGTGTGTGTGTGTGTGTGTGTGTGTGTGTGTGTGTGTGTGTGGTCTAGCATTACTATACTTGTGGGGACCTAAATCTGTTTACATAGTCACGTGTGGGGACTGGCTTCCCTTATGGGGACAAATTGGAGGTCCCCATGAGGGGAATAATTAATTTTAGGGTGAAGACTTGGTTAGGTTTAGGGTTAGGTTAAGGTTAAGGTTAAGGATAAGGGTTAGAGTTAGGCATGTGTTGGTTATGGTTAAGGTTAGGATAAGTCTCCAGGAAATGCATGTAAGTCAATGTAATGTCCCCTGAAGTGATGTATACATGGTATGTGTGTGTGTGTGTTTTATCTGATCCGGATGGTAACTAATTCCAATACTGTGTTACAAAGTTGACTAAATCATTCAAAATGCAATGAAAGTGGTAATCAGCATTTATATATGTTCAAATGTCTACTGTGAAGGATATCATAAAGCCTTAATGCAATCGAATGTAAAACAAAAAAGTTATGATTGATGAAAGTAGTAAATCGGTCAGGTTTGACCCGAAGACAACAGGAGGGTTAAAGAGATCATAAAAAAATCAGAAAGAAGTCGAGTGAACATCCTTCCTCTTTGCCAAAGAATCTCAAAAGTTCCTCCTTTTTTGGTTCATCTGCAAAAGCACAAGTCACACATAGTGGTGATAAGTGGCAGGTATGACAAACACAGCAAGTTATATTTTTACCACGTTAGGTTAACGTGGTAAACATATAACTTGCTGTTTTGCATCTTGATTCATATCGTCCTTAAGGGCCTTAAGGACGATATGAATCAAGTTGCAAAACAGTTTACCAGAAATAGAAACAATTCCAGTCAAAGCGTCCATTACAGTCTCGTCTCTTTGACCAAAGGTAACGCTCTGTACTTCAATATTCGATGACAAAGAGCATATTTCATCAGGAATGGAGAGGTGTTATCTATTCCACTAATCAAACAAACGCTGCTTTGTTAGATGAGGTGTGAGGCTATGGAGGTTCATATCTGCAGAAAATCAAACAACCACTGCAGGCCCCGTTTCAGAGTGATTCATGATCGGATGTGAAGGATTTCATTGATCAAAACTCTCTGAGGCTGGACGCGGTGGAAGGGGAAGATTTACTGCCCTCATGATGACTAAATAGGTGAAGAAGTACTTAATAAACAACTGAGTGGAGACCCCACGTGGAGAGGAGGGAGGGTCGACATTCTTGTTGCATGACTTCCGCGTGTTACTCAGCATGAGCAGGTAGAAATGAAAAACAAATATTTTCCTTTTTTGGTCATTCTCTGTGAAGATGACATTACCAATTCAAGGAATGTCCTTTTGTTTGTGACACAAATGCATGACGTTGCTGTTGTGGCGTATTAAAAATGCATCCTTCCGGTATCCAGTTCCAGTCCTACATTCAGAGATTTCCCGTCTCTCCTTTGGTCTACTGAGAAGTGTTTAAACAATGCTTAAATAGACAGCTGTGACCTTGTGTGACTGTGAAGAGGGTTTAGTTTTTGTTCACATTGTGTGAATCATAGGTGTTTGGCAAAGAGAATAGTTATTACACTTTATTTACACCTTTTCTATTAAAAAGATAATTTTTTATTTATTTATATTTGTTCAACTCAACACCTTGCTGTACTTTAATTACTTGGCACATGTCCATCAACACACACTCAAAAACTGTGCAAATGAATTATCCATATTGACATAATAATTTTTTTCAAGAAAAACAACACATCCAAACATTTTATAGAAGTCTATGAGAAATGTACCTTACTTCTCACTTGATTTATTACCTCAGGAAACATTTTCCTAATTAGTTTATGCACTTAATCGCTACTTTGAAGTATTTTTCAATTCTTCATTATGTTCATTTTGTACATTGTGGCACCATTTAGAGTAAAATACACAATATAGTTGATGAGTGGTGTTCAAAGTGTGGCTCCTTTGTGATTAACAAGTCGCTATATAAGTGTTCTTCAGCAGTCAGTTGTTCTAAATTACTAATTGTCTGGTCATTTCACTACCAGCTTTCTGTCCCCAGAGTCAGAACTAAACATGGAGAAGCAGCGTTCAGTTATTATGCTCCAAATATCTGGAACAAACTCCCAGAAACCTGCAGGTCCGCTGCAACTCTGACTACTTTTAAATCCAGGCTGAAGACTTTTCTTTTTGTCGCTGCTTTTAATTGAACTATTCATATCTTAGACTGCACTGTAACTTTTATCCATGTACTTTTTCTTTTAATGTTTATTTTATTAGCTTTTCTTTTTAATGACTGAAATGCCATTTTCTTAATGTCTTTCATTTTTTGTAAAGCACTTTGAATTGCCTTGTGTTGAAAAGTGATATATAAATAAACTTGCCTTGCCTTACCAACAAAGCTGGTTTTAGCTCGCAAAGTTTGCATCTCAAAACATATCTCAGTTAACTTGAATTAAGGAAGCAAAGTGTGAACCAAGCTAGCATACATTAGCTGCTAATGGCACCAAGACGTCACTCTTTCCCAGCTCGTCAGAACTCAAGGTTTGAAAAAGGTGGTCCACATAGTTAAGGTAAAAAAAATGCAAGTATTCTTGTTTTGCTTCTTTGTTATTGTGCTAAGATATCACGTGCTGTCCTACAACCACGATGAGTTCATGCTACTCACTATGTGTCAGCCTGGTCCCAGTGGACGTGCACAACAACACTGTATCTCTGCGCCCTATGTTCAGCCACATTTCATCCCGTATTCACCTGCTTTACCTGTCTGATAAAAGATGGACATCATGGTGGGTCTGAATGGCATAATTAAGATTTGGATCATCGGTGTCACACAGAGGACGGCGACTGTTTACTCAGGTTGTTTATACTGTTGCAATGTGAGCGGCTATCACCTCCATACATCAGGTGTACGTGTGCCCACACACAGGGGAATGTGATGATAATCTGGATGTGAAGAATGCCCTCCAGTGCAAACATGCCGCTGAGGTGAGGTGTCTTTTAAAATATATTTTATTCAGATTTTGGATTTTATTACAAAACGATACACTAAGAGTTTCTGCCTCTCTATAAGTATGGCCGTTTTGCAAAACAGCTACTTATCACGGTTTAAGCAGGAGGAGGAATGTCTGGCAGTCTGTGACCATTACAGCAAGAAAAATGACAATGTCATTTGTGTTTCTCCGTAATGAGTCTCACCTTTGAGTCGCTGAGGAAGCATCCAGGAATGCCTGCTATTCAAAACATCTCCGTCATTGTTTATACATGACACTTGCTTGGAAAGTTACCCATTAATGCAGACAGCGTCTCAGAGCGAGCCTGCTTCCTTCCTGCTGGATCTCGCTTAGACTAGACTTTATGTTTTGGTATCAGCGGGCATGTTTCGGGCCGGCGGTGCTGATAGGCCGGTCTGTCCCCAGTCTGTCCCCGAGCCACTGTGGTCCCAGCAAACAAAACCAGGAAGAGCAGGAAT
The DNA here is from genome assembly GCF_902827175.1 of Gymnodraco acuticeps. NCBI lineage: Eukaryota > Metazoa > Chordata > Actinopteri > Perciformes > Bathydraconidae > Gymnodraco > Gymnodraco acuticeps. The sequence continues at coordinate 1,384,392 of NW_022991064.1, read as the reverse complement.
GTACTGACGGGGACTTTTACTGTAATCGCAGAACTGCACAACACTAAGCGAAAACACAAAAACATTTGAAGTTTGGTAGTGTCTAGATGATGTCGTAACACATATCCCAATACATCTTTCAGGTTATTTGTACATGAAATTCATATTTTAGCATGCCCTTGGAGGTTTTTATGAAACCCATGAAATAAAGAGTTGTTAATGATGGGATTCGGGGTTGCACAATTTTGTTAAATGCAGCAACAGTCCTGTCACAGTTTCAGGGATTCATTTCTCCCATCAGACGAGGACTTTACCAGAGTCAGGGAGTTCCTTCACTTTCTTTTGCATCTTAACGAAAAGTTAAACATACATTTGAATATATCATAAAGTTGCCCGGTATTACAATTTAGGTGAAGCCTTTCGTTATATATTACCATCAATTTGGAATTGTTTATTCCTCTTCTAAGGTTGATGATTGGTGGTTGGTTAACCACTTGTTATTTTATTACCTCCAAATGACTTCTTCGTTTCCATAGATTTCAATTATTCCCCAATTTGTTCAGGTCATAATTGATTACTGTGGTTTCTGTGACTAAAGACATATCAATCAGCCTCGGCTGTGCATTGTGTTCAGACTTTCAACAGACCTTGTGTTAGTACATTGGAAGGGTTGAGTCTGTTTAAAGTCCAGTCAGAATAATTGGGATAATTTAGTCTAGATCAATGTGTCAAACTCAAGACCCGGGGGCCAAATCAGGCCCGTGGTGGATTTAATTTCGGCCCGCAGGATCATTTCTAATTGCTATTAGATCTGGCCCGCCGGTATATTGCACGCACACCTTCACTCCATCCTGAGGGTCTCCTCAGCTCAGAGCCTGAGCCCAAACATTGATGACCTTGCACCCAAGATGAGATGCCAAGTATCTGAACTAGCATCACAGAGCAGCACACTGAGTTCAATGGATGTTTCCTTCTGCACTTTTTCTCTCACAACAACAGGGCATGTTTGTTTTTCTCTTTGAGGGAAATAGTTTTTGTTGAAGCTGTTGTTGGCCTGTGGGAAAATGTAATCATAAGAAATGACTCTGGAAAAGCTGCAGATAGAGCCATAAGAAATGAATGCAACTGATTATTTAATGTTTAATGTTGTTTTTATAGGCAATCATTTAAGCTTGGTTGGTTCCAGGTTTAATATGTGCAATAAGTTAATTTCAATAAGTTCTGCAATAAACATTGAACCAGTCCGGCCCTCCACTAGTACCCATTTTTTATTTTGGCCCACTGTGTATTTGAGTTTGACACCCCTGCTCTAGATCATGGTTATTCAAAGCCTTGGAAAGTGTTCCTGATTATTGGATCATGATTATGCTGTTTGATCTTTGGATCGACTCCAAATTTGGAAACCTGTCCTCTAGATAATTTCAGGGATGTATTGAGTAAGTTATTCATGGTGGAATATGTTTGCTCTGTATCAGGTATCTCTTGAAAAAGACTACCTGCCCAGATAAAGTTCATGCAGTTTGAGATCTTATCCCTCTCCTCAGCCCAGTATTTTTTTTTCATGCAGTTCCTAAATCGGCTACTGTAAATTCACAACAAGCACAATGTCCTAACCTGAAATGTTTCCAAGCAAAAACAACACTCCTGATCCCAGTGAGACTTTCATAAACAATTACAGCAACACAATCGTGATTTACCATCAGCCCACATGTCGGGAAAAGAAAAGAAATGAGGGCAACATCATCGAACGAGGACTAAAACAAAGGCAAACAATGCGAGGAGTGTTTTGACAACAGCGTGATTAAGGTTGTAATCTCACTCCTCCATCCAGCCCATATCAGTTCCCTGAGCAAACAGCAGACGTGCTCCTGCTTTTCCTTTGTTTCTTTTTCCTCCCGGTTTTCTCCTGCGCTAAAGGAATTCGGTAGGAATGCAGAAAAAGCATCCTGTTTTCATTCCTCGCTCTTAGTCAGCTTTTCACACTCTGTATTCACTATGGAAATCCTACTGACGTCAGGCTAAATGACGAGGATGTCACTATGGTAATGGGCGCAGGTGCACATTATCAAGGTGTGTTTCTGCATCATTCTCCTCATTTTCTTTCCCCAACAAAAGTTTTCAATGCACACAAAAAAACACATATTAACCTGTGTTTGACTTTGAATGTTGCTAATGCCTCATTTACTGTGTAATCTGTCATTCCTTAAACATTTGTCCTGTGACCTGGAAGTCCTGCAGATAATCAGAAGTCTCCGACATCCTCTATAGTAAACACGTCGCTCTCGGAGGACAGCCTATCTAAAGTAAACATCAGTGCACGGAGCGACAAGGGGACAAACTCAACACTTCTGCAGGCTACATTATACTGTACAAAGAAATGCTGTGTGCAGAAACGAAATACGACAGCAGGTTCACTGTGGGCCTGTTCTGTAGTTAAATATTGAGTAGACTATTACATATATTCACCTGATCAGTCTAGAGACTTGACCAGGGATTTCATCTTTATTCATTTATACATAAGTTCATACATACAACCTACAACTTAAAACATCTGTTAATACTTCAAGCCATACTGGTTTTTATATTGTCACAGTACAAAATATATATCCACACCATGATTTCATTATATTTCTCTTCAGCAATGTCATCCTACGCTCAAGCTCCAAAGTATTGGATCAGAAGCTAATGAAATAGAACTGTACAAAGCTATTTTTTGGGAATACTTGATTTAAGTTTAGCAATGCTTACATGTATTGTCCCTGTCAATACATCATCCATGTTATACTGTAGTCTTTCAGCATGCATTCAGAAAATGAACAATTGTAATGTCCTCATACATTGTTTTGTTTTTTAAAACTAGTCAATTGGACAATAATAACTATGGATGATACAGTCATAGTAAATATCTCGGAACTATGACGCCCTTGTTAATGTGCAAATGATTTGTTACAATCAGCAATAAAGAACATTTACATGAAAGTTTTAAAACCAAAGAAGAAAAATAAACAGTTTGCAGTCTGAAGTCTATTGCAGTTTGCATTGTTCTGCCTTTTTGTGGAAGCCTTTATTGTAAAAGTAGCAACTTGCATTATGTTTTTAATATCTAATTTTACAAGACGACCACCAAATTATCTGTCCTTAGCTTCTGCATTGCTCCTCCAAAAACACGGGAGAAAAAGACGTTAGCTAACAGGTATTCAAATGTTAATGTTGGAAAGAAGTTGAGGCTATAATTTACAATGTTTGCAGCTACCGTAGGTCAACGTTGAAAGTTATCTAACAAACTAACACCAACACGGGTGCTGTCACAACCACAAAGCCCACTTCTCTTTACCTCGGATTGAAAAATTAGCAAAAATGCAAAGTTCAGGCACTTTTTTTGAAGACTGTTCCACCCTTTCCCCAAAATCTCCATTACTCTCTGATGTAGACTTTTTGCCTCTTGTATCTGTATGTTTTGAGGATTCAGAAAGCCTCGGGATACGTGCATGCGTTTTGCTCAAGTTGAAACATTCATGCAATCACAGAGGCATGTCTTTGGCATAATCCGCGTCCCCCCCGGCTTACATAGAAAGGACTGATTACGTGCATTATTAGTGCAAAATAACCACACGCTATTACGAAAAACAGGTAGAGACAGGAGGAGAAAGTGTTTTGTAGCCAAATTAAACATGTGTTACTGCTTGCTATCCATATTGATTGTGATGAACTTAATGAACTGCCTTAATGTGATGACATGTGCATTTTCTGTGCATTAAATATATGCTTCATAGGTTTCGTATCTTAAGATGGGTTCTTGAAAGATGTATGACCAATAGTGTATCAATAGAAGAGCTTTCGAATTCATGCTCAAATCACATTTCTGCTATTACAAAACCCTGTAGTTTAATTTACAAAACAAGTTAGATATCAATCTTTTATAATGGGAAGCTTTTCTTGTATTCAATTAGACTCGCAGGAATAATGGACATCGTTTTAATTAACCTTTAATCATTTATCAAATGTAGACGGATCTGAGCCATTTCTATTAAATATATATACTTTCAAAAAAAGAAAATCTAATTTCTTCAACTTAATGGCATTTTCTAAACGTCACAACTGGTCAGATTAATAGATCATTGATTGTTTGTTTTAAAAGATTCAATGAAATGATAAAAAAGTTATCATTTATATACTGAAATCACTGCAGCATGTCTATTTGTCCTTTCAAAGTCCATTATTTTGTTGTGTTTGCTTAATATATTAGTAAAATGTCTATGAACTGGTGTTACACCCAAAGACTACAGTTATTTTGTTTAAGTCTAGCAAACTTTAGTTTCTTAACAATAAGCGTTCATATTGATTAAACAATGAGACTACATTTGCGGAAATCCATTGTGTAAAGTGAAAGTATCAATGTCCCTTGACATAGAGTACATGTATGGATTATTTCCTCCTAAAAGAAAGGGAAAGTTAACAGTACATCCAGTGGTGAACTTGTGCTTGTGCTTACTGGCATGTCAGTATTAGGGGCTTGGACTGGGAGCTGTAGGGTCGCCGGTTCAAGTCCCGGACCAGACCTAAAATATGGAGTGTGGACTGCTACTTGGAGAGGTCCCAGTTCACCTCCTGCCCTGCCGTGATGCCCTTGAGCAAGGCACCCCCCTTCCCCCCCTTCCCCCCTCACTCCCATTGCTCCCCGGGCGCTGTGCAATAGCTGCCCACTGCTCCTAGTGCTAGACTCCTGGTACTAGGATGGGTTAAAAGCAGAGGCCAAATGTCACTGTGTGCTGTGTGCTCTGCATGTGTGACCATTAAAGAGGGGTTCATCCCTCCCAATTCTATTCAATTCTAATTATATTCTATTTAAAATGATTACAAGTGTTTGCATTGTGTAGCTGGAGAAACAGTGGGAAACAGAAATGTCATTAAAATACAAAAAGTCAAATAAATAACCATTTTGGTACGAGAAGTTTTCTTGCAAATGTTCTTTTCTTTATTTTCTCATACACAATCCAATGCATCATTCATACAAATATAAATACATCTCTGAATAAGTTAGAGAATAAATAAATAGTTCTATATACAACAAAGCATGTAACAGTAAACTTCTAAGCTGGCAAACTATCCATCGTTTGCAGCATTGAGATATTTGAGGATGAAGGTTTATATTTCCATGTGACAACGGATCTGTGTCACGGAGAAAGTGCATTCCTAACATGGTTAACTTTTGCAGTGCATAAACTCAAGTCATCATTTCCCAGTGGGTAATAACGAAGGAATTAAGTTAGTGTTTGTCAGGAGAGGAAAAAACCATTGGTGCATTTTTTGGCAAGCTGCTCGTCATTGAAACTATTTGGCTTATCTTCAATCAAAACATTAAACGAGAGCTATGCAATAAACACTTGAGCCAACACAATGGACCCACTGTTGTTGTTATGCTAGCAGAAAGCAGACTGCTGTATAGGAGCTGACAATGGGCCTTATGTAGAGCTGTTTATGAGATAAACCCCGAAGAGATGACCTTCATTTCCCTGGGCTATGAGTGAATATGTTTCAAGTACTGCCTGATAATTAAAAAAGCAATTTGCCTTAAACTCAGGCAGGACAGCAGATCGCCGCTCTGATACAGAGGAACATGAAACTGAACCAAAGGTCAGCAATGACTTTTTAGTAAACATTGAAAAACAATTCCCGGTGATCGACATTAACTGATTTTAACAACAGCAGTGGATAATATAGTATTAAGATTGTTTCTTATGTAAAATACCCAGAATCACACTGAAAAGTACTCGGTAAAAATTGTGAAGATGCCAATTATCCAAAGGCCAAATTGATAACTTCACAATGTCGTATGAGAGTAACGGTCCAAATCAAAAAATGTGCTAGACCAGTAAGACCTGTACATTTTACATTTGAGAAGTTTGAACCATGAAATGTTTTATGAATGATTACCTATAAAAAAACAAAACCTATATGTGACCCGCTCTATCGAAATCAGTCGGAAGTCGCAACGGCTCATTTCAAAATAAACGTGGATTTACGTAAAAAACTATTTTTTCGGGGTTCGGGTGTTTTGTTTGATTTTAAACAAACAAAGTCTTGGCTTTCAGAATATGAAACTTTTATTTCCAAAATCACACGATAAATACATTTTTGAAGCTTGTAAAGGGACGAAGACAGGCACCTCTCCCTCGCAATCTGCTCTTCCGCAGCGCCGCCCCCCTCCCTCCGGCTGATGTTATGAATGTAAGGCGTATAGTAATCATAGATAACACGGCAGGGTCCGTTACAGTTTGTTTTCATCTGATTTCAATTAAACAAAGTCTTGGCTTTCAGAATATTAAACTTGTTTCGACAAATTCAGATGATAAATACAACTTTGAAGCTTCAGCATAATTACAAGCGGAGAATGGAGTAACTTGACGTCACAGCAGGCATAGCAACAGCCGGTGTTTCTCGTGAGTGTTTTCCCCGGGAAACAAACACAATACACACAAACGCAAAATTACACAAACACACACACACACACACGCATACACACACACTCGCGAGCTTCCCCTCCAAATGAAAATATCTTCCCTCCGTAGTATTTTGATCATTTGCTCCACTAATAATCAATCAGATCGATGGATTCCAGAGAAGAGAAAACTGTGAAGGCCTTTTTCTCAAAATGAGGACTCGGTGACAGTCATTATATAATGTGACATATTTTGCTTAATATTTGAAGTACAAAAACAATCCTGATATCATTAGAAAGCTAGGAATCTCCTCTTTCCCACAGTGTATACAACTCAAAATGTGTCTTCGGCTCAATGCGACTGATTTCGATGGAGCAGGTCACATATTACAGGTAATCTGTGCAAAAATCTTAATTTGTAAAGTAGTAGTAGTATTCAGCTGTCAGATAAATGTAGTGAAGTCAATAATATTTCCTTTTGAATTGTAGAATAGGAGAAGTACTTTGTTATATTCCTCCTCTGAACAATAGTCATGTCTTGATTGTTGTTTATTGGTAGTTCCCCAAAGGGCCAGACACCAGTTTCCATGTCCTTGGCTTTAATGGATCCTTTCTTGGCATCTGCTGTTAAAAAGTTCAAAGAGAGTTCAATAAGCGACTCTAAACGTCTCCACCCAGCTTTGTTTCCTGGTGCCAGGCCTCCGAGGCTTGGTTTTTGTTGACCAAGTTCTCGATCCACTGCCTCTTTTCCTTTTACCATTCCCCCTCTACATCCCAAGAGTTGGTAAGACTCTTGATGAGTTCTCGAACCGTGGGGTCTCCGGCCCATTGAGGTTGAACTTCTTCTGGTCCTCTACCTCTCTGTTGTTTTGCTCTTCAGCCAGTTTTTACTCCTCTGGGTTTCATAGACAGAAAGTATTTGGCGATCACAGTGTTGGTCTCGACTCTAGATCTGCAAGAAGAACAAAAGAAAAAACATAGGTTAGCTTTGATCGCTTTAGAAATGACCGTCAAGCACAGCACTAGGGATGCAACGAAAACCAATAATCGTGTGCAAAGTTGATGTCAAATGTTCTAAAACGTGACCATATTCGAGTACCGGAGATACCGTAGAACCATCAAGGCCTTAAACGGATTTCACAGGACTATAGAAAATTGGTTTTGAAACTTTGTAAGTTCTTTGTAAGTTCGCTATCTACACAATAAAAACATTTCCATGATAATGCTACAAGAGGCAAGCTAGTTTGAGTTAGCCATAAGCAGCAGGATGAGACAACTTGCATCTATTCAGCAAAAACTGTGTATTGTGTGACTTTTTAGCGATAAACTATATACACAGTTGTTGAAGATGTTTTCAGAACAATTCAGAATAGATATTAAAGTAGGAATTATGACCTGTTTCACTTCCTAACAAGAACTAGTTTTGCCTACAGTAATGAACAACTGTACGTCGAAGTACATTGGATTTTGTGTTATTGGTGTCAAGAAACGTGGATTTTCACTTGTTTTAGTATTGACCCCTTAATTCCTGATATTATGACATCCCTACACAGCACAGTATGTATTTAAATCAACCTTAAATTATCGTTAATGTACCTGAAAGATGCCAGCAGCTTGTTGCTGTTTGTACTTGTAGAATCCACCAATGGTCCAACGATATTCCTCCTTGGTTTCTCTGAGCTGCGGACAGAAAACACAACAGCATTAAAAACATATCCCTGCCAATTACTTCTTGGAATTAGAGGATTCTTGTCGGGCATTATCACGCTAATAGTTTCTTGATCTAGTCGAGTTTTCAGACGAATGTATCCGTAGATACCCAGGAATGCAGGGGTGTGCTTCGTAAACATCGCCTCGGATAACATCTAGAGACAGTGACTAATCTGTAATGGTGGCTTCATGACCGCAATAACTCGGAGACGCAACAAACATTTCCTTGAGTGAAAGCAGAAATTCAAGAACTATCCAGAAATAGCAGCATGGTGGTTTTCTTTCAAGGCCGTCAAAGAAATGCGGGCTATTCTCGATATTACTACTACCCCTATGTGACTTTATCACACGTTGAATCATACTTCAGACTTGTTGAAGAAGACACATCATCTTCTTTGATCCTCTAAAAAAACATGTACGTGATGGTGCTTTGCTGTAGGTCTCGATCAGGGGTGTCCAAACTATGGCAAAATGCGGCTTGCGAGCCATTTTGAATCGGCCCTCAGCTAATTCTAAAAATATAATGCAATATGGCTCTCAAATGAAACTTGTGCTTGTGTTTTACTTCTTAAATATAGATGAAAACAGATATTACACAGTGTTCATGTGTTAAGAAGCCCACTTTTCAAATAAATTCGGTCGGTTAAAGTTGAAACATTTTTCTAACAAATCTAAGTTGATGAGAAAAAAGCCCAATAACTTATTTTCATAACAACCTTGAAATATACCCTTCCTATATCCTCTTATTATAGGCAATATGAGGCTTCTGTTGTAAGGAATGAGCTATCAACAAAATAAATGAAACCCCACAGAGATCTGTGATGGAGACTGTTGTTTTTCTTAAAGCATATTCAAGTATTAATCATTTACCTACATTTGATTGATTTTTCTAACTTATAACTTATGAGGCAATAAACTTCCTGTATGTGGCCCTCGTGAAAAAAGTTTGGACACCCCTGGTCTAGGTGAATGGAAGAAGAAGAAAAGGGAAGGGCGCTTACCTTTTTTGGCAGAACCTGGAACAGGTTTTATCGGCCGAGTTGAGACATTCGCAACGCTCGGCTGAACGGCGGCGACGCGACAGGGGACTTCCAAGACCATAAGGAAGGAGTTTACTGGAAAACAGAAGAAGAGATATTTTAGGAAGGTGTGTCCGGGAATGGAAAGGTTTTTAAAATCAACCATTACTAAGAAAATTGTTCTTCACTCTATCTGTGATTGTGAGTATTTTACATTATTGAAACACTCAGTGGTGGAATTCAACTAAAGACATTTATTCCACCACTTTGCCTAAATACAATTTTGTAGTACTTTTTTCCATTTTAGGCTACTTTATACTTCTACTCCAGTACATCCATATAACATCTTTAGTCACTTTGCTAATGGCACATTGTCATTAATTACATTTCTAACAAGATAAAGGCCTACAGGTCGGCAAAAATAAAAACAATATTGACATTTCATTGATTTTTCATGTAAGAGGACATCATATTTTCACCTTCTGAAATGTGAATATTTTTCTGAATTGATTACTTCCACTTTATAACAATATTTTACATCTACATCATTTTACTTGGGTAACATTTAAATGCAGGACTTTTAAAAGAGTTTAGGTTTGTACTATAATAGTTTAAAGTGTGGTATTTGTCCTTAAGTAACACTGTATATTAGCAAAGAAAAGGATAACTAGTTTATCATAAATCAAGAAGACAAGCTTGTATGGAATTGATATTTATACTTCGGATTACTACTTTTACTCAAGTAACAGATCTGAATATTTCCTGACCTACTGATTGATAACATACCTCAATAATTTAGTAATTCAATTAGTTTTGTTTGCAAAAATCTGTGACTTAAGTTGTTAAATACATATCATGGAGTGACAAAGAGCATCCGTTCCCTTTGGAATTGAAGTAGAGGAGAAGTAGAAAGTAGCAAGACTAGAAAACACTAGTCATGTTATATTTTTTATTTAATTGCAGTAATAAATGTTGTACTAGGTTCCTGTGTGCAGCCTCACCTGGGCGTGTTGACCCAGATAATGTCCAGATGGCAGAAGTAGATGCACTCTTTATCGTCCCAGCTGTTGCAGGAGCAGCGTTTGGTCCTGACGTGATGCTCTGATAACGGGTGTCCACAACCTGGAACACACACAAAGGAGCCCGAGATTAAAAAAGTGCCGACTAATACTCTGCAGGGTGACGGTGCACTTTCTTTAAACACTTTATTTATTGGTTTGTCCCATACATAACACAATAACATACAGAGTACAAATGCGGGTGCTATAACAACAAAACAATAATGATAATAACATAAAAAGACCATTACAGTAATAGCAATGACAAAAAGAACACTGTGCACTTTGACACAAAGACATCCAACAAGCCGGTTAACACCCACTGTTGCAGTTAAACAAATGGGATTGTGATTAATGGAGGAACATATGTATTATGTTATGAATCAATACCCAAGTCAAACAATCATGCAACGAGTGTTTTAAATCAATAAAGATGATTGTTTTTCAATAAAAAGGTGGGTTAATGTTCTCTGGAAGGTTAAACCCAGATCTTAGATTGTGCTTTCTCTGGAGATTTGCAGAGAGTCAAAGTAGCAAGTGTTTGTTTTTTTTGTAGCATAGTCTTATACACCATAAAAATGATATCTAGTATTTTAAAATACATTCTAAGAAATTATGATTAAGTATTATAGAGCCTTTATCTTAACCAGCCAAGAAAGAACTGATGATTTGTTGCATTAACAACCAAAGAATTATGAAAATTTAAAATCAAGAATTTAAAAATCAAGAATTCTAACAAAATGATTTCGGGTTTTTTAAACTAAGATTTGAATCAATCATTAAGTATAAAACAAATATCAACTGATTCGTTAAGTAGTACTAAAATAAATACATGTAAAATTAATGATCAAATATTAAAAAAATATATTGCAAAAATAGTTATCTAGTATTAAAAAAAACACCTTAAAATTCCCCTAAAGTATTAAGTCATGAAAAACACTTCCATGATATTTTAAGTAAAAAAAACTCTAAGTAAGTAAATTAAGTTCCTCACCGTCTTGCAGAGCCATGCAGATGATGAGTAAAGTCAGAGTCCTGCACATGAAGGAAGACATCCTTATCAGTGTGTGATGTCCTGATGCGAAAAACAGCAGCAACTAAACTCTTAAAAGTCTTAAAAGTCTCTGAAGTATACACTTCTTTAAGTTTTCAGAGTCTTTAGAGTTAGTTGAGTCCGGAGAGCAGGTGCTTTGTGTTCAGGCTCCTCCAGATCATCTACTTATACTAATCACTGCAGCACCTCCTACTGCACTGTGCTCGTCACAACACATCTGTTACACAACACACCTGCCCTCCTCACATTCCTGAAGTGACCAGAACATGCAGTATTGTGAGCGCCCCCTACAGGCCAAGAAGGGTGAAGGAGCACATGGAGAAGATCTATTTACTGACATTTACTGATGGTGTTCGGTTTTATGTGGATTGGAACTAGATTTTCACATTCTAAAGAATACTAAAATACAAATATTTAGGGTATACACCGATAGAACATTACATGTCATTTTTTAGACGCTTTTATCCAAAGCGATTTACATGGGCAATCCCCACAGGAGCAATTTGGGGTGAAGTGTCTCAGGGACACAACGACATGCTGAAGCAGTGGGACTCGAACTTGCTACCCCCTGATTCAAAGTCCAGCACACTACCCACTGAGCCACAGCCTCCCCTGAACATCATTAAACATTATTATTTGTATGTCTGTGTGATAATTTGTGTCTCTCTGGGTTGTAGGCTATATTGTGTTTTTGTGTCTTTTTTATCTCTCGGAGATAATTTTTGCACCTTTTGTGTGATTTTTTAATGATTTGTAGTTATTGTAGTCGCCCAATAGTAAATGTTTTATCGGGGATGTTTTGTGTCTGTGTTTTATTTGTGTCTCTTTCGGTCATTTGTATTAACTGTTAATATGTTACAAGAGGAATTCAAAAACAACAACTGATGACATGACAATACATTATGATGAACACCATTACCCAATTGCATCATGCTAACCATTTATTCACTGTTTACTTTGTAATGTTGCTACTGATTGTTTACTATAGTTGTGTGCTGGCATCTATGTTTAATATTTTTCTTAAAAATATCCCCGCTGTGGGACGAAAAAAGGATTTCTGAGTGAGAAATCAAAAAAGATCCCAAAACTGGGTTTTTTGTTTAATAAAACGATTAGTTGCAACTGCAGTCTTTGGTGCAAGTATTAGTAATAACTAAACACATATTTAAAATACCTCAGTATTGTGACGGAGACAGGAGGTTGTGTGAGGTGACGTGCTTCATGTTTTTCATTCTGTGTTTTTCCAGAGGCGCTGCAGGATGAGCGGCAGAAACAGAGCGAGGCCTGCATGTGCCGCTGATATGAGGAGGATGAAGTTGGGGTAAGCTGTCAACACACACACACACACACACACACACACACACACACACACACACACACACACACACACACACACACACACACACACACACACACACACACACACACACACACACACACACACACACACACACCCCTGCAGGAAAGTGAGGTCATGGCACCGTCTTTACTGTCACACAAACAGAATCTCTGCGTGCAACATGCTCTGACCTTCATAAAGAGATACGCAGCCGGCTGCCACATCAGCTCTCTGTTACACACACACACACACACACACACACACACACACACACACACACACACACACACACACACACACACACACACACACACACACACACACACACACACACACACACACACACACACACACACACACACACACACACACACACACACACACACACACACACACACACACACACACACACACACACACACACACACTCACTCACTGACATCCTGAATTTGACCACAGCCTCCAACACAGTCATAAGTGTAGTAACATCTGTCATGCAACGTATTCCTCGCTCTTATCTGCTATTTAAGTTATAAGGTTATATGAATCAAATCCACAGATACAGATACAAATTTGAATAAATATAATTATAAAAAATAAGATAAAGACACGTTCATTTAAAAGATTTAAAATTCGGATAATTTTTCTAATTGATTTCTTTGTAGATTGACTGATTTAAAAGCTTCATATCACAGCAATCAGCCATGAAATGCCATTGAGTTAAATATTAGAAATTATCATAAATAAATAGATAAAAATGGCTATATAAATAATAACTTAATACATATAGAAATAAATAAGCCTATAAAATAAACAAACAAATATATAAATACACAAATGTAAATATATACATTTGTCAATTTAATAAAAATTAAAAAAAGGTTGGTTTCATCCTAAAAAGGAGGTTTTTCCAAAGATCACCTGCGATTTGTTTTAGTAATGAATAGAAGATGTATATATATATGAAATATTTGAAATATATATATAGATATGTATTTTTTTTTGTACCTTAAATGGTTTAAGGTGTAAGACGGAAACTCTCGCAATGGTTGAGGATTTTTTCCTCAGAACTCCAGCAGGAATGTAAAACATGGAAAGAAGCACCAACAGCAAAAGGAAATAACAAAACTGACAACATTAAGTGTGTGTGAGTGCCTTTGTGTGAGTGTGTGGGTTAAGTGCTGGGGGAAATGCCAGAAGGATGTAACAACAGGATGGTGGCATTGCACCAGCTATCTATCAAAGAGGGAAAATAACTAATCTAAAGCAAATATTTGTGTATAAGGAAACCCATTGACCTCCAGCTTTCTTCAGATTAGGCATCGAAGGAGGACTTTGCCGCCGTGATGCAAAGGAACTTTTATCTGTTTCCACTTCCTGCTGAGGGCGACAGGAATGTGAGGCCGCACCGCGATGATGATCAACACACCAGGAACCATTGAGTCCTCTGTTGTTGCTCTGGGCTGAGGTTAGATGTGACACACAATCACACATTCTGGAAACAGTGGAAACAAAGGGGGCTGAGGTCAATGAGAACAAATGATAGCATGACACAGCAAATGTATTGATTTGTAAGTGTTTCTTGAAATTCTATAACCTATACCTCAGAGATATTGAAGTGAAGTGACTGCTATGTTGTATATATTGATTGTATATATTGATTGTTGTGCTTTTATTTATGTCTTAACCCTTATGTTGTGTTCGGGTCTCCCGTGACCCGTTTCAAGTTAAAGTTATATAATAACTACGCTCTAGTTTTTTTTATCGGAACCAGGCTTCATGATATCCTCCACAACTTTATAAACACTACAAAACTGATTTTGACAATTTTAGCCAAGTCTGAAGGTCTCTTAAAATAAAAGCAATATTGTTTTGTGTGACTCGGGATCAAATGTGGCCCAATCCAGATTCATCTTTGACTTTAGACACCCCTCCCCCTTCCTCCACTGTAACAATAATGTCAAATGTTTTGGGGGGAAATTGTATTCTAATAGTCTATTAGTCAGATAACGTAAAGATCCACTGTGGGAAATATAATGAGTGAATTTAATCACATTTTTTACTTAAATATGTGATGTGTTTTGGAGCTATACAATAAAAATAATGACAGGATTGTATGGTTATGACTGCATAATAAATTAGTTATGATGTAGTGAAAACAATATCGGATGATAGTTATTTTGTGTTTTGGACTGAGATAAATCATGGGTCAAAATTGACCCGCTAACACAACACAAGGGTAAATGTGTGCATATGTATAAATGTGTCTGTTGATTATGTATGTATATATAGGTATATACATATTTTTATATATATTTGTTTTTGAATTTGGGATTGTGGGAAACGGTATTTCAATATATCTCTGTCTGTACACACATAATACCTTTTTAAATAGCATACAATTGGATATTTCAGATCTATCAGATATCAATCAGATGTTTTTCGACTTCTTTGACATACCATAGTATCACTTTCGACATTCTAGTAAATTCGTAGTATATTTCTATATTTGCATTTGTTTTACAACGTATTTGTTGCCATGAAACAGTTGTCTCCTTCTGGTTTCCTTCAGTGTTCTAATAGATGTTTTCATCCCATAATAGTGTATTTGTCTTTTGGGCTCTCCTCTTCTAGGGAACCTTATCAAAGCTTGCCTCTTTTGTTAATGTGTCATTATATTTGGAGCTTCTCCCAAACAGAGCGACAGTTTATTGATAAAAGGAGGGATAATCAAAGTGAATCACACCAAATGAAGCTTGAAGTCTCCTGTGTGTGTGTGCGTGGGCATGCGTGTGCGTGTGTGTCATCTCCCGGATGTTATATTTTAGGAGAAAGTTGCAGCGTGAGCTAAAGTGGACTTTAGGTGGGTTTCTCCTGCCACCCAGTGGTTACAGGTAGAAGCTTCAGGAGAGGAGGAAAAGGACACATCTAAAAAGCAAATTGAAGGCAGGTAATTAAAGTATAACGATGTTAAAATGAGTGCTTTCTATTAAGTAGAATTTCAACATCAAATAAAATGTTACCATAGCCCAATGCTGGAAAGTACCTGATAACAATTACTCAAATGATACTATGATATTTTTTGACATACTATAATTGTATTTTTTCTAATATTTATTAACATACTATACTAGAATTTTTTGATGATTTAAAAAAAAATACTATGACTTTTTTCGACGTAGTATATTATGACTTTTTTATCGACATAATATACTATGACTTTTTTACCACGTACTATAACGAAACGAAAATACTTGAAGTATTTGAATGGACTTTTACTTGATTTACTTTATGTATTAATTTGATTTAAAAGTCATTTTTTAACGCTTTGAGCAACATGAAGAAAATGCCATTAATTTAAACTAATAACGAGTTAAAACTGGTTAAAGATGGCTAAATATGTTTTTCCTACCTTTCAAGGAACCATTCATTTAAAAAACATTACAGCACATTTGGCTGAGGCTTTTATCCAAAGCGACTTACAATAAGTGCAAAAACCATAAAGATTCTATCTCCGAACAACAAGGAAAGTGCAGATATATTCACTTCATTAAAAACCTTATAGCCAAACTGAAGAACCACACACACACGTAACCCAGTTTTCATATAAATCTGTAAAAATGAGAAGTTTAATGGAAAACATGAAAATGACGGAGTGATTGCATCGTTTATAAAAGCAACAACACAAAAATACATGTAATCTGTTTATGAAAAGAAACTGCACCGTAGCTACCATGTACGTGAAAACAGGTTTCCCTTTTGGATATCAAATTATTTTTCAGTGCTTGATCTGATCTGACGTTAGAAAAGGAGGTGATTGTAAACCCTGCTTCTTCAAAACACAAACAAAGACAACAACAAACAAATAATAATACAAATAATAATAATCACAGCCTTTAAGAATGACGTTTCAAACCACAATCTCGACATAAATTGCACTTCAAAATACTGGTCGGGTGGATAAATATTTGTAGTACCTTCTTATATCCATTTTGGTAATACAGTACATTTACACAGCAATAATATATCAGAGCTGTTATAAGGGGTTAATAAGAAAAAACAGATTAAAACTTCTATTTTCATTCCAGCTGCTTTTGCATATAGTACAGAGTTTGCATAATAGCCTTTAAATAAATTAACACCGATGACATCAAACCAGAGGGTAAAAAAAGATTTACAAAACGTACTGCATATCTAACGTAGTGTCTATATATATTATTCATATAATTACATAACAGCGTCATTCAGAAGCGGTGCTGAAGTGCTTTTTTGTCGTGTTTTTTTACACCAGACTCTGGTTTTTAGTCTTTTTGCACTGTCCCTTTAAGACTCCGCCTCCTATAAGAGTTGTGTCTCGGAGGAAGGAGTCTCTTTTTGGCCTTTGGGGGTCTCGGGGTAAACGGGTCTTTCTGCCACATGTTTGTCCACATCCGGATCTTCGTCTTTGACCCGGGTGTCGCTGCTGGCCGACGTCTCTTTAAGAGTTTCCCGAGGCTGCAGGTGAGAAAATGGCATTATTAGTGGCAGTAATATAAAGAAAAGCAATTCAAATGTACCTTGGTTGGTGATTGGCTAATGGTTACTCAAGCCAACAAATCGTTATGACATCATAAAGTGGCCAGAATCTGATCAGCTCATTTTCAGACAGGTTTTTATATAAATGGATCAGGACAACAAGAGAATCTCTTTCCACAGAGGGGACACATGTTTATGTAGAAGAGACATGAACAAGTGGATTTTACATAATAGGTGACCTTTAACTAAGCAAGTCTGATTGTATAGAGGTCTATGAGAAACTTCTAACTTGATTTATTACCTCAGTAAACATTTTCCTGATCAATTTAAGCCCTCAATCGGTAGTTTCAAGTCTTCTTCAACACAGCACGTCTTTCCGTATTGATACCCGGATGTCTTGCCTCTTCCCCGGGACTCGACGGTTGTTGAACACCTCCTCTGGTGTTTCTCTGTATTCCCACCAACACCTCTGGGTCTCGCTGCGTTTCTTCCAGAGTTTCGTGGCGCTGCAGCGGAGGAAACCCCCCCAGCCTCCAGGACGCCCCCGCTGAGGGTCTGCTCTCCAGGCTGTAGAGGGGCATGGTGGAGCGGGGCGTGATCATGTGGATCCCCCCGATGGGGATCAGGGGGGTGGGGGTCCGGCCGGGCTGCTGGGAGTGCAGGGGGAGGTGACTCAGGAGGTTATGGTTCCCTCGGGGTCGAGGGGGATGTGGGGGGGTGAGGGTCAGACCAACCTCATCCACATACTGCAACAAAACAAGAGGAAAATTAATCACCTATTAATTATGCAAAATCCACTTGTTCACGTCTCTTCTACATCAACATGTGTCCCCTCTTCTTCATGTCTCTTCTACATCAACATGTGTCCCCTCTTCTTCATGTCTCTTCTACATCAACATGTGTCCCCTCTTCTTCATGTCTCTTCTACATCAACATGTGTCCCCTCTTCTTCATGTCTCTTCTACATCAACATGTGTCCCCTCTTCTCCATGTCTTTTCTACATCAACATGTGTCCCCTCTTCTTCATGTCTCTTCTACATCAACATGTGTCCCCTCTTCTTCATGTCTCTTCTACATCAACATGTGTCCCCTCTTCTCCATGTATTTTCTACATCAACATGTGTCCCCTCTTCTTCATGTCTCTTCTACATCAACATGTGTCCCCTCTTCTTCACGTCTCTTCTACATCAACATGTGTCCCCTCTTCTTCATGTCTCTTCTACATCAACATGTGTCCCCTCTTCTTCATGTCTCTTCTACATCAACATGTGTCCCCTCTTCTTCACGTCTCTTCTACATCAACATGTGTCCCCTCTGTGGAAAGAGACTCTGAAAGTTTCAGGAACAAAGATTCTCTCTCTTTTTGTCCTGATCCATTTCTTTAAAAACCTGTCTGAAAATGAGCTGATCAGATTTTGGCCACTTTATGATGTCATAACGATTTTTTGGCTTGTGTGACCATTAGCCAATCAGCAACCAGGGTAACCCCCCCCCCCCCCCCACCTTATCACCTGAATCTCCTCCTAGAGCACCATTGAGTTCTTTGTAACCAAATCTCTCTCAGAGGGGCGTGGGGAGGGGCTCCTTATTTTCATCTAAAGTAACAGACAGAGAATCAGCACTTTGGAAACAGGGCTGAAACAGAGGGGATTATGGGTAATGCTGCCATGATCTGTTTGGTGTTTGGAGCCAAACACTTCAGAGACATATTTGTATATATATCTGAGAGCTATTATATATTGATGAAAAACAGTATGATAGGGGACATAACACGGTGACATCAGATTATTCAAAGGGAGTTGAGTTGCAGAGACAGAAAAACCACCTGGGCTTTTCTGTTTTTTAGAAATAATGACAGAAAATATAAAGGCTGTTCATCATTTTGAGAAATTAGGATATTGATTTATCTACCGTGATTTTTAAATTAACTGACTGTGAGTAGCAGCATTGAACTAAAACTATTTATTTATTATTTAAACTAACAATTTCAACCTTTTATTTGTTCATTTACAGTAAGCCTAAAATTCCACAACTACGGTTGACAGAAAGTGAACAACCTGTTCGTCATCATTTAAATATAATTTAAAGGTTATATTTTTCATATGCACAATAACCACACTGTCGTTTTGGGAATTAAAATCTCAGGATCCTCCAACAATGCAAAATACAATATACTTAAAGGTCACCTATCATGCTATTTTCAGGCAATAGCATGGGTCTCAGATATATACAAATATATTAAAAAAAAAATACCAAACAGATCACCCATTCTAGCCATGCCTCATATCCCTCTATTTCACTTCCTGTTTCAAAAGTGCTGATTTGGGGTATACTATACAGCTTTAAAAAACAAAACGATTGATAAATAAAAAAGGAGGGGGCTGAGCTCATACTGTCTAAACTAAATACTTCCGTGATGAAACGCCATATCATGGATTATCAAGGACTCTCTCTGAAACAGTTTGGAGCTCAAAGGCTTTCTCTCTTGCCGGTTATACCACAAGGTGAGTTCCTTTTTACTTCCTGCTTCTTCACACACATGCTCTCCAGTACAGGTTAGCTCTGAGTGTTAGCGATGCTAATGTAAACACCGACCATATTACGTCCAAAACAGTCGGGCATTGTTTCTGATAGCAACGTTTCTGATTGGGCCGTGGGTCCACATTTCAGATATTACGTCATATCGGACGCAAATCTGGATCAGCTCCGTTGTTCCCCCGTTTTTAGAGATTTGGGTACGGAGGAAAAGAGAGAGGCTTTTATTTTCTGACGCTGCGTGAGTTCCCCAACACACCGGGGACACATCTTGAAACAGTGCATCAGACATAATGGCGAAAGTGAGTTGCAGGAAGAAGAAAATTATATCCATACAAAATATATAGATTAATAAATGTACAGTAGAATAAATACTGTATACTTTGATAATATATAAATATGTGGATATGTGGAATAAACAGATTATGCAAGGTATAAGCATGAAATGACAAACAACAGATGGAAAATGCAACCACATCTTCTGCAGCATTTTCATCAGATTTCAACATAAAATCTGCATTTAATTATTGTTTTTCATGTATTCTGAATCTGTTTTAGTCGTGTGTATAATTAACACTTGGTCAGAGCGTGGCTTTTGTTCAAACCGCCGTCTTTTCACTCACCTGCAACTGTGTTAGTTTAGCCGACAGTTTTTACACACAGCAGCTTTGGGCTCACAAAGATAATCTTGTGTGGCTCAGTGAGTCAACACCTAGAACAAATATAGATAGGCTGGTACATACGAGGGTTATTTTAAAAGCTGCACATTTATTGCAAAAGGAAGGAAAAGGCAAATCTCTTCTTGTTTTATTATCGCTCAAACCCAGCCTGCAGCTCCTTTAAATAAAGCGCAGAGCTCCCAAATAGACGCAACATGTTGTCCCTGGGCAGCCGCTGATAAAACAGGCCATCGTTAAAAACCAAAGATGGGAACCACATGTCAAACAACCAGGGAGAATATCTCACTTCTCCCTAATATAATAATACAAAAACTACTCTAAAAGTGTGGTTATGTTTCGGTGTAACCTCACCACTTCCTCTCACACTGATATAGGTCTCTGAGGAGGAGAGGCTTATTCTCTGCAGGGTGTTTTTCACAGCTGCAAACATTTCTACACCTGTTAACTGGGTTTGTGTGGTAAGGGGAGACATTTGTATACACCTCAATATTTGATGGGTACATATACAGTATGTGCATACATTATGTTTAAATATTAACCAGACTAGATTTCTTAATAACCTTTCAAATATACATTTTAATGCACATTTTTTATGGACTGTTAGCTATTGAAAAACTCGTTTTTTTATATAAATGGATCAGGACAAAAAGTGAGAGAATCTTTGTTCCTGAAACTTTCAGAATCTCTTTCCACAGAGTTTCCACATGTTGATGTAGAAGAGACATGAAGAAGAGGGGACACATGTTGATGTAGAAGAGACATGAAGAAGAGGGGACACATGGTGATGTAGAAGAGACATGAAGAAGAGGGGACACATGTTGATGTAGAAGAGACATGAAGAAGAGGGGACACATGGTGATGTAGAAGAGACATGAAGAAGAGGGGACACATGTTGATGTATAAAAGACAATAAAAAGTGGATTTTGCATAATAGGTGACCTTTAAGTGACTCACCTGTCTCGCTGTAGTCGGTCTGTCTCTCGGGGGGAGACGGGTGTGACACTGCACTGTTAGAGGAGTTAGGGTGGAGATGGAGACATGACAACTGGATGTGGAGGGGGAGGAGGGGGGAGGAGAAAGGCTCTGAGGGGGAGACGTCTCTTTAGTTCGTGCAGATTCTCCGGAGGACGTTGATGCGTCTAATCGTCTGCGGGCGAAGGCGGCCCTCATGGCGGAGGCCGAGCTCCTCCGGGGGGATTCTTTGTGTTCGAGTTTCATCTCCTGACCTCCTGGGTGAGGTTTATCTCCCTCAGAGGAGGCAGGGTGAGGGATTTCAGGTGCTTTGGAGCTGGTGTCTTCATCACGACGGCCATCCTTGTTATCCTCATTATGTTGACTTGTATCTGGGGGAAGAGGACGATCTTCACAGCCTCCTGGGGCAAAAAGAAAAAAGTCATATCTAACACATTTTGTTTTAATTCCTCTCCATTTTTCTTGCACTTACCATCTCTTATTCTTTAGGGAAAAACCGGAAAACGTTTACTTTAATTAAATGTATTATATCAACAGATTTCACATAAATGTGTTAGGTTAGTTGAAAGCAATAATATTAAGTTTAAATAAAAAAGGATTGGGGTCAATTTATTATTATTGCTTTCAACTAAGCCAATACATTTATGTGAAATCTGTTGATATAAAACATTGAATTAAAGTCAACGGTTCAGGTTTTTCAGAGTGAAGCTGATTTTGGATAACTGCTCTGATTCCTATTGTACTTTTACACTGAACAGGGGATCAGAAAAAGGGTAATAGTAGATCAATTAATTTGAAAACATGTGCATATAAATACAAACAAACCTGAACACAATTGGTTAGGGTTAGGGTTAGGGTTAGGGTTAGGGTTAGGGTTGAGCGAATATGTGTGGCCGTCAAGCAGGAAATTAAAACCTCAAAGTAATGGCTGAATGTTTTAGATAGTAAGCTAAGTAACAGAGAGATGGTTAAAATGTTGAAATGCATAATTCCTGGAGACTGAAGATATATATATGTTTTGCCTCTACAGTAGAAAACCAGATGAATTTCAATAAGGGGAATGAACAACAAAGGCGCCTCGTCTAGAGTGAAAACAGCATTAGAAGTATGAAAAACAACCTCGTAAAAAATGATACCTTTATTTGTGCTGTCCGGGGAGCAAACGGTTTCTTCTCCATGTGCTTCAGACTTCAGGTGTTCGACGCTGCTTCCTGAAACAACAACATCAACAACAACAACAACAAACAAGCTTATCATTTCATTTCATTTTTATTTGTTCCGTTCACGGTAGGCACAACTTAATGTCTAACAATTATTAACAAAACATGTCTCTGTAAACACACCATTGAGCGAAAAGGAGTAGGGAGAAGAAAATAATCGTATATGACCCGCCCCTTTCTAAAAAAAACAAAATAAATAGAAATAGATGGTCTGTCCTGCATATTTACTCATTCACAGCCAAACATAACGGTATCGTAGGAAAATAAGAGAAACACAAAAACTACTACAAAAAATACTTAGTTCCCACTTGACAGTTAACAAAACACCAAAACATCACATGTGCAAGGAAATGTGTGACACCCTCATCTGAGTCCAACTGGAGAAGAATGGATAATGGATGCACAGGAAATGGAAATCACAAACTAATAAATAATAACTCTTACTTTTGTCTTTGAGACAGGTGTTCGATGGGGATTGTGTGACGCCGTGGCTGCATGTTGGGAGGTTGGATCCACTGTCCTCACTTTGGCACTTCTTCCCTCCACCATCACCATGCAGGAGTGGATGCTTCTCATTTGATCTGCAGGTGTAAAGAGAGGTTTCCCTGTCAGATGTGCATTGATGCTGCTCAATCGATAGGAGTAACAAGATCTGACAGGCACCTGTAAGCAGCCTCTGTGTATCCAGCGTAAGTACGTTATCTACACACTGAGCTGCCACACATGTACACTGAAGGGGCTCCCACTTCACTGCAACAGAGGGGCTTTCATACGCCAAAACCAGCACAACCCCCCACCCATCATGGCTCACACCAGTCCAAACAGCCTGGCCCAAGGTTTCAGGGCCTTTTAGCTGCAAGGAAGCCAACACAAACAGTCGGGAGAGGGAGGGAAACCCTGGCCGAGACCAGCTGCTGCTGCAAATAAGCGTGAAAAAACACCCAAAATAAAAACACATTCCTACGACAAACAATCCTTCTGATTATCATCGACTGTTTTTGCTTCTATTTTCGGCGCAGGGTGGCTTTTACGGTCTTAATGAAAGAGAAACATTTCATTTAGGGGCGCTTATAGTTCCACTTCATGTCCAGGCTAATGGATTACATGTAACGGGAAAATCAGGACACAAGAAAGAAGGTATCCATTAAAGTTACATAAAAAAATCAGATTACCTTTAATTTTCTATATGACATTATTCCAAATGAAGACGACGATTCCATTCTGGAATTAAAATTAGAATGTAGAAATGACGCGAGAATTCCGAAACAATTCTTAATGAACTGAAGTAAATGGGTTTGTTATTTTGTATTAATAGGGCCCAATAAGGTGACACTCATACTTAAGTAAAACATTGATATTTGTTTTCTCTAGTATTTATTTACATTGCATTTGATATTGAGGTAATCCAAAAGTAACAGAAAGTAGTCAGGTTACTTTACTTTTATATTGTGATACTCAGATTAGGTTACTGATTACATATTTCTACAGATAACTAGTCATTGTAATGGAATACATCTTTTAAGTGACCCTCCCAACATCATCAGCCTTTCATGCAGCACCTTTTCCCACCTGAGATTTGAGTCTAGTTGCCCCTGCTTTTCCCCTTTCCCCAACAACTACTCCTCTGCCTCTGTTGGCTCTCTCCTCCTCCTCAGACAGACTGAGGAGGAGGAGAGAGCGAGGATGACTCACTCCTTGAGGAAGGCAGTGAGGAGCGTCAACATGAGTCCCAACAGGGATTTGTTCACAGACTCCCAAAGCCAGAAGAGAGTCACAGATGGCAGCGCTCTGCGTCGCAGCGTGTTTATCTCAGCCTGTCTGCTTTAACCTTGCTGAACATGTATGTGAGAAAAACTGAAAAAAAGAACAGAACAGTGTGCAGATAAACACCCTTTATGTTTAATTGTATTGTTATTATATTCATAGTCAGAGGAGGGAAGTAGTGGAGTACAAATTGCGTTACTGTACCTAGGTACATTTTTCTGGTATCAGTACTTTACTCCACTACTTATTTCTCTGACGACTTTTACTTTGACTTCTTACATGTTGAACCCAAATACCTGTACTTTCTACTTCTCACATGTTGAACCCAAATACCTGTACTTTCTACTTCTTACATGTTGAACTCAAATACCTGTACTTTCTACTTCTTACATGTTGAACACAAATACCTGTACTTTCTACTTCTCACATGTTGAACCCAAATACCTGTACTTTCTACTTCTTACATGTTGAACACAAATACCTGTACTTTCTACTTCTTACATGTTGAACTCAAATACCTGTACTTTCTACTTCTTACATGTTGAACACAAATACCTGTACTTTCTACTTCTCACATGTTGAACCCAAATACCTGTACTTTCTACTTCTTACATGTTGAACACAAATACCTGTACTTTCTACTTCTTACATGTTGAACTCAAATACCTGTACTTTCTACTTCTTACATGTTGAACACAAATACCTGTACTTTCTACTTCTTACATTCTGAACACAAATACCTGCACTTTCTACTTCTTACATGTTGAACACAAATACCTGTACTTTCTACTTCTTACATTCTGAACACAAATACCTGCACTTTCTACTTCTTACATGTTGAACACAAATACCTGTACTTTCTACTTCTTACATTTTGAACCCAAATACCTGTACTTTCTACTTCTTACATGTTGAACACAAATACCTGCACTTTCTACTTCTTACATGTTGAACACAAATACCTGTACTTTCTACTTCTTACATGTTGAACACAAATACCTGTACTTTCTACTTCTTACATGTTGAACACAAATACCTGTACTTTCTACTTCTTACATTTTGAACCCAAATACCTGTACTTTCTACTTCTTACATGCTGAACCCAAATACCTGTACTTTCTACTTCTTACATGTTGAACACAAATACCTGTACTTTCTACTTCTTACATGTTGAACACAAATACCTGTACTTTCTACTTCTTACATGTTGAACACAAATACCTGTACTTTCTACTTCTTACATGTTGAACACAAATACCTGTACTTTCTACTTCTTACATTCTGAACACAAATACCTGTACTTTCTACTTCTTACATTTTGAACCCAAATACCTGTACTTTCTACTTCTTACATGTTGAACACAAATACCTGTACTTTCTACTTCTTACATGTTGAACACAAATACCTGTACTTTCTACTTCTCACATGTTGAACACAAATACCTGTACTTTCTACTTCTTACATGTTGAACACAAATACCTATACTTTCTACTTCTCACATGTTGAACTCAAATACCTGTACTTTCTACTTCTTACATTTTGAACACAAATACCTGTACTTTCTACTTCTTACACGTTGAACCCAAATACCTGTACTTTCTACTTCTTACATGTTGAACACAAATACCTGAACTTTCTACTTCTTACATGTTGAACCCAAATACCTGTACTTTCTACTTCTCACATGTTGAACACAAATACCTGTACTTTCTACTTCTTACATGTTGAACACAAATACCTATACTTTCTACTTCTCACATGTTGAACTCAAATACCTGTACTTTCTACTTCTTACATGTTGAACACAAATACCTGAACTTTCTACTTCTTACATGTTGAACACAAATACCTGTACTTTCTACTTCTTACATGTTGAACACAAATACCTATACTTTCTACTTCTCACATGTTGAACTCAAATACCTGTACTTTCTACTTCTTACATGTTGAACACAAATACCTGTACTTTCTACTTCTTACATGTTGAACACAAATACCTATACTTTCTACTTCTCACATGTTGAACTCAAATACCTGTACTTTCTACTTCTTACATGTTGAACACAAATACCTGTACTTTCTACTTCTTACACGTTGAACCCAAATACCTGTACTTTCTACTTCTCACATGTTGAACTCAAATACCTGTACTTTCTACTTCTTACATTTTGAACACAAATACCTGTACTTTCTACTTCTTACACGTTGAACCCAAATACCTGTACTTTCTACTTCTTACATGTTGAACTCAAATACCTGTACTTTCTACTTCTCTCATTTTCCAAACAGCTGGTTCCTTTAGTCTGAATGTGTGTTTGATGCGTGATCATTATTCTTTAGAGTCATTGCGGGCCTATTGATTTGAACACGATCCGTGTATCCATCATTTCCTGGTCTTCTCTAAAGAAGAGGGACCAATGGAAACGTTGTCATGTTGCCGTTGTTCAGCATGGAAACATTCATTAGCTAACAATGACATTATTGTTCTATTAATATAAAGGGAGGTCAGGTACTCTTTAAAACAGCTGCTAGTTATGGGTACTTTTTACTTAAGTACATTTCAAAGCCTCTTTACTTTTACTTGAGTAAAGACGTTTATTCAGTACTTCTACTTTTACCAGAGTATTTTTAAACATGAGTATCTGCACTTCTACTTGAGTAAAGGATGTGTGTACTTTTGCCATCTCTGTTCATAGTATTATTTTAACTTTAACTAATACATATAATACACAGGAAATTGTCCTAAACTATGATCCTGGGACAAAATACTTTTATATTTTAGGGCACTGAAAACATGTTGTTAATCAGTTTTTAACACAGCAATGGTCCAAGTTGTATCTGTCAATACAGCATTAAGCAGATGTATGGTTGCTTTGATTATTTGTATTTTTAAAAATACCATTTTAATATGTTGTTTTATGCAAACTTATGAGAAACAAAGAGTCCAATATTTTCTATTTGAGGACATACATCAATATTTCGTTTTGAGTGTTTGCATGTCATTGGTAGATTTGTATTGTTATCGAGCCATAAGTATGGTTGCTCTGGCTAATCGTATTTAAAGATACCGTTTAATATTTAATATGCTGTATTTGCAAACAGATTTAGGGTAGTGTTTAAGTGTACACTGGATGTTTGTGAGAGGTTCAAGCTAATCAGGAAAAGCTGTTTCTGTGACTATGATATCAACAAATTAAGACTTCTGCCCATTTATAGTAAGATATATTAAAACCTGACTGTTTTCAATATGCAAAAATGTAAAAACTAAAGGAGCGCTTAGTGGCAAAGACCTCCTCCAAGTACAAATTCTCTGTTGTTCACAAATGTGAGAACCAATGTGGACATTTATTGGGTTCTTCTTTGGCCGATGCCGAACCTTCCAGCAATTTCTCATGAAAATCCGGCCAGTGGTTTTCCCGTAATCCTGCTGACAAACAAGCCAAACCGGAAACATAACCTCATTCAGAGGTTATAAAAGTGGGAGCCAGGAGTTTGAGTTTACTGCTTAGAACCACCTACAGTAGCCTACTGAGCATGCCACTGAGTCTAATAAACATCTTTTAGCTTGAGAGGCCTTACAGGGTATGCAGGAATCCTGAAGTCAGATGTAATCCCTTTTAAGACCCTTTCCATACATGTTAAGACCTCATCGCCACTTAGAGTTTTAACCGGTTACATTGGCGACACACTTTACCTCACATTCACTATATACAGTATTGATTGTCCTTCCTCCTTATCTTCCAACCAATTGGACACAAACTTGCATTTCCCCATAACGATGTTGTTTAACAACCGGCGTAAACGGAGCTTCGCGCGCTATCAAGCAGTGAGCGCGCGATGTCCTGTTCAGATGACGTCAAATCCAACGGGATGCCATAAATCAACTACACAGAATCACACTACACACCTACGCCATGATTACATTCAGGCAGACTGTGGAATACAACCTCAATTTATATACTTATTGAAAACAAGCTACAAAATGTAATACCTTGGGAAATGCCCTTTAATACTTTTTAATAGCCTTCATTTTCGCTACATTGATTTATCAACTTTTAATATTTTTTAAGACCCCGCGGACACCCTGCCTTAGTCAGGGCAAGAAAATCCCCAAATCAAACCTAATTTTACCTTAATGTTAACAGTGAAATGCTGTTTGGGGGCATTCAAGCCTTGATTCAATTCATTCACCCATTTATAATATAAAAAGGAAGATGAAATAGCAATATAAACACTGTATAAAATGATCAGTATGAATCCTAAAACAACAACCAGGAGCTAATTGTAACTTTTAAAGAAATGATATCCAAGCATGTTCTCAAAAAACAAGATTTTAAATAGTTTGTCTGTGTTTTCCCATTCAATATGGCCCCCTTGACTAATGCTATGATTTGTCTATTTAAGATGTATTTATACCATTTACCACAGTATCAACTATTCCTCCTGGTGTCCACTTAAAAGACAAGTCCAGAAATTGAAACATCACTCTCTTGACAATCAACGACCACAACAACTACTTAATAATCTTCCTTTTTTCTATTAGGTAGGAATTTAAAATACAGCCCCTCCATGTGAGTGGCTGGGATGTTTGGTGTAAATGATTCTCTGCAGGCGGAGAGGAAACAATGTCGTTTTTTTCTGGCTTCAGCCCCTCAACAGACGGCTCTATTGGTGCAGACAGCCAACCCTCGCCCTGTCCAACAGACAGACAACAGTTTCCACAACAAACCACAATACGTGACGCAATCCCACAACACTGTTAGTAACGAGGGATTTCATTCTGTAAATACAGACCATATGTCACCGGCAAACCTGAAGCTTCTCATGAGCTCACACTCACCCTCTCTCAGATTTCCAGACGTCAGGAGGTTGTTGACTTCTGGAGCATGACTGTACTTCCTCCTCCTCCTCCTCCTCCTCCTCCTTCTCATCGTTCTTCTTCTCCTGCCCCTCTTTTCTGTTTGACTGCTGCCTCGTTTCCTCTCGGTCTCTGCAGAACGACTGGCTGTTGTACACCTACACCCGAAAGAGACATGGGCAAATTCACCAACTCTGCTCCAGCATGCCCAGGGAGAAAGAAATTGGGAATTCTCATTGAACGGTTTTTTTCAAAACAAACAAAATAATAGTTCTGGATAACTAAGCAACGTTTAATGAATGCCTTTTGAGGATACCTTTTGGAAAAGGGAAGTTGCTGGTTAATTTCTGCCTCCATTGGTTAGATAGTTTGTGTTATGATTGTGAATCGAACTCTACGTTTAAAACAGTAAAGTCACAAAATGACAAATAAACCAACCGATGATGGCAGTTGTAGAACAGCAACTCCTGTGGTTGGCTATAGGTACAATTACAGTTTTTGTCAATGGAGTTTGGTAGATTTCGAGACAGAAAAAAAAGGGCTTAAAAATATTTGACAGTGGTTGATGTACAGAGAGTATTGCAATCAATGATTAGCAGTGATGTAAAGTAACTAAGTACTGCAGTAAAGTAAAATGTTTAGGTTCTTATACTCTATTATAGTATTATCATTTTCTGCTACGTTGTATTCCACCCAACTACAATTCAGATGTAACTATTGTACTTTTACTCCACTACATGTATTACCTTACCCTAAGTAACTTCATAGACATGGATAACAAATATAATTAACACTTTAGTTACACCTTTACCAACTGTGATAATCATATTAATACATTAATACTATATTTATAATCAAAACATATATATATATATTATTCTGAAATGGGCCAATCTGTATAATGAGTACTTTTACTTTTGGTACTTTAAGTATATTTTGTTGCCAATACTTGTTTTTCTTAGGTTGAGAAACATTTGTAATGCGGAGTAACAGAGTTTTCTTACACTATGGTATATCTACTCTTACTTAAGTTCAAGTTCTGAGTACTTCGTCCACCTCTGGTGATTAGTGATGAAATTACCTCAGTTGAGCATGGTCTTCTGTTGTCCTCTTGCTCCATTGACTCTGTTGTCCTGACTGTCATGGGGGAGAAGGTGTAGATGGAGGGACTGAGCCTCTGCTTGCACTGCAGCAGAGAGAGCGCTGTCTTGCTGGAGAGGCCAGGTGGGTTGGGGTCATAGCCGCTCGTGGACCAGGATGAATACACTGAGGGCTTCTGTTCATCCAGAGGGGAAGGGTTTGGTTTAATGTAGTTCAAATAGCACCAGCTATTACAGGTGCCGGACTGCAGACTGGGGTATGATGTTCCCACATGTGTGATGGGAGTGTAAACACTGGATGTCTGATGTTTTAGTTCCTGATTGCACGTGTCCACTGATGCCTTGTCAACCCTTCCCACCTCCTTCCCCTCTTCTTCTTCTTTCACCCTTTTCTGCTGCTGCTTAGACTCAGGGGGGAGCTCCATGCTATTTGAAGGCGAAAGCATGCGTTTGTTCCCCCCTGAGCCCGATCCCCTCAGACCATCGTCAGGCCACAGTTGAACGTCCGTACTTGCATACCTGTGGTTTCTATATTCAGCTGTAGGGATGCCTATATTGTGTGAATCAAAAGCATCTGGGGGTCTTGGGGGGCTGGGTTGAGAATATGTTGTGTATATGGCACATGCAAGGGTGAGGGTGTCTGTTTGGAGACGAACTGCTACTGCTGGAGATGTGACCGGCCTAACTAATTCTAGACTGGAAGATATAAGAGGGACGGACGGAGTAACTCTAACCTCTGAGTAATCCTCATGTAGAAGGGGGATCTCTAGCTTCAGTCCTGTAGACATGGGGAGGTATCGAGCTCTGGCTGCACCTGATGCTGCATGTGAAGGGTACGGCTGTGGTGCTGGAGGCGTGGGTTGCTCTGTTTGGATGTTCAAGACCTCCTCGTTCACAGGATCTACAGATGTGAGCTCTGTGCCGCCGGTTAACTGAATATTTTGACTTAGTTTCCACTGGGAGAAGATCTCTTTGCATTGTAATCTCACTGGATTACGCAGGACTGGATCACCTAATGACGGGGAAGCAGGAGACCT
Source organism: Gymnodraco acuticeps (assembly GCF_902827175.1). NCBI lineage: Eukaryota > Metazoa > Chordata > Actinopteri > Perciformes > Bathydraconidae > Gymnodraco > Gymnodraco acuticeps. The sequence goes on along the minus strand of NW_022991064.1, from coordinate 1,353,111 downwards.
GTACGTAGAAGTTGGACTTGCTTTAGAAGTTGTTGTAGAGCTGAGGCGTTCAGGACTACGGTTCTGTATTGTGCACCGCTCTTCCTCCTCCTCATCTGGATCTCTAATAGCAGTGTGTCTCACAAGGAGGCATTTCCTTCTTTCCCTCCAGCCCACTGCTGAGCGTTCAGGCGACAGGCAACTGTAGTCAAAGGACTTACTGCGAGTCTCAGACATGAGGACACTCAGTTGGGGGTCATGAGGCGCCTGCTCTGAAGCTGAACGCCTCATCTCTCGGTGCTGATGCACCCCGGGCACCATCAACATTTGAGCTGCTCTTGATCTTCTCAGAGGGGTTGATCCTGCCAACTCCATGTCTGGTCTATTCGACTCTTCAAAGGACGTGGACCGACTGGATGCGTAAGATGCACTACTGTCCTGACTCGGGCTGCGAGGCAGGGATATAGAGTCGAAACTGGATTCCCCCGAGGATTGGGCGATCTCGGCTAGACGTAAGCGCTTCTTCTTTGGAGGGAGCTTTTCAATGGGGAGCTGGGCCAGAGAGGGGCTTCTCTGCGGCCACTGAAACTCCTCAGGTTTCTCTGAATGTTTTGCGATGGATGAGGTCTCTGTTGAGGACGCTGTGCTCATGTTTGAATCCTCTGTGACCAGTATTTCTGGGACCAGCACACTGTGTTGGCGGACCAGCTTTCGAGTTGCTTGTTTTGTCGACGGTTCTTTCTGAGGCACCAGTTGATATTCTTCATGAGGGTCTTGATTCTCATTGCACAAAGACTCCTGTTTTTCAAATGAACTTGTATGTTGGATTACTGAACAGGTTTGTAGTGTAGGTCTTCTTGGACTCTCATAAGCTAAACTGCTTTCATCTTTACACTTCCCCGACAAGAGCGCAGGAGAGGGTAATGACGGCGAAGAGGGATCATCAAATTCAAAACTCTCTTCTTTCCTTCTCTTTCGCATTACTGAAGCTCCTGCTCTGACTGCATGGTTAATTAGCTGGGAGCATCCCATTTGACTAATTACCACCTCGTTTCTGGGATGATGTGCTAGGCATAGGCTTTGTTTGTGTTTCTTATAACCTTCCCAGTCTTTGCAGCCGGTGCCGCAGGCCTCACACTCATACGGCTGCGGTTGGCTTAGCGTGTGGTCAGGCACAGTGGTAACGCTGTCAGGGAAAAGGGAATGAGAAACCTCATGTTCCTCTTTTGTTAGTTCGGCTCCAATAGGGATTTCAATAGCTGGCTGCCGTCTTAGCATCCCATAACGACGGGACACCGGCTGTCGTTCATCAAAAGACTGACTTAGGGCGGAATTTACTGAGTCCCCCACTGGAGGCGTCAAACGAACTAGCTGCAGATGGCATTGAGTTGCTTCTCAACAAAGGAGCGGTAGATGTTTGACCAGCTGGTTGCTCCACTTTTAGGGTTGGATGATGAAATTTCTCACATGGAACTCCCATGGTTATGGAGCCACCTTTGTAGCCCAGATCTACAGCTTTAAGACTTTGAACAAGTGTTTCTTTCAGAGCTGAACTCTTTTTAGTGTCTGAACTATTCTTCCTGGAGAGTGAGAATCTCCTTGGTTTTACACTGTCAATTTTACTGGTGTCCACCACCGCCTCGTTGATAGTGATAAGTTTGGTGATATGGTCAATGACCTGCTTCTTGGGCACTGTGAATGGGATGCTTTTGTCCTCCTGACCAGAGGGCTGCTGGTTATGGTGCCGAGACATCCTCTGAAGGTGTCCGAGACGTCCATACTTGCCGAGGATGATCTCTGCATAGCTTTTGGCACTTGTGTTAGGTGGACTGTCTTGTGTCTGCTCAGTACTTTCAGAGCGAGAGAAATATCCTGACTCTGTACTACCTTTACTCCCTAAAACTAGAGATGAGGTCTTTTCATCAGATGAGTCTCTTTGACCATGCTTTCCTCTACTTAGACGCAGAGCCAGTCTCTTCTTCACTGCGAAGGAGTCATCGCTTCCTCCAGTGCAATCTTTGGCCCCGTCCGTTTCATGACTCTTGATTGAGGCTACGCTGTCTTGTCTTTCTAAAAGGGTTGATGCTGATGATAATTGCCTGGTTTCATCTTCTGATTCAGTCACCTGCTCCTCTAAAGGTCTCGGCTCCCCAAGGGTCAGACCTGCCTTCACCCTGTGGGTGTGCGATTTACGGTGTTTGTACAAGTTACTCTTGGTCTTAAAAGAGAAGCCACATGGGGCGCAGGGATAGGGTCTTTCACCTGTGTGGGAACGAATATGTTTCTGTAGCACACTTGGCTTTGCACATGCACGGCCACAGTACGAACAGACATATTTGCCCGGTCTCTGAGGCTTGCGCTCTCGTTTCTGTTTTGGGGTGCCCTCCTGGCTGTCTGGTTTGGACTCGCTGGGTCCTCCTGCTGAGGAAGGCGAGCCCGGTGATGGACTAGAAGCTGTGGTTGTTTTTGTAGCCTCATGTTTGTGTTCTGGCGCCGTATCTGAGTCGACGCTCTGCCGCTGGTGCCTGAGACGTTTGCGTCCAGGATGCTGTCGTCTGGACTGTTTGGGTTGCGGTAGCGTGCCATGGGGCTTCGGAGAGCCAGTTTGCTGTTGTCGACGAGTCTGGGGGGGAGACTTATTCTGAGGGGGAGGAGACTCTGGTTGACAATGTTCTTGACCTCCGGACTGCTCCCCAGTCGTCAGGCGACTATGCAAGGCCTCCATAAAACGGACGGCCTCAGATAGACACGTGGGAAGCGTCTGCCTGCGCCAGCTTACAGAGTTCAAGCCAAATCATTAACTGGATAATGGGTTTAAAGTGTGAATTATATCAATTTGCATCCACTTTAGCTGACTTCATCACTTGTTTGCTTAAACTTTATTGCAGAACGATGCCATTAGTTGCAGAAAGGCGGCATCAAGAAATGCAGCCTTGATATATCATGCGTGGAGGAAGTCCTGTGCAGTGATGACCTAAAGTTTCCCATCATGAAGCACTCAGCCTGTCTTTTCCGCCACACAGTCTCAGTTGACTCAGCTGAATGAATTATCCTTCTGTCTTCTCAACAGGAAGATCTGTGAAAACAAACAACTCATTATATAAAATAGTGGATGCAATTTTGAGACACAGAAAATCTTCTGACGCTCTGCTTTCCAAATATAGATATTTATATTTCATGTGTTACATAATCCCTTTATGTGTCATAACATTCAGCTTTCGCTTTCCGGCGGCTGCTGAATTATTTTAAATTAGAATAAGCTTATGTAATATTTGTGTATGAAAATACATCAGCACGTAAGCAAATAAAAACGATTATTCTGCTAACATTCAAAGAGACGTTACATTGTCAAGGTCTTCAATGATTTGTACTCAACCGTGTATTACTCATCCAAAAAAAGAAAACAGTGGACCAAAATGCTTTTCTGTCAGACAGCCTTACATATCAAACTCACTTTAATAAAATCAATAAATGCTCCAAAACAGATTTAAAAAAAGCTGTACAATGAAGAGTTTTTCATTTTAACAAGGGAATAATTACGTTTATATTGATACTAACAGTGTCTCAACATGCTCTAATTATTGCTGCCCGTTTGATATGTTACGTTTTCTAGCATCAGATCTACTTTCTTCAAAATAACGATCATTAGACATTACTCCAGAACAGTACTGCCACATTAGATCAGATGTGGATGGCAGCATAATTTCCTCATAGCGTGTTAATCATTTTATCTATGATTTTTTAATGATTTTCCAAGTAATGGAGAGGGATTGCTTTCGGCTGTGAGTGAATTACACAAGGTGACTGAGTTGAGATACTGAAGAGATCTCCCAATGCTTTTTAGTGCCAGCAAACTGAAACGGTAAACAAGGCATCCCACGCACTGACCAGCTGGTTTCTACTCCCACGTGCAGGTGGACGCTGCTGGATTATCTCCAAATGACTGATAACAGGTTGATAACCATCTTTGCTTTTACTTGTGGGGAGAAAATACATTGTAGTATTGGACGAATATTAAACCAAAAGCAATCTGTACTTTGTAAAAGACCATTCAGATGTCATAAAACTCTTGCAGTGAGACTAAATGTAGGTCCAACAGGAGTTATAAATGGATTTAGAGCTTTTGGAGGAGAGGCAGGGACTCAGTCATCCCACAGAATTTGTTTGCCTCAGAGTTCAGACTGTGGGATTTTCAGAGCCCCCGCACTTGCAGTCACAAAACTAGCACCTAAAACATCTTGCAATGCATCACATTTACAGAAGCGTGTCACACTTCCAGAGTTAATTAAAGACTGCTCATTTGCACCTCTCATTGTGCAAATGGCCAGGAACTTGTTTTCTCTTCAACTCTTCTCTCCACACGAATCCTGTTTTCATCCGTCTTTGGAAATCAGCCGCTGTGATGTTAAGACTTTGCATCAACAGTAAATGCAAAGATACTATGCTATTCTAGGCCGATTGGTATCTTGTAAAGTTAATTGATTGATTTCTCCCTCTTCAATGAAGGCTGTAAAACTAATTGTCTGCAATATTTAATTATTCTGTTTGTTTGGTCCACAGATAAATGACGAATTCAAGGGAATAACCAGCCTTGAATCAACTTTTGACCATTGCACCCCACTGATGGACATTAGGCGCTTTCACACCGAGTACTTTTCTCAGTATAGTTCCGATATAGTTCTGAAAATGTGCGTTCACACCAAAAAAAATTGGAACTAGAACTTAGTTCATGAGAACCTTTTCAGTCCCTGCTAGAGAGCAAGTACTTTCGTGGGAGAAAAAGGTTCCTATGTCGTTCTATGGCGTTCTGGCGATTTACTCGGAAGGCTTCAGTAGAAGCTACTGGGAGTCCCAGCAGCTTCTACTGAAGCCAGTCCCCAACTCCGGGGACTTCCGGCCGGGGACTTCGGGTGGCAGTATACGCCGTGAAGTTGTTTGCGGCCTGCCAGTAAACCCAAAGCAGAAGAAGAAGAAGTGACGTCAGAGGCTTCATTTACCTAATCCTCCCTCAGGGACTTATTATTCCGGTGTGAACGCGATCTGCTCTTTAGTTCTGATGAACTAAGTACGGCAAAGTACTTGGTGTGAAAGCGACTATACTTTCATCAAGGAGAGGAGCTACAGGAGTGAGAATCAGGCAGATCAAGGACATGCTTCTTGAGGTAGGATCAAGAGTTGTCATTGAAATGCAAGTTGTTGTTCTAAGGAAACTATTGCAAGCTGCTTTTTTGATCACTGTAGAAACGTTCATGTTTATTGCGAACATGAATTATTGCGGTTGATCTATTTACAGTTTTCCATAATGCCATACCAACAATGGTCAACCTGACGATAAAGCCAATGCAGAACTAATCCACATTCTTTCTAGTAATGCTTGGGGCCACTCCTAGTAAAACAAATGTTATAGAAGTCTATGAAAAATGACCCTTCTTCTTACTTGATTCAGTACCTCATTAAACCTTTTCCCGATGAGTTTATGGTCCTAATTGTTAGTTTCAAATCTTCCTCAAATCATTTTAATGTTAAATGTATAATGTATTGTCCTATTTAGGGTAAAATGGATGATAAAGAGGGTACGTATTAGGGTGGGGCTACATTGAGGTTGATAACCGCTTCCACAACGTTGTTCGTATTTCTGTCTTACCCAAACTTAAACTATTTTTACAGTGTTTTCTTATTTCATGAAAGTAAATTGTAACATTATTTTTGCCTAAAAATATCTTGTCCAGCGTTCGGTCGTACTTTTCTCCACCGTCTCGTTTTACTTCATATTTCAGAAAAACCTGAAATGCCAAACTAAAGGCTTTTAAACGGTAGTCTAGATCAGTGCTTCTCAAACTTTTTTCAGTAGTGTACCCCCTTTGAAACATTTTCTCAGCCAAGTACCCCCTGACCGATGCCGAAAAATGTTGATCGAAAAAGCCTATATAAATAATTACAATATAGTGATGTTCCCTCCGTGTGTGATGTATTAACTCCTTCGTGGTATGCATTACAACAAACTAAGGATATTTTCACTTTATGCATGAAAAAAAATAACATAACGCTTTTATAAAACAGATTTTTCCAAGGAGTTTTTCAATTTAAGTAATATGTTATTGTGAAAAACTATCAAATACAATACACACATTTGATATGTTTATATGAGGACCCCCTTGGTGGTTCTAGGAATGTTTTATATAAAATTGTGTTTTCTATTTAACTTATTTTACTAAGATTATTTTTTTAATTAACTTTTTTTTTTTTTTTTAATCTCGCGTACCCCCAGCAGTACCCCAACGTACCCCCAGGGGTCCGCGTACCCCCATTTGAGAATCACTGGTCTAGAAAACCAATGGGTGATGTCACGCTAACTGAATCCAATCTTTATATACAGCCTATGAATACAAATTAATCAGAGGTTCATAGAACTAGCACACAATCAATTCCTGCTAAAGACATTAGGACATCACCAGCCTTTAGTAAGGAACGTATGATAGGTGAAAAAATATGCCCGTTATATGATCAATATGTCAGTATATAAATGTATAGTGTATTCAGTGAACATCCACAAATCTGTAGGGGCTGCTATAGTATATAATAGCACAGAATAAAGTAATGTTCTGATGTCGTTGCAGTGTGGGCATCAGTTAAAATCTGCAGAGTGAACAGGTACTGAAACCTCAAGTTGAGTAAAAAAAACAACTCTCTTATATAAACGCTTTATCCATTCACACACCGCCACGCGGAAAGAGAATATTGTATAAATGGCTTTTTAAAAATCTTGTCAATTTCCTCCTCTCACACTAATGGGCACCCAGCGGTGGTTCCTATGGTAACGGCCCTAAACCATGTGGTAGCAGATGGAAGGAGAGCTGGAGGCTAAATTTATCTCCCAGCATCCTCACCCACTACAGAGGGAGGCAGGCAGGCAGGCGAAGGTGCCTCCCTCCTCGAAGCTACAGCTTTTTTTGGAGAGGAAATCAATACTTTGGGAGTCTTAAATCCGTTCCACACCGATACTCCTCCACTCTTTTCCAAGAGGAAACTAGAAAGGGAAGTGCATACACGGAGGATGACAAAGAAAACTGGAGGAAGCTATCATTTCTATACAAATCCAGCACATTTTAAACCCTTCTTTCCACCTTTGGGTCGTATTAAACTAGACCTACAATGGCAATAATTTATAATAATGAAGATTGTGCCGTTATCTAAAATATGGTTTGGCATTTTTTCCCATTTATAATAGATATAGTGATATCAGACTAATTATATAACATTCTTTGTTTTTCTAATATTAAATGTGGCATAAGTGTTCCTGGTTTAAAGGCTGCATTTGGGTAAACATATGTCAATCACAACAGAGCTGGCCAGCTAACCAATCAGAGCAGACTGGGCTCTGGTTTCAGACAGAGGGTGAAAAGAGGTGCTGCAGCACAGGCAGTATGAGAAAAATACAGAGCTTTTTGAACATTAAAGTATGGAGACATGTCCCAGGAGAGACACTAACGCAGCGTCCACACGGCGGCGTGCGTTGAAGCTTGCAGGTGGGCGTGTCTGAAACTCGACCAACAACCAATCACATGAATCTCCCGCCCCTGACACACAAGCACGTGGTTTGATTGACTAGAGCTTGTACTGGCATATGATTTGATTGGCTGACGCTTCCGCCGAAGCTTCAAAAGTTGAACATTGCTCAACTTTTGAAGCAAGCAACGCGAGCAAAGCGAAGCAACGCGAGCAAAGCGAAGCAACGCTCCCACAATGCAGTTCGGCAAAGCGTGATGTCACCCCATTCAAAGTAAATGGGCAGAATCGTTGAAGCTTCAACGCACGCCGCCGTGTGGACGGGCCGTTAGTACTGATACAAACCTGTAAATTAGCATAACTCTTTACAAATGTAAAATATAAGCTTCTTAACAATTGATTTCTGAAAATATCTCCCAACTTCAACAATGACATTCATACCTAAGGATGTTGATGCAAAAAAAGAAGGAATTTCATTAATAATGTCATGATGAAACACAATGAAAACATGCTGATCTGAACTTGTTTCCCCGCCTCGTAGACTCGTTTGAACCGAGCAACAAATGCCCTCATCTGCTGTTTTGTTTCCAGCACAATAAACCTTATAAAATCAGAAGCTTCGTCTGCAGCCCGATCGTGGCGCTCTCCGGGGACAGAGGAGAGCCCTCTGGGAGTGTGTGTGTGTGTGTGTGTGTGTGTGTGTGTGTGTGTGTGTGTGTGTGTGTGTGTGTGTGTGTGTGTGTGTGTGTGTGTGTGTGTGTGTGGCTTAGCATTACTATACTTGTGGGGACCTAAATCTGTTTACACAGTCACGTGTGGGGACTCGCCTCCCTTATGGGGACAAATTGGAGGTCCCCATGAGGGGAATCATTAATTTTAGGGTGAAGACTTGGTTAGGGTTAGGGTAAGGTTAAGGGTTAGGGTTAGGTTAAGGGTTAGGGTTAGGTTAAGGTTAAGGGTTAGGGTTAGGCATGTGTTGGTTATGGTTAAGGTTAGGATAAGTCTCCAGGAAATGCATGTAAGTCAATGTAATGTCCCCTGAAGTGATGTATACATGGTAAGTGTGTGTGTGTGTGTGTGTGTGTGTGTGTGTGTGTGTGTGTGTACATGCTCCCCGGTCGACAACATGCTAAGCATAGGACGTTTGATGCACAGGGAGCTCATTCACTACCAATCTGAGCTTTAATACACACACAGCCCACGGACAACTCACTATACGCATCCTTCATTCACACACACACACACACACACACACACACACACCCACACACACACACACACACACACACACACACACACACACACACACACACACACACACACACACACACACACACACACACACACACACACACACACACACACACACACACACACACACACACACACACACACACACACACACACTGCAGCTTCAAAAATATTCCAAACGTCTCCTCAAATGATTAATTTCTCCACCATTCACAGGATACACGATTGTAGCAGCAACAACAAAGAGAAAATCCCCTCAAATCACGTCACTCTCACACACACCGTAATCACTGCAGATGACAGAGGGAACATGGTTTTTGTTACCTGGTAGCAGGTGGTGGTGTTTTGTCCTCCGATTGTGAATGACTGGATTCGGGAAAAAGAGAGAGAAAAGGATGAATGAGAGTGACGAGGGGTAATGGAGTCTCTACGTGCACTGGGCTGATAAACAGGTAACTGAGTATATTGTACGTATGAATGAACGGAGGAGGAGGGGACTCTTTCTCCCTGTTCATCTCCACCTTTTACTATCTCTCTTTCAGGTCAGAGTGAAGTAGCAGCTCCTTATTTGGAGGGTGACGTCAGCGTTGTGTTTCTTTTGGCAGCGGTGTCGGGCTGCACAGCTGGCAGAGCAGGGAGAGGTGGAGGGCTTTCTCTTTTTTATATTTGACCGGGCAAAGAGGGCGGAGGAGTTACTTCATATTTTTTTTAAACACAGCTTCCCCATTCAGGGCTCACTTTCAAGCGAAGGTGGAGAGCCAGTGCAGATGCATTTTGATACAAAAAAAAGTCAAGGGTCCGGCGTTGGAAGTGGTGCAATGGATCGAAGTACATTTATTAAACAATACATTGTTTTAACTGATTCAATATTATTACAGACAATTGGTGACAAGGTGCATAGAACTAAATTAGTTAAAATAATTGAAATATTTTATATAATAATCTCCACATATTTACGCCACTTTGACAAAAGAACATAAAGAAATACAAATATTTAAAGGAAATCCAGTTTCATTTTGTGCTGCTTCGTTTTTTTCCACTTCGTTTTGGAAGTCATTTGTACCTGTACATATTTATCCGAAAGTATTCAAAGCATACATCAGCTAATAGTTAAACATTGAACTATAACTATAGGGAAAGATATCCAGCAGCGGTTTATTAAGTCATTCAAATTAGCTTCACCTTTACCAGCTGTGATGAACACATGAATGCATCAATAATCCTGTCACTTCATATTTCTGAAATGGGGCATTATCCACAAAATGTAATTTTACTTTGGGTACATTTTCACGCCAAATAAAGCAACTTTTGCCAATACTTTTTGTAGTTTTTGTAAGATGTTGAATGCATGACTTATAACATAGTATTTTTTAGGTGATTTGGGGGAAACACGTCAGAAGGATTTACTCTGTTTAAGAGCAGCTCTGGAAAATGTCCACACAGCGCGGCGTTCATGTTCCTGCTAGAGCTGTGTGTGTGTGTGTGTGTGTGTGTGTGTGTGTGTGTGTGTGTGTGTGTGTGTGTGTGTGTGTGTGTGTGTGTGTGTGTGTGTGTGTGTGTGTGTGTGTGTGTGTGTGTGTGTGTGTGTGTGTGTGTGTGTGCGTGTGTGTGTGTCCTCCCTACACACTCCTATATCCCCTAACTGACTCTCTCTATGCAGACATGTGGAGCATTGAGGGAATACCGGCCGCTAGGATGAAGTTCCTCTGGAGAAAAAAGAGTCTCTGCCTTGTGTTTAGAGAGCTCTGAAATTAAAGAATTGTACATGGAGCCCACATTAGTGCTGACCTTTGGATTAAAGCTGAATTTGTATTCTTTGAGACCTTCACCTGACCTCTGAAGCCGCTTCTTTCAACTCTGCTTATTGTTTTTTTAAATCTACTGCACTATTTTTTTCAAATGCACCTGTTTTAACATAGATAATCCCCTCAAAGATAATGGATTATTGAATAGGTTTTTGGTTAGAAGCCTGAATTAAAGAGGTCCTCTCATTTTCAGGTGTATATCAGTATGTAGTGTCTCTACTTTAAAGAGTCCCCTCCCGCTGATGTTCAGGTGTATATCAGTATGTAGTGTCTCTACTTTAAAGAGTCCTCTCCTGCTGATGTTCAGGTGTATATCAGTATGTAGTGTCTCTACTTTAAAGAGTGCTCTCCTGCTGATGTTCAGGTGTGTATCAGTATGTAGTGTCTCTACTTTAAAGAGTCCTCTCCTGCTGATGTTCAGGTGTATATCAGTATGTAGTGTCTCTACTTTAAAGAGTCCTCTCCTGCTGATGTTCAGGTGTATATCAGTATGTAGTGTCTCTACTTTAAAGAGTCCTCTCCTGCTGATGTTCAGGTGTATATCAGTATGTAGTGCCTCTACTTTAAAGAGTCCTCTCCTGCTGATGTTCAGGTGTATATCAGTATGTAGTGTCTCTACTTTAAAGAGTCCTCTCCTGCTGATGTTCAGGTGTATATCAGTATGTAGTGTCTCTACTTTAAAGAGTCCTCTCCTGCTGATGTTCAGGTGTATATCAGTATGTAGTGTCTCTACTTTAAAGAGTCCTCTCCTGCTGATGTTCAGGTGTATATCAGTATGTAGTGCCTCTACTTTAAAGAGTCCTCTCCTGCTGAAGTTCAGGTGTATATCAGTATGTAGTGTCTCCATGCTTTAATGTTCAAAAAGCTCTTTATTTTTCTCATACTGTCTGTGCTGCAGCACCTCTTTTCACCCTCTGTCTGAAACCAGAGCCCAGTCTGCTCTGATTGGTTAGCTGGCCGGCTCTGTTGAGATTGATCAACCGCTTAGAGATGTCCCGCCCCTCACGTACTGTACAATGTGTTTGAGTGATGGCCAATAGAAGCATATTAAGTTTTGCAATAAAATATATTTTCATCTCCTTTCCATCTATGATAAATGACTGTTTATTGAGGCGTCGTCTGCTGAAAATAAAGGCGGTTTCTGCTTTCAACATATTTTGGTTTGTTGTCATATTATTTAAGTATGACATTCAGACTAATATTGGCTCAGTAAATCTGTCTTGTCAGCCTTTTCCTGGAGTTGACAGAGCTGCCAGTGTTGAATAATTTCACAGGAGGTTTTCCTCTCCGCAGCCTTATGAGCATCGTGCTTTCAAACACATTTCCTCAACAGGAATATTTCTTTGTGTTCAGAATTGGAATTTGCTTAGTATTCATTTAATACCTCAAGCTATAATACATTAACATTAAGCAGTGGTTGAATGCAAATGATGTGCTATTTTTGAAGATGCATGCAAAGGGTTCATCTCGCTCATATCCGTTTTTCTACCATTGTATGTGCAGTAATGCATTACAAAGGTTTTGTACTTCAGCAGAAATGATCTCTCTCAACATAATTCTGTAAAGTGAAGCCTTGTGTTTTTTTTATTTTGCATCTCGTCCATTACATAATCTCTAGCAGCAGTGATCTACATCAGAGCAGACTTAAGCAGGAAGAGGTAACCTTCAGCCTCACAGAGCGCAGGAAAAGTAAAAGCCTGGGGCCGAATCAGGCTGTGAGCGCCTGCAGCTGGAGGACAAAACACGAAATGCACGTGTAGTGCTTGTTCTACTACTTATACATGAGGGCTGTTTGCTAAGGATGCATCGAGGCTTTCACATGATGTTGTGCATGTTGAATGTGGCGGTGTGTGTGTGTGAAGAAAATCCTGGAGTGACGTCACATCAGAGCAATGGATTAAAGACTAGACATTTTAAAGAGGACATGTTCTGCTCATGTTCAGCTTCATAACATTCGAATCAAAGTGTTTTACAAATGATACAATAAAAAAGCAGTGTGGACTACAAGACTCAAAACAAAGACATGTGACTGGAACAATAGCTAATAGATACATCTTCAAGATTATAATAACATGAAGACATATCCCTAGCTTTTTATTTTGTATTGCCTTGCTGGCCTTTTGTTACGCGATTGTAATGTTGTTGTAACCAGCATGTTGTTTCCGTGTATAATGTGACGATAAAGATTTCAATTACAAAAAACTAAAAAAGCAGTGTGGACAAAACTACACTGGGACATGTCCAGAGCCCCAGCAGACAATGACACCTGGGTTAGTTGTATGTTAACTTGAGAAATGTGTAATTTACATACAGTCTGAGTGACTTGCTGTAGTCAGGAGCGAACCTCCTTTAAACTGAAAGGGGACGACATTGACCGAGGAATATCTGACTTTACTCAAAAGGCAGATATAGGCGAACACGTATATTGGAGCGACCGGTTGTTGCAGCAGCAGCTTCCTGCAGAGCCTCAGAGGGAGTTTCTGGGCATGAAGCCACCTGTCAGAGGAGAGAAAGAGCCAGAGTCTCCTCAGCATCTGTCCTTCAGCAACAGACCTCAGTCTCTGCTGCATCACATGATCTTTACCGTGTTTAACGACCTCTGAAATGCATCATCACTGCAAGTTCAGAGTATTGCAGCACAGATTAGAAAAGTATTTACCATCTATTTTGATAATTGTTTAAGTAGTTCTTCATGGAAAAATTATGTTTTTGCTTCTTTAATATGGAGAGGTCCTTCCATTTTCTGTTTTAAATCAAGCGTTAGTATTTATCCTTGGATTTTGGACTGAGTAATCGAGACATTTAAACATCTTAATCAACAAAAATGACTTAGTTTTCGATAAAAGAAACCTCTAAATCCTTTAAATAGTGGTTATTTTATCATTTCTTATTCCCCCCGGGGATAAATACGTTTTTCTGATTCTGATGTGCCCACGACCAACCATGTTTACACACCCTGGCTTTAAATGGACCTTGATGTCTGGATCTAGAAGTTTGATGGGTATCTTTTCAAATGTGTGTGTACAACACCAATAACCAGAACCACAGACAGACCATACGCGCCCATCACCACCGAACAAACACCGACCAACACGCTGCCGTCCACAAGGAGAAATAACCATCGCAGATTTAAAAAGAGTGCGCACAAGAAGAGATGTTGACAGATGTTGTGCAGAGCTCAGCTGTGGTGGGCGGTGCCGCTTCAGACCCACTACCAAACGTTCCAATAACATACTAATGCCATGTATGTACAACTGTACCATTATGGACCAAAGACGCCGGTGTGTACTCAAGGCGCAATAATTCAGATTTTTACTACACAGCACTGTAAGCGTAATACACCGACTGGACCGCAAAGCAAGACACTCCCAACTCTACAGGCCGACATTAAAAATACATTCATATTTGTCAAGTCATTTATTATGCTTTTATTTATTTTGTTCACACTGCCAGGAAATTGAAACCCACGAGTGTACGACCTGACTCGAGGGTTTACTTTGAAGCTTTAGAGACATTTGACTGTTTTCAGCTTTTTGTTTTGTTTTTTGTATCTTTATCCATCAGTGCAAAGCTTTGAGGATTTATTTATAATCTAAACATTTAAATCCTGCACAGATTCTCCTTTTTTGCATGTCTAATAATTGTGTTAAACCTGGTGTTTCTGCACATTAGCAGATAAAGATGATCCTCCATTGGACTCCTTCGTAGACTTCAGCGCCAAAGTGACATCACTCCGTAACACTTGCGCTCCTATTGGCTAGTGCTCCAACACATTGTACGTGATAGGCTAAGGGGCGGGACATCTCTAAGAGGTTGACCAATCACAACAGAGCCGGCCAGCTAACCAATCAGAGCAGACTGGGCTCTGGTTTCAGACAGAGGGTGAAAAGAGGTGCTGCAGCACAGGCAGTATGAGAACAATAAAGAGCTTTTTGAACATTAAAGCCTGGAGACACTACATACTGATATACACCTGAACATGAGCAGGAGAGGACTCTTTAAAGTAGAGACACTACATACTGATATACACCTGAACATCAGCAAGAGAGGACTCTTTAAAGTAGAGACACTACATACTGATATACACCTGAACATCAGCAGGAGAGGACTCTTTAAAGTAGAGACACTACATACTGATATACACCTGAACATCAGCAGGAGAGGACTCTTTAAAGTAGAGACACTACATACTGATATACACCTGAACATCAGCAGGAGAGGACTCTTTAAAGTAGAGACACTACATGCTGATATACACCTGAACATCAGCAGGAGAGGACTCTTTAAAGTAGAGACACTACATACTGATATACACCTGAACATCAGCAGGAGAGGACTCTTTAAAGTAGAGACACTACATACTGATATACACCTGAACATCAGCAGGAGAGGACTCTTTAAAGTAGAGACACTACATACTGATATACACCTGAACATCAGCAGGAGAGGACTCTTTAAAGTAGAGACACTACATGCTGATATACACCTGAACATCAGCAGGAGAGGACTCTTTAAAGTAGAGACACTACATACTGATATACACCTGAACATCAGCAGGAGAGGACTCTTTAAAGTAGAGACACTACATGCTGATATACACCTGAACATCAGCAGGAGAGGACTCTTTAAAGTAGAGACACTACATACTGATATACACCTGAACATCAGCAGGAGAGGACTCTTTAAAGTAGAGACACTACATGCTGATATACACCTGAACATCAGCAGGAGAGGACTCTTTAAAGTAGAGACACTACATGCTGATATACACCTGAACATCAGCAGGAGAGGACTCTTTAAAGTAGAGACACTACATACTGATATACACCTGAACATCAGCAGGAGAGGACTCTTTAAAGTAGAGACACTACATACTGATATACAGCTGAACATCAGCAGGAGAGGACTCTTTAAAGTAGAGACACTACATACTGATATACACCTGAACATCAGCAGGAGAGGACTCTTTAAAGTAGAGACACTACATACTGATATACACCTGAACATCAGCAGGAGAGAACTCTTTAAAGTAGAGACACTATACTGATATACACCTGAACATCAGCAGGAGAGAACTCTTTAAAGTAGAGACACTATACTGATATACACCTTAACATCAGCGGGAGAGGACTCTTTAAAGTAGAGACACTACATGCTGATATACACCTGAACATCAGCAGGAGAGGACTCTTTAAAGTAGAGGCACTACATACTGATATACACATGAACAGCAGCAGGAGAGGACTCTTTAAAGTAGAGGCACTAAATACTGATATACACCTGAATATCAGCAGGAGAGGACTCTTTAAAGTAGAGACACTACATACTGATATACACCTGAACATCAGCAGGAGAGGACACTTTAAAGTAGAGACACTACATACTGATATACACCTGAACATCAGCAGGAGAGGACTCTTTAAAGTAGAGGCACTACATACTGATATACACCTGAACATCAGCAGGAGAGGACTCTTTACAGTAGAGACACTACATACTGATATACACCTGAACATCAGCAGGAGAGTACTCTTTAAATTAGAGACACTACATACTGATATACACCTGAACATCAGCAGGAGAGGACTCTTTAAAGTAGAGACACTACATACTGATATACACCTGCACATCAGCAGGAGAGTACTCTTTAAATTAGAGACACTACATACTGATATACACCTGAACATCAGCAGGAGAGGACTCTTTAAAGTAGAGGCACTACATACTGATATACACCTGAACATCAGCAGGAGAGGACTCTTTAAAGTAGAGACACTACATACTGATATACACCTGAACATCAGCAGGAGAGTACTCTTTAAATTAGAGACACTACATACTGATATACACCTGAACATCAGCAGGAGAGGACTCTTTAAAGTAGAGGCACTACATACTGATATACACCTGAACATCAGCAGGAGAGGACTCTTTAAAGTAGAGACACTACATACTGATATACACCTGAACATCAGCAGGAGAGGACTCTTTAAAGTAGAGGCACTACATACTGATATACACCTGAACATCAGCAGGAGAGGACTCTTTAAAGTAGAGACACTACATACTGATATACACCTGAACATC
This sequence comes from Gymnodraco acuticeps, assembly GCF_902827175.1. NCBI lineage: Eukaryota > Metazoa > Chordata > Actinopteri > Perciformes > Bathydraconidae > Gymnodraco > Gymnodraco acuticeps. The sequence goes on along the minus strand of NW_022991064.1, from coordinate 1,336,483 downwards.
AGCAGGAGAGTACTCTTTAAATTAGAGACACTACATACTGATATACACCTGAACATCAGCAGGAGAGGACTCTTTAAAGTAGAGACACTACATACTGATATACACCTGAACATCAGCAGGAGAGTACTCTTTAAATTAGAGACACTACATACTGATATACACCTGAACATCAGCAGGAGAGGACTCTTTAAAGTAGAGGCACTACATACTGATATACACCTGAACATCAGCAGGAGATGACTCTTTAAAGTAGAGACACTACATACTGATATACACCTGAACATCAGCAGGAGAGGACTCTTTAAAGTAGAGGCACTACATACTGATATACACCTGAACATCAGCAGGAGAGGACTCTTTAAAGTAGAGACACTACATACTGATATACACCTGAACATCAGCAGGAGAGGACTCTTTAAAGTAGAGACACTACATACTGATATACACCTGAACATCAGCAGGAGAGGACTCTTTAAAGTAGAGACACTACATACTGATATACACCTGAACATTAGCAGGAGAGGACTCTTTAAAGTAGAAACACTACATACTGATATACACCTGAACATCAGCAGGAGAGGACTCTTTAAAGTAGAGACACTACATACTGATATACACCTGACAATGAGCTGAATATGGCCCCTTTAAATCCAGAGTATCTAAAAACTGGAGATTCGTTTTCTGCTCTTTACTAAACCAAATGTATATCTATAGGTAACCAAGGGCCGTTACTCTATAATAAAAACGTTTATTTACGGACTTACGGACAATAGGGTCATTCACAGAAAAAGTGGGAAACACATATTTAGAGCAGCAGCAAACCAAATCAGGAACAAGGACAGAGGCACAAAGAACGACAGAATGGACGGCATTGTGCAAGCGAAGAGAAAACAAGTTAAAAGTATTTGGAGGAAATGCTAAATATAGGACAAATGAACAGCAATGTGCTATAATGGTCTCTACATCTAAGTTAGGCGAGGGTTTGTGGGTTCAGGGAGTCAGTGTGGGTTTCTGTAAGGACACTTCCTGAAAATGTGACACCGTTTAAATATCTTGTTAGACTCTGTGAATCTTGTTAGACTCTGTGAATCAATGCTTATGGATTTACAAACCTAAGAGTTCAAAAAGCTTGGTGTAAGATGTCCAACTTCAGAGTGATGTATGACGCGCTTTGCTAATTGTTAGGCGAACAAACGCCGCTGCTATTCACTGTGTGTTGAGTTGGTAGAGACATCTGCAGACAGGTTGTCGTGAACCCATAAAATAATATTTAGTTTTGAATATTAAACGGGTTCATGATAGTTATTCCAAAAAGCACTAACTAGTTTTTATAGCTTCTGAATTTTGCTCTTAGATTATTTCATTTCACTTTAAAATGATGGTAATAAACACGAGTTTGAATGGAGCATTTAGAGGAATATATTTGTAGGATTTTTTTAGGTGGAGACCAAAACTGAGCAAGTAATGACAATATGGCATTTAAATTGATCATGTGAACTCGACGCAAATTGAAAATAATGCTGCTAAAATCCCTGTAAATGATTCAATATGACAACAATTTTAAGATTTATAAGTAAACAAAGAATTCCAAAGGAGACCGTTTACGTGCTCAAAAACCTACAGAACCCATTATAGGAAAACCACAAAGAGAATAATAGGGCCTCTTCAATAAGTTTCAAACCAAGTAACAACCAGAGCAGAGAGAGAGCATCAATTCATGAAGGGGAGGAAATCAGCTAATGGAAACCAGTGAGAAGCTGAACTCAGTCTGCATGATGTAACTGATGGATCAATACTAACTCTGTTGAGCCTGACGCAGCCGGGTTAAGCAGGATACAGACGGCACATCAGGACATCCCAACCTGCTTTTTTTTATTCCATGTAAGACAACAAAAAAAGCCAATTTCTCTTTCTCTTTTTTGCAGCTCCTATCCAAAAACAACGAGCTGAAGCGATCTGTTGGATGTGAAGGTGGTGTGATGTGGGGAGAGAGCAGCCATATGCTCTCTTATTTCACCAACAGAGAATCAACAGACAGGGGAAGCCTGCCATAGGGGATCCAGAAATCTATATCGTCCACACACACAGAGAAGATAGTGTTACTGGATGCAGCGCTAATATTGTGACATGCACTCACGGTGCTAAGAAGTACAAATGGCTGCCAATGAGCTCTACCTGTAGATACCAACCAGGCTTTTTGAACTGGACAAACCCAGAAAAACAAACACACCGGCTGTTATATAACAAAATAAAAGCAAGTGGTGTCCTCCTCTCGGCAGAAAATGACCTTGATGGACAATGACAAAGTGAGAGTGAGGACAGGAGGAGACGTCACTGTGATGCTCGTCATCCTCAGAGGACCTTCAGCAGCGATATACAAACACTATGTATGAATGGCATTTGCAGGGGCACTATCGGATGGGCATGAATGTAAAAGGTCCAGTTTTTGGCCTGTGTGTGAGTGTGTGTGTGTGTGTGTGTGTGTGTGTGTGTGTGTGTGTGTGTGTGTGTGTGTGTGTGTGTGTGTGTGTGTGTGTGTGTGTGTGTCCACTTGGTGTTTTGTGAATGAGGGGTGCAGCTGACAGGCCTTCTGCCTGACAGGCTGCTCTCTCTGCGGGGGGGGGGGGGGGGGGGGGGGCAGGAACCAGAGGCCCTTCCACCTCGCGGAGAAACCCAAGCTGGGTCCATACGCTCGGCCCCGGGGCCTCTGACGGCATCCAAACACACACACACACACACACACACACACACACACACACACACACACACACACACACACACACACACACACACACACACACACACACACACACAGACTTAAAATGAATTAAAGACTGTTTAAAATGACTATTTTGCACATCCCTTTCACGATTTCAAGATTTTCTAAAGTTTATTGACATGTCATATCATATACACAACTACGGTGTAGTTATGCAATGAATGAAAACTTGGGTCGCAGGTTCCTCAACAGTGCATTACAAGACATCTATCAATATGTGTACATACCTCCAGCAATGTTAACTATGTTGAACTGATATTATACATATGTATTATACTCTTATAAGATGTAGGCCTATGTAGATAGTATAAGAAATGTGCAGAATATGGCAGTTTAATGGTGGTCGCTTTGGTCCGGAAGTAAACAAATGATTTATCTTTGTATGGCACATCCTTGATACTTATGCTTTTATCCTTTTTTTTTTAAATTCTATTTTATTTTGTTATGTATTTGTTTTAATCTTTCTGTCTTACTTGAACTTCTTAGATTTATATAAATATGGTTGTTATTATTTTGTATTGCATTTGACTGTATAAATAAAGCATTAAACAAAACAATAACAACAATACTTTGGGTATTATTCTATTATCACCATTGTCTTGGACTATTCACATTTTTTTATTGCACTATTTGTATCTCGAAGGTATATTGCTTTAGACTTTAGATTTTCATTATCATTCCATTTCCGCTCCCGTAGTCTTGGACCGTTTTCCGGCGGCGAGGAAATCTGCTCGCTTACGGCACTTTTGACATTTAACTTGAGTCTGCTGCTGGGGGGATCCTAATGATGGATGAGGGCACCCTTGGGACCCCGGCTGCATGACGAGCTGAAGCGTTGACACCCTGAATCTACGTGAGGATGCACCGCTTACACGACACATCTTAAATCACGAACACAGGGTTCTGCGCAGAGCTGTGATTTATTACCGCTGTGGTGGCTGGAAAAAAGGATGTGTTTTCCAGGTTGGAGGCAGGAGGTGTTTGATGATGTATGGCGTCGGGAGGACATTTGTTCCAATAAGAGCAATGCAACTTCAGCATTATGTACCGAGCAGGGAACGGTCACTTCCTGCTTCCTGGTTAAACTGCTGTGGACGTTCAGAATTAATGTTGAGATGAACGGGATCCAGAGATGGTTGGAGACGTACGGATTTAATTTGTTATATGTTAAACAAGACTGTGGTTTAACCAACCAGTCCATATGCGTCCAAAGAGATCCCTTAAAATGGATTCATAAAACATGAATTTGCTTCATATTTGATGAGTAATTAAAAAGCAATTTCATGAAATGTTTTAAGATTTCGATAAACTTCAGTTATTTGAGTTTTTACCTATTATTTTAAACCAAATAAAGCTCATTATGTTTAATTGGGATCTGAGACATTGTAAAGACCATTTGTCATTATTTTCTTGCATATAAAAAAACAAAAAATGTATCAAATAATTGAAAAATGAACTTGCAGATAAATTAAATAATAAATAAATAGTTTAAGGTCCACCTGTGAACATGGTGGCATTTGCTAACAATGCTAACCTAGCTAGAAATGGTATTTAAGACGTGTTGTATTTCCTCCAAACCAACACTAAAGTCGATTATTGGATTGAGGTTTTCTGATCGGTACAAAACCCCTGAAGGATTCCCAAGCCTAACATCTATTAAATGAAAAACAAAGTGAAACCATTGTCTATATGCATTTCCTTTGTGTCTCATTTTAGATCCAGATTGCATCTTGACTTGTCATGTTCTTCCTTGCGAGGCTCGCTGCTGCGAGGAGCGGACAGTGTGAGCTGACTTACTGGTGTGGTTTCCTGGTTGCTGCGTGGGGTCGGCGAGACACAGCGAAACCCAGCCGAAACCAGGCGAGCACACACACACACACACACACACACCCGCAGCCTGGCTGTCGCCGCATCCCACCGTCTCAGGCTGAGAACTCTGCGGAGCTGCAGCTGAGAAAAGATTGTGTGTGTGTGTGTGTGAGGAAGTCCGCAGATTGGTCCAAATGACTTAACGTAACGGCTCCGAGGATTGGTCCATTTGGGTATGGGCACGTCACCATACCCAGGAAGAAAACAATGGAAAAAGAGAAATCTCCAACGAGGCGTTCTGGGGCAGCATAGACAGGTCTTTTCTGTGTTAGAGTTTTACTCGCTACAGGGTGTACTTTGAGGGTTTGTGACTCTGCAGACCGTTTACATGCCGAACAAGCTTCATAACACAAGGGGACGGGTAATAACCAGAAAAGCATGACATGGGACCTTTAAGTGCCTAAAAACAGCAATGTGGAAAATCTCAGTGAAGCTCTGAAGATACAAGTGCCCTCACAGTTCACCTGCTACCAAGGACACTTTAAGGTCTGAGTACCCATCACTGACATGAGAACGAAGCTGATGAATATCCATGTTGTCTCTCTGGCTTCGCTGCTCTAGCCTGAACAGAGAGACCTTTGACAAACAAAAAAAACAGAGTTCATGCCATTTCATAAAGCCTCAGCAGGCCGTGGGACCTCAGGACAGCTCCAAGCACACCACACCAAATAAATGTGTATCATACCACCACTGAATGTGCCTTTAGTGGGGTTAACTTCATTTAAAGTAAAACACAGTTTTGGCTCCAGTGGAAAACCCAGTGAAAGCCATTTGGGCCTATCAGTGCCACAGACAGTCCATTATGCTGCCACTTTAGCACCCATGAAACATCAGGATTGATAGACTCCAGCTCCACAGGGATCCATAACAAACAAACAAGCAGGAACGTCGATAATGGCGTGATGATGGTTTTGTTTACGCCTGATAAAGTGGAAGACACAGCAAGACAGTTGTTGCTTTTATAATGATTTTGAAACATTTCATATCTGGTCTTTTCTGGGAAATGACTCACATTTTCTGTCAGAGTCCAATAGAAAGACGCAAATAATGGTCGTTCATGGTATATATAGGTAAATTGACTATACTGTGTTAAAAAGGTGGATGTCTTCTTGAAATGTGTGTATTTTATGGTACAACTGACATAAGGAATATATTCTGTGCTTTTAATAGACACAAGAGGTCAATGTCGTCCAGCCTGCTGCAACAACACAATGACAGCGTGGTGATTGATGCAGGTACACGTCGGCATCAAACTGGGAACATAGAGTCGTGGATTGTTGTGTCCCTCCTGAGGTGAAGGACACCTCGGGGAGAGAAAAATGATAATAAACAACCACAGGCACCGGCTCTTCTACGGAGGAAAGAAATCCCCTGTCGAGGACGCGGACTGACAGGAACGACCAAAATGTGACTCTTCAGTACGGAGGGGGAAACATGACGGACTGAGGGGAAACGTCCAGCTAAGAGATGCTAAGACTTCACTGGAATGATCAAGAAATCCCTTCACTAGGATTCATCAAACAGACTGGTCAACACAGTCTCAAGGCATTTCGTGTTATAGTCACGAAATTGATTCGTGTTCACCAAAACGATTTCGCCATTTTTTTCGTGTCACACAGAACGATTTTAAAAGCAATGTGTTTCTATTGGTAGTATGTCTCGTGCCTGCACCAAATAATAACAAATTAGAAGGAAAGAAAGATGACAAAAAATAGAGATGTCAGTATTCTGAGGCTCTGAGCCATTTATTTTCCTCGCGGACGGCAAAAAAACTCCGACATTATACAATTTAAAATAAAAGGGTTAGGCTTAGGGTAAGATATTGAGTAACAAAATGTTTTTATGAACCCCACAGCTTCTGGTCTTCCAAGATCCGACCGGACAAAAGACGTGGTGCAGACACGAGACATACTACCAATAGAAATACATTGCTTTTAAAATCGTTCTGTGTGACACGAAAAAAAGGGGAAAATCGTGTTGGTGAACACGAATCAATAGATTAAATTAATTTCGTGACTATAACACGAAATGGCGTGAGACTGGGTTGCACTGGTGCAGTGATGATGGGGCAAATGCTTTTTTGGGGTATTTACTGACGTATTTCATGTGGTAGAATTCAAATCTCTTCAGTTTGTGTTAACCACAGACCTTTTCCTCAGGATAACAACCAAAAACACACTCAAAAAATCTGCTAACTTAGAGATGAAGGAACCGGAAGTGCACTAAGTTTACTATAAACGAACAATGGTTGTGCACTTATTTGATTTTAAAACACTTTTGCCCCTTTTTTCAATGTGTTAACCTACTTATTTTGTGACTTTTAGGGCTAAAAAAATGATATCAATTTATATAATTAGACAATACCAAGACAAGTGGTATAAGGAAGAGGTGTAAGGCATTGCTCAGGCAAAGAGTGATAGACCAATCAAACAGCTCTGTCATTAGGATTTGTTTACATCCCAGACACTGTTCGTACAATAGAGACTAGTTGTTAACAATAGTGGCGGAACAAAGAGCCTTCTTCAGGGTGTAGCAGGACAACATAGTGTTAATCAATTAAGATGTTGATCCTTTATCAAAGAATGAATGTGAAATGCTCCCTGGTTCCAGATTCTTTAATGTGGATGTGTTCATTTATTATGTTCTATATCATTGTAGATTTAGATTTTTGGATGTCTCTTATCAAAAGAGTGATCAGTAGATGAATCAATAATGAAAAGAATAATCTTTTCCCAGAGAATACTCCCTCCCTCCCTCCAAGCATGACAATCCCTCACATTATTGATCAAACTCTTTAAACCCAGACAGATATAGCTCCACTTTGTGCCCAGAAATGTTGTGAGCCTTCGGAGAAATATTCTTAATCTGGTGATAAACCAATAGAGAAAATGAAAAAATGCCTAGTTGTTCCAAGTGTGTGTTTTTTTTTGCAGCAGAGCAATGATGCAAACTGTCCTCAGATGCCCTCTAATCCAGCAGGCAGAGTGCTGCAGAGACCGAGTGGACAGTAGGTCATCTTCCTGCTCTTTATAAACACATCATAATGCATATTTGTGTGTATTTGTCTTGAGAGAAAACAGTACAAAGAAGTACGAAATCCCCGGGTACATGGGACGTTAAATCCACCAATTTAAGCTCAGATGTGATTATGTAATATTGTTGGTGATTTGATCCTGAAGCCACAAAATAAATACATCTGTTTCTCATGCATGATGTCACGTTGTAAGCAGGTTGTATGCCGAAATGACCGAGCAGCATCAGCTCTATGTAGTTTCGCTTTCTGTTGCATGAGGGGAAACCGTTCAATAAATCGCAGTCCCAAATATGCTCCTTAACAAAACGCATGTATTGAAAAACATGATAACGGTAGGAGTACTGAGGGTCATTCGGCATGGTCAATTTATCACATGTGGACCGATTATAACAAATATTTTATACCCAAAATAGAAGCAGCCACAGCGAATTCCCTTCAATAAATCACACATTTTAGTCAACAAAATGTTTCTCAACAAGACGCATGTATTACATATCACGATAACTGTGTTTTAAAGTTATTGTAGGCTATGTGTTAATTCCGCATGCTCACTGTATCACAGCTGGACCCTTTAGCACCGATTCTCACAATGGTGTTGTCCCACAAATAGACTTGAACGACGAATACCGTTAAACGAATCACACATACAAGTGTAAATAAGCTTTTCGACAAGAAGGCATATTATTATTAATAGCCTGTTACTGCTACTGAAGGTATATAAGTTCATTCGGCATCGTGAAATCAGTAATTGTTCTCACCAGGCATGCGCACTTACAGAATTATTATTAAAATATATTGGAGGTGCCAGATTTGTTGAATGGAGGCTGGTTTGTTACAGGGGCGCAGAGCTGTGATAAAGCCGAGTGGGATAATCAATAACCAAAAAGCCAAATATGACACACCTGTGCAAAAAAAACAGTCTTATTTAGGGATTGACAGTACATATTCATATAGAACAACAGCAGGAGGCAATATCGATTAACAAAACACCAAAGCACCGTAGTGGCAGTGTTCCTACGTAGCACCTCATACGGAGCCATGCAGCTACAACCAGAGTCAAGCCAGCAGCAATAACACAGCCTCAGATACAGCAATTTCAAAATGAAACTGCATCACGAAATCATAGCATGCAAGTGTTTCAGAATAAATCTAATCTGTACTTTAACACCTCCTCAGCCAATTGAAAAACACCAACTGTACATGGTAGACAAATTAGCCTGTATTTTTAGATAGAGGGTTCCTTATTTATTTGTATTGTAGTTTGTTGTCCTTATTATTGAAACAAAACAAATAAAGCTTTATTATTGTTATTTTGAAAATCACCGTACTTCCGGTTACGTTAGGTGCAATTGTGGCTGACTTGCCGCATCTCGCCACCTCCTCCCTCTCACAGACAATGAATGAAGCCAGTTTTGGGGATGAATAAACCCAGGATCACTTCAGCTATCATAACACCCTTTTAGCATGGTAATAACAAAAAGAACACACACCAGATCCACGTGTAGCTCTGGTTAGGCTGTCCATTTCCCCCTTTATCTCACCAAATAGCGACAGGAAAAACACTCTAATCAATAATACCCCACCATGTCACACCATGTGGACATTTACAATAACATAAATCCTTAAAATACATGTTAACATTTCCATTAAGCCCTCAGTGATACATTAATGAGCTTACATTACCTGCAGGATCAACTTCTCTGCGCTGCAGCGGACAGCGTTTACAAGCTGCGTCAAGTCAGCGTCATTCAGCAACGCTACACCGGAAGTGTGACGCCTTCAAAATAAAAGCGGGGCGTAGATCAGATACTTTATTGATCCCAAATTGGGACTTTTTGCGTTACAGCAGCAGGTTAAAACAAAGGCATTGTACATCATTTGAAGAAAATCGTAGAAAATAAACCCACATAAAATATAAACATCTCAAAATATAAAATGAAACTGAATTAAAAAGTAAAATATAAGTAATCCTTGTACTTTAGTGAAGATTCTGAGTATTTCTTCCAACAATGATACTAGTCCAGTCTGTCTTCACTTGTAATTAATAAATACATACATAATAATGTGTTAAAGTAATTATTATTGAGCAGTTTTCGGTTTTCCTTCAAAGCGTCGTGTTCTTATTATTAAAGCTAACGTGTAGCCTTATTTTGAAAACCGGAAATTCTATATGACATTTTAGCTAGCTTGATGCTTTTAGCATTAACACCTTACTCACCTAGGATTACCGTAAATATGCTAATGTACAATAATACTTTTAGCTTCTAATATCCGACTCAATAATTGTTTGTTTTGTATTTTGTATCAGCTCACTTTTTAACTGGGAATAACGTAAGAGAGGAATCCTCTTTAACGTTGATGCTGCATATTTACAAACAGCATTTCCGGGTAAAACTTTTTTCAACGACAGACATTGAATGTAGCTACGCAGCTTTCTACTGTGAAAATACAGCAAGGAGGCGTTTGGGGTCGATACAAAAACTACCTAATTCACAGCTACGTGGGAAAACATGCATACACAATGGGAAATAAACGTCACATTTGTATTTTCATTTATATTTATCACTTACAAATTATGTTTAATTGGTTATGCTATTTTAGTGTCATGAATAAACCAAGTATAAAAGGCAGGAATGTTAATAAAAAGTCATCAATACCTATACATTTGAACTTTTAAAGATAAAATCAACTCATTTCCGGTTCTTATGGACATAAAACCTTCAAATACATAAATCTAGCAAATTATTTAAGTTGCCATTACATATAATATTTGTTTAAAATATGATGAGGTTCTTCATACACGTAATTTGGCTTTCTCAGTGTCTCTTAAACCACATTGTGATATGAAATAAAATATAAAAAGGATGCAGCCCAAGTAGAACTTGAATCACAAAACACCAGCTAAACATGACCTCATTATTAATGTGCTCTCATCCGAATAATTAACTCATTAATTATTCAATAACTATTCAATTCTATCATTTATTTTATTGATTTGAATATGTAAAACATTACCTATAAAGCCAAATGGGCAGGGCGCCTCCTATGATCCCGTATTCTAAAATCATACTTTTATCTCCTAGCGTTCGACTCCTTATCTGGCTGATAGTGCCTATGCATTTGTTTATGTGTGCATATGAGCTGTGTGTATTCACGTTTACGCCGGTGTTACTCTTAGTTATTTATTGTATTTAAGGTTATCTGCTCTGTTCTGTACAGCACTTTGGTTAATATGGGTTGTTTTTAAATGTGCTTTATAAACACATTTGATTGATTGATTGACCTCTAATATCTAATAATATATAATAACACCTATAACACACATTGGTATTAATTAAACTGATAGTACACACTACTGTCCATCCCATTGTATGGTTGAATTACTTCATGCATTTAATTTAACAGAAAACATTAAATATAATTATATTGACATGAATATATATATATATATGTAAACATAATACAAAACTGATATTTAAGATGATTTCATATATATCATTAAAACGAAAACAAATATTACAATTAATAAACATATGATTGTTGAAAATGATATCTATGGTAAAACGTTCGCCGAAAAGTACAAGATACACAACCTTACTGTTTTAAATAAACAGAGTAATACAGTAATCAGTGCACAGATTATGAATGATAAATAATAATCATCTTATATAGTCAAATGTTGTTAAATGTGTCAGGATGAATTATCTAAGTGTCAAACGGATCACTTGTAACTTAGATACCTGCAATAAAGTATAAATACACTTTAGAAATCTTACCTTTTTCTGCATCAACCTGTGATATGAGGTGAGTTGATCCTCATGGAGCCTCTGAGGAACACAGAGAGCCTTCAGGTGTCGGTGCTGCACTCAGACTGTTTTCTACCTGTTGCCAGGTGCCTTAAAGCCTCTGAGGAGGAGGAGGAGGGGGGGGGGGGGGGTTGTAGCTGTTGGGAAATTATGATGAAGATCCCCCAGGGCCAATGAGATCTCATAACTAACGGTCTTGTGCAATGATCAGCGCGTCGTTTGTTATATAAGAGCGGGAGGTCAGCCGCTCACAGCCGGCCGGGGACTTCCTCTGTCACCACAACAAAGTGGGTCATCACAGCAGGGGGTCTGCATCACTGTGAGCAGAGAGAAGGGGGTCCCTGACACTATATGAGAGGGGGGGGGGCAGATTGATGGAGGGGTTACAGATATTAGCGGTCACTTTGCAGAATTAGCTTGCTGAGTGTTCTGACTGTCAACAATCAGCTTAAAGGAAACACTAACTCTGATTGGTTCCTGGTGTTTTGGTTCATCCTGTTATCTGATTTGTTCCCAGAATACCTGACTTTCACCATTCCTAAAATAAAACAATTTTTGACTACAATAAAAAGTGATCTTAGTTAGATTCAAACACTACGCTCGACGTAGCGTCCCGGGATTTGCTCCAAAAACACACTCAGAAAATTGCGGTATTGCTTAGCATCCAGATTTGTGTAACTGGTTCCCACTGCATGCTGGGTATCTCTTCAAATACTGTTACCTACTATAGGCAATAACTTAAATTAAGAAGTAAATAAATTACTATTAAAAAAAGGCCTCAGGATGTAAGAAGCCAGAGGGTCCGTCACCAGGCTTTAAAATAAACAACATTTAAACCGGCGGAGTCTCGTTTTTTACAGGTTATTCAACGTTTATAAATGTTTTTAATTAAATGTTTTTATTTGAGGTCTGGGAAGCGCTTGGTGAAACCTTCTGTGTATCAAAAGTTTATATAAACAAAGTTGTATTGATTTTTACTGATTAATCGATTGATTGATTGAAAAGTGGTTGAAACTGAAATAAAAAAACGAATACCTTTTTGTTTAACTAGTAAGTTTCTACCGATTGGTCAGAGCCGTTATTTGTGATATAATGAGAAACGGGGGAAGTTATAGAGGGTATCCAGTGGCGATCCTGGAGTCGGTGGGGGCCCTAGGCAAACATTCACCGGGGGCCCCTCGAACCAGCTTTTGATCACCACGCACAGCCGACAGCCTGGAGCGGAGCAAGGCAACACAACTAGATGAGAAGCAGCATTTTACGGCACACTATGCATGGGGCCGCCTTGAGGGGGTTTCCCGACATGTCGTTGCAGTAACTTAAAGGGTGATTCATGTTGTCGTTGCTGTGGACCTTCTTAATCTACCTTCTTTGGGGGCCCCCTTCTGGTCCGGGGGCCCCAAGCAGTTACCTGCCTTGCCTGTTCGCAAGGAGCGCCCCTGAGGGTATCCCATGTTTAAAAAAAAAAATACAGCAACTGAGTGTGTGGAAGGTTTTTACATTTACACAAAACAAGCCTGTGAACATAGTGAAGAATAATGAAGTGTGTGTTCAGCTCCTCCTCATGCTGATGTTGTGATATTGGGGAAAAGAAACACACACATGCCACTGTATGATTTTCTGCAAATGAATTCATATTTATTTATAATTCAGGTTAAATGTTGTCATTAGATTATAAGATAAAACATCATTGTTAATTGTATTGGAACTAACACCTAAATGTCAAACTAGATCCAGATGTTAGTAAATAAAAAAAGGTTGTGGTTTCAGACATGAAATAATAAATATTTTAAACGACAATATTATTTGAGGGAAATTTGGGATATATGTGGTTTGAAGTTAATATATTTTACTCAAACACATACCTACAAATAAAAAGGGAAAGCGGTCTCTTATTCTAAAAATGATCCAGGATAAAGAGAGTAATTTGATGTGCAGCAGCGCCCTCTGCAGGACAGAAAATGGGCCTACAATCACATTAAACAGAACTTTATTGATTATAATGAAACGAACATTTTATCGAAGAAGTCACTTTACACCAAAGACTTTAAAAATGCTGCTTCTGAAAAGCTTGTGTGCAAAATATAATAACTGTGGACAAGCTGTGTCATAAAAAAAGGCATAACTTGAATAATCTTAGACGACACCTTTGCATGAAATAAAACTGATTCAAAGAGAATGGTAAAAAAAGTAGAAACAACCATAACGTGAGATAAACTCTTTAAAAAGGCATCATTAAAAGGTTAATTTGGTCCAGTAGAAAGGCAGGTAGTGCTCTGATGTAATCATCGCAACAGTGTGAAAATGACCCGACTGCTCATTTGCTATTAATGGCTTCTGGTAAAAAAAACTAAGCATATAACCATTATATTCTCCCATTTTAACTGTGGAGGTACAAGTTAGGGCTCCACAATGAATCAACATGTAGGATAAAGGCTGACTATGTGTTTAAATGTAATATTAAATAAAGTGTGTGCAGCTGCAGAGATTCCCGGCCTATACATTGTAATCTACAAACTTAACAAATCATATATTCTTGGCAGAGATCCTCTTCACCAATCATCATTTTATAAAAACTACAAAAAAAGATCAATCCATCCAATATCCTGATGTGATACCAGCCAAAATAATCGTTATTTTTCACCAAATTGTGCAGCCCTAACGCAAGTAAATACAATCAATTGGAAGCTAAAGCTGTGTTTGTTCAAGCGGTTCATATAGCCTGCACATGCTAACGTGCTAGCTGCTGCGTGTCACCGTGGTTTCAGCTGAAGTCTCGGTCGGACAGGATCACCGGGGCGATGAGCGTCCAGAGGAAGATGGCCAGGCCGAACCAGCTGGAGGCGATCTTCACCCACACCGAGGGCATGGTGCTCTTTATCGTCTCGTAGGCCGCGTCGGGCCTGGGGAACCAATCAGGGAGGAGGAGTCAGCAGTGGATCGAATTTAATCCATGCATTGTGGCTTGTTAGATGTAGCAGTCATCACATACAAAGCATTTGGTACAACTAGTTCCTGAACAGTGTCCTTCACATGCTGATATCCAAGAGAGGGAGTTACACAATCACAAGATGGAGGAATAGAAAGCAGTCTTCAATGTTTACTTCAGATTAGCTCCACGTCAGAAATGAGCATGCTATGTCTATCTCCATAGAGGCTGAATCATCATGTTAATCACATAGCTATCATATGCCTCAAACAGTCCTGATGCTCTTCTAGGTAATCACATATCCTGTCATGTTCACAGCTACAGTTGGGATATCTTTGTTATCATGTGGACTCTGATATTGGAAGAGGACATTCAGGATTTTCCCAACATATGTAAATGTCTATGTCGGGAATATCAAGTACACAATTGTCCCATAATGTTACAACCTGCCCTCTGTCTTATGTGCTTTCTCTGGGACGTAGGAAAATGTGTTGGGTATTTTTTTTCACCAGGAGTCAAATAGAGTGGTGCAGGAATGAGTCCTAAATGAGTCAGCATTTTGTCACTTCCTGTCGCCTTCGTCTGGAAGTCAATGGGTTGCTAGCCTGATATATGTCAGCAAATACCCCACTGGTGACTTTAAATGAGACGACTAAACGTCATCACACCCAACATTAGCCGCCTTTAGCTTAGCGATGGTGACGGGAAGTCATGTGACCGGTTCCTTTATAGCCTAATGTTAGCTTCTTAACTCAGAAATCTTAAAGTGGTGATAATATGTGGAGATTATTATATTTTATTTTCTAAAAAGGCCAACATCCAATGGAAAAATCACATTGTTTTTGTGGAGGGAGCAATGCTTACTTTTGCTTCGACCTGCAAAAATACGTCATCACTGCACCTGCTCTATGGTTTGTATCCACAGGAAACACTAATGCATTTTCTTTTTATTGAGATATAAAACATATATTGTGGCAAAAACCGTAAAATAACCAGATATATTTTCATAAGCAGAAGGATAAATAAAGGATACTTACATGTACCAGTTGGTGAGGGTCATCATGATGTAGAGCGAGGCGAGGCAGAGGCTCAAGTGGAAGAAGGAGTAGCTGTAGGTGACCGCTTCCTCCTCATTGTCCACGGCGCGGTGCACCCCGTCCTCCCCCATCTCAGAACTGTCGCTCGTCAGACCCTGGACCTCCTCCGTCCGCATGAGCTTGTTCACTGCGGTGTTGTTGGAGGAGCGGATACTGAGAGAGCAAGAGATGTTGATTCAAAGGTCGCTATAGTATACTGTTTTATATAGATATATACAAAACATGTCTCTGAAGTGTTTGGCTCCAAACACCAAACAGATCATTGCAGCATTACCCATAATCCCCTCTGTTTCAGCCCTGTTTCAAAAGTGCTGATTCTCTGTCTGTTACTTTAGATGAAAATAAGGAGCCCCTCCCCACGCCCCTCTGAGAGACATTTGGTTACAAAGAACACAATGGTGCTCTAGGAGGATATTCAGGTGATAAGGGGGGGGGGGGGGGTTACCTTGGTTGCTGATTGGCTAATGGTTACACAAGACAAAAAATCGTTATGACATCATAAAGTGGCCAAAATCTGATCAGCTCATTTTCAGACAGGTTTTTATAGAAATGGATCAGGACAAAAAGAGAGAGAATCTTTGTTCCTGAAACTTTCAGAGTCTCTTTCCAAAGAGGGGACACAAGTTGATGTAGAAGAGACATGAAGAAGAGGGGACACATGTTGATGTAGAAGAGACATGAAGAAGAGGGGACACATGGTGATGTAGAAGAGACATGAAGAGGAGGGGACACATGTTGATGTAGAAGAGACATGAAGAAGAGGGGACACATGTTGATGGAGAAGAGACATGAAGAAGAGGGGACACATGTTGATGTAGAAGAGACATGAAGAGGAGGGGACACATGTTGATGTAGAAGAGACATGAAGAAGAGGGGACACATGTTGATGTAGAAGAGACATGAAGAAGAGGGGACACATGTTGATGTAGAAGAGACATGAAGAAGAGGGGACACATGGTGATGGAGAAGAGACATGAAGAAGAGGGGACACATGTTGATGTAGAAGAGACATGAAGAAGAGGGGACACATGTTGATGGAGAAGAGACATGAAGAAGAGGGGACACATGTTGATGTAGAAGAGACATGAAGAGGAGGGGACACATGTTGATGTAGAAGAGACATGAAGAAGAGGGGACACATGGTGATGGAGAAGAGACATGAAGAAGAGGGGACACATGTTGATGAAGAAGAGACATGAAGAAGAGGGGGACACATGTTGATGGAGAAGAGACATGAAGAAGAGGGGACACATGTTGATGTAGAAGAGACATGAAGAGGAGGGGACACATGTTGATGTAGAAGAGACATGAAGAAGAGGGGACACATGTTGATGTAGAAGAGACATGAAGAAGAGGGGACACATGGTGATGGAGAAGAGACATGAAGAAGAGGGGACACATGTTGATGAAGAAGAGACATGAAGAGGAGGGGACACATGTTGATGTAGAAGAGACATGAAGAAGAGGGGACACATGTTGATGTAGAAGAGACATGAAGAAGAGGGGACACATGTTGATGTAGAAGAGACATGAAGAAGAGCGGACACATGTTGATGTAGAAGAGACATGAAGAAGAGCGGACACATGTTGATGTAGAAGAGACATGAAGAAGAGCGGACACATGTTGATGTAGAAGAGACATGAAGAAGAGGGGACACATGTTGATGTAGAAGAGACATGAAGAAGAGCGGACACATATTGATGTAGAAGATACGTGAACAAGTGGATTTTGCATAATAGGTGATCTTTTAAGTGACGTAAACAACCTGGTCTTCTTTACTGTGCATGCTGATTACTTCTTTTAATTGTGTTTTTAAAGTGTTGATTTGTGGTTCTTATGGAGGAGGTTTGGTTGAATGGAGTTTGAATGCATCTTTTGTTGTGCTCCCATTACTACGTGATAGAGGTGGCTTCCAGACAACACATACAAAACAAGCACTGAAAAGCTGCAGACGTTTTTAGCGCTTTTACTGTTGTAATGTTTCCAAAATCTGGGTTTTAAATCATGCAGAACGCCCCAAAAACACTATTTTAATACTTGGAACAAATAAGAAAAACAGAATAAACGTATATTTTTGCAGCGGTCTCCTTTTATAGAAATGATCCTTCATAGAAACTCTCATTTAAAGTTCAAGCAACACAACAAACTGACAAAACCAGCACTGCTTTTTCCAACTCTCACTGATGTTTCAAAAAAGACAAATAGTGAGATTTCAGACGGTGTTGTAAGAGCATTGTAAAAATGTCTTCTTATAAAAGGTGCATTGGGACCACGTGGAGCCTACAAACCATCAGCAGATGTAGATTTAGAGTAACGTACCTGGCGTAGAGAGTACAGGCCAGGAAGATGACCAGCCCCACGACGCCCTGGGCGTCCCACCACTGGACGGAGCCGGGAGCCGTGGTGGGGGCCGGGCCTGGAGCTGGAGTCGCCAGAGGGTCCGTCACCAGGTTGAGCAGACTGGGGTTACAGTTACGGTCTGCAGCGGAAACACAAAGACAAATATTACAACTACTGTCAAAGCTGCAGGGGCTGGGTGAGTGTTGCAGGAATAAGTCTTAAACCCTGAAACTAGTCAGCATTTGATCACTTCCTGTCCCCTAGTCTGGTAGAAATTGGTAGTGTTTTTGGTTGTTAGCCTGAAATGAGGTCTGTGGTTAACACAAGGTGAAGAGATTTTTATTCTACACCATAAAATACGTCAGTAAATACCCCAAAGGTGAATTTACAAACAGCGGTTTCCAACAAGTGTCTAAATGAGACGACTAAACATCATCACGCTCAACATTAGCCACCTTTAGCTTAGCGGTGGTGACGTGAAGTCATGTGACCGTGCTGTAGATCCTTTATAGCCTAACATTAGCCGCCTTTAGCTTAGCGGTGGTGACGAGAAGTCATGTGACCGTGCTGTAGATCCTTTATAGCCTAACATTAGCCGCCTTTAGCTTAGCGGTGGTGACGAGAAGTCATGTGACCGTGCTGTAGATCCTTTATAGCCCAACATTAGCCGCCTTTAGCTTAGCGGTGGTGACGAGAAGTCATGTGACCGTGCTGTAGATCCTTTATAGCCTAACATTAGCCGCCTTTAGCTTAGCGGTGGTGACGTGAAGTCATGTGACCGTGCCGTAGTTCCTTTATAGCCTAACGCTAGCTTTTTACTTCAGAAATCATAATGTGGTGTTAATATGTGGAGGTTTTCCTGCTGAACAAAACGTGTAAGTATCATAAACGTTTATTTGCCACAAAGATTGTTTTCTGCAATATACCAAAATATGGAAACATCCTATCGTTTTTTTTCTTGCTCTTTAACTTCTGAGGTTTCCTACAGAAATAGCTCCTCGCTGCCCCGCTCTCTAACAGGCTGTGGGGACGTACTGGGGTTATTGCTCATGGCCGACCAGGTGATGTACATGGTGTAGAGCGAGATGAAGGAGGCCTGCAGCAGGCCGGAGCTGGGCTGAGCGTCCTGTGGAGACATGAGGGAATACATCAGAGTGCAACTAAAACAAAACTCTTCATTGTTTAAATTACTTCCTGAGATGCAGGTGAGAAAAAAGTAAATGGTGATCATTTTCTAAGTTGTATTTACTTTCTCATTTGACTTATGAACCAGCAATGGGAACATACTGATTGAGCTCATTCAAAGATACAGAAGTGTGCATGATACACCACTAAAATGACCACAAATGAAAACGATAGGTCGAGTTGCTGTTCTAAGATCCAACGGGACAGAAAGCAGCCCCCCAGATTTCTTGTGTAATACTTTTGGTACTTCTAAAAGAAAGACAGGATCTAAGAGTGTCCTTGTTATGAAGTGACAGGCAGTCAGTGATGTATGTAGGGGGCAGGTTATGTAAAGCCTTGTAAATCATTAAAAGCACTTTGAAATCAGTTATAGAGGTATGGTATTAAACACGAAGGATTAGGGAACAAAATACCATAATTGAGAGGCATTAATAGTGATATTGTATTTAAACTAGTCTTTTATTACCTGGACTTTGGGCAAGATGGACACGACGGACACGATGATGCAGAAGATGAAGTTGAGGCTGATGAAGACTTTGTGCTCCGTGCAGTCGTCGGGTTTGGTGTAATAAACGTAGAAAACCACGACGCAGCTGAACGCCAGGGCGTAGAAGATGACGGTGATCGTGAGCAGAGCTGCGGAAAACATCAGTAAACAATCACATGAGGGCAGACTCTTATAGGGTTCATCTGCTTCATGCATTTTGACTTATTTAACACTATTACTATCTACGCCGGGATCCTGAGTCGTGGCTGATCCTGTTGCTGCGGTCCTGAGTCCTGGATCCTCTATCCTGAGTTCTGGACTTCGAGTCATGGCTGAACCTGTCACTGTGGTCCTGCCTGACTCTCACCATACTACTTCCCTGATGGCTCCCACAGGACTGTTGACATCCTCGTGGATTCATCTTCTTATTATAGACACATGCATTTCCAAACATTTGGACTACCTATGTTGTAAATGTATTATCTCTTCGATTTTCACACGGCATCTATTGCACGTCTGTCCGTCCTGGGAGAGGGATCCCTCCTCTGTTGCTCTCCCTGAGGTTTCTCCATGTTCCCTTTAAACTGTGGGTTTTCCCCGGAAGTTTTTCCTTGTACGATGTAAGGGTCTAAGGACAGAGGGTGTCGTATTGTCATACTGATATTCTGTACACACTGTGAAGACCACTGAGACAAATGTAACATTTGTGATTAAGGGCTGTATAAATAAACATTGATTGATTGATTGATTGACTATTACTCGACCAATATTAATGCAATATTTGCAAATAAACATAGCTTTGTTCATGATTTGAGTGATCTATTGTTGAATTGTTTAAATTCTGATAATATGAAACCCTGCCATGTGAGAAATTGAGTGAGAATGCTATTTTCTTTTTATGAAAACTGACATGAATACATTGACCTACAGGGATTGCCTCGGGCGGCGTTGGCTGATGGGGGAAATAAGGCATATACCATCATAGGGTCAGTGGTTTGAAGCGTCTTGTGGGAAGATATCTCAAATTGCTTTAATAAGCATGTCTACGATAAGTGTTTGTACGTCGTTTCGGAGCGTCAGTTAAATATCACGTAGTGGAATGAAAACCATTAGAAGAACCCTCACTTGTAAACGTTTATTGGAGTTAATTTTGGATAAATACCTGCGTACCAGAACTTGGAGTTCCCTTCTTCGGCCTTCAGAAGCCAGGACTGGTTCCAGGAGTGAGCGAAGTCCACGAGGAGGATGAGCTGCACCACGATGAAGAAGAACGAGCCCACCATGCCGAAGTAATACCACACTGAGGGGGGGCAGAAAGAGATTAACAGGGTTTATTCATAAGGTAATTAGACTATGATAGATCATTTACAGTGCTACACCATAGAGCAGAGTGTAGGTCATCATTTATCAGATCTAGTTGCAACATAACATGATGATTTAGCCAATTAACAAAATAAACAATCTTCCCCATTTCCATTAATCACATTGAGGTTAGAGGCGGTCATTTAGAAGCAACATCAATGAGCTACAATGGGAGGTTGACCTGCGACGTATGCAAATCTTAAACCTGAGTTTTTGGCAGGAAATGACCTGTTCTTTGTATTTAACTTTATCAACACAAGCTTTTTTTTTTAATAACCAAAAAATATTTTCATTTAGCAAAAGAAAAAAATGTAAACCTAAAAATTAAAGTAACATTTTAAATCGCAGATTTTCGATAAAGAAAAGTGAGCAAAAAGTCTATTTGGATAATCACAGACATCTAGAGTAAACATGGTTAAAAAACTCAAACAACAAATTTACCTGAGAATCCTTTGAAATAAAAGCTCAAGCCAACTAAAAAATGATGTTATGATGAATTAACTTCATACAACGGACATAAAATAAATACAAGTTGTTTATAAATACACTACCTGTGTTAAAGATGCCGTCGGGGATGAAGAACGCTCCCACGGTGATTCCCACCAGGATCAGTAACTTGAAGAACCAGAAACTGAGACAAGAGGAGAAGTTATTCCAGGTGTGTTCCTACTCTCTGATTATAGTCACACACACACACACACACACACACACACACACACACACACACACACACACACACACACACACACACACACACACACACACACACACACACACACACACACACACACACACACACACACACACACACACCACACACACACACACACCACACACACCACACACACACACACACACACACACACACACACACACACACACACACACACACACACACACACACACACACACACACACACACACACACACACACACACACACACACACACACACACACCACACACACACACACACACACACACACACACACACACACACACACACACACACACACACACACACACACCCACACACACACACACACACACCCACACCACACACACACAGTTGTGAGTTCATGTGGAGCCTATTGTCCGCTCCTTGTTGCAGAGTTTCTTAGTGTTTATATTATTTATCCACAGACCCATTTTGGATGGCTCCTCGAGGGTCCTTGCTGCTGCGCACTCGGAGCATGATGATGGGAGAAGAGTAGAAAGAAGCAGGTCATGGCGAAGCACATGCGGTACACGGACTTGTAACCCACGACGACTGTCGCAGTTCACCTTGTTCTCTATGCCCGGGATAGAGGAGCCTCCGAGACAGAAACCTGGAATCTGAGGGAACAACACACGTTACTTTACTGTCCATTAAAGGTCCGCTATTATACTGTTTTTCATCAATATGTTACAGGTCTCAGATATATACACAAACATGTCTCTGAAGTGTTTGGCTCCAAACACCAAACAGATCATTGCAGCATTACCCATAATCCCCTCTGTTTCAGCCCTGTTTCCAAAGTGCTGATTCTCTGTCTGTTACTTTAGATGAAAATAAGGAGCCCCTCCCCACGCCCCTCTGAGAGACATTTGGTTACAAAGAACACGATGGTGCTCTAGGAGGAGATTCAGGTGATAAGGGGAGGGGGGGGTTACCTTGGTTGGTGATTGGCTAATGGTCACACAAGACAAAACATCGTTATGACATCATAAAGTGGCCAAAATCTGCTCATTTTCAGACAGGTTTTTATAGAAATGGATCAGGACAAAAAGAGAGAGAAAAGGCAAAGGTTGTGGTTCCTTTTTAACAGTTGTTTCTGCAATGTGTTACTTCCTGTTTTAGTAAGTTAAGTATATGAATAAAACCAGAGGTGGGAAGTAACTAAGTACATTTACTTAAGTACAATTTTTAGGTACTTGTACTTTACTTGAGTATTTCCATGTTCTGCTACTTCATACTTCTACTCCAGTCAGAGTAAATAGTGTACTTTTACTCCCCCTACATGTATTTAATATATAGACATTTTATTTATTGGGATAAACCCCTTGAGATGCACCATCTCGTTTTCAAGGGGGTCCCGACAATAGCAACAACTTACAGACATACATAAACAAAAAGCAAAACATGACACATGAATCTGAGTACTTCCACTTGTACTCAAGTACAAGATCTGAGTACTTCAATCTTGTACTTGAGTTAAAGTAGAAGTACTCAGATCTTGTACTTGAGTAAATGAGTAAATGAGTACTTCTCCCACCTCTGACTAAAACACACAAAATTAACAAAAGTGCATTTTAAAGTAACTTAAGTAGATTGTTCTTCGTCTATTAAAACATCATGACATCTATAAAGTCAAATCAGAAAACATAGTAGGAAGTGTAATTATAAAGTGACTGAAGCAGCATCCAGTAATAATGGATATTGGAGGACTTACTGCCTCCAGCTGCTCTGCAGGGTCTCTGTTGCTGGGTTACAGCCTTAAGAGACTCATTATTTCCCTTTTTGAATTGGAGATGACGTGAGGGTTGAGACTATATTAAAAAGATACTCTGGTGTTACATTAACTCACATCCTGTGACATCTGTGTGTTCCTCTTTATACTCCTGAACCTTTGCACAATACTACCAAAACTAAAGCCAAGTACAGCACTCGAGTAAATGTACTTAGTTATTTTACACCACTGGCTCTAACACTTTTACCTGTTAAGCCCCAAAGCCCCCCTCGGCGGGGTTTTTTCTTTTCTTTTCTCACATCACAGTGTCTCAGGGCATCTTAATATTTAAGAACCTATTAATGTGTTATACCAGATTAACGGAAATAATCTCAGCTAACTGACGATACAAACCATTTTTACCAAAACAAAACACAAGTGTCATAAGAATGACCCCTGAGCGAAAAATGCTAACGCACTTTGGCACAGAACTCAAGATAAAAGATACCCTTGTTACTTAGCTGCACTTACAAGATATCCGATTAAAGCTGAGGTTCCACACATTATTTAGGTATATAGTATCATCACTGAGTGATCCGAACTCGCGACAGGGGAAGCAAACTCAGACATCACAACACGTACCTTTACGGAGCTTTTACGGGAGATGTCTCACCGTAGCTGTCAATCTGATCAAAAGACGTGTTCAATGGCATTAAAACGAGAAAAAAAGCGGCTGAATCGGTTAATCCATAGGTTGATAATGTTTCTGTGGAACTGAAATAATTATTTATAATCCATAATTCTATTTTTATGTAAAAATCGGAGAGTAAAAGTTAGCTGCTAATGGTAGCCACCAGAGTTATCGCAGCTTCCGGTTTTGGCAATGCGGCAGTCTCACACACACACATTACCAAATAAGGAGTATGTGGGAGTTTCCCTCGATTCCATTGGCTCTGACGGTTAGAAAGAGATGTCAATCAGCAAAATCGAGCAAGGGGGGCCAGAGATATGGAAAATCCACCCAAATGACCCCAGAAGTGGTTTTTTTTTGCTAAATCTCTCTAAAAAGATCAAATATCACTTGTTTTGCATCAATCTTGATACAGGGTACTTATTATATGTTTTAGTTTGGATCTCTAAAGCTTTTAGTCTACTATCCCATCATTCAAGGGTGGTTTTCACGATAAGTAATTTTTTTTTTTTGGACGGACACAATAATTTTTTTTTTTTTACTGTGTTCAATCTGAATTTACTTTAAATTAAAAACATCTATATTGATTCTGACACTTCTACATCCAACTCACAGATGTAACCTTGCTTTGAGAAAAAAGATTATTAATTTAACCCTTTCAGAAGGGAAGATATGGTCATTTGTTCTGGGAATGTCATTTTCGAGCCTGAAAAACAGACTCGGGGCTTAACAGGTTCATACACTTTTTCACCAATGATTTTCAATGACTTCTCCATGACCTTTACCTAATTTTCCATGACCAAAAAAAGTACTCTTTCACAGCGGTACCACTGAAAGTGGTTTATTTTAACATGGAACAGGAAAATAAGGTCTGCATATGAAACATGTTGTGCCTATCTAAAACAAATCAAATAGTTGGCTTACTAGCTTCTACACGCTAAAGCAACTCAAATCTCTCACCAGCAAAATACCTCAACAGTTAAATGCCATTTTACGCTTCATTACAATACGATACAGTATTTATTATCATTATAGTATTACTATTTCGGCGATTAGATAAAATATAAATTATATTTGATGCAACTTTACTTAAATTTCCATTACTTTTTCAAAACTTTGGGAAAAATATTGTTTTCCATAACTTTTCCATCCAGGGCCTGGAATTATCCTTTTGAATTTCCATGACTTTTCCAGGTTTTCAATGACCATAAGAACCCTGTATACTATATATATTTTTCTCACCAAGATTTGGCATATTGTTATTTTATCATTTTATATTTCTTCTAAATCGTGTGGCACAGGTTCAAACCCCACTGCAGTCAGCATGTCGTTGTGTCCCTGGGACACTTCACCCCAAATTGCTCCTGTGGGGATTGCCCACAGTGCTGAATGTATGTAAGTCGCTTTGGATAAAAGCGTCTAACAAGTAACATGTAATGTAAATGTTATTTAAACAGTCTTTATAATTGTTCTATATTTTCTCTTATGTCAAACTACATACTTGTACAAAAGAAAAACGTTCTGTGTACTTTTATACACCACATGTATATTGATATTGATAATATGAGAAAATCACGCAATACAAATAATTTGAATGAAAATGTATTTTATTTAAATAGTTAAAATCTGAATCAGACTACTTTATTTATCCTGGTGGAACATTTTCTTTTGACAGGTTTATTAGGATAAAACAAATTAGATTAAACTTTATAAATAATGGAAAAGTATTTTTATAAAATAGGTTTAAAAAATAAATGGATACAAATATTATAAAAATATACTATTTTAAAGTGAAATTCCCAATAAAGATAACATTAATTTAAATTAAATAATATTATTTATAGAAATGTCCAATACGGATAATTAAAAGAAAAACATAAGAAATTAATTAAAAAACATTCCTATGTAATAAAATAGAATAAAGATCGTAATATAACAATGAGAAGTTAAAGTAAAAACTACATGTCAAATGGAATAAAATAAAACAATGTAAGATGAATTTCTACGACTGTGTTTTTATACTATGTGAAGCACTGCTTAGCAATGAACCTGATTCTCATTAAGTCCTTTAAAAGGTGCCTCCTGCAGCAGTGTTAAGTAACGACTTTTTTACATCACTAAGACGAGACGAGCTAAAAATAGATTCTTGATAATAAAAACTAAGACGAAATGTATATTTTGTTTTCGTTGACAAGACGAGACGGGACAAAGGTGTTAATGGTGGACTATTGGACATTCAAAATGCAGGACATTTTCTCCCAATTGTCTGTCTTGTCTGTCAAAATGCATCCCTGTCATTGGTTGAATTAGTTGGGATTCTGGGAATCTGCACACGCCACTCAAGTAAAGTGTTAAGAGAGTGAAATGTTGCTTTACGCAATGTCAACACTTGATATTGTCACCTTGATTCCAATTTCAGATACTTGTATTTGCCTAACTGAATTAGTTTAAAGAGAGAAAACATTTTGACTAAAAGTTGACTAGTCCTGCAGCAGCGCAGTGTGGAGCATTGACTCTGAGTTACCTGCTTCAGGTGGTCCTCCATGCCCGGCAGGATCATGATGATGGACACCAGCGTGCCGAGCAGCAGCAGGAAGGAGAAGGCCAGCCGGGTGATGGTGGAGTTAAAGGCTGACGGGGCAGCAGGAGGACAGCAGGCAGGAGGCGGAGCCACACAGACACGACGCCTGCAGGGAGATGAGGCACGGTTATTCATATTATAACAACAATAATGCACACAATGTTGACAATATCTGTTTTTTTTACTGCACATATTTTTACATTTTATTCCATTCTATTTCAATGTAAATACTGTAAATTCTCCCTCTCCTGCACGAGACATACGGTGATTTAGGGAGGCAGGAATCAGGCCTGTGGGCAGGAATCAGGCCTCCTGCATGATTCAGATACTGAGGCGGAGATCAGCCATCCTTCACTAAACACGAGCGCAGCAGAGTAAACAATGCAGCCGTGACCTGGGGGGTATACTACGAAGCAGGATTTTCGGCTTTCCGGTCCTACGAAGCTGGTTCTCTTTTTAGCAGGCTAGATCTCCATGGTAACTTATGCTTAGCGGCTAACCTGGTCGGGAGCAGGTTAGGTTGCAGGCTAAGAGATCAACTCAGTGAAAGCACTGCCTGCTGACCAATCAGAGCTCAGTGTGCAGAGTTTAAAGCGATCAAGTCATATTACAGGAGAAAGGAAATACAGAAAAGCTGCCGTCGCAGGAAAGACGGCCGGCAGAAATCACCGGCTGTGTGAACGTGAACATTAATAGAATATCACCTCCATCTTCAGAGCAATCTGACTATTATAACATTAGCGTTAAGAAAGCTTACTTAAATATCTGCCACAACATAAGTAACCGGATCAGAGTAACATTAAGTACAGTCCGCGGCATATCACTTCATAATGTATCATATATCTCCTTATCTGAGTCAGCTGAGCCGTATCTGGCCGTGCAACACTCACAGTGTCACATACTGTATGCAGAAGTATTATTTTAAGCAACACATTAAGTTGACGAAACACTCGAGTCAAATGTAATTAAAGTCAGATGGTGTCTTAGACGGGGCAGTGATATCATAAACCTGTTAATGTACGCATTCAAACACTTTTTCTGTTCCCAGCTGTATTCACCTTGCAGGTGCAGACTATGTGGCTTTGATCCTGGATAAAGTGTTTAAGTCATGGATGTTTAAAGTTTAACTTCTTCATTTTTGACTAGTATTAAAGTTCACTTTTCATTCAGGAAGTATGACGCTGCGCTGTCAGTACGCTTCTCCATGTTTGTGATTGGTCGAATGCTCCAGATACCACCCCTTTCATGTGAACGCGCACCTAACTAGATAGGACACGGCTGGCTTGAGCGATCCACTTGATAACCAGCGTCGTAGTACAATTTAGCGAGAGCGCGTATGTTTTGGATTAGGCCAACCGGCTAACTCAAACATATCCAGGTTAGGTTGAGCCAGCTTCGTAGTATAGGCCCCAGATAAACCCAGTTTCCATATTCAAGACTCGTCTGGGCAACAAACAGTTCTTACAAATAACTCAGTAAGAGGAAAACGACAAAACACCAGAACAAAACTCAGAGTTCACTCACATCGTGCCCTCATAACGGGTCCAAAATGTCTGTGTCAAAAACTGTAATGAAACTAAATATTATTATTATTTTACACTTTGACTTTCAATTAACTCCAGTCCAGATTACAACTACCAAATACTTTTTGATTAGTAACCCTTTAATGCCAGTTTGTGTACATATTGTCTGATTTAAATTTTGATTATATTTAACATCATTAATCAAAATCTGTAAAACAACTAAAGGTGTTAAAGTGGAGTAGAAGTACAAAGTAACAACAAATTGAAATACTCAATTAAAGTACAAGTACCTCAAATGTGTACTTGTGCAGTACTCGAGTAACTGTACTTTGTTATTTTACACCACGGCCTTTAAATGATAGTTTGTGTACATAATCCCACTATTGTTTACAACATGAAAAAACACATATTTAATTGTACTACTTCTGCTTTTATTCTTTCTTCAGTCTGGGATATTTTACTGATGAGCAAGAGCATCTATTTTCAAAGACATTATACAGTAGCCATGCCAAATAGGGCAAAGTAGCTCAATCTAGTGGAAAATAGAAAAAAGGAGGCTCTATATTTTAAGACTGATGTCATACAAATGAAGGCAAGGCAAGTTTATTTATATATATATATATAATATATAATATATATATAATATACACTTTTCAACACAAGGCAATTCAAAGTGCTTTACAAAAATGAAAGACATTAAGAAAATGGCATTTAAAATCAGTCATTAAAAAGAAAAGCTAATAAAATAAACATTAGCTAATAAAATAAAACATGAACAGCATCTATGGAGTAATGGCTGTGGGGTCAAGGGTGTGTACTTAATGTGTTTCAATGGGGAGGTTTGTGTGTCTGTCTCAAAGCAAGGCATACAAAATATGTTGTTTGTAACAGCAGTATCTAAAAAGCCAGAGAAAATTAATCCCCTTTCTATTTGGGACGTGGTAATAGCCTTGTATTTGTTTACAATGTTCTTTTAGGATTGGAAGTTGGATAAGCAGCCGTTTGAGCTTTCAGATAATATTGTATTTGAGGTAAAATCCTCTGACACATTTGATATGTAGGCTAGTGGGAATCTATGTTGTATATATTGAAAAGTGTCAAAGTCCAAAAGGGATAAATACCGAAGAAAAGGGTTATCATGGGAACGACAAGGAGATCAAAACAAAACAGTGACGCCATAAGAGACTGAAACCCGGAAGCTGTGGCTTTTTAAGAAACATCTTACAAATCCAACAACAACTGTAAATGTATCTATATTATTAATTGACTTCAGTCATAATACACATTAAAATCAGAATGACACTATGAGTTAGTAACCGTAAATAAAATAAACAAAGACGCACATGTTCACACGTCTAACTCCATTCTCAATCTGGCAATTCAACACTAAATTCACGTTATTTTGAATAAAAACACATTTGAAGTTGGGTATAATGTTTAACTTTACACATCGACACATGTTTGTCATCTTTAAATGTTTAGGTTACTTATTTTCACCATATAGCCCATGAGGGTTGCTCAGTAGCGTATGAAGGCAGAAACAGAGCGACTGTAGATTCAAAAAGTACCCGGATGTGGGCCGACAGAGCATGCGCGGTTGAGTTTCCCTTAAGCCCAGCCTCCGACCTCCGGCTCTCGGCTCATTCAAATGAATGGAGATGTACAATAACACTGGATTCAGCTTTTAGTGCATTTTACACCTTTAAGACCATAATGATTTAAATAAGGGCTTTACAAGTGTTCGTGCTGGGAAGTTAATTAAGCTCCAAAAAAAGTACACGCCGATTTACAGACGTCTCTTTACCCAATGTAAGTCAATGGAGAAAAGTATTTTTGAGCCAGAATGACGTCATGGGACGTGTAGTACCACCGTTTGGCCACTACTTCCATTAAAAAGAAATCGGCTTCAACGGTCGGAGAAAATACTACATTTCTAAATAATGGAAAGTAACTTATTTGGTTCCGTGTTTTACAATGTACGCCTATTTTAAGGTATTCATAGTACTTATAATGTTAAATAATATGTCTACAGATACTGGGGTAGTAACATATTTAAGACTTGTTTATATAGTTTGTCACATGACTTTCTGTAGATCTTTATCTGTTTTCCTTTGCACACAACGCGTACTTAAAATAGTCAAGAAACCGTAAAAATACAAAGCCTACATACATCGTGTAACAACAACACAAGCGTTAAATGTTTACTTACACAACTGGCGAGGGACCCTATTGCCAAACAAGCCCCCATGTTGATTTAATCCACAAATATAGTTATATAGATGAAAAGCGTGAAATGTTGAAAAAGTTCAGGAAGAAACCGAAACTGTATAAAGTCAAGTTAGTGATGTCTAGCTTCTTTAAAGAAACCGACGGATATCCGTTAAGCCTCTTCAAAATAAAAGCATGCAGTCAGTCACGTGAAGCCTACACATACACTCTAAATTACATCGTGTGCATGTTGGAAGTAAATCTTGGCAGCAGATATCTATACATAACACGAATTGGTGCAATATTAGAAGTTATGTTATATTTAACACAAGTTATAATATTACATTCACATTATTGTATATTTCTTTGATTCTTCATATCTCAATATAATGTTGTTAAAGGTCCCCTATTATACAGTTTTTCATCAATATATTATAGGTCTCAGATATATACAAAACATGTCTCTGAAGTGTTTGGCTCCAAATACCAAACAGATCATTGCAGCATCCCAGAATCCCCTCTGTTTCAGCCCTGTTTCAAAAGTGCTGATTCTCTATCTGTTACTTTAGATGAAAATAAGGAGCCACTCCCCACGCCCCTCTGAGAGATATTTGGTTCAAAAGAACACACCGGAGTACTTTTCCCCGTACTTTTCGTAGTTCTGTTAGTACCCCTTATTTTGCGTTCACACCAAAAATAGTACTAGTGCCGAGAACTTTTACCCCCATTTGTAGTGCCTGCTAGAGAGGTGGTACTATCCTGGGGGGGGGGGAAGTACCAATTTCTGAGTGTAGGAGGGGCCGATCGCCCCGCCTACACTGCGTTGCTACCCCAGGTCCTAAACTGTAATGGAAATGCGCCACGGCCTCGGACGGCCAGCGAGGTAGGACGCTTAGGGACGCTTAAACGGTGCTACCCCGCTGCAGTGGAAAGGTGCCATAAGTGCCGGCACTATACGGCAAAGTACTTGGTGTGAAAGCGGTTTTTACTTTTTATATAAATGGATCAGGACCATTGTCATTTTCTTTTTTTCTAAATTTATTTTTCTTGTTCACACATTTGTAATAGTTTATTTTCATATTCTATATCAACTTGTGTATTATCGTATTTTATATTGTATTTGACTGTGTTCATAGCATTGGCCAATACACCACAGAGACACACACAGAAACACACACATACACACACACACACACACACACACACACACACACACACACACACACACACACACACACACACACACACACACACACACACACACACACACACACACACAGAGAGACACAAACACAACAGAGACACACAAACACATGAATTAGAACATATTTCTATATTGTTTTATTGAACTAATGGAGAACAACAGCCCACAGGCCATTTCAAAGTAATGTCCTAAGAGCAGATAGGAAAGCATACTGATTAAGTTAGCAAACAGTATAGGTCTGATGATGAAGGTTAGTGAGTTTAAAACCACAGGAGGTGAAATCTCCATCTGTTTGAGTCTGACCTTCAGACTGTGAATAATATGTGCAAAGATAAAGCTCCAGCACACCTTATTCTTCCTTGTCATATCCTCATAAGAAGCAGAATGATGCTGTACACATTAATGCACCTGAATGAGCAGTTTAATAATTTGATGCTAATCACATAATAGATTAATTGCAAGAAAACCTGTTGATTGAACCCATGACAGCCTCTGCTTTCTATGGCTATTTAAGGAGGGAGTATCTACAAGACAACTAGACAAGTGCGTTAATTTATCATCTGTGTTATAACAATGAGATAAGGAAAGGTAAAGTAGATCGTCCTTATAATTTAGGACTGAGGACAAATTACTGAGTGATTTGATAATATCATTAAACAATACAGATTTTACAATCTGAATGTGGAGAGACATACAGTGCACCCCTTACTATAAATACAATGGTACAAACCTTTGAGCAGTAGCAGCAACACAAAACAGCCGGAGTTTCACCGGAAACTGTATCATCAGGTTTTCAAAATAAAACTAATAAAAATGACGATCCATTCGCAATCACTGCTACAAATTCGAGATAATAATAATAAATAATAATAATAGTAATGATAATTAAATTGCCCCATTATAAGGCTACAACATTTAAAAGATTGTAAGTGAATTAGTGAAACTATTACATGTGTAACATTATTTTACCAATGTTATTGTTATTATTATTTATGTTATGAATATTGTATCGCATACCTAGTGTGTTTATTCTCTTTTATCTTTCATATTTGTAATGCTTTTACTTATTTACATAATTTTCTATAATAATAATAATAATACTCAAAGAGGCTTTACAACCCAACAAACATGTAATACAAACATTCAAACAAACATACATACAAAATTAAAACACAACATTCAATGAAACGGGAAAAGAAAAGCCTTGCAGCTGTTGTGCTTTTACTTTGAAGGCCTCCTCTTCCGGTCGGCTCCGGGCTCCGCGCTGTCAGCCTGTCGCTCCTCCCTGTTCTGCCGGGAATGAGCGCTCGGAGCCCGGCTGTCCGTCTGCTGTCTGCCCGCTGAGCTCCACTATGCCGCGGGTCCAGCAGCTGTAATGAAGCCGTCTAACGAGTCCTATTCCCCGCTCTTTCTCGTCTTCGTCCCTGCAGAAGATGGTGGCTGGCGGTTAGTTCCAATTTCGGACACCGTGGGGTATTTTTTCCTCGGAGAAGCGCACTGAAATCCGAAGGTGAGTGTCCGTCAAGGCAAATATATGCACGCTGTCACCTGTTCTGCTCCACAGGTAGGACGTCAGGCTGCTGGTCGAGAAACCTGCAACAGCATGCAGAGGAATACATGCTGGAAGAAAAGCGGCAGGTTATATGAGATTATTATATGCGTGCATGCAGGAATAATGAGGCTGGAGACAGTATGTGCCCTGAAACTGACCAAGGAAAATCTAAAACAACATGTCCTGATGTGCAAACTCATCTTCCACATACATATCTGCTAAAATGTAAGACTAAGAGGCCCACAAGAGGCTACCTGTCAGCTCCATACGGCCTCTCACTATTGTTTGCATCAGCTGTTCTCGTGGAAATGTCACTGGCAGCTGGATTATCTCCTGGGGGACCATAACACCTTGACATTCTGTGAATAATCATGATATTGGGCAAAAATTGTCCGAATTCAGTTGTGCCAAACTAAAATTGCACATTTAAACGTTAAACATCTGTTAATACGTACCAGAAAAGCATATTTTGGGTTTTCATTTCACTCACACCCAAAAGATTGGCCAAATCTAAATCCCTTTGTGACCTAAAAGAGACTAAATCTATCACATATACCTGCATTAGATGATAAAACATGCATTTAAAATAATATCATATTGATATAATGTAGGTCCGATTATAAGAAAACCCTAAAGGAACTGTCCCTGGAATAAAAACAGTAAACATTATGTGTTTAAGGAAATAATATATCTTTGTTGAATATTGTGATAATGATATTACTTCCTATAAATCAGATATTAAAGTGTATTTGCTGCTCTTTTCAGCTCCTTCTGCTTGTTTAATCAAAACCAAAGGGAATAATACGAAATATTATTTTATTCAACAAATTGATCACAAAGGCACTAATTTAGAAAAAATAAAATAAATAAAGTAACATTTTAAAGGGCAATCCTTGACTAAAAATCGTTTTTTAACTAATAATAATTATAATCCTTTAGTGCAATTGTCTTATTGCATGGAAGATTACACATTTAAATATATTTTGCAGCTTTAAGTTAGAGATGAGATGCTGAAAAACCTCAAAATTATAATGTATAACCCTGACTGCTTATATGATGTAATGTGACTATTATCAAACCCTTAAGTCTTGATGTAAGAAAGAGTAGTGTGTGTGTTGTGTGTGTGTGTGTGTGTGTGTGTGTGTGTGTGTGTGGTGTGTGTGTGTGTGGGTGTGTGTGTGTGTGTGTGGTGTGTGTGTGTGTGTGTGTGTGTGTGTGTGTGTTGTGGGGTGTGTGTGTGTGTGTGTGTGTGTGTGGTGTGTGTGTGTGTGGTGTGTGTGTGTGTGTGTGTGTGTGGTGTGTGTGTGTGTGTGTGTGTGTGTGTGTGTGTGTGTGTGTGTGTGTGTGTGTGTGTGTGTGTCTCTGTGGGTGTGTGTCTCTGTGGGTGTGTGTGTGTGTGTGTGTGTCTCTGTGGGTGTGTGTCTCTGTGGGTGTGTGGGTGTGTGTGTGTGTCTCTGTGGGTGTGTGTCTCTGTGTGTCTCTGTGTGTGTGTTATCCTGATCCTTTGGAGAGCATCTAGTGTTCCTTGTGTGCAGAAGCCTGTGAACAAGCCTCATTTTGTATGCCTTGGTGAATGTGGAGCAGAAAACGTTTCAAAAAAATGAGCAACATTTTAAATATTTCTGGGTCCTCTAGTATTATATAGTGAATCATGAATGTGATGCACCATGGGAGTAAGGAAAGTGAAGTCTGATATCTTCCTTGCTATTTTTACATCTTGGCTTTACTTCCCTGCATGCTTTCCGCTTAATTGAAGGATTTCACCGGGTGTTAATTGCTTATTCTTGAGGTCAGTTTTGGAGTTTTTCTTGATGTTGATTTAGTGTCTTGTTGCTGTTTTTGCTTTAAGATGCAGTGAACACCTGTGTATTCACACAATTGAGTGGTGCAGGAATGAGTCCTTAAACCCGATAATTAGTCAGCATTTCCACTTCCAGACCCTTTGTATCAAAGTCAATGTTTTTTTGTATGTTGTATGTCAAGCTGAAGAGATTTAAATTCTACGACATAAAAAACGTCAGTAAATACCCCACTGGTGAATTTAAAAACGGAGGTTGATAACAAGTGTCTAAATGAGACGACTAAACGTCATCACGCCCAACATTAGCCTTCTTTAGCTTAGCGGTGGTGAGGTTTAGTCATGTGACCGTAATGTAGTTCCTGTATAGCCCAACATTAGCCGCCTTTAGCTTAGCGGTGGTGACGTGAAGTCATGTGACCGTGCTGTAGTTCCTGTATAGCCCAACATTAGCCTCCTTTAGCTTAGCGTGGTGACGTGAAGTCATGTGACCGTGCTGTAGTTCCTTTATTGCCCAACATTAGCCTCCTTTAGCTTAGTGGTGGTGACGTGAAGTCATGTGACCGTGCTGTAGTTCCTTTATAGCCCAACATTAGCCGCCTTTAGCTTAGCGGTGGTGACGTGAAGTCATGTGACCGTGCTGTAGTTCCTGTATAGCCCAACATTAGCCTCCTTTAGCTTAGCGGTGGTGACGTGAAGTCATGTGACCGTGCTGTAGTTCCTTTATAGCCCAACATTAGCCTCCTTTAGCTTAGTGGGTGGTGACGTGAAGTCATGTGACCGTGCTGTAGTTCCTTTATAGCCCAACATTAGCCACCTTTAGCTTAGCGGTGGTGACGTGAAGTCATGTGACCGTGCTGTAGTTCCTGTATAGCCCAACATTAGCCTCTTTTAGCTTAGCAGTGGTGATGTGAAGTCATGTGACCGTGCTGTAGTTCCTGTATAGCCCAACATTAGCCTCCTTTAGCTTAGCGGTGGTGACGTGAAGTCATGTGACCGTGCTGTAGTTCCTGTATAGCCTAACGTTAGCTTTTTACTTCAAAATCATCATTATCGAAGAACTGCAATGAAGTGTATTCTTGATGAATTTAAGCAGTTTTCATGACCAATGTTCAAGAGTTTGATAGACAGATTGTTTATCCATTCGCCTGCGTGTACATATTAAATGCAGTTGTTTCCCTCTTTAAAACAAATTAAATGTATCTAGATCACACAGAAAACAAATATCACAGCTGTCTTACATTTTCAACTAATAAATCAAATATTATTTATATTCACACACATTTCCGCTTCAGTCTAAAAATATCTATATCACACATCCACATTAATTGATGAAGCTCTCATTTGTATCCTGGCTCTTTAATGAGGAAGAGTTGGAGACAGCTGGATGGAGATAAGCTGCTCAGGAGAGGCCACTGCAGATGAAAGAGATTTTATTGGTAAAGCACCTGTTAGATGATAGTA
Source organism: Gymnodraco acuticeps (assembly GCF_902827175.1). Taxonomy (NCBI): domain Eukaryota; kingdom Metazoa; phylum Chordata; class Actinopteri; order Perciformes; family Bathydraconidae; genus Gymnodraco; species Gymnodraco acuticeps. The sequence continues at coordinate 1,300,145 of NW_022991064.1, read as the reverse complement.
CTGGCAGCCTTTGTTCCTCGTAAAGATAAATGTGAGGCTGCAGGAGGCTGGAGATAAAAGGTGACACCATAATGAGTGTTTGTGTGTGTGTGTGTGTGTGTGTGGTGTGTGTGTGTGTGTGTGTGTGTGTGTGTGTGTGTGTGTGTGTGTGTGTGTGTGTGTGTGTGTGTGTGTGTGTGTGTGTGTGTGTGTGTGTGTGTGTGTGTGTGTGTGTGTGTGTGTGTGTGTGTGTGTGTGTGTGTGTGTGTGTGTGTGTGTGTGTGTGTGTGTGTGTGTGTGTGTGTGTGTGTGTGTGTGTGTTTGTCACCTGCCACCATGTGTTAACATGCAGTGACACAGATCCTAATTTCCAAGAAAGAGCAGGAGGAGGAAAGTGAACAGATGATAGGAAGTCAGATGATTCACAAGTGCACAAAGTCTATTTACCTCCATTTTTTACATTTTAAAGTTCAGCTTTGTTCAGAATCAGAATACATTTATTAGTCTCACAGTTGTTGCTAGAACAGAACCTATTATGCTTTCTTAAATAGGTTTTAGCGCATGTAAAGGGTCTGCAAAGTCTGAAATCCCTGTGTTCTCTCCAGAGGGAGCCCCCCCCCTCCCGCCTGAAACTCCATTGGACTCCTTTGTTTACTTCAGGAACATAGTGACATCACTATGTAACGCCCACACTCCTATTGGCTAGCATCTCTAAGCAGTTGACCAATCACAACAGAGCGACCAATCACAACAGAGCCGGACAGCTAACCAATCAGAGCGGACTAGGCTCTGGTTTCAGACAGAGGGTGAAAAGAGGTGCTGCAGCACAGACAGTATGAGAAAAATAAAGAGCTTTTTGAACATTAAAGCATGGAGACATGTAGAGACACTACATACTGATATACACCTGAACATCAGCAGGAGAGGACTCTTTAAAGTAGAGACACTACATACTGATATACACCTGAACATCAGCAGGAGAGGACTCTTTAAAGTAGAGACACTACATACTGATATACACCTGAACATCAGCAGGAGAGGACTCTTTAAAGTAGAGACACTACATACTGATATACACCTGAACATCAGCAGGAGAGGACTCTTTAAAGTAGAGACACTACATACTGATATACAACTGAACATCAGCAGGAGAGGACTCTTTAAAGTAGAGACACTACATACTGATATACACCTGAACATCAGCAGGAGAGGACTCTTTAAAGTAGAGACACTACATACTGATATACACCTGAACATCAGCAGGAGAGGACTCTTTAAAGTAGAGACACTACATACTGATATACACCTGACCATCAGCAGGAGAGGACTCTTTAAAGTAGAGACACTACATACTGATATACACCTGACCATCAGCAGGAGAGGACTCTTTAAAGTAGAGACACTACATACTGATATACACCTGAACATCAGCAGGAGAGGACTCTTTAAAGTAGAGACACTACATACTGATATACACCTGAACATCAGCAGGAGAGGACTCTTTAAAGTAGAGACACTACATACTGATATACACCTGACCATCAGCAGGAGAGGACTCTTTAAAGTAGAGACACTACATACTGATATACACCTGAACATCAGCAGAATTTGGCCTCTTTAAGGCTGAATATTGTATTTTGTATCTGTCTTTTCACAGCAAGATAAACGACAGCCACGTGTAGCTCTTTTCAGTTTCACCAGCCGGCACTAGATTTAATTCCCATTGATTGCCGGCCTCGCCCACTCATGATGGAAACCGTAATTTGCAGGGCTAAATTCCAGTGATTCATTATTCCTCTGTATTGACCAGTGACCTATACGAGTGAAATCCAAGCTGGTGCTTCTGCAAAGCCTGGTGCCCTTTACTGTGAACTATAGCTGGCTACTTTGATCTTTCTGCCATTAAAACATGTCAGTTCATCCGCCTCCTGGGCCTGCAGGACGTATAAGAGAGCGGAGATATTTTGTAGAGATGTAGAGGATGACAATAGGAACACTGTTTTCTCTGAAGCGGTGTTGGACCGTACTGACCTCCACCTCCACCTCCACAATTTCTTGCTACAGTGGGCTGCTGGGAAAATGTGCACAGAGAGTGCACATTTTCCCAGCAGCCCACTGTAGCAATAAACAGCTTAACTGAGGGTTCGTCAAAGTCATCTCTGCTGCTGCCAGCCTCTCCATACTGATGAGATGAGGATGGGAACAGTAGGTGAGGTGGGTTGGATCCTCTGTGCAGACAACGGGTTTATTGTAATTCCCAAGGCATCCATTCAGCGACCTTTTCAGTGTCGGACCACACAATAGTATCAGCTGCTTTGTTTCCCCCGCAATTAACGTGTGGAATTTCGTGCTCTATAAACAGGCATGGCATCGCTCCAAAAAAAAAGAAAAGAAAAACGGGTCGTCAGACATCAGAAGAACTCATTCTGTTGAGTGGCAAACTGAGAGGCTGAGAAGTGCTATTGCTGTTTTGAAATGTGTTTAACTTGGCACCATCAAAGGTGGTTTTCATGGCAGACAGACATCATTAGCAACAAGCTAATGGTCGAGCATTTAGAAGCTTTAGTTTATATTTTGTCTCATTATTAATGAAGCTCTTAAGAATTTACATGGAATTTTCAGAAATGTCTTTATTTTCATTGCAGTGGTTGTTAAAGGTCCCATGTCATGCCTTTCTGGTTATTACCCGTCCCCTTGTGTGTTATGAAGGTTTTTCTCATGTAAACGGTCTGCAGAGTCACAAACCCTCAAAGTACACCCTGTAGCGCAAGGGTGCCCAACCAGTCGATCGGGGGGAGATTGGGGAGATTCCCAGTCGATCGCGAGATGTGTCTAAAAATAGAACAACAATATTCAGTTTTATCGTTAATGTCCTATAACATAATCTTCCTGTGCCAGAATAATGCACTTGAACGCATCAAAGCTTTGTGATTGGCCGGCGTGACCCCATGTGTCGGGGCGTGGCTGGCGGACAGTGGGCACTATTTCGCTGACGTTGTCCGTGTCAACAGGAGTGACAGTCCGCACACACACAAGACCGCAATTATGGCAGAAGCAAAACATATATAATTTTCACTCCGAGTGGGAGGATGATTATTTTTGTATCTATTCCAATTCAAAGTCCATCTGTCTCTCATCTTCAATGCGAGCGTGGCTTTATCGAAGAAGGGTAATTTAGGAGCGGCATTTCAAAACAGTGCACAAACGCTACGAGACGGAATTCCCTCCTATTCTGCCCTACGCTCCAAAAGGGGAGGGGCCTGAGAGGACAGCTAAATGCACAGCAGTCCATTTTCACCAGGCCCAACAACAAGAGCAAGGCTGCTACCAGAGCATCTTACGGCCCGTCCACACAGCGGCGTGCGTTGAAGCTTCCAACGCTTCTGCCCATTCACTTTGAATGGGGTGACGTCACTTTTAGCCGAACTGCATTTTGGGAAGCGACGTGGAGCGTTGCTGGCGTAGCTGGCGTAGCTGGCGTCAAAAGTTGAGCAATGTTCAACTTTTGACGCCTCGACGGAGGCGTCAGCCAATGAAATCCCGTGTATTCAAATCTGCCAGTACAATCGCTAGCCAATCAAACCGCGTGTATGCTGGGAGAGACTACGCAGGTCATTTCCTCATATTCAAAAAAATTGAGGGAAAATTCATTGTAGCGGTAGTGAATCACCCGGTGCTGTATGATCAGTCTCTGTTCATCTACCGGGATACAAACCGGAGCGAGGCATGGAGGGAGGAGGCAGAGACAGTGGGTGAAACTGGTAGGTTTTCGCCTGTTTGGGGATTTTATATCCAGTTTACTTCGTTTTAACATTGCTATTGCTTTGTATGTCGGGGGCGGGAGATTCATGTGATTGGTTGTTGGTCGTGTTGCTCGCAAAAAATCCCCAAGCTTCAGATACGCCCACCTCCAAGCGTCAACGCACGCTGCTGTGTGGACGCTCCGTTATCGTGTCAGTCACGTTCTTGAGAAACACATGAAGTCTTTCAAAGACGGCGAAGTTGTGAAAGAAGCATTCCTGGAGGCTGCCGATGCGTAATAAAAATAACAGTAGCATTTTCAACAGGTTTTTGATATGATAAAACTCAAGTTAGATACCGTTATTAATCAGCTGTAAGTTTGAGTTTGTTTGAACTTACTTATTATAATTATTGTACAAAATGGTATAAGAATGCAAACTTAAATTGATTATAATCTATTATCAATTCAGGTTAAGAAACTAGTGTTGCTTGCATCCTATTTTAAAGGCATTTCTTTTTATAATCTACTAAAATGCAACAAAAAAAGGGTTTGATTCTATTAATTTTGTCTTTTTTATTGTGTAGCTTCAGATCTGAGTTGTCTTATTAGTAAGCCTAATTTATACTTTTGTAGCAACACTATTTTTATATAATGTCAAAGAAAGGGTTCAGAGTCTTTTCTTTTGTTCCTGTGTCATATGTGGCAGCACTGTTCAATGTTTCTTGAAAACATTACCCACTGTAGTGACGTGTGAATAAACTCCAACTCTGTATCAACAACACTGTTGTGTAGCTTCAGTTAAATACTTGTATGTGTGTAGATTAGAAAGAGGTAAGATAAAGGATCTGCAGTATTTTATGAAGTATTAATCGTACAAAGGTCAGTTTTATACAAGTAGAAGTGTGTATTTACCTGGCAGTAGGCTATCAGTAATGGCTACGCCTCTATTTGGACTGGTAGATCTCGGCAGACTGGCAACTTTAAAAGTAGCTCTCGGTTCAAAAAAGGTTGGGCACCCCTGCTGTAGCGAGTAAAACTCTAACACAGAAAATACCTGTCTGTGCTGCCCCTGAACGCCTCGTTGGAGATTTCTCTTTTTCCATTATTTTCTTCCTGGGTATAGTGACGTATTTCGGGTATAGTGACGTAACCATACCCAAACGTAACCATACCCAAATGGACCCATTGTAACAATCCGTGGAGCTCCTCACACACACACACACACACTCTCAGCGGCGAAACTGTGATGCGCTGGGGGGGGTGCTAGTGGAGCCTCGCAGATGAGGATGCTGCAGCCCCCTCAGCACCCCCCCCTTCCCGCGTCCATTCGCGATGTCTCGCTGTCTCGCAGACCCCACGCAGCAAGCAGGAAATTAATCCAGCTCACACTGTCCGCTCCTCACAGCAGCGAGTCGTGCAACGTCCCGCCAACACGGCACCCAGACCCCACGCAGCATTCTCATCTGTTTGTCATTACTGGTGTCATTTTCTGGTTGCTAACGCCATTGTAACACATAATCACTGATGTTCCGCTGTAACGGTGGTGATCTCATCAGAACAGAGTGGGCGAGCTGACCAATCAGAGCACACTGGGCTCACAGGGAGGGGGGGGGGCAGGAGCTCCAACAAGGCGTTTAGGACAGAGAGTGAATACACATACTTTACAGAGATGCTGTATGAGAAACCATTGTGAGTTTGGAAAATTGCACAATATAAATCTATTCTAGTAGACCTCAACAATGGAATTATGATCAGTAGAAATGGCCATGACATGGGACCTTTAAGTAAACTCGCTGTTTGCAAACGGCTTGAGCTCATTTAAAAGCAACTAATGCCAGTTGAATGCAACACAGCCAAATGTCAGCTAGCAGGTTAACCTTCATTTCATTACATTACATTTAGCTGAACCTTAAAGCAACTTACAACTACTGCATTCAACCAAAGTTAGCAAGAGTTAGCTATTTGACTTTCTCTGCTATGCTTCGCTATTAGCAAGTAGGTTTATAAACAACTAACGCCAGATGCCACTAAGCTAAGTTACAGCTAGCTGGCTAACCTTAACCTGTGATTTTATGACATTACATTTAGCTGACCTTATTTTCCAAAGCGTTTTACAACAAGTGCATTCAACCAAAGTAAGCTAGTAAAAGTGAGCTCTTAGAGAATGTTAGCAACTAGCTGTAGGACGTAGCATTTAAAAGCTAAAGAGGCAGATGTTTTGTCTCAATATGAATAGAGTGGTTAAGTAACTAAGTAGATTTTTCAATATATCTTTGTTTTTAATATTACAAACTTGCTCTTAGCAAATAACTTTAGCTACTATCCGCACACGTTTAGAAGCATCCAATGCCAGATGCATGCAACGTAAATTACAAGTAGCTGGCCCACTTGATGATTGACCATTTATGTCGTTTTTGTTATGCTATTTTTCCCAATTTGGTCTGTTTCTGGCAGTTTTAAGTATGTGCTGCCTTACCTTTTCTTATTGTGGTAAGAAACTCAACTAACAAAACAAGTAATCTAATATTAGGTGTGACTTCAATGGATCTGTTCAAGATAATTCAGAAATGTAAGTCAGATTAAATGGAAAGAAAGTCGTAATTAATTGCTGCTCTGGTTAGGATGGTCTGGTGTTGGTGGGTTTTGTCCCAGAGAATGGAAGCATTTGACTGGAAATGTGTGGGGTTTATTTAGGAAGAACTGGAGTAAATGTTTGGGAAATGGATGCAGGTCATCCTTTGTTAAGATCGGACAAATGAGTTGCGTTTGGACCTTTGTAATCGTTTGTCAGTATAGAGAGATGGATTCCCAGGGTATCTACTGCTGGGGATGAAATCCTCTTTTCTCCTCATTGCTGAGTGCAGCTTAAATCCCAAACACAACACAAGAGCTTGACACTTGTGCTGATGCAGGGTGGCAGTGTGTGTTTGGGGCTCATCGCATTTTATTGTGTGTGTGAGTCTGTGTGTGTGTGTGTGTGTGTCTCAGTGCTAGAGGCCCTCGGTTGGTAGCCGGCGTTCAGGAGGACCACGTGCTTCGCTGTTCTCACAATGGTCTAGTTTGGGGAGCGCCTGGGGAGGAGGATGGCCTTGGTTACACTCCCTAACAACAGACTGTGTGCTGAAATATGGATGTCACAGCAACACACTGTATGGTGTCACACATGTCGGCCATGTGTGTGTTTATTCTGCTGGCAGCTACTGGTCTGTGGGCGGTGATTGGACCTCAATACTTGGCATCGAATGTCTGTCTGGATTTATATTTCTTTGATTGCATTGTTGCAGCCATTAAAATATGTTTTTATTGTACAGATTTTTTTAGGGGCTGTTCAAGTACGGCTGCTTGGGTTTTGAAACTGTTACATTTGTGAATTTTTTTGAAAAACAATCAGCTCTGACTAAGCTATATTTTAATGGGCCGTACACTAAAATACAGTAGAGGATAAGGGCCAGATGAGATTTTCTTTTTTGTGATCTGATTTTAATCTGACATTTCTAATTATATTTATTTTCTGAAAAATGACTTGTTTTCTCAGAACTCTATAAATTGCACAAAATACAGTTAAATATACAGTATTTTATATAATACATTTTAAATAATGCATAAAATAACAATTACAAAATCTGATGAAAAAGGGAAATCATTTAAGTTAAGTCTCATCTAAAAAAGTATGAATGTTGTATAATTATTTATTCCCCAAGAAATCATAGCATACCATCTCTCCTTCATATAGTACAAGCTTTGTATGCATGCAATTTTCCTTAAGAGTTTTAAAACTCTTAAGGAAAATTGAAACGCGAAAATATTGTACTTGTAGTTTCAACTTCTCCATTTACAAGAGTTGTATAGCTGTGTCTCGTCTCACTAATAAATCATCCTTTTCTACATTTGAGTCCATGGCTGAATGATTAATAGTTTGTCTTACTCTGGTATTAAAACAGTGCTTCAGTGATTCAATATGGCACTTCCATAAAGTTAGGGAACTCGAAATAGATGGATTAAAAAATAATAGCCTTAGATTTAGCAAAAGGAAAAACTGTCTGACTTCATTATAACTATGGAACACTTGATCTTCTATTGGCTAGCGCTCCAACACATTGTACGTGATAGGCTAAGGGGCGGGACATCTCTAAGCGGTTGACCAATCACAAAATAGCTGTGGTTTCAGACAGAGGGTGAAAAGAGGTGCTGCAGCACAGGCAGTATAAGAAAAATAAAGAGCTTTTTGAACATTAAAGCATGGATACATGTCAGAGTAGAGACACTACATACTGATATGTACCTGAACATGAGCAGAATATGTCCCTTTTTAAGAGATGAAAAGACATAAGGAAATGATATAGTGCAAATGACCATAATTGTGCAAGTTAAAGTGAAATATTAACATGTTAAATAGACTACAATGGGCAGTCTACTCGTTGCAGTTCAACACAGTAGCATTTACATAATCTACAGTACAAGGAAATTCTCTTTGATGCATTGATTTTTGTGTTCAGCCACAACCGGACAGAAAACAGGACATTCCTCGTGTTTTTCTCATGACTTTCCAATGTAGGCCATTTTTGTACACCCCGGATTAGTTGATAATCAGAGTTAAATCAGGACGAGGATTGTCAAAGTCGTCCCCAAATAACAGTCTGTTCCCGTCCGCCATGTTCTGTTCCTCAGATCAAACCGGAGTGCTGTCAGTCTGCCAGATATTCTCTACAGCTCTCCGTCAAGTGTGCTAATTGCTGTAAATACCCGGGTACTCTGTTGTTGTGATTGACCCTCATGAAAGCTGCTCAATCTGTCTCTTATTTGCCAACATGAAGGGCACTCATTCCTTATAATGGCTTGTTGTTATTGCGCACTAAACGCGGTTAATTACAAAGAGGGCGGTTTGCTTTTAGGGGCTTTTTGAAGGATGTGCGACGGAGGTCCTCTATGGATGTGCACCAGTGACGCTCAATTATATCAGCGAGTGGTTGTTTTTTATCGGCTGTTGTACGCAGCATCTCTGCATGGAGTGATGTGATACAAAAAGACTGCGAGGCGTTGCGTAATCGCCTCGCAGTTGGTAGTGGATTACACCTTGAAATGTAGACAATAGAAGCAATCATCAGAAAATGTAACATGCACAGATGGAGACAGAACATTCAACTAATCAAAGAACCACTTGTAGAAATGGCCAACAAATGGAAGCTAACATGATGCAGCAATTGCAAGAAAACGTGGACAATAGGGGTGAAGATCGTCTTTACCAAAGGAGTTTCGTTGACATTGTTTAATACTTACACTTGGCCATACATTGGAATTATAATTTCCAAATGGCTGACGATGGACACAGTGAGGCATTGAGTTTTAAATACGTTCTGCCTCCAAAGCAAATATCTTTGTCTGTAGTTGGGGCTGTACATAATCTACTCTATCCTGTTGCATAGTATACATGGAATAGAGTAAAGCAGAAAATGGTAGGAGTATATCAAATATGTCAGGGAATAATCTCCAAAGCCCATAACTTTGACCCAGTTTATCAGTTCATACTGTCCTGACTGAGCACACGCGCCTGCAACCTTGGCTGCTGTGCTCTCAGTGTTTTGTCTCCCTGTCGGCGTCAGCTGACAGAGGTGTTATGATTCTATCTTGTTATGCACAATGTTCATTATTCTCTCTGAGCTAGCTAAACACACGGGTCTGGGGTAGAGTTCTTCAGCATTGATTGTGGCATCTCTACCGTGTGGTCAACTCGTGGCCCGTGACCTGTCTTCTGAATTCTCCGGCCGAAGCTCCAAATAAACCTTCAGTGTTTGCCATCAAAGCTCCAGCTCTCCTCGTGTCTCTTTGAGTCCTGACTCCAATTGCTTCAGAAGTTTCCCCCACAAAATATATACAGATCTAGTTGGTAATGTTCTCTTTTTTTTAAGAAAGGTACTCTCGGTGTCCAAAACTGCTGAAAACTGGCAATGTAATTGAACTTTCAAACCAGATTAAAGCCAACAGCTGATAACCATGCTATTTTTTACATTGTATTTCAAAAACACATCAACCCGTCAAACTTTCCAAATGAACAAGAAATGTAACTTATGCAGTTTACAATGAAAACAGCAGCAGATCTACTTTTAAAACGAATGGTTTCTTGTGGTTATTATTATTATTATAAATGTCACAGAGAAACAAGAGCAAGCGTCTCATTACGAGCCCTTGAACATCCTTTTTTTTCACTGTTGCTGGCAGAGTTTATTCGCTGTGGCTAGGTTTCTTAAGGCTAACGGCCCGTCCACACTACAGCTTCGACAGCTTCAAAAACGGTTTCCAACGCGTCTGCCCATTCACTTTGAATGGGGTGAAGTCACGTTGCCTCGCTTTTCGCCGAACTGAATTGTGGGTAGCATAGCGGTCCGTCTCCGGCGTCTCCGGCGTCAGAAGTTGAACAATGTTCAACTTCTGACGCCGGAGACGCCGGAGTAGCCAGCGCCAGCCAATCAAATCCCGTTTCTGAAAATCTGACAGCTCAAGCCCTAGCCAATCAAACCGCGTCTAAGCTGGGAGAGATATCCCGCCGTTCATTTCTATATTTCAAAAAAAGATGGAGGAGAAACTAATTATCGCCGTAGCAAATCACCCGGTTTTGTATGAGCAGACCCTCTTCACCTACCGGGATACAAACCGGAAGAACCAGTCATGGAGGGAGGTGGCAGAGACAGTGGGTGAAACTGGTAGGTTTTCGCCTGTTTGGGGAGTTTATATATATATATATTGCTCGCATAAAATCCCCGGGGTTTTTTGCTTTGTATGTCGGGGGCGGGAGATTCATGTGATTGGTTGTTGGTCGCGTTGCTCGAATAAAATCCACAAGCTTCAGACACGCCCAGCTCCAAGTTTTGTTTTAAGCTGTAGTGTGGACGGGCCCGTAACACCATGAATCAGCTAAAAACTGTCTCCTTTGCTAACGCTACGTTACTACTGTTGGTAGCCGGTGTTTAGAGTTAGCGGTAGCTTGAACTAACAGAAGATCAAACACGTTTCTTACAGTTTTGCTCATGTGTTTAGATTTGGAGAGAAGGTCACATACACGACCACCCTGCTTCCATTTGCTATATTTTTGTATTTGTTATTATAAAGCCCCAAGTTCCCGGGCTTTATCATCTTGTTATATGACCTCAATAACAAGACATTTTGAAGTATTTTATGCTCAGGTCTGCATGGTTCTCTATAGGTAGAATGTTGAAATGACCCACAGTGTAATCCATAAAATGTACTTTTCCAAATTTGTGGGCAAGACACGTTTTTTTCTTCTCTTCAGACATAAATATCTCCACAGTGGCTAAACTGATTTTAACGATTAAAACTGCATTTAAAACGTAAATGTATCTTCAGTAATTTGCAATGTGAACTGTAAAGATGGCTCATACCATTGTCTTACGATGCTAATTAATGTTGAAAATAATTGAGGCCCATAGCAACATAGAGATGACCCCCTTGTTTATCATGTTCAATTAACGGATTCCCCCAAAATGTCAGCAATACCCGTATCAAAGATCCTCTGAAATACAATGTTTACTACAACGGGACACTCAAACTGAAAGCACTGGTCATGATACTGATGAGAAAACCTCTGTTCATCAGATACTTGGAGAAGAAGGTGATATTAACAGGTTGATTTCTAATAACACACCTTTCATTTGGAGACATTTCGTTCCCTCTGGATTACATGCACAGACCTGTACCTGGACCTTTACCATTCATCTCTCAAAGCCAATGATCTACAAAGTAAAACCCTGCTCTGATGCACTTTTGCCTGCGAGTCCTGGCTTTCTGAAACATGAAAGCAGGCAGCCGTGGAGAAAAAGAGCTGCGCGGCGGAAAGACGACGTGAGGCTCTGCTCGGGATGTTTGTGAGGTTTGAAGGCTGTGATCACGTTGTCTCATCAGATCAGGCTCAGCGTTCCCTCCGTCTGGGTGAAGCTGCTCCGGAGAGGAATTTTTGTATTTAAACGCAGATATCAGTCGCGCTTTACTTCTAGAAACTGCATATACATGACTTTCTGTGCATATGATGATTTTTTTTTACAGTATTTTAAATATAACGAGCTGCATAAAATCCCCTAAATGCTGCATTTCTCAGCATTATTTCAGTTTTAATTGTCATTTTTGCTTTTACCTGCAGCAGCAATGCTTCAAACCAACGTCATCACTTTTATGTGATGATATCGGCCCTGTTTTTGCTGCATTTTGTATAAAATGTGCTACTTTTGCACCAATATATCCCTTTTATCCATGTATTTTTTCTTTTAATGTTTATTTTATTAGCTTTTCTTTTTAATGACTGATTTTAAATGCCATTTTCTTAATGTCTTTCATTTTTTGTAAAGCACTTTGAATTACCTTGTGTTGAAAAGTGCTATATAAATAAACTTGCCTTGCCTTGCCTTGCCTTTCTATATATTCCTATGAAAGAAATGCACCGTCTTTCAATCTGTTTAAATAGTCATATACCTGCAGCTTCAAAGCCTCAAACTACATATTGATCAAATCATCTGTTCATGTGATGATATTGCCCATTTGTTGCTGCATTTTGCAAATACATGATGGTTTTGCGCTGCATAAATCCCATAGATGCAGAATATTTCATATTGTGTTTTCTGTTATATCACTTCTAATGCTAATGTGTGCTTTTAGCTGCAGCATTAATGCCCCAAACTAAACATTATTAAGATAATAACCGGTTTATCTGATAATATTGCACTATTTGTGCTGCATTTTGCATTAAACATGCTAGTTTTGCACCACATCCATCCCATAAATGCTCTATTCGTCATCCCCATTTCTCTGTTTTTATCAGATTTAACAGTCCATTTTTGTTATACCTGCAGCCATGTCTCAAACTAAATAACATGTTAACAAAAGCGTCTCCAGGAGCAGAAACCAAGCAGCTCAGAGATTCCTCTCTCCTCAGCTCCCCTCCTCCCCTTTAAAGCGACGGCGGTGTTTCCATGGCAGCTCACGCATGTTAAGCTTTAGGATAACAGGGAAAAAGTGGGGAGAAGTACGGGGAATAATCACAGTACGAGGGACTAAAAATAGCGAGGGGACTTAATCCCAGGCATTATTTATTCATCTCAAACGTCTCTGTCTGCGCCGGCTGTGTAAACATCCTTTCTTCTGCAGTTCCTCTCAGGAGGAGGGGGGGGGGGGGGGGGATTATGCTGTTTTCTGACCTAAGCCCCCACTGTCTCACTAAAGCCAGGAATACAGGGATGATGAGGGGGAATAACACAAAGAAAACACACTCTAGATGGACATATATAGGGGCTGGATTTGCTGTCTGCATTGAACATCTCTAAATGACAACGCTATAATATTTAATGTGCTGCCTCATGTGTTTATTTTCATTACACTCACTGGTGTGTGTAGTGCAGCTGCAGTGTGTGTGTGTGTGTGTGTGTGTGTGTGTGTGTGTGTGTGTGTGTGTGTGTGTGTGTGTGTGGTGTGTGTGTGTGTGTGTGTGTGTGTGTGTGTGGTGTGTGTGTGTGTGTGGTGTGTGTGTGTGTGTGTGTGTGTGTGTGTGTGTGTGTGTGTGTGTGTGTGTGTGTGTTGTGTGTGTGTGTGTGTGTGTGTGTGTGTGTGTGTGTGTGTGTGTGTGTGTGTGTGTGTGTGTGTGTGTGTGTGTGTGTGTGTGTGTGTGTGTCACAGGGAGACTGATGAGAGGCAGGATGGAGGTCAGCCTCCAGCAGGATCAGATCTATCATTGTCTCAGAGATAAAGGCTCCACTGAAACAGCTTTTTAAAGGCAGCAGGAGCTGATATTCCTGTCCTGAAGCCGCTGATATTTCAATGTATAAAGACTTTGGCAAAAAACTAGCAATGCACGATTCGAAAAAGGACTAATTGTGATATGATGCACGACATTCTGGATATCTTTGGATAAGCAAAGGAGAGAAAAGTTAAATGTGAAATGAGCCTTAAAGACCAGGAAAAAACAACACTAACAATATCACGTTAACCAAAATCTAGGAGGATATGTAGTTTAATATCGCAATATTTATATATTATAATATGATATTACCCAAATAAATAAAATGTACAAAAAAAAGGTAATTTCCCCTTTATCCCTTTCCTAAATGTTAATGTTTTCTTTCTTTCTTCTGCTGCATAAGCTTCGCAGCGGATGTTCTTCTTATTATCATGAAACCATATATTTAAATGAACATGGTATGATTTTTGAAAGAGGATCTGTACGAAACAAATGTGTTTTGTTAAATGTAGAAAACTGCAGTACCTTAATTCAAAAAGGTATATTAACACGTTTACAAATGTTGTGCTTCTAATTTGAATATGGCACTTTTCCATATTGCGATTTCGATAAAATCTCAATTAATTGTGCAGCCCTAAAATAAATAAAGATATTTTGGAGTACAATTTCATAAAAATAGCCCCTGAAACATATACTGGACCTTTAATATATAATATAGTATTTTATAATTCATTCCCTGGAAAGAGCCATACTACTTTGAGCAGAGAGACAGTGTTCACTTCCAATTAGTTCTTAGTGTAGCCTGGAGAGTCTCAGAGTGAAGAGCGAGAACGATACACAGCCAGGCTGAGATAGCTTATTGCAGATCAATATATAGAGTATATATAGAGAGTATATATAGGCAGATACAAAACATCATTGCAGCAAAGAAATACGAAAGTATATTTGAGGTTAAAGAGGACATTTTATTCTCATGTTCAGGTGTATATCAGTATGTAGTGTCTCTACTTTAAAGAGTCCTCTCCTGCTGATGTTCAGGTGTATATCAGTATGTAGTGTCTCTACTTTAAAGAGTCCTCTCCTGCTGATGTTCAGGTGTATATCAGTATGTAGTGTCTCTACTTTAAAGAGTCCTCTCCTGCTGATGTTCAGGTGTATATCAGTATGTAGTGTCTCTACTTTAAAGAGTCCTCTCCTGCTGATGTTCAGGTGTATATCAGTATGTAGTGTCTCTACTTTAAATAGTCCTCTCCTGCTGATGTTCAGGTGTATATCAGTATGTAGTGTCTCTACTTTAAAGAGTCCTCTCCTGCTGATGTTCAGGTGTATATCAGTATGTAGTGTCTCTACATGTCTTCATGCTTTAATGTTCAAAAAGCTCTTTATTGTTCTCACACTGCCTGTGCTGCAGCACCTCTTTTCACCCTCTGTCTGAAACCAGAGCCCAGTCTGCTCTGATTGGTTAGCTGACCGGCTCTGTTGTGAGTGGTTAACCGCTTAGAGATGTCCCGCCCCTTAGCCTATATACGTACAATGTGTTGGAGTGCTATCAAATTGGAGCGCAAGAGTAACATTGTGGTGTCACCATGTTCAGGAAGTAAACAAAGGAGTCCAATGGAGGCGCTCACGATGTTATGGCTCACATCATGCTCTGAAATCAAGGATTATTACAAAACATTGCTTTGATATAATATCTTTTACATATGTCAAATTATTTAAACAATATAAGTGCTTGGGATTCCATTCATCCCAGTCATTGCAATGCTCAGTTTAATACAAAGTTAACCGTAGAATGAGAGTTTTCCCGACCTATTTACAGAGAGTCTTTCTCAGCGCTTCTTCCTGCTTTATTGCAAAACAACACCGACCGTAAGCAGTACTGAAGGAGAGGAGAACGCAGGAAACATGCCCCATTTATTCGGACATAACAAGGGACCGTAATGGACTTGACATTTTCAAACACATGCATTTTCCACTGCCAGTGGATCCTTAAAAGCTTCTTATAAAAGCATCCACGTGTCAGGAGAAACATCTGTTATTTATAAATCATAGTTTAGATATTGTACTGGATTGATAATGAGAGACGACATTTTGTAAAACTGAAATCAGGGAGCTGACCAGTATTTTCACATTTCTCGGTTTGTTATTTCATTTTTTTGTTCAAATCAGCTGCTAAACCTGAGGACCACAGATAGAAATTAGCTATTAGCTATAATCTGGCATATTGCATCTCTTCTCTTTGCTGAGATTAATGTTTTTGTATGCATGGTCCTTCTATAAATAAATATTAAAAAAAACAATTTAGCAAAACAAGCTGCTGCACCTGACTGCAAAACATTTAAGATGCTTGTAATGGCAATCCTTATTACAGTGTATTTCTGGTTTATTCATTAAGGTCACATGGTAAGCTATATCATGTGGGTTACTGAGTTGGGTCACACAGAGTCAGAGAGACAATGGTCGTTCTGAATTATCAATAGATGTATTCATTTTAAGTGAACTGACACCGAGGTTAGAGGAAGTTCAGAGAAGGCCTCAGGTTGTAAAAATAGTTAACCTTTGTTAGTTAACTACTACTAAGGATGTCATGAGATGATGACTTTTCAACATATAACAGTAGAGCTTTCAGAGAGAAAAACATGTGACGATCGTGTGGTAGGCTGCATGATAGGCTGTGTGTGTGTTCATTGCAGTGGCTATATATGCTGTCTGATTGTTGCTACTGGTGGGGGGCATTTCCGCGATTGGCTGCTGTGGCAGCAGGTGATGTTGTACTCCAAGATTATTATCGTTGTGCAACTGAATAATAATTAATGATCAACTATGTCTGTGTTTGTGTTTTATTTATCTCTCTCTGTGTTAACATTAAGGTTGGTGAGCCATGAATTGCACTAACATGCTCTAATGGTTTTTATTTTAATAACAGACCCAAATGACCCTGTGCATGGCGAAAGAGGTCATGACAAAACCTCCAAAAATCATGACTCGATTAACATTTTCCACAACTAGCATTTGAGATATTTATTTCTTGAATTGAATTGATTTATTTAAAACAAGGGACAGTGTACATTAACGGTGGGGTATGTAATTTATTTCAGAAACATTTTTTGTTATATTCCATGGAATGCTCTTAACATCCGGATAGCAATGAATACATGAAATGCTTTGACAATAAATACATTAAAAAATGTCATCTGTGAAGCCGTGGCGCTGTAAAAAGCACGACCAATCATCTGAGCCGGCCCGGCTAAAGTAACTGGATGGCCTACCTGCCTGTCAGCCTTCCATCTGTGCACAAATTTATCTCGTGCCCTCATTGGTCATGTGCGCGTTCGTGTGTGTTGGAGGAGGGGCTCTGTAAGGAAGTCTGAAGGAAGGGGCAGGTTTTTTCCGGTTGTGTATTTTCAAATTCTAGTTTACTTGAGCTGGTTTCTCCAAAATTACATACCTCACCTTTAATCAACATATTAAAAACATGTAAATGTACTCGAATTAGCCAAAAGGCTAGTTTTCACCGATAGTCCCTTTGCCAGATGGTGATAGGTATTCTAAAATAAAAAATAAAAATACCACTACATTGTTATACAAAATAAATGTACATATTTACAATAGACGACATCACTGAATACAGGTAAGGAGCAAGTCATGATAATAAAAAAAACATTCACAATACGCACTCACCCACACATCAGTGCTGACACTGTTGGTTATCAATGAGCCACTTTTTAACACCGTGCCTGAATGAGTAGTAGGATGAGGACTCTCTTATCGGTTGTGGTATTGAATTCCATTGCTTTGTTTTGTGTCGAAAATGTTGATTTTGTTTCACAATTCCTGATTTTCTTGGTGTAATTTTTCAGCCGCAGAACACAGCTGTTTATATATTGGGAAAAAGCTTAGCACTACACTAGCTTCTGAAAATAGTGGATGATTCAGCAGCAAAAGGGAGGTGGAAAGGAGCTTAAAGGATATATAATGCGGCTCCAAATCAATTCATAACAAAGTGTTAGCTAGTGTCGTAGATCCAATACCTTAACACTTGAGAATATAACACAATGGCCAGGTTCAGCATGTAGAGTTATAAGAGCTTCTAAGAGAGTATTAGTTGTTTGTGAAAGGCCTCCAGTCATGTCATGTGTCAATACAAAGAGAAATTTACTTGCCAGCTTTTTTGAATAGATATAGGTTTTCACTTTTTCCACTTGATTGTGGGAAACGGTATTTCGATCGAACTGAAAGATTGACATAAAGTGGACTTTGACAATAGAAGACGGCAATATTATATGTGGTCTTCCGTCGCCTGGCACAAAGAAAAGTTATGCAGCATCTCTTTCTGTTTGTCTCTGGCTCTATCCGTGGCGCTGAAAGCCTCCATTTATATTCTCAGAACACTTATCTTCGTTTTCTTTATAAGGGTCCTTGGACTTGTTTTTCCATTTCAAATATCAGGCTCTGTCTCTAAAGGCTTCTTCTGAATGCAGCTGCTCTCAAAATTACACTTCAACTTTTAAATATTCAGAGGACGACCAGCGTTTTGTTTTTTTAGCACTGGCAATGTATGAAAGAACACACAGGCCCTGCATTATAGAGGGAGTTTCAAGTATGCTGTGTAATTTGTCGCTAAATGTTGACGTCACTGTGTTTCGAAATAGCCCAGGTAGCAATTTGCAGCATTAATGACCTCTTGTTTAATTCAAGGGCTTGTGTAACATGATGGAAATAAAGCCTTGTTTTCCTCTTTTTAGCATCACAATTCTTGACCTGCAGCAGTTTCCCAACAAAAGGCTTTTATAACTGCTTGTGTAATGTACCTGCGGCTCCTGAGTCTCACTGAGCGGCGTCACAGTATCTAGGTCAATTGTTTTGACAAGTTAATCCTATCCGAACTGGTGTTGGATTACCAGCTAAAATAAACCAGATAATGGGTCACTGCCTGTTCAATGTTTAATCCACAGGATTAATTAAAGTTACCAAACAGATGTTATAATTAGGAACGGACTAATGTTGGAGGCAGTGATTCACACCAGAGGTGGAAGAAGTGCTCAGGTCCTTTATTTTAAGTACTAATACCATACAAGGAAAGTGAATAATTGAAAATGTTACTAAAATCAAATGTACTCAGTGCAGAAATATATATATTATTCCATTATTTTATCAAATGTTTGGTTTGTAATAGTAGTTAAGATATTAAGAAATTCAAATGCAATTACTCAGTGCTCAAAATGACAACTTAACAATGTTTAAAAAAACTAAAAAATACATAAAATTGCTGAAAAAAAGTCGAAGGAAAATCATACAGATCTCCACTTTTCAGAACCAGAAAATGTAATTGTAGGATAAATGACTTTAAGACAAATATTTGATAGAGATACTCTAAAGATGTTTATCGTCCACTGTTGATTTGTATTTATTTACTTATCTTATTTTATTTTAGATTAATGTGCAATGCCTCGTTAGCATGCTGCTGTGACATTACATTACATTACATTACGTCACTTGTTAGACGCTTTTATCCAAAGCGACTTACATACATTCAGTACTGTGGACAATCCCCACAGGAGCAATTTGGGGTGAAGTGTCTTACCCAGGGACACAACGACATGCTAACTGCTGTGGGACTCGAACTTGCTATCCCCTGATTCAAAGTTCAACGCACTATTCTACTGAGCCACAGCCTCCTCGTAACATAACAGTTTGTGATCAATAACATCAATCTGATCTATTATAATCTAAATATCTGAAATCAGCACACATCGTGGCCTGATTGCTTTTATTAAATGGAACTTCCTTATAGACCTGCAGGTCAGTATTTCCGCTACAGTCTCATTTTAATTAACCAGATTAACAGATAGCAGATGTTTCCAGGATATTAGGTAAAGTCTGTCCGATAGACTAAAGCAGGAAGTGAGACACGTTACACTAAGTTTCCTTCCTGCTGCTCAGCCTCTTATGGGAGCTTATTAAAGCTTCTGTTGGCCTCTGATCCAGGACAAAGAAGCAGCTTCATCACGTGAGGCCGGAGAAACTGGAACAATATTCTGGCTTCAAGCCTTAAAATCCAACTAAAGGGTGAATATAATCTGCAGCTAGAGAGAGGAACACTGGAGAGCTACAGAAACCTGAAGTTAGAATTAGCCATATGCTACGTTAACATGCTAATAACAAACAATTACTCTGAATGTGACAATAATTCCCAGGTGCTGAAGCCATTTTGAATTAAGGAAATATTATGAATGTTTTGTATATGATGTTTTATTATTTATATGTATTATTGTTTTGATTGATGCCGACTATCAATGTATTATTATGGTGACGTCACATAGGCTAACCCTTTAATAGACGACAGGTGACAGGTGCTCACGATGAGTGGAAGGCAAACAATTTATTAACCGCACGATAGAGACTGCATGGCGAAAGAGAAAAATGTACCCAAGATATACGCCGTATGGCTTCGAATCTTTTGATTAAGAGTTTAGGGTTTTGTTTAGTATTTTGTCTGTTTTTCTTTAAATAAACGGCGATATCTGATCATTAATGTGGATGCGCTCATAACACCAGGTCATGCAGCATATTCAATGTTCCCAATTAACCTTATTTTGATTGTGACATTTTCAGATTAAGACATGGAATATGGAATATGCTGATATAATAATTAAGGTTTATTTACACAATATATGCAGAATACAGGGGAATATGCGTACATTTAATCTGTAACTGTTAGGAAAATCTCACTCGTCACCGGCTTGAGCTTCAATCTCAGGATCCATGTATTTCTGATCCTCTCCAGAATGGAAGTAGTCATCACATACAGAGCATCAACTAGTTCCTAAACAGTGTCCTTCACATGCTGATATCCAAGAGAGGGAGTTACTCAGTCACAAGATGGAGGAATAGAAAGCAGTCTTCAATGTTTACTTCAGATTAGCTCCACGTCAGAAATGAGCATGCTTGTCACATGTCTCTCTCCATAGAGGCTGAATCATTATGTTAATCACATAGCTATCATATGCCTCAAACAGTCCTGATGCTCTTCTAGGTAATCACACATCCTGTCATGTTCTACAGTTGGGATACCTTTGTTATCATGTCTTCTCTCATATTGGAAGAGTACATTCAGTATTTTCCCAACAGTAACAAAACATATTTATATCAAATTGTGAAAGATTATGGAGGCGGCGTTTAAAAAAATAATGACTCGGTATGTAAACCGTGGCTGTGACCCAGGTCAGCCTGAGGGTGTTAGACAGGGTAAAACATTAAAAGTGCAACAGCATTCACCATCAATAAATCATAAATGCATTAATATTTAGTGTTTTACTGTGTGTACATTAAGATGCTGTGTGGGCAGGAAGGACATATGCTTTCTGATTGACATGGATACATATATACATTATTTTTATATGACATGTTAGTGCTTTTAAAGAGAAGCTTAATGTTTACCAAGCTGCCACCTTCAATCAATAAAGGCCACATGTAGCATTTAGTCAACCCTCAAATGATTTGTGCTTGCTATGATTACAGTAAATGATTGATAACAACACCATCTGTTAGCCCTATGAGCTCTATTGTAGCTTAGCCTTTATGCTAATTCAAGCCATAGTAGCTTCTTCTAAATAAAAACATAATAATTAATTAGTGTAAACATTTTATTTGTATTTGTTCCGTTCATAGTATGCACAACTTAAAGGTGGGGTAGGTAATTCACTTTTGTTATATTCCATGGAATGCTCTTAACATCCCGATAGCAATGAATACATTAAATGATTTGACAATAAATACATAAAAACATTTCATCTGTGTAAAAAGCACGACCAATCATCTGAGCCGGCCCGGCTAAAATAACTGGATGGCCTACCTGCCTGTCAGCCTTCCATCTGGTGCACAAACTTATCTCGTGCCCTCATTGGTCATGTGCGCGTTCGTGTGTGTTGGAGGAGGGGCTCTGTAAGGAAGTCTGAAGGAAGGGGCAGATTTTTTTCGGCTGCGTAGTTTCAAATTCTAGCGCACTCGAGCTGGTTTCTCCATTCTTACCTACCCCACCTTTAATGTATAATAATTGTTAACAAAACTTGTCTCTGTAAACACATACATATTTCTTCCAACACAATCATGCTAATTATTAAATTATTGTGCTAGCTATAACGATAAATGATTGATAGCTTTTCTGTTAGTGTTTAAAATATTCAGAAATATATTTAGCTATTTGATATTTTATCATCAATTTGTGGGACTTTTTGTGGGCCTTTTGTTTGATTCAAGGTGACAGGTTTAGCATTTATTTAATAATGAAATCAGTCGTGCTAGTTACAATTAGCATAAATGATGACAGCACAAACTGTTAGCCTTAAGTGCTAATGTAGCATGTGATCAAAGCCCATATAAAATATAGTAGTGGCCTTTTTTAAATACATACATAATAATAAACGAGTTTAAACATATTTCCTTCAACACTTTCTCATAATTATACCGTAAGCAGTGACTCTGCATGTTAGGGGAAGAATGGACGATGTAAATAGGTAGCATTTGTTAAATTAGAAAACTGCTAACTATAATACACATAAATGATTGATATATCTTATCCCAAGCACACACTGTTATAGCATAGTCATTAAGCTTGTATAAGGCATAGTAGTGGCCTTTTCTCAACATCTTTCATCCGACACAAAGATGGAGACTGGCTACTGCAATTGCAAATGATGGGCTTTGTTTGATTAAATGTGACAGATGCAGCATTAGCATTATAAGCATTTATCAACAAATACACGTGTTGATTGTTTAATATGCCATGGGCTACATTACAGTAGCGCTGCAGGCTAACAGATGGCTAACCTGTGGCCCTTTTTCCTGCAGACCTGAAGTGCTGCATTAGCTCACATGTCCTTCCTTTGTTGAACAGAGAGGGATGGAAACGGGATCTTTTCTCCCCAGAATAAGGTTATTTAAAGTGAGGCGACACAACAGCAGAGGGAGAGACGCGGTGGGGGGGTCGGGGGGGGGGGGACGTGAGGGAGAGTAGAGAGGGAGAAAGGATTTGAGTTATATGTTTACCTGCCAGTGGTGCCTTTTTCTGCATTGCTGTCATGGCAACAGCGGCTGTGTGTGTGTGTGTGTGTGTGTGTGTGTGTGTGTGTGTGTGTGTGTGTGTGTGTGTGTGTGTGTGTGTGTGTGTGTGTGTGTGTGTGTGTGGTGTGTGTGTGTGTGTGTGTGTGTGTGTGTGTGTGTGTGTGTGTGTGTGTGTGTGTGTGTTTGTGTGTGTGTGTGTGTGTGTGTGTGTGTGTGTGTGTGTGTGTGAGGGGATGTAATTCTGCCTGTCACCATGCAGCCCTGAGCTGACTCCCCAGCTGCTGGTTGCCATGAGAGCAGACACACACACACATCCTCCGCTCCACTGATAATCTCCTTCCTCTCTGCATGCTCGAATATCTAAACCCGATCAGGAGCGTTTTGTAGACACATCGAGATAAATGTCCTCTGTTTCTCAAAAACTGAAACGTCGGTCAAATGTAATGTCATGAATGTTCTATGAGGTTAGACACAGGCTGGGGGGGGGGGGGAATAATAATGACTAATCACTTAGTTGGGGTGTAGAATGTTACTTTCTTTACTGTATTGCATTTGGATATTATGTAATGTGATAATCAAACATACTATTGATTTTGATTGTAATGGTTTACAAGACATATCTACTCACTATCTACTATTTGTATTATTATTATTATTATTATTATAGATAAACAACATTTGTGCCAATGTGTGATACTGCAAATGCTCCTCCTTAAAAATAAACAAAGCTAATGCTTATTCAGCTAATATTATGGCTAACTGTTAGCATTTACAGGTAAAAAAAATGGAAATGATGTGTACATATTATTTACATGTGTGTGTGAAAACAGTGTGTATTTTATGTCCAGTAATAGTGTCACATTGTTGACCCTTTGTTGTGCTGCCTGATGGCTTGTAGGCCTATTATACACTAATTTAGGCTGATTTTACTTGACCTAACTTCCCCCTTTCTGTGACTTCAGAGCGGTCCTGAGATGACGGAGGTGGAGCCCGTGTTGGACTTCGCCACCTCGGGTCGGTCGGGCCGGAGGAACGCTCTGCCCGACATCCTGGGGTCTCCGGCAGGCGTTAACCCCGGAGATCTGCCTCTGAAACTGGCTGAGATGACCCTCAAAGGTAACGTACATGATGTGCTCTTTTTAATTATTATAATTATCTGCTGAAGGAAGGAGCCCTAATCCTAGAAATGAGTCAGCAATTATGCCATCCCTTGTCTAAAAGTCAGATCATGGTCGGATGTCTGAAATAAGGTCTGTGGTTAACACAAGCTGAAGAGATGTTAACGTTTTACATCCGCTAATACCCAATTTGTGAACTGAAATTTGTCTAAATGAGACGATTAAATGTCCTCAAGCCCAACATTAGCCTCCTCTAGCTTAGCTGTGGTGACGTGAAGTCATGTGACCATGCTGTAGTTCCTTTATAGACCAACATTAGCCTCCTTTAGCTTAGCGGTGGTGATGTGAAGTCATGTGACCGTGCTGTAGTTCCTTTATAGCCCGACTTTAGCCACCTTTAGCTTAGCGGTGGTGAAGCGAAGTCATGTGACCGTGCTGTAGTTATAATAATAATAATAATCCTTATATTTATTATAGCGCTTTATCCCTTTATAGCCCAACATTAGCCTCCTTTAGCTTAGCAGTGGTCACGTGAAGTCAAGTGACCGTGCTGTAGTTCCTTTATAGCCCAACATTAGCCGCCTTTAGCTTAGCGGTGGTGATGTGAAGTCATGTGACCGTGCTGTAGTTCCTTTATAGCCCAACATTAGCCTCCTTTAGCTTAGCGGTGGTGACGTGAAGTCATGTGACCGTGCTGTAGTTTCTTTATAGCCCAACATTAGCCTCCTTTAGCTTAGCGGTGGTGATGTGAAGTCATGTGACCGTGCTGTAGTTCCTTTATAGCCCAACATTAGCCTCCTTTAGCTTAGCGGTGGTGACGTGAAGTCATGTGACCGTGCTGTAGTTCCTGTATAGCCCAACATTAGCCTCCTTTAGCTTAGCAGTGGTCACGTGAAGTCATGTGACCGTGCTGTAGTTCCTTTATTGCCCAACATTAGCCACCTTTAGCTTAGCGGTGGTGAAGCGAAGTGACCGTGCTGTAGTTCCTGTATAGCCCAACTTTAGCTTTTTTACTTGAAAAATCATAAAGTGGTGTTAATAACCTTTTTTCGACATAGATTATTTGTATTCAATAATCCAAAATCTGACGCTGCTCTTTACATGTGTATTTTATTACAACCCGCTGTGACACTCGTCCCCATGGTCTGATACAAATATGGCTGCCAGATTTTTGCACAGATTGTCGTTGATTTAGGGTTCGGATCAGCTTTAGTAAGAAACATTTGGTCCATGTTTGGGCTTGGAGGGCCACTTGGGAATTGGCTAAAACAGGCAAAAATAATTCATCACGACTCTGGCATGAGTGTGGCTACAACAGGAACATTTAGACTGCTGCTAGACAGAGTGTTTTTGTGGATAGCGAGTTAATAATCACCCTGGTAAATCAGAAATGATGACACAATTTGTCTTGCATACTCCAAAAGCTAGTCAGTTCCAATCCAACGTCTCAATGTTTTTGATGGACTCTGTATATGCAAGTGCAAACAAACTAAAGTAAGCACAAACTACTTTATCATGTTTTAAAAGTAATGCATTGTTTGGTAGTTTAAGGTTATAGAGGTAAGGTTTTTATAGGTATAAGTGACACAATTGTATAACAGTTTTAAAGGTTAAAGTGTTTAATGTAAAAGTATTAAAATGTTTTCGAGGTTCAACATTTGAAATAGAAAAGTCTTCAAATTGAAAGTTTTAAATTTGGGATTTAACTGTTTCCCCTCCTATACCCTCAAATGTATTTTTATTTTGTATTTAACCTTTAATTAACCAGGTGAAAACATTGAGACAAAATCTCATTTACAATGCTGAGGCCAAGAAGGCAGCAACGTTACACATTCTTACACATAACACAGACATATAAAATATCAAATGTTGTCAATGCTCCTTTTGCCTCGTGTCCTTCAGAGTGACTGCAACACTTCTCTTGTGTCTTTTTGGGTTTGTTCGCAGATGGTCCTGGAGGGGCCCAGTCCCCGACGGCGGAGGGGCCTCCAGCGCCGCCCGAGGGCTCGGAGGGGAATGAGGGATCGTAGGGAAGTTGGTTTATTTTCCTCCCCGGAGACCTGCAGAGATTACCTGAGCGACGGGACGAGTTACAGAGGGAAGGTCTGTGGAGAGTCGGACTGTTTGAGAAGCAGCTGAGCTCCACCAGAGAAACAGAAACTCCCCGAGGACCAGCACTCCAGACGTCACTTAGCTATGACCCAGTGAGTGTGTGTGTGTGTGTGTGTGTGTGTTTGTGTGTGTGTGTGTGTGTGAGTTATAAACCCACCACTGACACTGAGAATCAAAGGGACCATGACAGATTGTACACTATTTTTGTATGATTTATTTAAGAACAAACTGATAGACAATGTGTTCCTGCTGTTGTACGCTGATGTGTGTTCCTTTGCATTGAGCTGGATGCTAGATTAGATTTAAGGAAACTGGGAATTTTTTCTGTGTCGTCTCTGCTTTTACACTAAATGTGTACGATCTACTGTATGTTTTACAATCTGAGACTGCTGTACAGTATATCTACATGTTAAATGGACAGTTTGTACCCTTCACTGCAGACTGTTTTTGATCCTATCACAGGGATTTAATACTTTTTTTCAAGGTCCATACTCTTTATCTTGAGACTTTTCTTTAGAGCGTAGTGTCCCACTGCCAGTCATATAAACCCTGATCATTATAACACAGGGAAATGTCAAATTTCCTTTTTAAAAAATATTTTCCAAACCTCTGAACATGTGCCTGGTGGCAGTTCACAACCCGAAACGTGTGTTGTGTTCTTTCTCTGTGAAGTACTGTTATTGACTTCCTCAGTTTTAATAGGAGGTATCATCTTGAAGTGTAAATAAAGATAAAAAAAACACTTTTCTAATTTTCTGCGGACCTGCAGATGCTACATTTGTCAGGAAATGAACTTAAACTTCGGCAGGGCTTTTCCAGCAGCATATGGCCGCCGGCTGAACTCGAGAGGGAGCGACACGACCGTGAAAATGTGTTTGGAGTCACCGGAAAAAAATAAAAAATGGCAGCACAGTCGCCTTCTGCCTCTCAGCACGGAGAACCAGTGTGTTCACACTCATTAACACACACACAGAGCTGTGAAGAGAGAGAAACTGAGAGTCACTGCTACTGTATATATACTGTGTTGTAGTGTAACCCGTGTGTGTGTGTCATACACAGTGGTGGGATGTAACTGAGTACTGATTTCATGTACTTGAGTATTTCCATGTAATGCTACTTTATACTCCTACTCCATTGCATTTCAGTCGTAAACGTCATACTTTTCACTGCACTACGTTTCATATTCCAGCTGCTTTTTGTGATAAGAGACATCATTGTTCTTGCATCACAGCAGCTCCATTTGCAACAAAAACTAGGACACATATTAGGAGACGAAACAGACAATTAAAAGTGACTGAACTCAACGTGTTCAGGAGCCTTTAACGTCTAATATGCTGAATCCATAGTGAAGTAAAAATAGATGATACCATCAATACAACTTGATTTATAAAGTTCCTTTCGAGCAAATGAAATGCTTAACAAGCAGTTGAATACACTGAAATGTTAAAAGTAGTAAATGTTAAACAAAATCGAGCAATAAAGTGTTAACAGTGTTAAAGTGCAGGGAAATAAACAATAAAGATATTAATAAAAGAAGAGTAAAAAACAAAACCAGAGAGTTATAAAATACTTAATAAAAGCCAGATTTAAAAAATGCGTTTCAGTTTATGTTAAAAAATATTCATTTGAAAAATCTATATATTTTAATAATGCAGTACTTCACTACAAATCAACCCACTTTAGAAGTATCTAAAAGTGGTACCACATTGAACATTGAAATGCTCTTACAGTACATGTATGTGTTAACACTATAATATTCTATAATAATATATTACTGTGAAACAAAGATATTCTAACGATACCTTTAATCTTGATACTTTAATTACATTTACCTGATAATAATTATTCAATTTTACTTGAGTAACCTATTGGTTTCTGGGCTTGTATTGGAATATTTTAAGACTAGTATTTCTGCTTCTTTAACAAGTTCAACATTAACAAACTACAATATGAAATGCCCTTACAGTACATGTATTTGTGAGGGATAAACAATTATAATTATACTATATTACTGTGAAAAGAGCCATTCTGCATAACAAGTGCTTATGAGAGGACATTTAGCTGATAATACTTCGTACATTTCTATTGATTTCAGGACTTGTAATGGAGTAGTTTTAGACTGTAGTATTCCTGAAGTAAAGGAGTATTGTTCCACCACTTGTCATACAGTACACACAGTACTTCTTCTCATACAGTACACGCAGTACTTCTTTTCATATAATACACACAATACTTCTTCTCATACTGTACACACAGAAGCTGTTGTGTAGTCGTCTCTCTGTGACGGTGTTTTGGTGGACGTGTCTTTCTGTGGATGTTTCTTCACGATGCAAAGCCTGGAGTGCTGCTCTGTTTCTGATGCTGTACTTACTGAGGAAGTGTTATACAGGATATATAACATTTATTTTGGGTTGATGAGTCAGAGGTGTATTTTGTAGTGTCCCTGATCTCTGAGTGGTGCGTTTATTTTACTTAGCTGGACTGAATCCTGTGTGTTGATTCTATCTGCTGGTGAAAATTGCCATATTAAATCCACAAGCTTTACATAAACAACTGTGAGTCTAATACTTTCATTTCTACACAAGGTCATAGTTCTTCATCTTTACATTATGTCACTGAACAGGTGTGTCATTTGAAAGGAGTTCTGTCTGCAAACCAAGTTTCATGAAAATTGGGCTGGTTGTTTTTCCCATAATTTCATGTAATTTAATTGATAATAAAGTTTCTTATTTTAAGACACAAGATCAGAGTTGGGTTTGTGAGATGCGTTCCATTTTGTTTCACATGCAGCTGGTTTACAAGCTGATTATAAGGTTATAAAAAGCTAAATTGTTCTAAAATTAAATTAAAAAAAGAATAGAAATTATGCAAATACACACACAAATGTTAAAGGAAAATAGATCAATAAAGTTATTCATATAAACATGAAAAGCAAAAGTAAAATGGCCAATAAAAGACCATACAAATCTACTTTATCGGCAGTAAGATATTTCCTATAACACTGATGCCTCCTACTGCTGAAGCTAAAACCAGGTTGACCTCCAAAACAGCAAACTTTACCAGTAAATCTGGTCCAGGCTCTCGTCATCTCACGCCTAGACTACTGCAACTCCCTCCTGGCTGGTCTACCTGCATGTGCCATCCGACCTCTGCAGCTCATCCAGAATGCAGCGGCTCGTCTGGTCTTCAACCTTCCTAAATTTTCCCACACCACTCCGCTCCTCCGCTCCCTTCACTGACTTCCGGTAACTGCTAGAATCCACTTCAAGACACTGGTACTTGCTTACCATGCTGCGAATGGATCTGGCCCTTCGTACATCCAGGACATGGTTAAACCGTACACCCCAGCGCGTGCACTACGCTCTGCATCAGCCAAACGACTCGCTGCACCCTCACTGCGAGGGGGACCCAAGTTCCCATCGGCGAAAACACGTGGGTTTGCTATCCTGGCTCCAGGATGGTGGAATGAGCTCCCCATTGACATCAGGACGGCAGATAGCTTGCACATCTTCCGGCGCAAACTGAAAACTCATCTCTTTCGACTCCACTTCGAGCGATAGAACTATTAACGAAGCACTTTTATACTAATAAAGGACTGGCTTATCTAAAGCCAGTTGAGTAGCACTTGAAATGTTTGGCTCTATGAAACCTGATGTACTTATATGATTCTGTTTTCTTCAAGGTTGTGTCTTCCTGGTCGAATGTACTTATTGTAAGTCGCTTTGGATAAAAGCGTCAGCTAAATGTAATGTAATGTAAATACAAGGAGAGCTTTTTTATATTGTAGTGTTTAATAATGCTACTAGTAGTTTTAAGGTTGTAGGTGATGTATTCATCTTTTAAATGACATGATCAAGTTATTTTCCATGAGATTCTGTTATGAAGGCACTTGATCTGGCACCAATCATCTTCTCCATCTTGTGAAGTGAAGAGTATGAGCATAATAAGAGCACAATCAGGATAGCCACATTAGCTCATGTTAGCTCCCTGCTGTTACATCATGCAGCAGTTCCTGTGTGTGTACAGCAGATGGAGACATCCTCTCAATTATCACCCCCCCCCCCCCCAACATCATGCGGCCACCGGGGGGACTTTCTTTGTTATGTCTGGTACAAAGAAAATGGCCGAAATACAATTTTGAACAACAACATTTATTCAAATACCTGAAGCTACATAAACATGGTGACCAAAATCCTGATTTAGAGGCTAAAGTGTCACGATATTTAGCTTTAAACACAGGAAGGGCATCGATTGCTGCCTCGGTGCAGCATTAGGGAGGGATTTGACATAAAATGACACTTTTCTGAATCAATTTTGGGTTAATCATGTAAAAAAACTACTCATGTCTGTGATGGTGGAGGTTGATAATGAAGTGTGTGCGTGCAGAATGCTGTTTTGTGCTTTAATGAGACCATGCATGCACCCAAGGGCTCTTTGTCTCTCTGCAGACACTCCAGTGTGTGAGGCACTATGTTTGGACGCTAATGCTGCAGATTATGTAACAGGACATGAGCATCATTTTTTTAACAAGTGGAGCAATGCCTCTTCTGTGTGTGGTGCACTTGAGGCCATTAACTGAGCAAAACAGAATTAGTTGAATCCTTCTTTTTTTTTGCTGAAATGTCCTTGTTAGTCTCCACCTCCGAGCTCACATATAGCCTCCTCTGTCTCCACGTAACATGTTGCTAAGGTAACCTAGCCCACAGAGAAGCTAACGCCTTGTTGCATTGTGTGCAGAGGTTTTTTTCACAAGTGCACGAGGGAAGGTGGAGAGTTGATCTGAAAGAATGGCTGCAGTGAGGAGAGGAGGGTCTGCATCATGTCAGCGAGCTGAGATACAGGATGTAGTGTACAGGAGGTGGATGGGGTAAACAAATAAACTAATTTCCATGAAACCTCCCAAGTTCATTACTGACATTAAGACAATTATTTTTCGTTTTGCAAGTTTTCTGAAATGTACTGTTTGAATATGCAAATGAGGCATTATCTTATGCCAATGTTTGGGTCATTTATGGGTAATCTACAGACGCAATTAGACAAAATAAGTAAAATATAATCCTAATTATGTGCCATGGATGTTTCCTTTCCACTGGTCTGACATCAAAACCTTAAAATTAACCAGCACATGATAAAAAAAAATAGCATGTTTTTTTGTCCGATTTCAATCATTGTGATAAAATAAAGAACCCTCGAGTGAAGGTTGAAGCAATATTTAAAATAGTATTAAAATGCTGACATTCATCTCTGTGACTGCACTGTTCACACTTAAATATACACCTTATTATGTATTTTGGATGTTTTATTCTTACTATTTTGAAAGGAAACATAATATTGAGGCAACATAGCCCAAAGATCGCAACATTAAACCGCAAAATGTGGATTTTTGTATTGCCTGTAGCGTGTCCCTTAATTTATCATGACAAATTAAAGGATCCATAAGTCAGTGAGGAAGGAAAATGTAAAATAAATTGCTTTAGATGTAGCTCAAATTAACATTAATATCTGTGAATCTACCTGTACACACTTTACAAATCCAAAATAACAACAATGC
The DNA here is from genome assembly GCF_902827175.1 of Gymnodraco acuticeps. Classification (NCBI taxonomy): domain Eukaryota; kingdom Metazoa; phylum Chordata; class Actinopteri; order Perciformes; family Bathydraconidae; genus Gymnodraco; species Gymnodraco acuticeps. The sequence goes on along the minus strand of NW_022991064.1, from coordinate 1,268,844 downwards.
AGTGTGTTTCCGACCCACAGAGCAGAGAGCTCTGTCTTCTTACATAATTGAGTATCGCGGTAAAGCGGTCGGCTGCTGGCTTCTCTTCAAGGAAGCGTTGTGTAATTGTCCTCGCAGAGATGCACCCTCTCGCTTATCAGTGAATGAGCAGCAGCCTTTACTCTGTCCTCCCCTCTCTCACCCTCATGACTTTATCATCCAGCTGTTTGTGGGGGAGAGACAGTGAGCGGGAGGAAGGTATAGGGAGGAAGATAAGATGGAGGCCGGGCAGACTGGTCACAGAGAGGATGCCAGCGAATAGAAAAGGCTTCACGTGGAAGTCAACGTGCCTTTCTTCACACAGCAGCCTCAGGAGGAGAGGAAGAGGAGAAGATGGGAGACAGAAAGGAAAAGATAGAAGACTTAAGAGAGGAAGAGGAGAAGATGGAAGACAGAAGAGAGGAAGAGGAGAAGATGGAAGACAGAAGAGAGGAAGAGGAGAAGATGGAAGACAGAAGAGAGGAAGAGGAGAAGATGGAAGACAGAAGAAAGGAAGAAGAAAAGATGGAAGACAGAAGAGAGGAAGAGGAAAAGATGGAAGACAGAAAGGAAAAGATAGAAGACTTAAGAGAGGAAGAGGAGAAGATGGAAGACAGAAGAGAGGAAGAGGAGAAGATGGAAGACAGAAGAGAGGAAGAGGAGAAGATGGAAGACAGAAGAGAGGAAGAGGAAAAGATGGAAGACCCAATTTGTGGCGATGTCACTGTTTTGTTTATCATATATGTCCTCACTGCTTATACTAACCTCTCCATATTTCTGAGAATATTTCCCTAAACTGTCCGTGGCACTGAAGCCATCTGTCTCTACTGAATCTTTAAAAACCACAAACATTAATTATTCAAAAGGCTCAGATATGACCCAAAATAACAAACAATAGTCAAACAGAAGTGCATTGATGGGGACTATTTTCTAGTGCGTATTAATACACATTTGGTGCCCTATAGTGAGTATTACCTTTAGGATTCAGTCAATATAAACTACAGTGTCCATATTCATCATGGCTAAGTTGGGGTTAACCCTTTAAAATGTGTCTCGTTAGTTTACTTCCAGAACATAATGACATCACTGTGTAACACTCACGCCCCTATTGGCTAGCGCTCCAACACATTGTACGTGATAGGCTAAGGGGTGGGACATCTCTAAGCGGTTGACCAATCACAACAGAGCCGGCCAGCTAACCAATCAGAGCGGACTGGGCTCTGGTTTCAGACAGAGGGTGAGAAGAGGTGCTGCAGCACAGACAGTATGAGAAAAATAAAGAGCTTTTTGAACATTAAAGCATGGAGACATGTCACAGTAGAGACACTACATACTGATATACACCTGAACATCAGCAGGAGAGGACTCTTTAAAGTAGAGACACTACATACTGATATACACCTGAACATCAGCAGGAGAGGACTCTTTAAAGTAGAGACACTACATGCTGATATACACCTGAACATCAGCAGGAGAGGACTCTTTAAAGTAGAGACACTACATGCTGATATACACCTGAACATCAGCAGGAGAGGACTGTTTAAAGTAGAGACACTACATACTGATATATACCTGAACATCAGCAGGAGAGGACTCTTTAAAGTAGAGACACTACATACTGATATACACCTGAACATCAGCAGGAGAGGACTCTTTAAAGTAGAGACACTACATACTGATATACACCTGAACATCAGCAGGAGAGGACTCTTTAAAGTAGAGACACTACATGCTGATATACACCTGAACATCAGCAGGAGAGGACTCTTTAAAGTAGATACACTACATACTGATATACACCTGAACATCAGCAGGAGAGGACTCTTTAAAGTAGAGACACTACATGCTGATATACACCTGAACATCAGCAGGAGAGGACTCTTTAAAGTAGAGACACTACATGCTGATATACACCTGAACATCAGCAGGAGAGGACTGTTTAAAGTAGAAACACTACATACTGATATATACCTGAACATCAGCAGGAGAGGACTCTTTAAAGTAGAGACACTACATACTGATATACACCTGAACATCAGCAGGAGAGGACTCTTTAAAGTAGAGACACTACATACTGATATACACCTGAACATCAGCAGGAGAGGACTCTTTAAAGTAGAGACACTACATACTGATATACACCTGAACTTCAGCAGGAGAGGACTCTTTAAAGTAGAGACACTACATGCTGATATACACCTGAACATCAGCAGGAGAGGACTCTTTAAAGTAGAGACACTACATGCTGATATACACCTGAACATCAGCAGGAGAGGACTGTTTAAAGTAGAGACACTACATACTGATATATACCTGAACATCAGCAGGAGAGAACTCTTTAAAGTAGAGACACTACATGCTGATATACACCTGAACATCAGCAGGAGAGGACTGTTTAAAGTAGAGACACTACATACTGATATATACCTGAACATCAGCAGGAGAGGACTCTTTAAAGTAGAGACACTACATACTGATATACACCTGAACATCAGCAGGAGAGGACTCTTTAAAGTAGAGACACTACATACTGATATACACCTGAACTTCAGCAGGAGAGGACTCTTTAAAGTAGAGACACTACATGCTGATATACACCTGAACATCAGCAGGAGAGGACTGTTTAAAGTAGAGACACTACATACTGATATATACCTGAACATCAGCAGGAGAGGACTCTTTAAAGTAGAGACACTAAATACTGATATACACCTGAACATCAGCAGGAGAGGACTCTTTCAAGTAGAGACACTACATACTGATATACACCTGAACATCAGCAGGAGAGGACTCTTTAAAGTACAGACACTACATACTGATATACACCTGAACATCAGCAGGAGAGGACTCTTTCAAGTAGAGACACTACATACTGATATACACCTGAACATCAGCAGGAGAGGACTCTTTAAAGTAGAGGCACTACATACTGATATACACCTGAACATCAGCAGGAGAGGACTCTTTAAAGTAGAGACACTACATACTGATATACACCTGAACATCAGCAGGAGATAACTCTTTAAAGTAGATACACTACATACTGATATACACCTGAACATCAGCAGGAGAGGACTCTTTAAAGTAGAGACACTACATTACTGATATATACCTGAACATCAGCAGGAGAGGACTCTTTAAAGTAGAGACGCTACATACTGATATACACCTGAACATCAGCAGGAGAGGACTCTTTAAAGTAGAGACACTACATACTGATATACACCTGAACATCAGCAGGAGAGGACTCTTTAAAGTAGAGACACTACATACTGATATAAACCTGAACATCAGTAGGAGAGGACTCTTTAAAGTAGAGACACTACATACTGATATACACCTGAACATCAGCAGGAGAGGACTCTTTAAAGTAGAGACACTACATACTGATATACAATTGAACATCAGCAGGAGAGGACTCTTTAAAGTAGAGGCACTACATACTGATATACACCTGAACATGAGCAGGAGAGGACTCTTTAAAGTAGAGACACTAAATACTGATATACACCTGAACATCAGCAGGAGAGGACTCTTTAAAGTAGAGACACTACATACTGATATACACCTGAACATCAGCAGGAGAGGACTCTTTAAAGTAGAGGCACTACATACTGATATACACCTGAACATGAGCAGGAGAGGACTCTTTAAAGTAGAGACACTAAATACTGATATACACCTGAACATCAGCAGGAGAGGACTCTTTAAAGTAGAGACACTACATACTGATATACACCTGAACATCAGCAGGAGAGGACTCTTTAAAGTAGAGGCACTACATACTGATATACACCTGAACATGAGCAGGAGAGGACTCTTTAAAGTAGAGACACTAAATACTGATATACACCTGAACATCAGCAGGAGAGGACTCTTTAAAGTAGAGACACTTCATACTGATATACACCTGAACATCAGCAGGATAGGACTTCTTTAAAGCCTGGTGTTTGAGAACAGTTAGAAAACATACAATACAACAGTGATTGTTCTTGGTTCATTTTGCTCTGTAACTATGAACTATAAGGTGGAAAACAAATCATATGTTGCCTGCCTTCATTAATTAAGCATACTGACTTTTCTCGGTTAATCTATGAACCAGCAAGTGCAACCAAAACACTTTTAAAGCACACTCCTCTTTTCCTCAACATATGGAAGATACCAAGTCAAGTCAAGAAATAGGGGTGGTTAAACTAGGGCTGGGCAATATGAAGACAATCACAAATAACAAAAGTACGTTGATATTGAAGCATTGATCACTGATGCTTTAAAAAAATATTAAACATTTTTCCTTTTGCTATGATTTGTTATGTATTTCGTGTATTATAATTTAATAAATGTATTTAATTATTTTTCTGTTATAATGCTATTCTTAAAATGCAGGAAACAAATTAAATAAAAAAGAAATTACACAATCATAATGTTGATTTATTAGTGAAATAAAAGTGTGTATTTGTACTGTAACGCAGCATCTGGAAAAGACAGCACTTATTATATTGAAATGTTTCAATAGTATCTATGCTTATATCGCAATACTAATATAATATTTATTTATTGCACAACCCTAATTGATACTAAACCAAATGTGCTGTTCATTTGCCCAGCAGATTTTTCCTAAATGTTGCTCCTCCTTTCTTCCTCCCTGGTGCTGATCTATTGGCAGCGTTTTCATTCTTTGTCCCGCGACGGATCACAAGACTGCACACACACACACACACACACACACACACACACACACACACACACACACACACACACACACACACACACACACACACACACACACACACACACACACACACACACACACACACACACACACACACACACACACACACACATGCTCTCACACACAGACATATGACATCATCCTGGCAGTGACGGGGCGGAGACTGGCAGCGTAAGCCTGGCATCACACACACACACACACACACACACACACACACACACACACACACACACACACACACACACACACACACACACACACTCCTTTCTCTTCGTAGCTCTGTGTCAGACAGCTCAGCAGCATCACTCTCTCTGAATAAGATGAAAGAGTCTGACCCAGTTTTCCTGTCGCCTACCTCCTCTTTACCTTTCCTTGGTACCTTTTACCTTCCCCATCCCTAAATGCTGACCCCTCCTTTATCTACAGGCTGAAGTCTGATCTTACTGCAGACGATATGGGAGCATAGACCCTTCCCTGTTTCATCTCATCAATATTCTCTGTGCACGGTAAAGGTCACTGGAGTAAGCTAAACTCTGCAGACGGTGCTTTAGTGGGCAGAGCACGATGAACCAAGAACAATCACTGTTTTATGTTTTCTAACTGTTCTCAACGGAACAACAGAAATACCCGGATATACTGAGTACATATTCTGCTGATGTTCAGGTGTATATCAGTATGTAGTGTCTCTACTTTAAAGAGTCCTTTCCTGCTGATGTTCAGGTGTATATCAGTATGTAGTGTCTCTACTTTAAAGAGTCCTCTCCTGCTGATGTTCAGGTGTATATCAGTATGTAGTGTCTCTACTTTAAAGAGTCCTCTCCTGCTGATGTGCAGGTGTATATCAGTATGTAGTGTCTCTACTTTAAAGAGTCCTCTCCTGCTGATGTGCAGGTGTATATCAGTATGTAGTGTCTCTACTTTAAAGAGTCCTCTCCTGCTGATGTTCAGGTGTATATCAGTATGTAGTGTCTCTACTTTAAAGAGTCCTCTCCTGCTGATGTTCAGGTGTATATCAGTATGTAGTGTCTCTACTTTAAAGAGTACTCTCCTGCTGATGTTCAGGTGTATATCAGTATGTAGTGTCTCTACTTTAAAGAGTCCTCTCCTGCTGATGTGCAGGTGTATATCAGTATGTAGTGTCTCTACTTTAAAGAGTCCTCTCCTGCTGATGTGCAGGTGTATATCAGTATGTAGTGTCTCTACTTTAAAGAGTCCTCTCCTGCTGATGTTCAGGTGTATATCAGTATGTAGTGTCTCTACTTTAAAGAGTCCTCTCCTGCTGATGTTCAGGTGTATATCAGTATGTAGTGTCTCTACTTTAAAGAGTACTCTCCTGCTGATGTTCAGGTGTATATCAGTATGTAGTGTCTCTACTTTAAAGAGTTCTCTCCTGCTGATGCTCAGGTGTATATCAGTATGTAGTGTCTCTACTTTAAAGAGTCCTCTCCTGCTGATGTTCAGGTGTATATCAGTATGTAGTGTCTCTACTTTAAAGAGTCCTCTCCTGCTGATGTTCAGGTGTATATCAGTATGTAGTGTCTCTACTTTAAAGAGTCCTCTCCTGCTGATGTTCAGGTGTATATCAGTATGTAGTGTCTCTACTTTAAAGAGTCCTCTCCTGCTGATGTTCAGGTGTATATCAGTATGTAGTGTCTCTCCTGTGACATGCCTCCATTCTTTAATGTTCAAAAAGCTCTTTATTTTTCTCATACCGTCTGTGCTGCAGCACCTCTTTTCACCCTCTGTCTGAAACCAGAGCCCAGTCTGCTCTGATTGGTTAGCTGACCGGCTCTGTTGTGAGTGGTCAACTGCTTAGAGATGTCCCGCCCCTTAGCCTATCACGTACAATGCGTTGAAGCGCTAGCCAATAGAAGCGCGAGGGTTACCTAGTGATGTCACTAAGTGGAAGAGAAACTCCCTCTTGAGGGAAACACAGGGATGTTATCCTTTGCAGACCATTTACATGCACTAAAATCTAAAGAACACACTACAGGGAAGGGAAAACCCCAAAAAGCACAATACGGCCCCTTTACAAATGACAGTTTGTTTGTTTGTGTTTCCAGGGGCTACTTTGGGGATGTTAGATTTTAATTTCTCTTGATTTGCCTAGCATACTTCAAAAATCATAAAGTGGTGTAAATATGTGAAGATATCCTGCTGAACAAAAGTATCATGCACGTTTTGTTTACCACTGATCTTGTTTTGTTGTTGCATCCAAAATCACGAGGTCAAATCCCATTGGCTCTTTATGAGGGGAACCAGTGTGATGCTTCTTTCTCAGTCTGCCTGCAAAAACACGTCATCCCTGCACCACTCCATTAGCTAATCCTTCAGTCTCTGCACCCTCCACCCCCCCCACTGTGATGTCTGCTCAGTCTGCACACAATCAGGGCCGTCCCTGGCCAACATGAGGCCCCATGCAAAGTTCTATGATGAGGCCCTCTATTTCGCGAGCGTCGACGGGGGGGGTGCTATGTGGAGCCTCGCCACACTAATTGCGCCGCATAAGCACATTTTCGGCTCAGTTGAGGCCCCCTCCGCAAGGTGAGGCCCCACGCAGTCTGCATGATCGGCCTGTAGGGAGGGACGGCCCTGCACCCAATAGTCCTGTTTGGGGTTTTCCGCCTGAAGAGCTCCAACAGAGAGACACTCACAGCAGCAGGGACAGCGCTGAGATATACATCTTTTTCATTTGCTCACAAAGAGCCACAATGCATGTCACTGTACTGTAGTCTGTACAGCTCACATGAGAGAGGGAACAAAGCATTTAGCAGCGGTTGATTAGCTTTACTTTAAATGACTGGATTAATAATGCATGCTAGCGTGAAAGAGGGTATGGCTGTGGTGGCTTTGCCTCATCAGCAGTTTTTGACAGTAGACTATTAAGATCTATTACTGTATATCAACTGAAGGTAGGTTGAATGCTATCCGCACTGTCCGATGTAATCCAATGATTTGGCTAACATTTAAATCAAATATACCATCATTTTCCAGTAATATAGCTAAAGGTAATGCATTATCATATATTAGTCTGTGTCATGTTTGTATGCAATATTCTGGAGATGGTGTCTTCTGATTGACAAGGAACCCCATCTCAAATCACCTAACAGCTCACTGTATATCAATACATAATACATTTCATAGTATTTCATATATGAGATGAATACACAACTTGGAGACTATTTCTCTGACCTGAAAAAGGAAAGCAAACCCGTCTGTAAAGCCTAGTAGGTAAAGCTTTGATGTCCTCCTCCATATTCATGCTTTTCATAAATATTTGATGGAGGTGTCGCCCTGATGTTTTACAGTAAGTTGTCCGAGGCACAGCCAGCGGTGAAATTGGAGCTTTGCACACATGGGAACGCTTGTTTTCTTCACAGGGAAAGCAGACTGAGCCCCGGAGGGGTGGGGTGAGGGGAGCGTCAGGGTGGTTAATTTTATTTTATCTTTTTATTGCACAATTTTACTATAGCTTCCTATGTTTATATTGATACTTTTTACATTTTATATTATTTTTTTCTTATCTTTTTATTGCACACTTTTAAAGAATATTGTATTTTATTTGGTCCTTTATGGAAATGCTTAACTTAAACTTCCTATGCTTGTATACATATTTGTATTTTCTGATAAAAAAAATGTTTTTCAAATGTGTACATGAATGTTTTGAATATTTGTATGATTTATAATCCACTTCTTTTTTTTTACTGCATATTTTTACTCAAACGCTTCATGTTTTTATTAATATTTGTATTTTATTGTATCTTATCTTTTCTTCTCCCAGTTTTCTCTGGGTGGGCATGTGGTTGGGAGGAGGAGCGATGAGGGGGATTAGAGATATGGAGTAACCACTGCCTGGAAAGTGATGCAGGGTGAGGGCATACTGTACACTTGGTGCTGAATCAGGGCTCCTCTGGGACTGTGATGTAACCCCGGGACGGAGAGGGGGGGGGAGAGGGGGGGGCGCAACAAAGAGGACCTGCAGAGAGGATCGCTGATGACGCTGGAGCTGCAGGAAACATGCGAGTCAATGGAGATTTATTCTGAAGCTGGAAATCTGATTTTAAAATGAGTTTTAGAATATAAATTGTTAATGGTTTTCTTCTGATTCAAAATAAAAAGTACTTGATTTATTCCAGGGGAAATTGGGTCACAGGTGCTTCATTTTATAATTACATACAAAATAATTTACACTGAAATTAAAAACTCATATAAACAGATCTATATAATTAAATAAGATCAAATAAAAATACAATGAAACAATGAAACAAAAAACAAGTTAAAGTCAACATATGCACTAAAAGATTAAATAAATAAAAACAAAATATTTATATAAAAACGTAAGAATTTAAAATAAAAATGTGCAATGAAGGATACCAAAATAAAAATACGTAGGTAAATATAAAAAGTTAACGTTAAAAAAATTGCAAAAAAGATTAGAAAACATTTAAATAAAATAAACTATTCATATTAACAAACAAAGTTAAATAAACAATCTGCTACACAAATATTAAATAAAATAATAAACTACACGTTTTTGCACAATACATAACAACAATAAATATGTACAAATGTATATATTTAAATATATAAAGTGGTGTATTAGTACGAGTAAATATATAAATGTAGAAACTCTAAATGTGTTCAGGAATGTCATACTGTAATAATCCTAATAATTGTATTAAATGTATTTGTATTAACATGTTGGCCTAATGACATTTATTCACCTGTCACTGATTGGTTTTAATGTTTATTTTAGTCCTGAACTGTGGCGGGACCTCTGTTTGTGTGCTGGTGAGGTATAATCATAATTCTAATCTGAGCGATTAGTGTTATCCTAAAATAATCATAGCAACATCCTCTCAAACAGGTCAGATGTCTGCATGAGGAGCGCAGCTTGATCTCACCGTCCAGCAGATCAGTTTAGCCCTCATGATGTGAGCGCTGTCTGGAGGAGATTTAGGGATAAAATAAAGGTTTGGCACAACACTCTGACTGCTCCTTTAAGTCTGAGCATCTGCACCTGGTTTATGATCACACCTGGATATCTAGATTTCAGTTTAACTAGAAGAGAACGCCACTAAAAGTCATTTTAATGTCATTATTACTATTATTATTTTCTTCATTATAAGTATTACTTTTCTTTCTGGTAAATACTTTTAGTTTTGTGAATATTACTTGGTGTGCAATGTCAAAAATGAAAAGTTAAATAAAAAGAAACATGTGTTAAATGTACATTATTATTATTATATGTACTTGTTTTGATATTTAAAAAAAACCGATATGAATTATTCCAAGTATTATTTGGCAGGTCACAAATGTTTCCACATTTATTTTAAAAGTCACCTATCATGCTATCTTTAGGCAATAGCATAGGCCTCAGATATATACAAATATATAAAAAACATGTCTATGAAGTGTTTTGCTCAAAATACCAAACAGATCACCCATTCTAGCCATGCCTCATATCCCTCTATTTCACTTCCTGTTTCAAAAGTGCTGATTTGGGGATAAAGCTTTAAAAAAGGAGGGGTCTGAGCTCATGTGGGACCCGGCAGCTACTGTCTAAACTAAATACTGCGGTGATGAAACGCCATATCATGGATTATCAAGGATTATTTCTGAAACAGTTTGGAGCTCAAAGGCTTTCTCTCTTGCCGGTTATAATAATAATAATAATAATATATTTTATTTATAAGCGCATTTTTCATTTGCGTAAACAAAACTCAAAGTGCTACAAAATTAAAAAGGGTGAAACAAAAACAACCAAAACAATGAAAAACAATTTTAAAACAATTAAAACAACATAATAAAAGCTGTGACATTCATGCCGGCATGGCATAGTGTGGGGGGTTTAAAAATCTAGTTAAAGGCTATTCTAAAAATATGCGTTTTTAGGCCTTTTTTGAAAGCCTCCACAGTCTGTGTGTCCTCAGCTGGTTTGGGAGGGCATTCCACAGTCTCAGAGCAGCGGAGCAGAAGGCTCGGTCTCCCATGGTCTTCAGTTTTGTCCTTGGTGGGATGAGGAGGTTTGCCTTTACTGAACGTAGGTTCCTCGTGGAGGTTTGTGGGGTGAGCAATTCCTTGATGTAGGAGGGAGCATTTCCATATATGCACTGATGAGTGAAGAGGGTGATTTTGTAGTCAATCCTGAGTGAGCCCGGAAGCCAGTGCAGTGATTTGAGGATGGGTGTGATGTGTTCGTACTTCCGCACTCTCATCAGGATCCTAGCAGCGGTGTTTTGGATGTATTGCAGCTTCTCGATGTTCTTGCTAGGAATCCCAATGAGAAGTGCGTTACAGTAGTCCAGCCTGGAGGAGACAAAGGCGTGGACAAGTTTTTCAGCATCTGGCAGACTGAGTGTGGGGCGGAGTTTCGCAATATTTCTCAGGTGGTAGAAAGAGGTCTTGCATATTTGCTTGATGTGGGCCTCAAAGTTCAGGTGAGGATCCATTTTAACTCCCAGATTGGTAACCGTTGATGAGAGTGGAATGTTCTGACCGGAGAAGGTGATGCTGGTGATGGCGGATGAACGGACCTGATGTGGAGTGCCAATAAGAATGGCTTCAGTCTTGGAGCTGTTTAGCTGGAGGAAGTTGTGCTTCATCCACACCTTTATCTCCTCCAGGCATGTGGTTATTGTGGATGATGGCAGAGGTGCAGAGGGGGTTGGGTTTGCTCTGATGAAGAGCTGTGTGTCATCAGCATAGCAATGGAAAGATATTCCATGCCGGCTGATGACACGACCAAGGGGGGATATGTATATGGTGAAAAGGGTGGGGCCGAGGACTGATCCTTGGGGGACACCGCAAGTCACAGAGTGAGTTCTTGATTTAGCCGCTCCCAAGGTGACGTGCTCAGTCCTCCCGGTGAGATAGGAGGTGAACCAGTTTAAGGCAGAGTCAGAGTCCAATTATAGTGTGAAGACGGTGGAGTAGGATGTCATGGTCGACGGTATCAAATGCTGCGGTTAGATCCACAAGGTGAGTTCCTTTTTATTTCCTGCTTCTTCACACACATGCTCTCCAGTACAGGTTAGCTCTGAGTGTTAGCGATGCTAATGTAAACACCGACCATATTACGGCCAAAACAGTCGGGCATTGTTTCTGATAGCAACGTTTCTGATTGGGCCTTGGGTCCACATTTCCGATATTACATCATATTGGACGCAAATCTGGATCAGCTCCGTTGTTCCCCCGTTTTAGAGATTTGGGTACGGAGGAAAAGAGAGAGGGTTTTATTTTCTGACGCTGCGTGAGTTCCCTGACACACCGGGGACACATGTTAATGTATAAAAGACATCAAAAAGTGCATTTTGCATGATAGGTCCCCTTTAAGATAACAATCACAAATGCCTCCCTTATTTGCAGTAAATAACAACAGATTCCTACTGTACATTATGTATGTGAGGACACACACACACACACACACACACACACACAACACACACACACACATACACACACACACACACACACACACACACACACACACTCACACACACACACACACACACACACATACAGTGACGTGGGATGGGGGCTGGGATGCTGAAGCCACTTCTAGACAGCCTGCAACCCAGAGAGGAGAGCAGCTGAGATTATGTAATCTCACAGTTACATAAAAATTATCACTATCATGACTGCTCTTTGGATTCAGCGATAACAGAGGACGGACCGTGTCGTCTTTCATGCAATATTTACAAAAAGGGATTTTGTGCTCCCTATGGATCAGTGTTTGTTACTCAGAGGGTTGAAATCTCTGCTGTACCTTATCAGAGTTCATCACGAGCAGCATGTCACTGTTTTTCTTCCTAAAACCTTGCGTGTTATGTGACTTTACCTCCGGGGCTAAGGATGAACCAATAGCTAACCCTTATGGTAGAATGCCTAACAGCAGCAAGTAACATGTTTACAGCCTGGTACAAAAAAACACGAGATTTCTGCTGCTTTCACGTATTGTCAGTAAATCAGTAGTCCAATTTTTTCATAAAGTACACTACAAACAAGCCTAACTTAGAAGCCAATTTAAAAATACAGATAAGTGGAATTAAATGCCCGAGCTTGCCCATTAGCTGGTATTAAGTCCCTGTTGTGCTCACAGTTCCTGGCCTTCAGCTCCACCCAAAAACCAAAATGATGGTCAAAATGATAAACTCTCGGCTTCAAAACAGTACTCCACAAACCACAGATATATGTCCACTTATTTAACATGGTGTATGGATGTGTGTAATCTGTGTGTTATGGCTACCTGCACATGTAGCAGCCTCCCCTCTGTGCCCAACATTACGCCTGTCAGGCTTCCTATCTGGACACTAACAGCACAAACTGATGTTAACATGGTGGACTCCCATCCTCCCTGATCTGCTCTCTATTGGACCCTCTGAGGACGGGCGGGGGGCGGAGGCGGGGAGGATGCACCGTATTTTTTTGTGGACTAAAAATGGGTCAGGCTTCCAGCTCCAGCCACAGCAGGCTGAGTGCCTCTGAAAGCAGGTTTCCTCTCCTTCACCGTCTGAGAGGAGAGCGTCCTGTGGAGCAGCTGCTGATGTGTGTGTGTGTGTGTGTGTGTGTGTGTGTGTGTGTGTGTGTGTGTGTGTGTGTGTGTGTGTGTGTGTGTGTGTGTGTGTGTGTGTGTGTGTGTGTGTGTGTGTGTGTGTGAGACACAGTGGCAGCCCAGTAGGAGATGCACAGATTAATAATAACCCCCCATGTTTCCCATCATGCAACCACTTGTCCTCTGTTTTATCACAAAGCTTTGAATCAGCATGCAGTTAACCCTGTGCAACAATCCTCGGACTGCAACCATCAGAAAGATTCCCGATACTTTCACAATGCAAGAGTTATTTCTCAGGATAAAGCATGATTTAATCTAGGCTAAACGTATTGTAAATATATAAAACACATCTTAATGTTTGGAAAAACCTACGAGAAAGCAGATTATAATCCCCATGGATCGTTTGAGACATTTCTGCAGAGCGGTTTCTTTTTGTTGTTGGAAACTCATCAAAAAATGCTAATGAGTTTCACATTTCAAAGCAACGACTTGAATACTAAACCTGACTTTTTCAAGGCTGAATGTATGAAAAGATAATCAGCAGCAAAAATAAACAAAGTCCAGAGCCTCGCACCCCAGACACAGCTGATACTTTACCCAGACTCCAATCCTCCATACACACCCACACACACACACACACACACACACACACACACACACACACACACACACACACACACACACACACACACACACACACACACACACACACACACACACACACACACACACACACACACACACACACACACACACACACACACACACACACACACACACACACACACACACACACCCAACCACCCACACACACACACACATCTGCACATTTTGTCTGGTGCTGACTAACAGTCGCCCCCCCCAGTTCTCTGTGCCGGGCTCTGATTGGCCGGTCTTTGTCCGCTGAAGCACCACAGACTGATGCTGGCAGGCCGTGAACACCATCTGCTCCATGAAGACACACTGAAGTGAACTCACAGGACATCATGGCCTCTACTGATTGATAGCTGAGAAATGCTATGTGACACCTAGCGTGCTATTGTGAGAGAATGAGAACCATTACATCCCCGCAGTGTAGCTGTGAATGATCTCAAATGAAATTAAACAATACATGTTAATGTGGGTTGTAATAAGCTGCTTGCACTAGGAGGAGAGTGTTGTATGGAGCAAGCTAGCATTCTGTAAATCTGATTTATTATAAAGATCTGAAACATGGAAACTGCTCTTGCTGTGTCTCAAAGTAATCTACTTCAACCAACGTGTCTAAAGCTCACTGTTTAGAAGTTATATTTGTTGTAATCAACAAGTCGTTGTTTATACTTTTTGCTAAGCTAATAATGCTATGTTTAGAAAGCTGAAATAAGGTCTGTGGTTCACATAAGCTCTACAGGTTGTAAGGTTTTGTTCTAAGAACATTTTAAAGGTTTTTCAGCTCATGTCACAGAATCTCATCCACTCACTGCTCCCACTCTACTCACTCTTGCTTACTATAACTATAACTTTAACAAATCATAAGCCTTTCAGTCTATCCTACAACTGTACGCTCACATTGTTGAACACTGCGCAGGTCCTGCAGTAATAAGTGCATTAACAGATGACTGTGCTCAAAGGCACCTTGCTCCTTATCTTATCATTAATTCTTCTTTCTCACATTCAGACTCTGGGGATTTGTTTCAGTGAATATGGAAAGGTCATGTCGGCTAATATGAGTCATTGTTTTTGCTCTCAGACTGTAAACCCATGTATCGACAGACATTTAGAAATGGACCTGCTGTCTTTTGTATTTGAGTTGCTTCCTTTAGAATATACAAATGTATGTCTTTTCTTTGGCTGGTTTGTCAGCTTTTACTGCCATGATCTGTCATTGTGTCATCGCCTACTGTAGATACCTTCCCCCTTGTGTTCTAATGGTGTTGTTTTATGGCAGGCTTTAGAAACGTGAAACATATTCTTCAGTACCGAGGCTGGAAGTGAAACAAAACAATTAAACATGAAACGTAATAGCTGCTTGCACTCCCTCTCCATTCCACATATTTGAATCAACATGAATCCCAGTAAATATAATTTTATGATTATATTTTAAATATATAAAACTGTATGCAATATATGCACAACTTGTTAGGCCTACAAATCTATCACTGTGCATATTACCATTCAAACATGTTGAAACGTTTCAGAAAGCCCACACAACTCACTAAACACTGTCAAATGTTGCCTATACTTGACCATTTTATGGTAGCTGGCGTAACCACGCAACCCAGCTGTGTCTTCTCTACAGTATGTGATTCTGCTTATATTTAAGCATCGTCTTCTGTTAGTCCTTCTGCTAGATTCTTGTATGTCGGTCCCTTCAGAAAGTTCTGTTTGCCTTGTGCTGGCTTCTCCGGCTCTGGATTATCAAAATAAAGGTATTTTTCTGATAAAGCCTTCCAGTAAAGTAATGTCTTATCCTGCATTTGGGTCCACTGTCCCCCACTTTGCATGACCATCATGTAAAATAACCTCCTGAAATGGATCTCCTGTAACCTCCGATGCATGTCTGAACATCTGAGCTGTTTTATCTTTTAAAAAAGGAACCATGTCGGAGCGTCTGTAAGAGACTGAGGAGAAGGTGTCTCTCTGCACTGAAACATCTCTCTGAAAGTGCCATCAACTAAAATCTAAGAGTGGCCTAAATCTGGAGATGAAAGGACATCCACATGGTAGAAATAGATCTCACTGAAGGCCCTGTGGTTACAAATATTTCCAGCACTGATCTGCTCCTCCATGTCGTCAGAATATCGGAGAGCTAAAAATAAATCAAATCAAATAGTCCGGGTCGATTGAAGCTGAATTTAGTCCAAGTGTTCATTTGCATAACGCCTGGCAGATTTAGTTTAGTTCAGAGTTGTCTGAAATGACACAGCAGCAATTCAATTCAAAACCTTTATTTATACAGATAAAACCCATTGAGATCATAGACCTCTTTTACAATGGTGACCTGCTTCAATTAGTTCCAAACATTAATACAAACATGACAGAAAACAAAGGACATTATATGATACTACAGTTTGTATACTAGTAGCATTTACAGACACCAATATTTTCTGATTGTATAGCGTCTATCCTAGCTTTAAAAACATGAAATGGAATCAAACTGCTTAGCTTCCATTCCTTTTGTAGACTGTTCCATGCTAGCAATGCTTCTGATTCTCACTTAAAGCAGACGGTAGGTTCTGATTATAAATGAATTAACAGAAGGCAGCTGAGGTACTTTAACTTCTGGGAAACAGGAGCAACAACAGCTTTGATAATTAATGTGAATTAAAGGGACAGGACATTAGATCGAAGCTCCAAAAATCAGGTTTTCTGGGAACATTAATCCTTATGATAAGAAATGTGTCAAAAATAGATAAACAAAGAAGAGGGATTAATCGTTAAGCTCAACAAATATGACTTATTTTGTCAAACAAAGGAGATCAAATTTGTTTATATCTGTGTCATATACCCCCGTAGTATTATGGACAGATTCAACTTTAATAGTTACTAAGCCAGGGATTCAGAATGTCCCCAAATGGCATTGTTGATTTTTTAAAGAAAGAAACTTTAAAATCTCATATTTTAGGTACTTTGAAAATACATTGTATATTTCTAATTTGTAAAAGAAAGGCTTGATCATGTGCGGGCTAAAAAAGTTATTGTCTAGTAGATTTTTGGCTTACTCACATATTTGTTTTGATATGTCTAGGAAATGTATGACTTCAAATCTCAGAATGTTTTAAGAACACGACGCACCATCATGGTTTAATTATTTGCACTGTCATCATACTTTTTCTACCTCTCTGTGTCATCTGCTTCTTTTGAGACTTTCATTTACTATTTCTTGGGGTTAAAAAGCAGGAATTGTAAGACGAAGTTGTCATTGTCACAAATACAAATACAAGCTTTGCCTCCACTTCCTGCCAGTCCTCTAAAGGGCACTTGAAATGACATCAGTTTCTCTGAGGATGCAGTGTCGTGTTTGTTTGACATCTTTAAATGTGACCTTCTCTCAGACTGGGCTGTAAAACGTCTCCTCACACTGTTCTGTGAGTCTCCTCCTGATGCAGCAGATCGATCATTAACTCATGCACCAGTTGTTATTGCTAATTCAGCTTTGGTAACCTTCGCAGAGGCGTTTGCTGATGTCCTGCCGTGGTTCAGCAGAACTGGAACAGCAGACTGCAGCCATCGATCCCTGCAGGAGAGTCTGCTTTCAGGCATTCTGCACTCATCTGCACTGCTTTTGTTTTGGCCCTGTAACTGTATGTGCCTCTGTGTTTGTGCCTGTCTCTCCCCCTCTTCCCCTGATTGTCTCCCTCCAGGTGCAGCCTCTCCCTCAGGTGAACTCAATCCCCAATCAGGACCTGCATCAGGCCTAAAGGTCTCTCTTCTTTACATTACATGTCACTTGTTAGACGCTTTTATCCAAAGCGACTTACATACAGTCAGTACTGTGGACAATCCCCACAGGAGCAATTTGGGGTGAAGTGTCTTGCCCAGGGACACAACGACATGCTGACTGCAGTGGGACTCAAACTTGCTATCCCCTGATTCGAAGTCCATCACACTATCCCACTGAGCCACAGCCTCCTCTTTCTCCTCATGAATGGAGTGCAGTGTGACCGGTGTAGTCGGTTGTTTGTGTCTTAAAGGTCTCCTATTATGCTATTTTTAGGCATACATTATGGGTCTCAGATATATAAAAAAACATGTATGTGATGTGTTTTACTTTGTTTTAGCCCTGTTATGGCCCTTTCACACCAACGCGGTTCCAGGGCCGGTTCGGAGCTAGAGCCTGATAAGCACCGTTTTTCCCTGTTCACACCGCAGCGGAGCCGGCTCTTTTCCCCGGAAATATATTATAGCAGCTATCGGATGGAATCAATACATGGGCTGCACAGGTTGTCATGTCCGACTAACACAAGTAGAATCATAATGAAAAATAAGCCGGTAAAATGTGCTTGTAGAAAACGGCTTATGCCACAATAGGATAGCAACAAGTAGTCAAGATAGTCAGTTTAGCTTCGGTTGCTATGGTAACATCACCCATGTTATACCAGAGAAACTTTCATAACAGCGTTGTGATGCCAAACAGCGGGCAGCACTGCAGCGGTCGGTGAATACCGCTGAAACACATGAATAAACAATGAACCACGGCACTCTGGAGAAAAGTCTAAGGGTTGAGAAATAGTTATTTAATTTAATCTGGCTTCGTATGATTAAAAGTAACACGATCATCGACCCGACGTAATCCCCCATTGTTGTTGTTGTTGTTGTGAGCGCCGTTGGGGAGATAATCAGCGATGTAAACGGTGACGTCATGACGCTGCAGCGGCAGCACCAGTCGGGCTCTGGGCGGTGTGAACAAAACGGGGCTGAAAATAAAAACCGGCTTCGAACCAGAAGAGCGCAAGCACGGAGCTAGAACGGGAGCTGCGTTGGTGTGAAAGGGGCATTAGAGAACTGCAAGTTTGGGGTCCTTAGCTTGAAAAAAAAAAAAAGTGAAGGTGGAGCTAATGCCTGCTCAGAATTACATGGCAGATTCAGTTTAATGCTCCCGTGATTAAACGCCATCCTGTTCTACACCACATCAAGGATTATTTCTGAAACAGTATGGAGCTCAAATACTTTTTCTCTTGCGGGTTTATCACAAGGTGAGTTCCTTTTTTTATTTCTTGCTTTTTAAACACATACTCTCTCCAGTACAGAGGCCTGTGCTACGAAGCTGGTTCAACCTAAGCTGGATATGTTTGAGTTAGCCGGTTGCCCTAATCCAAAACATACGCGCTCTCGGTAAACGGTACTACGACGCGGGTTATCAAGTGGATCGCTCAAGCCAGCCGTGTCCTATCTAGTTAGGTGCACGTTCACATGAAAGGGGTGGTATCTGGAGCATTCGATCAATCACAAACATGGATAAACGTACTGACAGCGCAGCGTCATACTTCCTGAATGAAAAGTCAACTATATAATTAGACAAAAATGAAGAAGTTAAACTTTAAACATCCATGACTTAAACACTTTATCCAGGATAAAAGCCACAGAGCTGCACCTGCAAGGTGAATACAGCTGGTAAAAGAAAAAGTGTTTGAATGCGTACACTAACAGGTTTATGATATCACTGCCCCGTCTAAGACACGATCTGACTTTAATTACATTTGTCTCCAGTGTTTCGTCAACTTAATGTGTTGCTTAAAATAATACTTCTGCATACAGTATGTGACACTGTGAGTGTTGCACGGCCAGATACGGCTCAGCTGACTCAGATAAGGAGATATATGATACATTATGATGTGATATGCCGCGGACTGTACTTAATGTTACTCTGATCCGGTTACTTATGTTGTGGCAGATATTTAAGTAAGCTTTCTTAACGCTAATGTTATAATTGTCAGATTGCTCTGAAGATGGAGGTGATATTCTATTAATGTTCACGTTCACACAGTCGGTGATTTTTGCCGGCCGTCTTTCCTGCAACGGCAGTTTTTCTGTATTTCCTTTCTCCTGTAATATGACTTGATCGCTTTAAACTCCGCACACTGAGCTCTGATTGGTCAGCAGGCAGTGCTTTCACTGAGTTGAGCTCTTAGCCTGCAACCTAACCTGGTCCCGACCAGGTTAGCCGCACACAGGGTCGGCTCTAGAACAAATCGAATGGGGGGGCAATCATTTACCAAGGGGGGGCACACACTGCCGTCAACAACCAACACACAAACACCAACGCAACTTCAATTTAAAAAAACATGCTGTAAAGTCTATTGTCTTTCACACACATTGCAGGGTGTAGTGCTATTGTATAGCGCACCTATGACTTGTGCATACATGCACGGTTGTGGCACGACCACCAAAACAGAAACATATAAGGACAGAGGGTGTCGTTTTCTCATACTGATATTCTGCACAAACTGTGTTGTTGTATTTGTTGTAAAGTGTCTTTACTGTAGGTTATTTTTTATTATATGTACAGCACTTTGGCTCGACCAAAAATCGTTGAAAAATGTGCTATATAAATAAAACTTGATTTGATTTGATATGAACATAGGCCACCATATAAAAAGTATGCAAATGTATTTAGTATCCTATCCATGTGAACATGTTTTAGGTGGGGGTGGACCTAACCTCCTCTAGGAGGGTCTGGGGGCAAGCTCCCCCGGGAAGATTATTTTTAAAATATTGAAGTTAAATGCATCAATCTGGTGCACTTTGAGAGCAACATGAAGAGATCTATGGATAGCCTACATCTCTCAGCATCCATATGAAACAGAACTGTAAACAGATTTACTTTTTCTTTATGGATATTTTACTAATCACTCCCCTTTTAAACTGTATTCTTGTGTTACTGTCCAATAGTATTTCATACCCGTTTCTCATGTATTCTCTCTTTAACAACTATAATGATCATATAAAGGTATTCCTCGAAAATACTTACATAAATGGTGACCAAACCGTTTGAGACCCACTGAGATAACTTACACTAAAGTGAACTATCTAAACACTGAGAGAGTCCTTACCTCACTGAGCTGACGTTATAAGATCCTCTCAGTCTGACAGGAGAGGACTCTCCTCCACCTTGGTGTAGAAACAGCCCTTTATATCCGTTAGCATAGCTAGCTAACCAGATGCTAACAACATTCCACGTTACCACTCGCGCACTCACAAAATGTGCTCGTGCCACACAGAGCCGAGCTTGAATGAAACACAGAGACCCATGTACTTGTACTGTACTGTATATCATATTATTTTTGATGGCTTTACTGTATAATCAGTGTAACAGATGAACAGATCGCCACTGGGCTTTCATCTAAACACTCAGCCACGTAATGATAACAAAAAAAAGGTCGGGGGTCATTGGTCAAGCAACACACCAATCAGAGAGCAGCAGTGAGCACACCTCAGGCTGTGTTTTATATTTGTGTTCTTTATTTCTGATGTATTTCACACAAAAAACCTTTAGTAGAAACGTTTTCACTTATATGATTAAAAAAGAAAAAAAACGGCAAAGTGGCAAGGCTTGCCAACCCTGCGTTGGGGGGGCACAGTGACTCATTTGGGGGGGCATGGCCCGCGAATGACCCCCCATGACGCCGACCCTGGCCGCACAGCATAAGTTACCATGGAGATCTAGCCTGCTAAAAAGAGAACCAGCTTCGTAGGACCGGAAACCCAGAGTTTTCCCTGAAGTTAGCCGGTTAAGCGAAAATCCTGCTTCGTAGTATACCCCCCAGCTCCGTTGTTCCCCCATTTTTAGAGATTTGGGTACGGAGGAAAAGAGAGAGGGTTTTATTTTCTGACTTTGTGAGTTCCCTGACACACCGGGGATACAAATGTATGCATAAAAGTTATAAAAAAGTGCATTTTCCATTATAGGTCCACTTTAAGTAAACACAAAAACAACAGACAAACAGTGTTGTGGTGATTGTTAGAGTTTTAAGGTGTGCTCCATTGTGTCTTTTTACATTGTTTACTTATGTCACTGTCTTTTACAAGAAAGTTGTTCTTATTTTGTCTTTGGTTTGTTTACAAAGTTGGCAAGCTCTTTGTTTTGATTCAATAAACATTATCTTTTGATTTTGTAAATTAATTTCCTGTTCTTTTTTATCCCGGTTATTGTATATGTTGTTACTTCCCTTTTACCCCAGGGAACATAACATTCCTTCGTTAACTCCGCTTCATATATTTCAATTGATGGACACTGACACATGATGCTGTTAATCTTCTTTAGTTTTTTGGGGGTAAATGTAGGGGCGGCGGGTGCTGTAGGCTAGGGAAGGCTAAGCATTCCCAAATATTTGTGTCACTACATCCTGGTAAAATAAAAAATATAGGCTAATGTATAATGTTTGTGTCTTTGACATTAGCGCTGCTATGCTGCCACCTGTGCCCTGTACTACGAAGCCAGTTCAACAGACCCTGGATATGTTTGAGTTATCTTAACTAATCCTAACAAACGAGATCTCGCTAAGCGGTCCTACGGCGCTGGTTATCAACTCGGTAAATCAAGCCAGGGTTTCTCTCTCCAGCTGAGAGCGCGTTCACGTGAAACTGTGAAAGGGGCGGGGTTAGCTACATTTGACCAATCACAAACAGGTACAAGTATACTGACAGCGCAGCGTCATACTTCATTAATGAAAAGCAAACTAATATTAGACAAATATGAACTTTCCATGACTTAAACATATAATCCAAGGTACAAGCCACAGAGTTGCACCTGCAAGGAGAATACAGAACAACTGGTTAAAAAGTGTGTTTGAATGCGTACAACAGTTTTATGATATCACTGCCCCATCTAAGACACGAGTGGATCTGACTTTAATTACATTTGAGTCAACTTAATGTGTTGCTTAAAATAATACTTCTGCATGGCTACAGTATATGTGACAATGCAAGTGTTGCACGGCCAGATACGGCTCGCTGACTCAGATAAGGAAATATTGTGATATTATATACGATACGATACGATATACTTTATTGTCCCCGTAAGGAAATTCGTTCTGGGCTCCGTCCAGCAGTTCCGCATACATGTACATAATATACAAACATAGTGGACATTTAAGAGACATAGGCTACACATATCATCAATCATACACCGTTTGAACAAACACAATACAAATATGATCGATGATCTGATTGATGATGTGAAATGAATGATAAGTGCGACACGTCGGCGTCTTCTCTGCATAGGCTACGGCAGTTTAAACTGTATTTCCTTTATCCTGTAATATGACTTGATATATTTAAACTCCGCACACTGAGCTCTGATTGGTCAGTAGGCGGTGCTTTCACTGAGTTGATCTATAGACGCCGGAGGCGGGCAGCGTCAGGTAAAAAAAAGTTATTAAGCCTTCCCAAACCTGAGGCTCACGCGCCGCCTATGAAATGTCATATTCCCACAGCACAAAGGCCTACATTTATTGTGTTCATTCATAACGTTTCTCCCCAACGGCGCTCGCTACTTTAAGATGCTGAAATATATGAAAATAAATGAACAATGTGAATATGAAATGTTTTGAATTCATATTCCGCTCCTTGCGTCCTGCCTTTCTTGTTTAAGCATTATTTAGGATCTCTGTGGCTTTATTAATCAATGACATGGTTTTCCACAATAACGTTTTTTGTTTCAATTGTTGGATAGATAGATAGATGCAAATAATGCCCTGTATACATAATATAAATTACATAGCCATGACAAATAAAACAACTTCAGAAATCCAAACTTCCAAATCAACTACATTAGGCCATGTGTGTAAATAATAACTAAAAATCACTGTAAGAGGAAACAATAACCCTCACAATTGCAAGATATTTTGTACAAACTGCTTTCCATAAAGATATTAATATAACATAGAAAGAGCACCCTGTCCTACTCGTCCAGTGTTTTGATATAATGATGCATTGATAAATCAAGACATCACAAATTAAAATTAAATCAACACTTTTCATCATACTGGACTTAATATGGCAGTCTAGCACCTTTGGGTTTTGGTTAGTTACTACAATTAGAAATACATTTTACAATAACACCTTTAAAAAACGTTTCAAGACAGTAACATCTTTCAAAACACAAATGCTTCCTCACTCGACTTGCCCTCTTTTGTAACTAAAAAGCACGATTAATCAATTTGTCTCAAAGTCAAAATCCCCCAAAACTACAACTCCCAGTATCCCCTGTGAGCGAGCAGCCAATGAAAGACGAGAATTGAGGTGACGACACTCGCGCTGGTGCTTTTATTAACGCGCGCATGGCTTGGTGGAGCACAGAGCTCGCGGTGATCAGCACGAGAGGAACACAGTTCAAAGCTTCTGAAGGAGGGTGTGACAGCATCTTTAAAGACTCGCCAGGACTGTGTTTTTCCTAGTCTGTAAGTACAAATATTATTATATTTTGTATGTTTTAAAGAAACCCCATGCGAGACAGGTTTGATGCTTTTGCTGGAGTTTGTATTTTTGGGCAGCATGTTGGATTTTCTGCAGCTCTTTTGTTGCTTATCGTTACTTTATGTGGGCTGGTTGGAGGTATTTGTATGGTGGCACAGTTGGCACAGACATGGCTGCAGACGAGGTCGTTTTTTTTTTTGAAGACTTATTTCATGTCTGTGATTTTGTTGGTAAGCTAGCAGTCACATTTCTATCAGTTTTCCATTCACTGATGTAAGGAAAGCCTGGTTATTGGGGATTCTCTGTGGGAGTGAACCTGCCATCAGGGCGTCTTTGTCTGCAGCTGCTCGTCAAAAGCGCCTTTGTTTGATGCTGCGTGTCATTCCTGAGCTAATGAGACCACAATGCTAACTAAATCTAAAACAAATTATTTAAAATGATCATTAGTGAAGA
Organism: Gymnodraco acuticeps; assembly: GCF_902827175.1. Taxonomy (NCBI): domain Eukaryota; kingdom Metazoa; phylum Chordata; class Actinopteri; order Perciformes; family Bathydraconidae; genus Gymnodraco; species Gymnodraco acuticeps. Next base: position 1,244,194 of record NW_022991064.1, on the reverse strand, counting down.
TATTTAGTCATTTCAAGAGCTAATTAAATCCAAACAATGGTGTCAATTTGGGAAAGCAAGGTGTGGGCATTCACCAACCTCAATCATTTCTAATAAATGTAAGATTAATGCATTTGTATGTCCTTATACTGATGCAGAAAACGTGCATCCAAAAGGTAATATGAGCTAGTTAGCACCCTTTAAGAACAATTATGGGAGGGGTCGTTTCATTCATCTGATTCTGCTTATCGTTCGAGTAACATTCCCTAAATTACATTACATTTCATTGGGCCAACAAGTACCAATAACTTAACAAATGACATCGCTGACATTGCATTTGAACACATTTATGCAGACAATCACGCCCCGCATGTTTATCCTGTTGCTGTGTGTGTGTTCCCCCCCCCCCCCCGCCCCCCCCTCCTGCTGCTCACACACATACTGCAGGAACAGGTGCTCCTGATGAGCATTTTCCGCCAGCTCATCGCCCACTAATCCCGTTTCAGATGCTGCATATTGGCTGTTTTTTATTCTGACTGCAGGCCTGTCTGCACCTGGCACTGCCAGCCGTGCCCACGCCCCCCACACATCCTTTTGTTTCAGCGACTTGTTTAGCGCATTAGCAATTAACGTTTGAAAAGCCCTGCCCCTTTTCCTTCATGTCTGATAGTGCTAGTCACTGCGGTGCCTTGCCTTCAGATTGGTATTAATGTCGCTGCTGCCACAAGTCAGATAAACAATGGTGTTGCAGACATGCTTTTTTGTGGATGGATGGGCGGTGGTTGCTTGCAGTTCTGCAGACGGCCGCATGGTGTCGCCACTGTGCCTTTAAAAAAAAATATATATTTTCAGCTTTTGTAGATGACTTAGTCGATTCTTTTGTCCAAAGCATCATATAATAAGTATGGTACTTCCAACAAGCCAGACCATTGTAAGAGCTGCTGCATACATTTTTTTTCATATTGTACAAGCGAATCGGGTGAGTTTTCAGTTGGCGGCAGTGTATACGGTCTGCTGTAAATGGCATTGGGACTGGTGTAAAACATCCACTAGAGTTCGCTCATGTACTATAAATGCACCAGAGACTACTATAGCAATGATCTCACCTTTCTTTTTAATATTTCCTCTTTAGGTTAATTCACCTGCAGTGCACTCTTAAGATGGCAGCCGCTGAAGGTACATTATCTTTAGATTTGAATGTGAATGGTTGCCCAATTATGGTTTATTGTGTCTAAATCTATTTCTACCGTGTGTGTGTTCAGAGTTCTTGGTCAAGGAGCTGGACAAACGCGCCTCGGGCCAAGCCTTCGAGGTGATCCTCGCTGCTTCTGATCCCAAGGGAGAATTCCCCCTGTCTCCGCCCAAGAAGAAGGAGATGTCGCTGGAGGAAATCCAGAGGAAGCTGGACGCTGCAGAGGAGAGACGCAAGGTAAGAAACGATTAATTAAATATACTATCAGCTGTTTGAATCTGAAAGCATTACGTCTGATTCACATCTGAAGGCTGGTTGTGGCTGATGCAACATTTAATCTTTTTGCAGAACCATGAAGCCGAGGTTCTGAAGCACTTAGCTGAGAAGCGAGAGCATGAAAAGGAGGTGCTACAGAAAGCTATGGAGGAGAACAACAACTTCAGTAAGATAGCAGAGGAGAAGCTGAATCAGAAGATGGAGGCCAACAAAGAGAACCGCACAGCACTTTTGGCAGCGATGAATGATAAATTCAAGGAGAAGGTCAGTGTTTAAATCGATAAAGTAGCACCATTTATTTCTTCCAGGTGTGTTGTAACTTACCATCCGTCTTTTTTTTTAAAAATAGGACAAGAAGTTGGAAGAAGTGCGAAAGAACAAGGAAACCAAAGAAGGCACTGAGGACTGAGTTTCACACAGGAGCGTGTATAGGGTTTTTTACGTATCCAAAGATTGATTTATTTTTCGTTCGGCCAGTATTTTTGTTGTGTTCACCTCCCAACTTTTTTGAAATAAATTCAAGTACTTTGTGAAATTTTCAATTCTCCTGCTATGAGTGTATTTGCGCTAGTTTCACATGTGGATCATTTCCCCCCCGCCCTCATGTCTATTCCATTTGATATGTAGCTTGTCGGTGCAGCTTCTACCCTTTTTGAAAATTAGCAGTGTACTTATCCTTTTGTAAGGAAAGCATGTTTCTATGCATAGGTCTTTTATCCCTGCCTATTTCATAGTGAGTTTTGCAAACTGTTTCTGTGAACTACACCTGTTCTCGGCACTTACTGTATATTAAAAATAAAAAAAGTAGCAAAAGGTTAACATCGAGGCGTCTGCTGTTATTCACTCAGTGTTTGTGTGAAGCTTTGCTAGTTAGCTGATTCTTGGCTTTTTGTAAAACCTATTGGGTTGGGTTAAAGCACATAATGTCTTGCTGTGAATTGAAATGCCAGGTTTGGAAGACGTCGCCATCTTGACTGAATTTGGGGAGGGGGAGGGGTGTTATATGGGATGCACACGGGCAATACACTTAGGCACCTCCATATAAAAACAGTGACTTGAACTGTTGTACTAAAACAAATACAAATAAAAAGTGAACTCACTGCTTCTGTTGTCTTCTTTAAATGTTGCGGTATTAACACCACTATCTTCTTGGACTTAATTATTGCAATCTTTTCTTGTGCTTTATCTGACGGCTTAAGTTAACAAAGATGTTTGTACAGAACACTTTCCTCCAATAGTTTCAAATGAAATCAAAATGTCATTTTTGGCTCTGGGTAATTTGGGTGGCACTTCATACTATTTTTACAAACCAAACATTGGATCAATGAACAGCCTTCTCTCGAGTATTCAAACAATTTTTGAATGATTATACTAACATTGAGAGAAAAATATAATATATATATTTAAAACACACTGCCTATTAAGACTAGTTAAGCATTTGGCTTATTCGTTTCACAAATACATTTTCTCTCGTAAATGTTACATTTGTGAATGTACTAATGACTAAAGCTCTAAGATAAATGTAGTGAAGTAAATATTCCTAATTGTAGTGGAGTAGAAGTTTAATGCATTAAAAGAAAACACTCATATCAAATGAGTAAAAGTACCTAGTTACATTTCACCTCTGAGTACAGACTGTTAAAGGAAGCTCTGATGTTTGACACCCTGCTGGAGGAAAGGTCAAAAGACCTGCCATCAGTATATAATGAGACATAGATCATGACAGATGTACTGTTAGTATTTGCAGATGCTACGATAAAGTTAGTAATTTATCAAATCTAACGTTTCAAAAATGGAGATTTATTTCAGATGTGTTACATCATGACATAACAGTTCTCTGTGGACCAGCTCCATACATCTGCAGTCTGTGTCGCCCTCTGCTGGTGGCTTAGGATAACAACACTTTATTTACCTCACAATAAAGTAATTGTTTTCTCAAAAAACAAATAGAATAGGGAGGGATGAAACCCTCTTTAATGGCCACACATGCAGAGCACACACAGTGACATCTGTTCTCTGCTTTTAACCCATCCTAGTACTAGGAGCAGAGCTATTGTACAGCACAATGGGAGTGAGGTGGGAAGGGGGATGTCCAGTGCCTTGCTCAAGGGCACCACGGCAGGGCAGGAGGTGAACTGTGACCTCTCCAAGTAGAAGTCCACACTCCAGATTTAGGTCTGGTCGGGGACTTGAACCGGCAACCCTACGGCTCACAGTCCAAGCCCCTACTGACTGAGCCACTGCCGGACGAAACACAAGTTAGTAATAAATACTTAAAACACAAAACCCAAACAATTATTTTGATTGCTCCAAAAATTACAATAGGAGTTTAAAAAACACTATACTTTGGGGCAGTGGTGGCAAAGTCCATAGGGACTTGACTTGGCAACTGGAAGGTCACCAGTTCAAGTCCCGGAGGGGCCAAGTGCTACCGAGGTGTCCCTGAGCAAGGCACCGTTCCCTAAAACTGCTCTCCAGCTATGGGCAAAATAGCAGGGGCAGATGGGGCTCATAGCCATGGAAGGCAACCCATCTAGGAGAAGGACACTCTGAACTAAAAAACCAGGACTGAGAGGAGTTGCGCCCCCCAGTCCTTAATCAGCATAGTAAAGCCAACCATGAAGAACAAAGTCATCGCAAATCCTATACTTCCAGCGGCGGGAGTCCGCAGGAACATCGCAGCGGACTCTCCAGATGGATGGAGAACCGGGATGACTGGGACGACCTAGAGAGATACAGTTGTATAGTGTATAAGAATCAACACCGGTGCAAAATAGAATATTATTTAGTGAAAATAAGTCAAATATTAAAGTAAATAACATAAGAATAAAAAGAGTAATCTAAAGTGAAGGAGAAGTTAATCTAACACCACTACAAAATATAATAGCAATAAATAAGTAATTACGGTTTCATCAAATATAATTCATGGTGTCTAATTATTTCTTGACGTGTGTATGTATATGTCCTTTTTCTTTTTTATCCGTATTGTTTTTCATATTTGTGTTGTTTACTTTGTTCTAGTTATTCATTCATTTTTGGGTGAATTTTGTTTTATTTTTCCTATTTATATCAGCTTAGTATTATTTATTTTTACCAGTCTTACATTTGTGCAAACAAAATAAAAATGTAAGATCTTATCCTGGGAGGTAACTTGAAACTATTATTGTTGAATATCTTATATTTTTAGGTGAAAAGTATAAAAAAACGGTAAAAAATGTGAATGTTATCTTTGTATCCTTTCCATTACAGACGGACACAATGTCTAGATAGAAATTGCTCAAACATCAGATCTTCCTTTAGCAGTCTGTATTCATAGGTGATGTAACTACTTTTACTCAAGTATTTGATATATTACTTTGAGCGTTTTCTTTAAATTATACTTCTTCACCACTCCAATGAGGAATATTTACTTCATATCTTAGAGCTTTAGTTATTAAAGAAAATGTATTTTTTGTATAACGAATGAGCCAAATGCTTAAACGACTAGTCTTAAAGGGGACCTATCATGCAAAATGCACTTTGTGATGTCTTTTATACATAAATATGTGTCCCCGGTGCCTCTGGGAACTCACGCAGCATCAGAAAATAAAACCCTCTCTCTTTTCCTCCGTACCCAAATCTTTTAAAAATGGGTGTACAACGAGCGGATACAGATGTCTATCCGCTGTGATGTCAGCGGACCCACAGAAAGTTGCTATCAGAAACAATGCCTGATGTGTTTTGGACGTAATCTCGTTTTTGTTTACATTAGCAAGCCTCGCTAACACTCAGAGCTAACCTGTACTGGAGAGCACATGTGTTTAAAAAGCAGGAAATAAAAAAGGAACTCACCTTGTGATAAACCCGCAAGAGAAAAAGCATTTGAGCTCCATACTGTTTCAGAAATAATCCTTGACGTTGTTTAAACAGGATGGTGTTTTATCACAACCTAATTTAACTTTATCTCCGGTATAATTCTGATCAGGCATTAGCTCCACCTCCTCTTCTTTCTTTTTTTCAAGCTAAGGACCCAAGATCCGCGTTTCTCTAACAGGGCTGCAAAAGAGGGGTTTGAACAGTATGAGGCATGGCTACAATGGGTGATCTGTTTGGTATTTTGAAAAAAAAAACTTCACAGACATGTTTTATATAGGTATGGCCCTACAATATATTTTTCAAATATAGCATGATAGGTCCACTTTAAAGGACACCTATCATGCTATATTTGAACAATATATTGTAGGGCCATACCTATATAAAGTATATAAATATAGTTTTTTTTTCAAAATACCAAAAAGATCCTGCATTTTAGCCATGCCTCATTTCGCTCTATTTGCTCTTTCCAGCGCTGTTTTTGCAGGGGGCTGATTCTGTGAGCTGCAGCTGACCACCCCCCCTGCAGGAGAGGGGAGCGTGCTCTGAGATCAGCTGCAGCGGGGAGAAGAGGGGGAGACAAAGAGATCTCCGTCCACTGTGTTTTATTCTTATAGAAGTAAGAAGAGAAGTAATGGTAACTTTTCCAAGAGTGAAACTTTTCCAAGAGTGAGTGTTTCCCCGTAAATGACCTGGCCCTTCAGATCCCCGATAGACTCATCACCTTCAAGATGTCTAGGAGTAACTTTAAGTATTTAGGCGTGAATATAAGTGGAAAACTCTCAGACCTTTACAAAGATAACGTCCCACCACTAATTGACAAACTCAAATATGATTTGGAAAGGTGGAATAATTTACATTTAACTATCGCTGGGAGGGTAAACTGTATCAAAATGAACGCTCTCCCTCGCTTCCTGTACCTCTTTCAATGTCTGCCAGTCTTCCTACCAAAATCACTTTTTCGTAAAATAGACACACTAATCTCCTCTTTTTTATGGCAAGGGAAGACTCCTAGAATTAGGAAAGAGCTTTTACAAAGGCATAGATCTACAGGAGGATTAGCGCTTCCAAATATAAGACACTACTATTGGGCAGCCAATATCCACAAAGTAATTCGATGGACTAAGGAACCAACATTGAGTTGGTGTGAGCTTGAAGCCAAATCCTGTCCTAATACCTCACTCTTGGCTTTGCTTACATCTACATTACCCAGCCGGCCAACTCAATATTCGAATAACCCGATTGTTGTTTCCACCCTAAGAATTTGGTCCCAATTCAGAAAGGCTCATGGACTCTGTGGATCCTCTATACATAGTCCCATTCGCAACAACCATCTCTTTCTCCCCTCTCACACTGATGGGGCCTTCTCTATGTGGCAGAGATTAGGTCTTATCAGAGTAAGGGACCTTTACATTAACAATGTTTTCGGTAGCTTTAGCCAACTCTATGACAAATGTTGCCTTCCAGGCACTCATCTATTTCGCTACTTCCAGGTCCGAAACTGGGTTGAACTAAACAACCCTTCCTTCCCCAATATCCCTCCGGATTCAATAATTGACTCAATTCTGGACACTCTAACAATCGAAAAAGGTTTGATTTCAAGAATTTACAATTCCGTCTCCCGTCTCACAGAAACATCGCTTGGTAAAATCAAGATTGGGAAGAGGAACTAGTCCAAGCTATAGATGATGAGGTCCGGGATGGCACATTAGCGAGAGTGAACAATAGTACGTCCTGTGCCATGCTTAATCTTATACAACTAAAGGTTGTCCACCGTATCTATTACACCAACTCTAAACTCTCCAAAATATACCCAAATGTTACGGACACCTGTAACAGATGCCACATGTCACCAGCAAACATGACTCATATGTTTTGGTCTTGTCCTCGCCTACAAGGATACTGGACAAGCATTTTCAAACACCTTACTGAGGCCTTGGACGTGGTATTGACACCATGTGCAGAAACTGCCATTTTTGGAGTACTACCTGGCCACCGAATGTTGAAGAGGAAAACTAAAGACAGTATAGCCTTTGCATCTATCTTAGCACGTAGAAGAATACTCCTAGAATGGAAATATTCTATACCACCTAAAGCATCTCTATGGCTTAAAGATGTAATGTTGTACCTGAACTTGGAGAAGATTAAATATAACCTGAGGGGCTCCTCAAAACTATTTGAATCTGTCTGGGGCTCTATGATAGCCTACATAGCTGAACTTAAGACACTAAATTAAGAAGAAAGGGGGGGAACTACGAATGTATGTATTTTTTGTTGTTGTTTTATTCCCCTTGTGTCTCTTTTTATCTGTTTGTTTTTGTTATATTAATTTTTATTAATTTTTATTTATTTGTTCCGTCTTTGTATACATGTATGTATGTAGGTACGTCTATGTATGTGCATGTGTACATGTGTGTGGGTATGTACACACATGTATGTGTATGTGTGTATGTGGGTATACGTATGTGAGTATATGGGTACATGTATTACTGTTACTATTCTTTATTCCCTTATCTATACATTTTCTTTTAATATTATCTTCTACATTACTTTACTTTTACCTATACATGTATCTATTTTATTTAGTTAGTTATTTAATTGACTAGCTAGGACCGGGAGGGGGGGAAAGGGGAAAAATAAATAAAAATATTGACTGTATAAATGTAAACTCATTGTGCCTGACTCAATAAAAAAAAGAAATAAATTAAAAAAAGAAGTAACGGGGCAGAAACCCGCCTTTTTACGCAGCGGTCCAGACATAGACATCAAATGGCGAAACATATTCAGTTGCCAGTTACTTTGGCATTAGGGCAGGGATATCTAGATACTTTCCAAGGTTTGACATAATGAATTGTGCTACTTTTAAAGCAAGCAACGATGTTTTCAAATCTGTAATCAAAAAGCTCCTCAAAAACACTCTCGAAGCAGTTCCTGCCGTTGCTACGTTAGTTCAAACAGTAACAACGGACTATTTTTCTTAGCGGATGCATGTCAATTTAAATCAATACATACAACAATTTTTTTAATCAATAAAATCATTTTCTATATCCATAAAAGCATTTCAATTAATATTGGGAGTCATGTCGTTACTTTGTCGAGAATGTGGCCATGTAATAAGCGGGATAATGTGCACATTGCATAATGTGCCTTCATGCCGATCTAGATCCCTCCGCTCCGTCGGGCTCCTGATCGGCCTGTCGGTGTTCTTTTCCCCATAATGACCGCGTCGCTGCACACTATCCCTTACATATTATTATATAGAGTCATTATTCATTTGTTTTAAAGGAGGCGCAAAAGCTTGCCTCGGGGAGGGAGAGCCACAGCGGAGAACAAACAGAAGGGCAACCATGGCAACCATGCGCGGGAAGTCTTCTTCGCTGCTTTTGTGGCCGACTACAGCGCCACTTACAGGCCTGGCTCCAGCGTCTCCAGCGCTTTCAAGCAGCAATGGCCGGCCGTGGCCCAACCTCTCATTCCCCTGATAGGTGGAGAATTGACCAATAGCCGTAGCGCCACTTTACTGACGTCAGTAAAGTGTTCAAATCTGGATCAGTCTGTATCAGATCCGTTGCAGCCCCTTTTTTTTTTTAGAGATTTGGGTATGGAGGAAAATAGAGAGGGTTGTGTTTTCTGACACTTGGTGAGTTCCCTGGAACACCGGGGACACATATTCATGTATAAAAGACGTACAAAAGTGCATTTTGCATGATAGGTCCCCTTTAATTAAAATTGGCAGTCTTTGTTTTAAATATTGAATTAGTTTTTCTCAAAGTATGTTAGTAGCCTATAATCGTTCAAAAATAAATGAATTTAATAGTTTAAATACTCCAGAGAAATAAGGCTGTTCAATCATTGATCCAATGTTTGATTTGTAAAATAGTGTGAAGTGCCACCCAAATTACCCAGAGCCCAAAATGACAAATATTTGGATTTGCTTTGTCAGACTGCAGGAATTGTAATTGTATTTGTTAACAGACCAGTAGAGGGCACTGTTGCTCTTCGCTTCACCAGGTATCTGTTATGAGTTCAAACTATGATCGAAATCCTGGATTAAATCCACCTTTTTCTTTATTTTCACCCACTTTGCTTATGCAGCTATAAATGTATCACCTCACTAAAATGTAATCAGTAATGTTCAGCTGCATAATTTACAAACGCTGTCAGAGAAAATTGTCGAGTTAAACATTAGGTTCACAAACGATGAATGGGTTTCTTACCACGTGAAACCTGGAGTTGTGGATTTAGTGCTGAGTTATTGGACTTTACAACACGATGAGTGTGCAGGAAAAGAAGAATAATGTCTCCCGGATTACATGTTTTTAATGTAACACACAGATGTTTTATGGTCAAGTTAGTGAGATGGGTCAAAACAACACAGGACTTTAAAACCAAAAGCCTATCATATTTAATTTACGTAATTTAAATAACATAACACATGCACTTGTTAAAAGCCAAAGCATGATGTTTTACTAAACCTTAACAAATCATCGTGTCACTTGTTTACATTTCCAGGTGTTTAATAATGGAAACATTGCTTTCCTCTGAAGGGTGGTAAAGAATTACGGGTACCACTTTACAATAACAGTAGCCTTATAAAGGGTTTACGAATTTTTGTAAGGGAGGCTGTGGCTAGTGCGTTGGTGTTCGGATCAGGGGCCACAAGTTCAAACCCCACTCCAGTCAGCATGTCGTTGTGTCCCTGGGCAAGACACTTCACCCCAAATTGCTCCTGTGGGGATTGTCCACAGTATTGAGTATATAAGTCGCTTTGGATAAAAGCGTCTAACAAGTAAAATGTAATGTAATTTATTTATTAATTCGGTTGTGAACACTATACATAATTACTAAGCTTTTATACAGGGCGACTGTGACCGGTTGCTCGCCAAATAGTGAGCCCACGTTTATCTGTACTGCTAAGCCTTATATTGGCTACTTAGCTTACTTCGTCTTCTTCATCAGCCAGCATCCTTGGTATCTATTGCTCACTGAGTTGATTCTCGCTAAGTAGTCAATATAAGGCTTAGTCATCTTGCCAAATAGTGAGCCTGTGTTGACGTATGAAACTATGTTAGAACTGGTTTATAAATGGTTCTTAATGATTAATAAAGTGTTACAACCAAATTCACAACCTAATTATGAACCCTTTATGAATCCTTTATAAGGGTAGTCTTTTGTAAAGTGGTACCGAATTACGTTTAGTTTTATGGGAACACGCTTTTTGTAGGAGTCAGTTTTGATATGAACTACTCAAGTAAACTAAAGTCAAGGAACAGTTTGAGTACTTTAAATTGTACGACAGAGCTTCACTAAAATCGTTGCTTTTCCACCGATGTGAGGTGACAATAACATGAAAAAGCCCTGAAACATCTTATAGAAGCTCCGGGTGCTGTCTGAGCTTTAATAATAATACCTGTCAAATGCTATTTCAATCCTGCATACCTTTAAAAGTTCTCCCCACAGGTGCACCTGACTGAACACATGCTGCGTAATGCAGTCACCATAAAGCCTGCCACTTGTCTCGAATTAGCAACTACTTTTCTGAGTAACAGAAGTTACAAAAGGAACATCACGGATGTTAAAAGTCTGAAACTCATTCTGCGTGACTGATTCTCTCCACTGAACCCGCACAGAAGAGAATAATTAGGAAACATCTATCGAGACCCGACACTGTTGAATAAAAGTGGAGACTGTGGTTGAGAAAGTGAAACGTGAACTGTGGAGTTTTAGCATGATAAGAAAAACAAATCAGTGCTTCTGAAATGTGGGTGAATGTACCCCTAGGGGCACTTTGAAGTACTGCAGAAGGTATGTGAGGTTTCTTCTTTAAGGTTTATTTAAAAAGGACATATTCAGGTGTAAATTAGTATTTTGTGTCTCTACTCTGACATGTCTCCATGCTTTATTGTTCAAAAAGCTCTTTATTTCTCTCATACTGCCTGTGCTGCAGCACCTCTTTTCACCCTCTGTCTGAAACCAGAGCCCAGTCTGCTCTGATTGATTAGCTGGCCGGCTCAGTTGTGATTGGTCAACTGCTTAGAGCTGTCCCACCCCTTAGCCCAGGGGTGGGGAACCTTTTTCCTCTCAAGGGCCATTTCAATTTTTTCCACATCTTCCGAGGGCCGTACAAATTATTGACCTCTGCTTAAAAATCACAGCCCATCCATTTGGCCTTTCTTTCATGCTGTGCAAAGAAAAAGCAACCTCTTAATCCAGATATCTTGCCATGACTCGCGCATGCATGCACGTGCACGGTTGTGGCATGACCACCAAACAGAAGGATATGGACACAAGATGTGTGCAAATGTATTTAGTTTCCTAACCATGTGGACCTAACCTCCTCTAGGGGGATCCGGGGGGTATGCTCACCCGGAAGATTTTTTTTAAAATGTTGAAGTTAAAAGCATCAATCTGGTGTACTTTGAGAGCAAAATGAAGAGATCTATGGAAACATCTCTCAACACCCATATGAAACAGAACTGTAAGCAGATTTACTTTTTCTTTATGGATATTTTACAAATCACTCCCCTTTCAAACTGTATTCTTGTTTATTAATAACAACTTTTTTTTACTGTCATATAGTATTTTATACCTGTTTACTTTATTCTCTTGTTATTTGATAACTATAATGATCATATAAAGATGTGCCTTTACCTCAGTGGTTGTAGAAAAAGCTTCATATATTCGTTAGCATAGCTAGCTAACCAGATGCTAATAACAACAAAGTTATTGACTGTATGATCAGTATGACAGATGAGCAGATCGCCACTGGGCTTTCAACTAAAGACACAGCCCTGCAAAAACTGCGGCATGTGTACGGCTCCTTATGGATACTGCGATTTTTGAAGTCCCGGAGTGGCGTTCTGGTGCTCTCCGGTAGAACTGCACCCCTGTCGGACGTTAGGCTCGTGTTGTGTTCAAGGACCATGACCGTTGCCAGGAAAAACAGGCACTCGCTTGTTTAATTATTTTGCGGTCTAGATTTCTTTAATTTTTTTCTTTTTTGCGTGTGTTTATAAATGACCTCGAGGGCCATACCAAATGGTCTCGCGGGCCGTATACGGCCCGGGGGCCGGAGGTTCCCCACCCCTGCCTTAGCCTATCACGTACTATGTGTTGGAGCGCTAGCCAATAGCAGCTTGAGTGTTTCAGATGTCACCATGTTCCGATGTTATATGATATCATGCAATGCTGCTACTAAACACCCCAGTAGTATTTACAGTATTTGAAAAAAAGCTCCTCATTGACAAACTACATTATTAAAACACACGTATTGATAAGACTGTAAAGGAGGAATTTACTTTTGATACGTATGCTGACAATACTTCTGAATTAAATTCAGGACTTTTAATGTATGGAGAATGTTTAGACCAGAGAAGTAAAGGATCTTCCACCTCTGCACATTTCTCAGATCTTCTTCATGCGGCTTTATTTATTTTATTTAAAGATGTTAAATCACCTCACAGAACAGCGACCTGTATCTCGGTGAGTAAACATCATGCAGAATGAGTTGTGTCTATCCTGACATCATTTAATGAAAATGTCTGTGGGGAAACAACAAATAGGGCCAGGCTAAAGCTGCAGATAGTGAGAGGCTCGGGGGGGGGGGGGGCACATTAAGGCTGAGGAAGGTGATGAGTAAGAGGAGATAAAGCCAGGCTGGGGAGGAAGATGATGATCTGGCATGTGGAATATATTACAGGGCTGAGTGAGTTTTAATGCAGCAGAGAGATGCTGTACAGCAGCAGGTGCTTTCACCATGTATGATAGTGTGAGGCTGCTCTCATATCAGAAAACATAAAACATTTTTGCAGGGATCAACATTTTGTTTTTCCCTCGAGTTTTTCCTGTCAAAAATCTTTGACCATTTTCATGTCAACATCTTGAAAGTACTTCCTCCACAATGTTCTTCTTGTCATGGTTTAAAAGCCACTAACCGAAGGTCTGTAGTCTCCAGACAGACAGTCGAATGAAACTCTTCCAGGAAATGTTAACTGCTGCTGCTGATGGTAAATCAGGACTTAAACACAAAGGGCTGATGGCATGTCCCTGATTGGGGGTCAGCCAGAAATAGCAGGTGCGATTGTACAGTGTTTACCGAGGTAGGAAATCAAGTGAGAAGGAGGGTACATTTCTCATAGACTTCTATACAATCAGACTTACTCTGCTTATCGTCTTTTTTAAAGGGGACTATACGTTACATAATAAACAGGCTGTATTGAAGAAGACTTGAAACGATCAATTGAGACAATAAACTTAAATAAATCAAGTGAAAACAGGGTAACATTTTCATAGACTTCTATGCAATCAGATTTGCTCTGCTCACTCTGCTTTATCGTCTATTTTAAACGGGACAATCATTTACTGAATGAACATTGTGTTGTACTAAAGAAAACTTGAAATTAGCGATTGAGGCCATAAACTCATCTGAGGTAAAAAAACAAGAGAGAAGAAGAGTAATTTTTTCATAGACTTCTATACAATTCAAATTGCTCTGCTTTGTCGCCTTATTCAAAGAGCGAACATCATTTACTAAAATAACTGTATTAAAAAAGACTTGAAACTAGCGAGTGAGACCAAAAACTCATAAGGAAAATGTTTACTGAGGTAATGTGAGAAGTTGGGTTATTTTCTCTTACACTTCTAGAGAATCAGAACTCAGGCATTTTCATTTTGGTTTCACTTTTCAAGCCTGGATGTTGCCCCATTATTTTAAACATTTGATTAGCTTACTCCCAGGTACCTTCAGGTGGGAGTACAGTTGCTATGGTTATCTGCAGTGTTATGTTCCCAAATGTCTACCACCCAGTGATAAACTGCAATAAAACAAAACAAAATACTGTAGCCCTGAAAAATATGTGCTAACACTTGACCCCTGCAAAAGCCTCTGGGGTTATCCTCGCCGCCAGCTGTCGGGTAAAGTGATGATATAAAATGTTAAATAAGTGATGTCAAGCGGAGGAGGATATTTTAGTGGCACGTCTCTGCCAGCATCGGTTTTTGTGTAGGTGTCAGTGAGCCAAGCATCTCTTCACTTGAAGCTGCACCACACATATCGATCAACTGTGTGTGTAAAGAGGTCTATAGTGTGTGTGTGTGTGTATGTGTCATGCATACTTTGCACACAGTACATCAGTGTAGGAGTAGCTCATCCAAACGCCTCAGTACTTATAGGAGATGACCCACAGTTAAGCAGCTCTCTCCCAGTTTGCAGGCGCAGCAGGCTTTGGCTGCAATTTACTCCCACTATTGTGCAGAACAATATCTGATTGTTGGGTTTTATCGTGATTTATCCCCTTTCAAGAACCCCCCTTTTCTGCCTCTTTGCAGGGATCTCTTCCAATGTTGATTTATGCAAAGCCACTGTGGAAAAGTCAACTGAATCCTGATGAATGTGCAGTCGTGAGGCACGTTTCTGGAAGCGGTGTCGAGTCGCAGTAACTGTGACCGGCGATGATACAGAGCTAGTAATGAAGAGCAGATAAACTGAAATGTGAAAGTGCAGTATTCCGGCAGTAAGTTGATGTTTCTGCCTGGAAATTGAGTTGCTTTCAAACAGCGAGGAAGTGAGCATGTGTGTGTCTGGTGTCGGGGTTACTTGATTAAACTGGAAGAATGCCTAATTACATCAAGCGCAGCCTGCTCGGATGACTATTTGTGAATCCAAATACACTGAGGCTACATCTGCAAGCCTCAGATAAAGGTTTATCAGAAGAAGTATGAAAAGTAAATGTTATTCCAATTACCATCCGGAAGTGAGTTCTCACTCTCAGTAGGCAGATGTATTTTTTGGATAGTGTCCTTGTGACATTTTGTGTTACAGTAAATTAAGTTGAATTGATGTTGAGTCGTGAAAATGTGTGTTTGCAGTCCAGATTTTGAGTAAACAATTTGAGTCTCTGAGTGAACACAGCAGCAGGATGGAGGCTTAGGGTGACTCAGCTAAATCTCAATTTAATTCATTTCATATAAAAGTGTCTGTGGCTGCTTTTTATCTCACAATATGGATTCAAACTGCATGCAGTGAGTAGGTTTTTGTTGCTATAAAGATTTGTGTCTCTTATAAATAACCTTGGTCTCAGAAAAGGGCAAAAGCTCCACTATTTGCAGCTCCAGGCTACAATGGTCTTTGAGAAACTGAGCACCACTCTGCAACAGAAAATGTGAGTATTTGTGGACGGTCACACTAGAAAGTGGAACAGCAAGATTACATTTCATACCCATGAGAATTTTTCTTGAGGCTCGGTGATGTACAAACTATTTTCATGCCAAGGCTTCAGTTTGAAGGTCATTTTTATTTTTATGTTGGCAGGATTGCGGAAAAACTACTAACCCGATTTTTTTTTTCATTTGGTGGAAAGGTGATGCTTTGGTCAAAGAAAAATCATTTTCATTTTGGTACAGATCCCAATCATTGGACGGTTACAGGCATGTTTTCTTTCTTTACTTCACCACTGTGATACAAGGCATTTGCGTTGTAAGCTTTTTGAAAGTTCCCCTCTAGTTGTTGTCGTTTTTTTGACACAAATTGCTATTGGTGGTCTATTTTAATATCTAGTTAGTTCTAACAATCTGATATATTATTGGTATCATCTAAAGTCAGTGCCGTCAAGACACTTTAACTTGTCATTCACTGTCTTGAGCAGATGTGTGTTTGTTCCTTTGATTTGAAGACCCTTCAACAAAGAAATACAGGTGTGTCCTATTTGTCCAGGTTAGTAATACAATGCTACATTGACTGGGTCACAAAGCATGAAAGCTATTTTAAAATAAATCCAGGTTTTCCAACAGAATTTTCATAAAATATATTTTTCAAAAGAGAAACAGCTCAAAAACCCTATAAAGAGAGGTGTGTCTTATTTGTCCAGTGTCGTAATACAATGCTGCTTTGGTTTGGACTCACTAGATCACATTACATTGAAGCGAATGAGGGAGGACCCTGAATATATTGGTAATCTTGTACAGAGAGCTAAGCCTAAATGTTATGTCATAGCTGTATTTCATCATCCACCACCTGTTGATTATTTACCTGTGTCAAGCTACATGCAGGCTAACACTAAGCTTTGAACTATGCTGTCTCTAAAATTGCCTACTATGCTATTTTGAGTGTGGTGTAATGTGAAGTATGCCAAAAAGTGCGATGAGTTATGGTGCTCTCATAAGGGTCGAGAACTTGAGTGTGGACAACTCAACAATCGCCCATTTTGGCTCCGAACAATAGTTACGGGACAATTGTTGATTGCTCTGGTTAACACAGAACTATACAAATAAAGTTATACATGTGGGTGTTTTCACTATTTAAGTTACTTACCACTTTGCCAGAGAATCCATCAGGGTTAAGTGAGCAGTCTGTAATAATTTTGTACAGCGAGCAATCGTTGCAAGCTAGCTGTTAGCAGTTAGCATGCTACTTAGTTAACAGCGGCAATCATCACTTCTGGTGAGGACACAGCAGCCGTGTGTGAGTTCAGACAACACAACGCAGTCTAATTTCCCACACTGCAGTCTACTAAGCGAAGTATCTAAATAAAGAAACAGCACTAAACTAATAAAGACTGTTGCTACTAAACAAGTGAATCAGCACAGCAAACACTGTCCATCCTGTAGCTCAGCATTGCTACTCAATCTTTGTCCTTCCTCAGCAAGCAGAAGTATCCTTGTAGTACCTTGAAAGTGACGTTTATTTAAATTTAAACATTTAAATTCAACATCAATTCTAAATGCGCTTTCACAAGAATGTGTAGGCTGGCACTATCTTGTTGGCTTTAGACAGACAGATAGATCTATCTAGTCCCTTTTTTTCAGGACTTGCGACTTTGTCCTCCGAGATAATATGTATTCAAGGTTATGTGGCCAACAAAGAGAAAAGGCTTATCTGTGGTGCTGTCCGAAAAACACAGAATGATATACATGCCTACATTACCAAATTGCATCGCCTGTTACTTTGAATATATTTTGCGAGGATACACACATCATGTTTTGTCAGCTCTGTCCTCTGGGGAGAGATTACTGCGGGGTCCGGGAGAAAATCAAGGGTCACAGCTGCTGCACAGAATAGATTTTACAGGTTATTATCTGTGTTTGCATTCAAGCTTGTGGAGATTCAAGGTCTTAAATCCCATAACTGACTCAGAATGAGCACCGGGAGAAGGAGCGAGGACGTGTTTTCTTCATCAGGAAACACTTCAGTCAATTAATGTCTTTGATGTCACATATTATGTTCCTTGTTATGCAAATAGCTCCTTGTTAGAAACACAATGAGGATTTTATCTGCCCGGATATGTGCAGTGAATGAGAAGCAGGAGATAAATACAAAAGAAAATTAGATGTGAGATTGAGGAGGGGGATAAATTCAGGATGAATAATGCAGCATATTCTCTTGTAAAAGGAAAAGCTGTGAAATGCTCCACAATTTACCAGTGAAATGATTTCCACTCCTGCTGGATAAGGTCCCGGTTAGTCGCTGATACCTTGAACACCACGGCTCTACAGGGATAAATTGGCAGTGGCAGATTTTTTTATGAAGACTATTTTTTTCCACCATTTTTGGGGTTGGAAATAGAAAATGGAGTTAGGTGTCACAGATCACCAAGTAGAGCGTGATCAGCTGCAAACGCTGTGCCTCGTATAATGAAATAGCCATTGCAGTTTTATGAGAGCCAAGAAAGTGGAACTGAAGTTCAGACATGTTGTATGGAGATAAAGCTCCAAAATCAGACAGATTTCTTTATGATGACGATGATTCACCAGCTTTACCAGAGAGAATAATTTAAGGATAGGCTGTTAGGAAGTGACAGAGGAGGCCAATGTAACACAAATTGGCAACAGGAGTGACACTAATGAACAGATCATTCCGATGTATTCCCTTTTTTAGTGTAGTTTTAGCTGTCATTCTTATAGGTAATGAGAAACCTGTGTTATATAGGTTTTTGTGAACCTGGAGTTTGTAACACATAATGAAATGTATTTTTTTAAAGGGGGCCTATTCTGCTTTTGTTCCCCCCCCCCCCCTCCTGTTGTGTGTTATAGGCTTTTGTGAATGTAAATGTTCTGCAAAGGCTAAAATCCCTGTGTTCCCTCCAGAGGTAGATTCTCTGGACTCCTTTGTTTACTTCCAGTCCATAATGACATCACTATGGAACACGTGCGCTCCTAGTGGCTAGCGCTCCAACACATTAGCCGCTTTCACACCAAGTACTTTGCCGTACTTAGTTCCCAGCACTTAGTTCCCCCATGATGTAACTAAAGAACAGATCGCGTTCGCACCGGAATAAGTTCCCTGAGGGAAGATTACGCAAAAGAAGCCGCTGACGTCACTTCTTCTTCTGCTTTGGGTTTACTGGCAGGCCGCAAACAACTTCACGGCGTATACTCCCGGCCGGAAGTCCCCGGAGTTGGGGACTGGCTTCAGTAGAAGCTGCTGGGAGTCCCAGCAGCTTCTACTGAAGCCTTCCGAGTAAATCGCCAGACCGCCGACACCTCCTCATCTCCCATGTTTTATTTGTGTTACCATAAGTTAGTCTCTCTGCGTTTCTGCGCGGGACTAATGCTAATAATGCCAATGCCAGCAAATACAATTGCGGCTTCAAAAAAACGTTTCAGAGTTTTACGGGGCAATTCGCCCAGCCAATCAGAAATTGATACTTTTCTCTCCCCAGGATAGTCCCACCTCTCTAGCAGGGACTAACAATGGGGGTAAACGTTCTCTGAACTAAGTTCTAGTAAACTCCTTCCGGTTCCTTTGTCAAAACGCAATCCAATTTCTCCATAGGATTTTGGAAAATAGCTGGAAATAAGGTCTGTGGTTGAGACACATTTAAGAGACGGATCACGTTTTGTTCAGCTGGATAATATCCACATGTCTACCCTACTTTTATAATTTTCGAATCATAAATCTAGTCGCCAGAAGCCAAATGCTAACGTTATGCTATAAACGAACTACAGCAGGGTCGCTGATTCAACGTCAAGCCAACTTAAGATCCATATTCAAAAATACAGATTGTACAAGTTGAAGCGTTTGTTGTAACAGTTTGCAGGAGGCAGGTACTTGCTTTCAAGCAGAACAGGGGAAACAAACTTAGCGGGAGTGTTTACGTGTTCGGTGTAATGACGTACAACGGCCTTGACAACTTCTGTAGTCCTATTCAGCCACTTGGTAACAACCATCGTTTTTCAGACACGCAAACTCTTCAAAAACACCAGCGGGGTCACTGCTGATGTATTTAATGTCGTAGAACAAAACGTGAACTGTCTCTTCAATTGGGGTCAAACACAGACCTTATTTCCAGATATTTTCCTAAACCCTATGGAGAAATCCCATTGCTTTTTGTCGAAGGAACCGGCAGTGGTAAAAATGCTAACTTACTTCCGGGTTTTAGGGCGCGTCACTGCGGTTCTCTATTGTACGTGATACTAAGGGGCGGGACATCTCTAAGCGGTTGACCAATCACAACAGAGCCGGCCAGCTAACCAATCAGAATCCCCAGTTTGGGATTTTTAGCCTTTGCAGACCATTAACATGCACTAAAACCCACAAACACAATACAGGAAAGAAAAAACTAAAAAGTAGAATAGGGCCTCTTTAATGACCATTCAGTTTTAATTGAATTTGCTCATGTAACTTTTATTTTGGAGGATGCTGTTCGTTGTGCTGTTGAATTGTATTGCATGATAATATTTATATTATGTTGTAAAACCCACTACATCAATAAGCTGGGCTTTAAACAGACAACTCTCTGCATAATGTACACAAGACATGCACACACTTTCATGAAGCCTGGATTTACTGAAGGACTGCTGCATTATTTTTAGCTCCTTTAGGTGACTTATTTAGGAAGGCTTAGAAAACTTAAAAATCCCTGGAGAAACCTTCCTCCATGGTTTTCACTGTCTGTGTGCAAAGCTGCTAAACGCCTGTCATAAAGAGAGCTGCAGAACAGGTGGGGAACGTGTCCTGCCACTCAGCAGCGATGCCAGGGACAGGGAGGCTTGATCTCTCGGGAGTATTCCTGCTGTACTGGAAATAAAGAGGTGTCAATTCAACAGGTTCAAATAATACTCCTCGTTCTCTGAAGCTAATGTAGTATACTGTATGGGTAGAAAACCTGGAGAGAATATATTCTTTACTGGTGTTCCTGATGCAATATCCTACATGCACTTTACAAGAGCAGGCTGTATGTTAATGTACGTTAGAGGGTCTTGAGCATGTTTTTCTCTTCGTGATGTTAGATGTTTATTTTCCTTGTATCGTGTCTTAATATTTGTCCTTGTTTGATGAAGCAAGTGGAGCTGCTGGAATGCAAGATACATCTCAGACTTGATCTGACATTAAAGTATTACCGTATGTTATGCTAACACACGTCATGAAACACATGGCACATCAGCAGCACCTTGTTCTTCACTCTGACTTTAAATCCTGCAGCAGATCATGCTTTTATTTTCCGACTGAACTTTGTGTTGTGACTGTGAATTGATTCACAATGCTATAAGCTACGACGGGCGCAGGCCTTAAAACAATGGCTCATTAGCATGAGCAGCCACTGGCAGCCATTGATCACGTCGGTGCCACAAGTGCGACAAGGCCCCCCGTGCTGTAAAGCTTATAAAGATATGTATGAATACAACACGAACACGGTGGGCTAAGATAAAGACGAATACAGCCCAATTCAGCTGTGACCATGAAGATAAATGTGTTTAAAGATGAGTGATAGTTTTTACTACTCGCCACCGTGTTTATCGTCATGAAGTAATATTGTAAAAAAAGCCACTAAAGCAGCGTTGTGCCCTCCCCAGGGTGCAGAGGATCCTCATGACGGTTTAATGCACACACTCACTGTGATGCAGATTGAGTTCCTTTCTGGTGTCAGACCTCTCTTTAGTTTGGGGACTCGGAGCCGCCGGCAGCAAAATGCCTGTCCATTAAACCGGCTCTGGGGAGAGACTCAGAATTAACCTTAATGGACACTTTCTCAGTGTGAATACTAACAAGGGGCTGTTTGTTAAGTACCGCTGTGTCTCACACTGAGCGTGAGGCTATTCTTATTTATCTATCCCCGCACAGAGGAGCTAATGCACGAGAGTGACACTCGTCTCTCCTCGCCATCGCTCTTTCCTGCCGAGCAGCTCTCCATAAATGCCAATTAGCAAAACATTTAAAACCAATTAGAGCTGCTTTGTGCTCGGTAAATCTGATTATTAAAAGCCATGTACATCTTCCGTGCAAACAGACAGACTATCAGTTTAGAGCAATGCCTTGTGCTGCCTCCCTCGCCTTCTAATCTCTCTATAATGACATTTGCGTAAGGCGATGAACGATGTTGTGCCGCGCTTTTTTCCGAGACTCCGGTGCAGACGTTTTTACGACTCCTGGGTGTAATATTTCCCTCATTGGCATAATGATGTCCCCTGTTTATTATAAACCTGTGCATCCATCTCACTAAGGTCCATTGAACAAGCAGTGGATTTGTACAAAATTAGAATGCAAATGTACTGTAATACTGTTGCACTACCGCTAATGGGCCAATAAACTACCTGACCCCCCCCACTAAGCCCCATTTTCCTCCTTACCTCAAAGCAATATCACGCACACCTACGCAACACTTTAAACAGCAAAGATGTCATCAATCAAACTAAAAAGTTTGCAGCAGTAACATTAAAACAGTTTTCCGACATTGTTGCTGAGCTGTTGATGAGACCTAAAGTCGAGGCGGGGATGTACAAAAAATATAAAAAATGTTGCCATCCTGCATCTGTGGAAGCCTTTCACAGTTGAATCAATAGATTAATTTATCATGTGGATGAATTATCCATCAGAGTACATCTTTCCCCCGGAGAAGCAGTGAAGCCCGGACAAGGAAGCAAGGACACTTTTCTGAGGGGTTAGGATCATAATCTCTCCCCTGAATACTTCTAACAGCAGCGCTAATGTATTCACAAAGTAATTAACATGCACACCGAGACACAGCTCTTTATGCACGGCGGCTACATTTTTGATAACGCTTTATCGAATGACACTGCAAAATAAGAACACTTTTTGATTATACAAAGAAAATGCCGTTCCCCTCATGAAATATTAATGCTGCTGTTCTATCTTTGTCCCTTTATAGCTGGGGCTGAATATCAACTTTTTGGCACTCGGAGCCATGATGGTATGCGCCACAGGCCCCGCGTGCTCCTCCCCTGGCATTTAAATGAGATTACTGGCAAGATAGATTCGACCGAGTCCGTATCAAAACGCTCTGTGACGAATGCTGACTCAGGTGGCCACGAGCAAATCAGGACAAAATCACCATTGCAGATCAAACCAAGCGCTCCCTTTTCATTTTGTTTTGCTCTGCATGTATACTCTGAAGCTGGGTCTGTACAGGTCATTTTGACTTCCTTCAAGTTTTTCTCAATGCAAACTGAAGCCTCTCCGGACCAAAAGCATTTCATGGTTAGAATATTACATTGTGGCACACTGTACCAGGAAAATATCCCCAAAATGATTAAAATTCAAGATGGTATTCCCTCAGGAGTTCCAGTTTAGGGTGAAACTTCGGATTCCAGGTTCCCTGCAGAGATATCTGCCTATTGTGAAAATGCATAAAGTGTGTTCATAATCTCAAAATCCACAGGGATGCCAGTCAAAGCAGAAGTCTGTTCAAATATGTA
This sequence comes from Gymnodraco acuticeps, assembly GCF_902827175.1. Classification (NCBI taxonomy): domain Eukaryota; kingdom Metazoa; phylum Chordata; class Actinopteri; order Perciformes; family Bathydraconidae; genus Gymnodraco; species Gymnodraco acuticeps. The sequence goes on along the minus strand of NW_022991064.1, from coordinate 1,221,246 downwards.
GCAGCGTCTATGAAACTGTATAAATGTTTCTAGTATCAGTGGACTTTTTTTTTACCAAGGCTGCCAACTTTCAGATTTAGTTTGTAGTGAGATAGTAAATTCAGTATGTTTGTAGTCAGGGTCATCCTGAACAGTATGACATTGAACATTTCATCAAACCTCTGATAGAAAAAGGGTAAAATAAAGGCAATTTTCTTTGTGAAAGTATTTTCAGGTGACCAAGTAAGGGATAATGTGCAGCGAGGCGGTCATTATGGGGAAAAGAACACCCGACAGGCAGATCAGCATGAAGGGGCTTATTACAAGGCCACATTCTCAACAAAGTAACAACATGACTCAATATTAATTGAAATGCTTTTATTGATTTAAAAAACAGTATTATTGATTTAAAAAATAGTTATTGATTTAAAATGACATACTAAGAAAAATTGTCCGTTGTTACGGTTTGAATTACGTAGCAACGGCAGGAACTGCTTCCATAGCGTTTTTGAGGAGCTTTTTGATTACAGATTTGAAAATATAGTTTCTTTAGCACAATTCATTATGTCAAACCTTGGAAAGTATCTAGATATCCCTGCCCTAATGCCAAAGTAACTGGCAACTGAATATGTTTTGCCGTTTGATGTCTGGACCATTAACCATACGTAAAAAGGACCGCAGCTCCTGTTGATGGTTTCTGCCCCGTAGCTGATCAGCCAGTCTTTAAATGGCTCATAATGTGGTCCGTCTTTTCGCCTCTCTTACTTCTCCGCTGTTTTATTGTCCCTCTTGTCTTTTTATTTTCTTCACTGGACTCATCAGCCACTAACCATTCCATCCTGTGCTCTCCAAATATATTAAAATGAATATTGAATGCCATAAATCAATAACCACCGGTGATATCCGTAATGAGCTACCTCCGTGCCTTACCACAGCATCTGGCACTATATCGGATAGGTCTACCATGTTAAATTGTTTTAATGAGCATTTTGTGTCCTGTGGCTCTCTGTTTCATTCTGTTTCTAATTCTGCTTCTGTGAACACCACAGTCAGAACAATGTGGTCTGGAAAACCCTTTCAGTTTTACTCCTTTTACTGTTGATGTTGTTCGTGAAGTCTTAACCAAGCTAGATCCTAAAAAGCCGGCTGGTCCGGACAACGTAGAACCTTTCTTTTTAAAGATAGCTGCAGATTTTATTGCTCCACCTCTTACTACTCTTTTTAACCTCTCTCTCAGCACGAACAAAATCCCAAAAGTATGGAAGTCAGCTTATGTCCTGCCACTACTAAAAGGAGGGGAGGCCACCTTATTAAACAATTATAGACCCATTTCTAAATTGTCAGTTCTGGCCAAGGTTCTTGAACGCCTAGTGAGTGAAAAGTAAAGGAGTTTTTATGTACAAATAACATCCTGTCTAAACATCAGTCAGGCTTCAGAAAGCAACATAGCACCATCACTGCCACAATGAAAGTGGTGAATGACATTACGAGTATTTTAGATAATAAGCAGAGTTGTGCAGCTCTATTTATTGACCTATCCAAAGCTTTTGATACCGTCGATCATCGCATTTTGAAGCAAAGGCTGGTCAGTATTGGCATATCCAGCCATGCAGTGGGTGGTTTGTGAACTACCTCTCTGAAAGGTCCCAATGTGTTCATTTTGATGGGCTGTCTTCTGAGTGGTTAAACATCACTAATGGTGTTCCACAAGGTTCAGTTTGTTTTAGGTCCGCTATTATTCTCTATCTATATTAATAGTTCAGGTGAAAATGTCAAAGGAGCAACCTTACATTTTTATGCGGACGATACCGTTATGTACTGTGCAGGTCCCTCGATTAACGAGGCTGTTGTTAAATTACAGGCTGTTTTTAACATTATTCAGGCTCAGCTCTCTGAGCTTAAGCTTCTTTTAAATGTGGATAAAACCAAGGTAATGCTCTTTTCTAAAGCTAAAGCTACAAATACACCGGAGACTGCTTTGGATATTGTAACTACGCAAGGAATACAACTTGAAGTGGTTACCTGTTACAAATACTTGGGTATCTGGCTTGATGACTGTCTCACTTTTAAATTTCATGTAAATAACCTGCTTAAAAAGCTGAGGGTTAGGCTAGGTTTCTTTTACAGAAACAAGTCCTGTTTCTCGCTTGAGGCCAGGAAAAGGCTAGTCACTGTGACCTTTTGACCTGTGCTGGACTATGGTGATTTGTTATATATGAATGCACCTGCCAATTACCTGAGCAAGTTAGATGCTGCGTATCACAGTGCACTGAGATTTTTGACAAATTGTAAAGCACTTACGCATCACTGTACCCTGTATACCAAGGCGGTTATGCCATCACTTACCTGTACGGAGGCTCAGTCACTGGTACTTTTTCATTTACAAAGCCATGTTGGATAAACTACCATCTTATATCTGCTCCCTGATCTCTCTGCGAATTGAAAGTACTTATTGCCTGAGATCGCATGCTGTGGTTTTATTAAATGTGCCAAGTGCTAGGACTGTCTTAGGGAAGAAAGCTTTTAGATGTGCAGCTCCACTAACATGGAACAGTCTGCAAAAAGAATGGAAAATTACCAAGCTAGTACCACTACATGTTTTTAAAGCTCGGTTGGATGCTACACAATCAGATGCTGTTGGTACCTGTCCATGTGGTTAAATATGTAAATTGTAATCCCTGTACATTTGCTGTATGATGTCCTTTTGTTGTTCTGTTGTTTATGTTTTTATGTCTTCTTGTGGAACCTACTGCTGCAGGTCTCCCTTGAAAAAGAGATCATTGATCTCAATGGGATTTTACCTGGATAAATAAAGGTTTTGAATATTAAAATCCTCCATGTTGCTCTCAGACGGGAGACAACTGAAAACTAAAGACAAGCAAACAGTTCGGTTTGCTTTTCAGCCAAAATGTAAACAGTTAAATCGACCAGACTTCTATCAGCAGATGTGAGCGTCCTTAACAACGGTCAAATAAATCCTTGACAGTGGTCTGTCTGTACTGGATTAACAACGTGTTACGTGTTCTGAATTGACCAATCAGAACCGAGTATTCAACTAAGCCATGTAATAAGGTGCATCAAACCTGCTTTCCTTTTGGTATGCAGCAGGGGCAACGTTTAGGGTCTGAAAAATCAAGCCAATGGCAATGGATACCTTGATACCTACGTCCTTTCTAATATCTAGCAGGGGAGATTCCACTTGTTTGCAAAGAGAAGTCAAATTGTATAGAAGTCTATGAGAAATATACCCCACCTGTCACCTGATGTATTACCATACAATATAAAGTTGACTCACCCACAGTCACATTACCCATTGATTTATTTGACTCTAAATGGGAACTCTAGTTGCAGAAAGAAGTAAGATTGAATACAAGTCTGATAAAATTACCCTATTTCTCACTTGATTGGACTTATATACCAAAGTTACATCACCCATTGAATGGCTTTTATTTCAATGGGACCATTACATGATGCTGCAGAAGACTTCAAACTAGTGTTTAGAATAATACAACCCAATTTCCGTCATTTTGTTACCTATATGACATACATTCATTTATTTAATATAGGCAAACATTGTTGCACCCGTATAAGACCCCTATTACTAACACCCAGAAACCTGCATCATGTCCCTATTTTAACTTTAAAATAACCGGCAAACCAACAAACATGCAGTGTTATTGCTAGAAGTCCCTGTTTCATGCTGCAGGGGGCAGTAGTGGGACATAAATTCACAGCTGAGCCCCGTATACAATCTTTAATAATCTCAAACTGCAGCAGAGTCAAAGCTCTCTCATCTGCAGGTAAAATGAGATCCCATGAATCAATCACAGCACATTAATATCCACCACAAACGAGTTATTCTGCTCCTTGTTTGCACTCGTTTCCGTGTCACTGACACACACAGCCATTATTGTCATCACCCTGTACGACAGACAGTTTTATTCCCAGAGATCCGAATAAGGAGGGTTTTCGTGAGTGATTTATTTATTTAGCCTTTTATAGGATTGTAGAGCTGCAGGGACAGTGACTGGGCTGCTTCAGCCAGACAGATTCTCGGGATCATTTGTTGTGAATCAAATAAAAAAATATGCGTCATAGAGTGGTGGGGTCCCACTGCGACTGACAGAACCACTGATTTGGTGATTAAATCATTCCTTGCAAAGCACAATGCTTTAAAAGTGCTGTCATAGACATGAGTGGAGTTGCTGAACAAACAAATACAGCAGGTAGGGAACAACACAAGTGCCATGGTTGCTCACTGACGGAAATCATCTAATTCTTCACACACGAGTATCTGCGACTGGTCCAAAAATATCAAACAAATTGTTTTGTTAGCTCGTAGAAAAGTGTATCCACTCCTTTTGTCTCCAGCCTCGTTCAAAATGAATGGTCTTGCTGAGCTTGTTAAAGGATTTCTGCAACGACCGATCAAACTGAATCCTTACGGTCCCTCAGCTGTCTTCACCACAGCTTGTGTTTTTGTCATCCCTGCTTCCCTATAGCTTTAATCTTTGTGGCTCCTTTGTAGCGTTGGGTATAGATGGAGAAGGTTACATGTATGCGTTGAACTACATTTGCTCCAGAGCTGCAGCACTGCTAGTCAACAACGTGAGGGGCACAGATAATATTCCCAAAAATGATTACGATTCAAGAAGATATTCCCACAGGAGTACCAGTTGAGAATGAAAAAGCACTCAGAAGGATTTGAGGCTCCCTGCAGAGATATTTTACTTTGCCTATTGTGAAAGTGCACAAACGTGTGCCATGTCTCTGTTTTCATAATCTCAAAATCCACAGGACTGCCATTCCAAGCAGAAATCTGTTACAAAATGTAAGAACGTTTATGAAACTGTTTACATGTTTTTGGCATCATTACACTTTTGTCCCAACGTTTCAATTATTTGGAGTGACACGGTAAATTCAACATGTTTGATTGCAAACTTCTGATGGAACAAATGTTAAAAGATTTTAAAGAAGAGGAGGACATTTGTTATGTGTTGCAACTTGCAACGTATTTTGAGGTAATGTCACCAAGGGGCAACCTCGAGGGTCTGAAAAATGAAGGCAATGCTAAGGAGGTGAATCCACAAGTCACAGAAATAAGTCAAATTGTGTGTGAGTCGGTGAGCAGCAGGGACGTGCACAGACATTTGGAGGGGCTATTGCTCCCCCCCCCGAAAAAAAAACACAAGACCTTTTGAAAATTCGAACTTGTTTTTAATGCAAAAGAAACCAAACGATTTTTACATTAACTAATTTGAAGAGTAATTCACATTATCATCTCATAAGAAAAAAACCTAAGGCGACTTGCATTCGGTAGTTCATAAAAACAAAACCAGGGACATTTCTTGTTTTGCGGTCCATATCTCATTAAAATATCTAATGTTACTAACTATTAAAGAGAAAATGGGGACAATTCTGTTTTAATGTAGTTTGACCATTGTAACTGCTGTGCAGACATACTGATAAAATAGGGCTTCTAACTAATTACCTAAAATAAACTCACTAATTAATTAAACCAGTTCAATACCCATTATTCTTATTCTTATCATTCTTTATGAGCGCAGTAACGGTATGGTATCTAATTACTTATTTATTTAGTATTCCATAACTTAATAACAGAGATGGTCAAACCAAAGTAGAGACATGGCAGAAATTCTACAATGAAGCGGGACAGTGAAGTGTTCTCCTGAGAGAGGGCGATCAAGAGAAGAGAGAGAGGGCGAGGGAGTTTACAGATGAAAAGACACAGAAACACAGAAGCACAATAACAACAAGTAGGCTATATTTAGATGTTTTTTTGTAAATAACAGACGGTGTCAAGAGGAAGATAAGTCCCCTGGTTTGTCGCCTATACTCTAACTGTCATGAGAAAACTCAAAATCAATTTTCCAAAATCCGACACTAGAGGTGGTCTTTAACGCACCGGCAGATGACAGCGCTGACAAGCCAATGTGTGTTTTATCGCAGCGAGACGCTACAATACTAATTGTGGGCTTACCGCTTATCATGTTGATTCGGCCACAACCATAGACTGGCCACAACAGAAGAAAAAAAAAAACTCTCGCTCTCTCCAGAGGGGCAGGTCAGGGCAAACCGGCCGTTGCCCGGGCAACAATAGCCCGTACCTGTGCACGTGCCTGGTGACCAGTGTATGTTTTGAACTACCTTTGCTCCACAGCTGTAGCTCTGCCTGCTAGTCGCCCACTGAGGCGTAACATGAGGGCTTCAGGGAGCTCATGCTATCAGTCATCTCACAAACCACAGCCCTGCCATCCCATCATGAGACTCTCGGCTCGGCTGCATGCTTGGCTCCCCCATCAATGCAAACTTGCCCATGTAGAAAAGTCTACTGATAGAAGGGACTTGCAGGGTGACTTCTGATTTATTACTTTAAGAGCTGCTGTCAGAAAGCTTCTGTTTCTCCTTGTCTCTGTGCTCCCATTCCATCTCATCTTTGCTTATATTTGATCATATTTCAGCGTATCCTTTTAATCCTCCCATTCTCCCCCTCTCCTCGCTGTCCCCCCTTTTCTCTCCACTGCCTTGCTGCTGCCTGATTAGGAAATCTGATCCCAGCACATCCCACACAGTGTTACTCTTAAGCAGACATCTTCTCTGCGCACACACTCTGACAGCGCTGTCTGCTGGATAAGTGCATGCAGGCTGGAATAACTCGCACTTAGCCTTGTAATTATGCAACGGACAGTAATAATTTACTGTTTGAGAGAGTAGGAGAGGTGTCGCTGGACCAGGTGCTGTCACTGCCCTAAGATTAATGTACTACGTAGTGTGTGCACAGATAACATGTTAAAATTCATCGCTGTGTTCTCCTCACCTCTTTCTACTACCTGTGTTTCAGGCACCATATCATGCAGCACACAGGTGGTAGAGGCAAGGTTCTGCATATTACTACAGTCTCTGTGAGTGGATTCTGATTGGTGGATCATAGTGTGGTGCAGCAGGAATGAGTCTTAAAAATAAATGAGTTAGCATTTTAGCACTTCCTGTGAAGTGCTAAAAGTCAGGGGGTCTTCTGAATGTGTTTTTGGTAGTTATCCTGAAATAAGGTCTGTGGCAAACACAAGCTGAAGATTATAAACGTTGTGTTCTACTTCATAGAATACGTCAGTTATACCCCACTGGTGAATTTAAAAATGGCGGTTGCTAACAAGTGTCTAAATGAGACGACTAAACTTCACCACGCCCAACATTAGCCTCCTTTAGCTTACCGGTGGTGACATGAAGTTATGTGACCGTGCTGTAGTTCCTTTATAGCCCAACATTAGCTACCTTTAGCTTAGCGGTGGTGACGTGAAGTCATGTGACCGTGCTGTAGTTCCTTTATAGCCCAACATTAGCAGCCTTTAGCTTAGCGGTGGTGAAGTGAGGTCATGTGACCTGTAGTTCCTTCATAGCCTAGCATCAGCTTTTTACTTCAAACATCGAAAGTGGTGTTAAACTGTATAAGCTCAGGGCTGCCAACATTTGAGTTCAGCTTGGAGTGAGATTCATTCATGTGTACAGTGTTACAAATGTATTGAACATGTACAAACTAGGGTTTCCCATTAATGTACCGGGCGCTATGGAATACTTCCATACACAGTGTACCCGCGACTCTTACAATGAAGGCTCGATAATCAGCTCACAGCATATAAAGTGGCATATAAGCAGAGGTAAAGTGCTATTTTACAAGTTTTTTTTTTTTTTAAATATTGAAGTTAAATGCATCAACCTGGTGCATTTTGAGAGCAAAATAAGTTTATGGATACATCTCTCAACACCCATATGAAACAGAACTGTAAACAGATTTTCTTTTTCTTTATGGATATTTTACAAATCACTCCCCTTTTAAACTGTATTCTTGTTTTACTGTCATATAGTATTTCATAACTGTTTTTCATTTATTCTCATAAATGGTGACCAAACTGTTTGAGACCCACTGAGATAACTAGACTAAAGTTAACTACTGTATCTAAACAGAGTCCCTTACCTCACTGAGCTGTAGATATCTCTCTCAGTCTGACAGGAGAGAGCTCTCCCTCTCCTTGTTTTTAACAGCTTTTAATATCGTTAGCACAGCTAGCTAACCAGATGCTAACAACAACAATGCAAGTAGTGAGTTTGGTAGACATATACTGTATAATAGTCCAGTTATTGAAGATGATGCCATATTTATTGAAGATTTACATTATAAATATTCCCCAAAATTATTCAAAAGCATATTCTTCAAAACTCTCTGCTGTAGTATGACCACCAGGAGACTATTGATGTGTGTAGTGAGTTTGGTAGTAATATACTGTATAACGGCCCGTCCACACAGCGGCGTGCGTTGAAGCTTCCAACGCTTCTGCCCATTCACTTTGAATGGGGTGACGTCACTTTTAGCAGAACTGCATTTTGGGAAGCGACGTGGAGCGTTGCTGGCGTTGCTCGCTTCAAAAGTTGAGCAATGTTCAACTTTTGGCGTCTCGGCAGAAGCGTCAGCCAATGAAATCCCGTTTATGCAAATCTGCCAGTACAAGCGCTAGCCAATTAAACCGCGTGTATGCTGGGAGAGACTACGCAGGTCATTTCCTCATATTCCAAAAAATGGAGGGAAAATTCATTATAGCGGTAGTGAATCACCCGGTGCTGTATGATCAGTCTCTGTTCATCTACCGCAGGGATGGGCAACTTTGATGGTGGTGGGGGCCACATCATTGATGTACTGGCTACCAGGGGGCCGCAGATTCACTTGGAACACACACACACCACACACAAATTCCATGTGTTGTATGTAATTATTAACAAATATACTAAGTCTGACATCTTCATTGACATTTTACAATCAAAGGGAACATCCTCTAATAAGCTCACTAAACAAATATCAGTTCACAGAAATGTTATTTCATTTTTACAAGTGGCATGTTTGTATTGAACAGGTTATTAAACAGTGGAATGAAACTATTTTAAACTATTGGAAAGCACGGAAAATGTGTGTATTGAGATTAACCATTAAGATGACTTCAAACATGAAGTCATGAACACTAACCCAGACGTTAGTTGTCTAACTTGAACACTTGTAGCCTTTCTCTGCATTCCCCTTATTCCATAATAAGGGGAATGTCAACACAGACACCTGTCAGCCCGCACTCTGCTGTTCCTCAGCGCCGCTCCCCCTCCCGCTGAAATTATGATTGAAAAGCGTAGTAATCATAGATAACACGGCAGGGTCAGTGACAGTTTGTTTTAATCTGATTTCAAATAAACAAAGTCTTGGTTTTAAGAATATTAAACTTGTTTCGCTAAATTCAGATGATAAATACAACTTGTAAGCTTGTAAAGGCATAATTACAAGAGGCAACTTAACATCACAGCAGGCATAAAAAGTACTACAAGTAAAAACATTTTCAAAAATATATATTTTTTTTTATTAATTACGTTGTTTATAAATTAATCTGAGGGCCGCAAAAAGAGGAGGTGGGGGCCGCATGCGGCCCGCGGGCCACCATTTGCCCATCCCTGATCTACCGGGATACAAACCGGAGGAGCGAGGCATGGAGGGAGGTGGCAGAGACAGTGGGTGAAACTGGTAGGGTTTCGCCTGTTTGGGGATTTTATATCCAGTTTACTTCGTTTTAACATTGCTATTGCTTTGTATGTCGGGGGCGGGAGATTCAGGTGATTGGTTGTTGGTCGCAAAAAATCCCCAAGCTTCAGATACGCCCACCGCCAAGCGTCGACGCACGCTGCTGTGTGGACGCTCCGTAATAGTGATTGAATATTATTGTATTCTCTTTTTTCGGAGTTGCACTTTGCAGACGGTCCCTGAGCACTCGTTTCTTCTCCGGCTGCGGATAGAGACCAATGTAATGTGTCCAGCTCGGAGGACGGCGCGTATTGGCTTTTTTAAAAATCAACATTTGATAGTTCGTTGTCAACCTTACCGCGGTACTTAGGAGACGTCATTTGTCTCTGAATAACGTTTTGTTCATGAGTTATTGATCCGTGAAATCAGAATCTCCCAATATCGTTCCAACTTTACTGAACTAAGCCAGAAGACCGTCTCATTTCGTAGACCGCTCGGTTTGCTGTTCCTTCACTTTATTTTTATATTTATACATTTATTTTGGACGAAAACTTAGCGTGAGGAAAGGCAAGTGTGCCGTGAGTGCGTGAGATATGGGTTAATTGCGGGACTCTCACGCTCAATGCGTGAGTGTTGGCAGCCCGGAATCGATAATGGGTGATAAACCACCAGACACTGTCAACGAGCCACATTAAAGTTGGCCACCTTTCCTTATGTCAGATCCTTAAAAAATAACCAAATAATCAGTTAAAATTCATCTGAACAATTTAAAAGATGTTGTTATAATAAAACATGTCCACACAAAGTGCTTATGATTGACTATGACTGAAGATTTGCGGTGATTAAGTGTCTAAATAGCCTACATCTAAAAACGTCTAAATACAACATGATAAATCTGCAAGAACAAGCCCAAAATGTACAAAATGTCATCATTAAAATGTAAAAATGCAATCACTTCTCTTCAAGTATTTTCCTACGACAACCACCATGGTGATTACAATAAATATGTAATCAAACAAACTGCATCTTATCAATGCGCTGATATGCAGTATCTAGAAAAATAAACAATGTGATTTTCATTTAAGAACATTGTCTCATTATTATTCATTGGTAGAAATATTTTTCATCATATTTTTCTGAAAGCCTAATATCTGCTAAAGATAATTTGGTTTTCTCGGCCGGTGGCTATGTATTCCTCTGAAGGGTTTTCTCACAATATCGTCACCATAAAACATTGAAAAACAAATCTTTGAAGAGCAGCTTCTCCGTGTATGTAGCCCTACTTGGTGAATAAAAGCCGATTTTCTTCAGGTGGAGCAGCAGCACCTGAGCTGTTGATCAGGCGCTGCTGATGTGACGCAGACAGCGACCAGCGGGCCAGAGGAGGGGATTAGCTTCACTTTGGAGAGGAGTTACTGTCATTTAAGGATTTGCACAGGGATATCTCCATTTCCACTGCTAAACTCTCGGTGAAGTGTCACAGGGAAGATATTCCTCCTTCTTGGTGTGACTTTGGGCTTTTTTCGTGACAAAGCATATTCATAGGCCTACGGTGGCTGTCAGTTGCAGACACGCGACCCGAAACACTTCCATTAGGAGGAACGCACTACACACAAAACAATTGAAATATAAAAACACAAATGTGCCGAAACACATGCAAATGAAGAAACATCTTCACCAACTGGAGGAAACATGTGTAGCTTTTACTAAAAGCGCAGCAAACACAAAACACTGCAAGAAGCTCAAAACAACAGAAACCAGGGGACACGTTAGGATTATAACGCTGGACAACTGTCTATTGGCAGTTAGTCTGTTTCATAACATAAGTGTTTGTCAGTTGATTTGAAATGACTATGTTAGCTGCGTTAGCTAGCTAGCTTACAGCAGCTCTGCAGTAGCCTAATATCAGAAGCAGTTATGTGATCACATTGTTAAAATAAGCTCATAAAAGATTTTAGGTACGTTTCCAACAACAGAGGCAGTTGTCCAACTTTATAATCCTGAACATCAATTGTTGTTGTTGTGTTTTGAGCTTCTTGCAGCTTGTTGTTGATGCAGCGCTTTTAGTAAACGCTGCGCATGTGTTGCCAAGTTGCTGAAGATGTCTCTTCATCTGGATGTGTTTTGGATTTATATTTGAACCGTTTTGTAAACCTCAGCACTGTTCTCCTAATGGAAATGTGTTGGTCCGTTGTAACGTGTTTGCATCTGTACATTCCCCTCTGTAAAAACACTCTGAAATCATTCATTCTACACAGCATCCAGATCTGTTTTGACTCTCGCCCTGCAGCTCTACAGCAGTGTGGCGCCGATCGATCAGAAATGGATCGACGGCGTTTGATTGACACACTCGATTAATAATTATTTCCAGTTGAGCTCATCTGGATTCCAATGTGGACATAAGGTGCTAAAACAAAACATTGAGTGAAATGAGCCGCTGTTTATGGCTTTCCTTGACAGTCTTCCGCGGCCATAAAGCGCTTCTTCCAAATTGAAAAGCAGAAAATGATGTTGTTAAGGCGGCCGAGCACTGCGGAGCCCCGTATTCTGAATTGACAATTACTTAATGTTTTTTTTGAGGCAGGCAGATGACTTCACATGGATTTATACCTCAGTAGAGCTAATGGAGGCTTGTATGTGTTGTGATGAGGGTTGGGGGAGGGGGTTATAACACAACATGCGGCCGAGCAATAACTCCAAAATCCATAAACCTCAGATGAAGTCACTCCCCTTGTCAGAAATCCATTTCCTCCAGGGCTCAACAGATCATTGGCTTCTTCCTCTCCGCGGGGCGAAACATGTATGAACGAAACAGGTCTAATTACAGTCATCATCATTTGTAGTTCATTAATGGGGAGCACTAATGTATGTCACACACAGCTGTGATAGCAGATATTTCTCGGTACACTCCATCACGTTGCCGCCTGCCGCTCGCTGAATACCATAATGAGCTAATCAGAGAGCAAATGCCAACTGACCGGAAAATGAAGCGCAAACAAAGGACTCCATCTCTGATTCAGAGCCAGATGACCTTCAGGACTCATGGAGGCCGTTGGCGATCTTCTTCTCTTCCGTGACATCTATCTGTTCATGCACGCAGGTCTAAAGGTCGCTGATGAATTAGAGTGCGGCGGCGGGGTTTTCAAGTTGCGTCCTGCTGTGGCGGCTCAGATGAGTTGAAAAGCGATGGCTGTAATCAGTGTCAGCTGTCCTCTCGAGCCTCTTTGAGAACTGCTTTTTTCACCACCTCATCATCTGTCGAGGGTCTTTCCTTTCAGGTGTCTGTGCACAGGTGGCAGTATTACGCCTCGCCAGGGCAAAGGTTTTCACTCATTTCCTGCGTGGCTCGGGGAGGTCACCACACGGAGGGTCGCAGAGGTTTTACCACATTGTTAAGTCTGTAAAGAGGCCCCGCAGCTTGAAAATGATTTGTATTTTCTCGCAGCCTTTTGGCCTCGCAGAGTTTATGGGGCTTGTGCTGAAGTCATAGATCAGTAGATTAATACTGTAGAAAAACAGCTTCTCTCAACAGCATGGTGTGGATCCCCGGGGAGACTTTTCCCTGATCCTCGCCTGTGTCATTGCCAGGAAATGAAAGCCCCTCAGAGCCAATGGAGCTGCGCGACTGTCAAAACGCTCCCCTGTGCAACACGCCGTCCTCTCAAGCCGTTGCGCTGCCATATGTTAAAGCAAAATGGAGGCGACACACGGCTGGGTTTGGCATGATTTAAGCCCCGTGGGGGGGGAAGGGGTGGCAGTGGAAGATGGCGTCCTGTTGTCACCAACATATGGCTCCTGTGGCTTTGTCTGATGACTTCCATTGTTGTGAAGTTTCTCTGTACGACATCAGACTCCAAAAGGAAGCTGGATTGTTTCTAGGCCTGGCAGCTTCTTTGCGGAAACTGATTAAAAGGCCGTAATGATCCTTTCTAACATAATCCCTTTATCTCCACTGCGCTTGAAGTGAGTCTCATGTGATCGCTATTGAGATGTGTGTGGTTTTAAGACTTAAAAATACATTATGAACCAAAGGATTAGTAAATAACTACTGCCAGATAACGCCATCTTGCATGAAGCAGAAATAGGACATCCAGCGCTGTGGTAGATGCTCTTCTTTCCACTAAAATTAGCTTCCCTGGCAGCATTAGGATGATAGTGAGCAGGTTCAGGGAGTAACAGATTACATGTAATGGCATTACGTAATAAGGATACAAAAAAAGGTAACTGTATTCCCTAACAGTGACATAAAAAAAAAATACGATCAGTTTCATAATAAAGAACGATATATAGGTAGACGTGGTGTCTGAATGTAGAAGGTGGACACCTGAACTAAAACAGAATGTGTAAACTTTAGCGTTCTGTAAGCCTAAAATATAAGAGGATACATTTTTGATCCTAAATATCTTGGCTTCTGCTTTTCTAAAGTCACATTGTTCTGTTGTCCTACATAATACACTGAAGTTAAAACATCTTATTGTTATTTCTCTTGTTTTTATTTGCATTGCGGTGATTCAAAAGAAAGTAATCAGGTTACATTACCTTCGTATTATGATACTCAGATTACTTTACTGATGAATTTTTTTTAAAGATATCTAGTAACTGTAACGGATTACAGGTTTTAAAGTAACTCTCCGGATTCTGACAGTTGGGTCATTCCAGAATTGGAGGACATTTCATGTCCCCCATATACAAAATCTAATAATCCATGCCCAAAAAGCTAAAACATGCACTTGTTGTGTTAAACATACTTGTCTTGAGACAACATGTATATAAAGTTGTAGAAAAAGTGGTTTCAAAATATTATTTATCTTATCAAATAGCTCTCGAACACCCCCTACAATGGCATTTTTCTCTTGTCCCCGCTTCTTGGTGACCAATTTGCATGTCAAATTTAGCATTTAAAATAGAGATTTTATTTACTTTTTTTTGGTATTATTCTATTGATATATGTCTCTTGTAATGGTAAAAATCAATTTGTTAAATCATAAATGTAAGGGAAACTTCTGCAGCAATGGAGAGTCAGGACTCAGAGAGACACGAGGAGAGTTGGAGCTTTGATGTCAAACACTGGTAGTTTATTACAAGTCAACGGCCGGAGAATTCATATCACAAGTCACAGCAGCAAAAGGTTCTGACTGCACGGGTGGGTTGTCATGTCAATTCTGCCCAGTATCTCTCTTGATAGACCTTTTAACTAGTTTACAGAGAGTTAAACCACATATTGGGGGATGGGGCGTTAACATCTGCAGACACAGGAGATATCTCTCACATCTGTGGAGCTTAGCGTAAAACCCCCTATGTCCGCTAGATCAAGCCATACAACTTATAGTATCAACATACGACTGCATTATCACATTCCTTACGGAAGATAAGGAGCAGGGCTGATCGTAAATGTCAACACACAGAACATTTTAAATATCTTAGGAGTAAGGAAGAATTATTCTCTAACAATAAACATATTTTAAATAACAGTAATTTTGCACAGAAGGTGTGTCCCTCAACATGCGTTCAACCCTGTTACCCAAACCTTTTTAGATTGGCAGAGGAAGGGACAAAACTGTAAGTCAGATGACACAGTGGAAAGGACATCAGCAAGCCATGTGCTAGTGCCATGGGTAGACCAAAACTAAGTCCTCTCTTTTATTTTTCATATTTTTACAATCTTTTCAGTCTTAAAAGAGTGTGGCACTCTGACCCACTCAACCCTGTTACTGATATTATCAGAATAAAGCATATTAATTTCAAAGTTATCTTTATTTCATTAGATATCCAAGTTTGTCCTTGCCTTGAAAGTAGCATTACATGCTACATCTAGCAATAATTCCTGAGGTTAAAGCTCAAATTAGCATTGATTTTCAACCCTGTTACTTTAATTAGAGTAACAGGGGTAATTCTTCATTGGAAAATATACATTTGATGCCTTAGCTGGGCAAATCACTTTTTTTGATGGTGTATTACCTGTTTTTCCTAAATACATAAATAAAAAGATTATAAAATAAAAGGTTCATTTTTCAAAGATGTTGGTGTCTAAATTGTCCTCCAATTCTGGAATGACCCAGTTAGCAGGCTAGCCCTCTCCTCTCTTTGTATTCCTGTGAGTGCAGTGCTTTGCAGAGAGGAGTGTTGCTGGGTAATACAATCCTGGACGGGCGCTCCTATTAATCACTTCCTCCCGAGGAGGAGGGTTCATTAGGAAGCGATTCTCTTAATGGAGACTGGAAGGGCCCGTAGTTTAAGTGGTGCAGAGTCAGGGCAGGCCAGCTAAATCCGTCAGGTCTGCAGGAGTGGAGGGGCCGCTCTCCGGGGTCCTGCTAAATGACTTTATCTAAGGTTGCAGGGGACCACTCTCATAAATAAGCCCAGTGGTGGTCCCTCTTTTGCAAAAAACACTCCAGCTCTTCAGGTGAAAGGAAGGTGCCGCGCTGCCATTCTCCGCTGAGCCGTGAGGATTAGATCACTTACAGGAAGGGGAAATATTTAACACAAGAAATATGACAAATTAATCTCATCTGGTAATGTGGCTGTCTCCGTGACAAATGTCGACAGAATACCTGAGCGAGGCAAGTAATTATACCCAAATGAACTTGTCAGGGAGACTTTCTCTTGAGTTAGTATCAGCGTTACGCCGCTCATCTGCGGGGAAGATGACGGCTCGCGGCCTCGAGACAAACGAGTTCCCGGAGTGCTCGTACGCTGACAAAATGATAATACGTTTGCCTCTGCTGCAGCGGTACTTTTTTTGTTGTGCCACTTGCTGCTGACACTTTTTCAAATAACATGCAGTGGATTTTATGTGGAGGTGAGAACTGAGAAAGCGCTTTAGAGGTGATGGAGAGCCGAGCTTTGATCCGTCTTATTTCAAAGCGGGCGCTGGTAATCGGAGTGGCTTAAATTGCACCTTTAGCCTGTTTTCCCTCGCAGCTGTCAGCTAATCCTTGATTATCTTCTCAGGAAGGGTTACAGTTCATATACATTTAAGGTAACATAAGGCCTGTGTCGACTTTTATTCAAACTGTGAGCTGGGTGAGAGGAAAGGTGTTGAGTTTTATTAACTCTCGAGGATAGCAGGAGCTGGTGGAGAATAAATGGTCAGCCCTTCATGGTCTATTTTGGAGAGAGCCAACCGCAAATAGCACCAACCCTTCAAATACTCCAAGTACTCAAGTGCAGTACTCAGGTCCAGCTGAACGTCTACCACAAAAAGTTGAACAATTTCATTTTATAAACATCTCTTAAAGAGGCCCGTTAATGCCTATTGTTGGGTTTTCCATTTCCTCTTGTGTAATATATATATATATATATTATGGTTGTGTGCATGTAAATGGTCTGCAGAGTCCAACATCTGTAGTTTCTGAACATAGTGACATCACTATCTAAAACTTGCGCTTCTATTCGCTAGCACTCCAACACATTTTACGTAATAGGCTAAGGGGTGGGACATCTCTAAGCAGTTTACTGATCACAACAGAGCCGGCCAGCTAACCAATCAGAGCAGACTGGGCTCTGGTTTCAGACAGAGGGTGAAAAGAGGTGCTGCAGCACAGGCAGTATGAGAAAAATACAGAGCTTTTTGAACATTAAAGCAAGGAGAGATGTCCCAGTAGAGACACTACATACTGATATACACCTGAACATCAGCAGGAGAGGACTTTTTAAAGTAGAGACACTACATACTGATATACACCTGAACATCAGCAGGAGAGGACTCTTTAAAGTAGATACACTACATACTGATATACACCTGAACTTCAGCAGGAGAGGACTCTTTAAAGTAGAGACACTACATACTGATATACACCTGAACATCAGCACGAGAGGACTCTTTAAAGTAGATACACTACATACTGATATACACCTGAACTTCAGCAGGAGAGGACTCTTTAAAGTAGAGACACTACATACTGATATACACCTGAACATCAGCAGGATTTGTCCTCTTGAGACCCAGTCCTGACCTGTTGTGTGTTATACATAAAGTAAAGGTGTACACAGTGTGAGTGAAGCATCTCTTCTCCGCTCTGTTTTGCTCTGTATTATCTTGCTAATTCTCCCTCTGGATAAACCACAGCAGTCGCTGTGAGAAACAGCTTTATCACTTTTATCCCTGCGTGCGTAATTCCCTGTTTACCTCGTGCTCAGGTGTGATTAGACGGCATGGCAGAGCTTACATTAGGCGCGTTCACACCAAGTACTTTTCCCACAAAGGTTCCTGAGAACTACGATTTAGTTGCGTTCACACCATAGACTGTATCATGGGCGTAGGAAGCATCCTGAATGTGGGGGGGACATTTTTAACGGGGGGGGGGGGGGGGGGGTTAGAAAAATAGATTCTGGTGCATTTTAACAGGTGGTTTGATACTTTTATGTGGCTATACTAGCATGAGGAAAATGATGGGTACATTTTGTAATTTCATCCAGTAGTAAAGAAAGGAAACATATTTGATTATTAATTCAGAGCCATCTTTGAATTAATAAAAAGCAGTTTAAATGTCCGTTTTTTGTACATTTATATACAACAATAAATATTTGTGAGTGCATTGAGAGATATTGTTGTGGAGAGTCATTTATATATAAATCGCAAAATACATTTGTGAATCCTTCTGTGAGCATTTATTAATATTGAGACTGATCTGACTCCATACAGATGTTAAGTTCACCTAGGAAGGGTATCATTGACTTAAATGTTCAAATAAATGTTGCTCTTCTGTCTGTATTGGTCACATGATGCCCCTTGACTGAAATGTTTCCTGTTCAATAACCCCACTGATTTCCTTACAATTCTGGGATGAGAGTCCACATCACAATTTACTCTAAACTGTCATTTCCCTTTCATCCCTCACCTCAGCAACGGACCTCTCTCCACTATTCCTGTGTTCTGCCTCTGACTCACTCTCAAGCGCCTAGATGTCAAGAGAGGTGGTGAAGTGATCATTATTTATTGAGCAGTATACTCTTTCACATTGAATCATAACAAGTCATACTGAATGTAAATACAACTGACTCTAAAGTAAGTCCCAGTCTGTGACATTGGACATTTTGAAGACTCAAAGTCCCAAGCAGTAGGTAGAATTTTAGCTAGTCTATGTAATGTGCACAGAAAATAAATAGTTAACTGAATACTGGGATGGAAATTGCCTATAAGCACTCAGTAAAACATAAACACACACAAAAAGCTTCTGAATGATAAGAAGTATAATTAAAACATAATGCACATTACCATTTTGAGAGAGAGTACCTAAGTTAAAGAACTCAGAAAATAATCTCTTATCGAACTGAGGCTCCAGTAAAACACACTAACTGCGTCTCTACATGGACATCATGGTGTTTACGTGAGCACAGAGAGATCGGGTTATTCATGTTCCCTGTTTACATGATAAATACTAGTAACCTGGCATTTCGATGCCTTTTCTCATCTAAACTATTCAGTATTTGTATCTCTCTATCATGACATAAAGACGAAACTCCTCTCCAGAAGTGAGACGGCGTTCTGGCCGTTTACTCGGAAGGCTTCAGTAGAAGCCAGTCCCTAACTCCGGGGACTTCCGGCCGGGGACTTCGGGTGGCAGTATACGCCGTGAAGTTGTTTGCGGCCTGACAGTAAACCCAAAGCAGAAGAAGAAGAAGTGACGTCAGCGGCTTAATTTGCCTAATCCTCCCCCAGGAACTAATTTCCGGTGTGAACGCGATCTGTACTTAGTTCAGGAGAACTAAAGAGTTCTCAGGAACCTTTGTGGGAAAAGTACTTGGTGTGAACGCGCCTATTGGTCTCAAATCTGCTCTCCGTCAATACGGGCACATATTAATGATGTTTTCCTCACAGGGAGTGCAGGCAGAATCAACAAGCTGGAAGAAAAGCTTCCTCTGAACTCTCACTGTGTCCATTGCCTCATCACGCTCAATAATAGTCGCAGAGCAAAGAGAAGATTACCTGCAGGTCAGAAACGTCCTTTCTCCTCCTGTGCTGTCCTTTCAGTTCCTCTCTGAAAAATACATGTCCTTTAGCTACTAATGAGACCAGCACAAACGTTTCCTTTTGATTATCTCACACACCCTGAAGGCCTCCTCTCTTCAGAGTGTCTCAAGGGGAGGAATGACTTTAATTACTGCAGGTTTTAAAGTCACACATCTACAAGAAAAAAGTATTATTTGTTACACTTTAAGAACAAACTACTATTATCTCAGGAAATCATGAGGGATACACTTTATATTCTTTGAGATTATCAAATTGTTAGGATTATTAATAGAAATCCCCACACAAATATTTGAGATTATAACAAATTTAGAAAGAAAATATATTTTCTGTGAGAATATAATTAACATATTTGAAATACAAATATAATATTATCTCTAAAACTGTAAAATTAATGAGGAATACACTTTATATTCTCTGAGATTATCAAGTCTTGAGATTGAGAGAAAACAAATAATTGAATATGTGTGTATTTGATCAAGGAGACACATGATTTGAAATCACAAGGTTGGATCAACCTCATGGTTAAACTCAAACAAAGGATTCAAATCAAATCCTTTTTTTAATCATCACACTTGAACACATCCAAATTTAGATTCTGCATGTTGCCCATCGTAGCGTTGTACTGAGAAGAGTTTGGAAATCAATGGTGCTGCCACTGATTTTGGTTTTAAATTCACGGCTTGTCTCCATGCTGCTGTTTGGGAATGCATGGAGTGATGAGAATTAAAGGCCAATCTCTCCAGTTAAGAAGAGCACCGCAGAGCGAGCACGTGACGTGGAGAACATTTTAAAAACCACCGCAGTCTCTCAGCTCGGGGACAAACTTTGATGCGACTTTACTCCGGGATAACACGCCGGGCAATTTGTGTCTCAAAAGGAAGATTGTGCGGCGTTAAGTCCTTTAAAGAGCTTACGCATCCATCTCTCTGCTCCACTATCTCTCACCCCGACATGAGGGTCTCTCCACAAAGCAGCTGATTGAATCCCGATGTGACGGCGTTAGCTACTTTCTGTCCTGCTGGAAGACTCCTGATTGGACTTCGGAGGCTCTCCCTGTTTCCCATCCCACAGGCTCAATCACCAGCGTCTGATTGGAGATCTTAACCCCCGCGACCTCCTCGACATTGTGAGATGAGGCCCCCCCCCCAACCGACAGGAGTGAAAATATGTTTGCAAATATAATTCCTGTTTATTATTATTATCAACAGTTGCTATTTTATACAGTGAGGTAAATGGTAAATGTATGTCGTTCAGTATGCGTTTACAGGTGAATACGTCTGCATTTCCTGCCAAATACTAGCCTCATAAAGATTCAAATATAATTAATGCAAATAAACTACTTCTACTAATAATGATAATCATAATCAATTCAATAATAAAAATACTATATTGTTTTATTATAATAAAACAAAACATGCTTATGACATGCTCAAAAACTGATATTTCTTAAATCTGTATTCAAATGTAGTTCCCTCTGTCAGCAATGTATCAACAACTACACACACATTTCTATCAGTATTTCTCTGTGTTGTGGTTGACATGATGATGGCTGTTAGGAGTTAAGGGGAGAGGCTGAGCATCACCATGAAATGTGCAAATTGCCATAAAAATGAATAAAAGGGGAAAAAATGCTCCATGTTTTTTAGGCTGTAAACTTTAACTGTTATGTAAGCCAACTAGACAGACAGTGTATCACTCTTCCTCCTGTACATTAGCAGATAAAAGGCATAACATACTTGAATGAATGGTAAATGAAGAATGCTGGAAATAACTGCATCTCCATTAGCCTATATGCTGCAGAGACTGCCTTCTTCATGTCGTGAATTGCAGCTGATGTTTTAATATGGCAATTGGCAATTTGACTTATACAACATTCGCAAGTTGTACATTTGACTCATACAATAACCCACCTTCGAGTGATGCTCTAGTTTCTTCATGGTTTGTTTTTTGCGCCGGACTGAAACTGTCTTTTCACCGACATCTCTTTACCTGCACTAGTGGCCGTATCAAAGTCGTGATTGGTCAGATGTCGATACATTACAACGGTGTCGGGTTACAGACGTGCTCCCCTTGTCATCTCTCACTCACTCTTGCGGGGGGTGCGCGGAGAACTGAGCGGAGAATTGCACACAGCAGCTGAGGCCCTCTGGGCGGGGCCCCCTGCGCAAGGCGGGGCCCCCTGCGCAAGGCGGGGCCCCATGCAGCCTGCTTGATTGGCCTGTAGGGAGGGGCGGCCCTGACTGTACCAACCGCAGAGCAGGGGTGGCCTCACACTGCCCTCATCATCCACAACACAGAAAAGTTTGAGTGTGCCTCGGAGAAGACTTTGAAGAGCCGCACTCAAAGCTCCCAGGTAGCTCTGTGGAACATTTGTTGCGTTCACAAACACTTTCTCTGAAGAGAGAGCTCCCTGCGGGGGAGAGGGGGGGCATTTTGATCATCTGCCACTCGATTGTTGATGCTCCGGGAGCTTTCTGAAACTGCTTCTTTACCAGAAAATAAACAGTGCTATTGCAGTACTTCGGGTGAAATAACCAGTGGTGGAAGGAAGACTTCTTAACGAGTCTCTGTTCTGCTTTCTGGGGTTTTTCCTCTCCTGTAGTGTGTTCTCTGGTTTTAGTGCATGTAAATGGTCTGCAGAAGCTACAACCCCTGTGTTCCTTCCAGAGGGAGTTTCTCTCACACACACTTTTGAACATTAAAGCATCTAAACATGTCACAGTAGAGATACTACTAATATGAACCTTAAAATGAGAATGATATGTCCTCTTTAAATAAAAATAGACTCTATTATAAGTAGCACCTGCCAAGTAAAAGCTATTTTTGTAATTCTTCCAAAATGTAGTAGAGTATAAGTACAATGCATAAAGTATCTCAACAATTTACTGAAGTACAGTACTTGTTTGATTGGACCTCTTAAGCCCCACGGACCCGAGCTCGGGTCCGAAAATGATATATGTAGCAACAGTGCTATATCTGAAGTGTCATTCATGAAACTATTAATATTCCATACCCATCTGACCGGAGGAAACTTGGCTAACTGACGATACGAAAAAAAAAAAAGGTTTTCGAAAAAGAAGTCTCACAAGAAGCCTCTAAATGAGCCCATGGCAAAAACGGGCAATTGCTATTTCTGCTCATAACTCACAAAAACGATCATTTATAATTCATACTTTCTGCACAAACAACACATATTCTGAAATCTGAGATTCCACAGATTCCATGGGTATACACCCCATCACTACAGGCACAACATTAACCGAGCTATCAGCCAGAACATAGCAAGTAAACAATATCAGTTTTCAAATCCATGACAATAATTAGGTCTTACCTTGGCTGTTTTGTGATCAAAAGTTGTGTTCAAAGGAATAAAAACGCTGCTCAAGGTTAATCCAATGTCTCTTGTCACTTTAAAAATAATTACTGATAATCAATCCTTTCATTCACGGCAGAAGAGTAGGTCCAACGATTAACAGTCCGTGGCTTCAGCTGCGGGAGATGCAGTTTACGCATATAGCTCCCCCTCCGCAGGCGTAACGTATTTACGTTTTTAACTGCCACTCGATTCGATTGGCTCTAACGATTCAAAAAAGGTGTCAATCACCCAAATCGACCAATGGGTTCCAGAGATAGGATCTTGCGTAAGTATAAGTAAAGGCAGTATAGCTGGTTTACGCACACGCCCACTCTTTTTACGCAGCATAGTAGGCCTATAGCATAGCATAGCATGTCCCGCGGCGACAGGAGAGCAGAGAACGGCAGATCGATCAGCAGGATTTGTTTTCTTTGTCTTCATTGTAACAATGGCAGCCAGAAAGAAGACTTGTTTGTCCGTCGAGGAGGCATTGGACATCGTATTTCAGGACTCTCCGTCGGAAGATCTTGTCACGCATAAAGGGGACAGTAATGACTCTGATTATGAACCTCCGTCACCGGAAATGTATCTATCTATTACTTATTTATTTGGTGTAAGAGTATTCATCTGTTTTTATCTTTTTGTTATTTATTTGGTGTAAGAGTGTATTCATCTATAGTAATTTCACACACGTGACAATAACACAACGGCATCCATCTTGTGATATAATGTTCTTTCACACACTCAACAACAACAAAGAAGATGGATGCCGTTTCTTGTTCTTGTTGTTGAAATAAACAAGACATATACATGTTGAATTTAACACGGTATTACATTTCATTTAGCTGACGCTTTTATCCAAAGCGACTTACAATTATTACAATTATGACTTATATTTTATATATATATATATATATATATATATATATATATATATATACACACATGCATAATACAAATATATGACAGACGGAATATTATTAAATATTGAAAAGAGTATATGAACCCTGTCTCACATAATTTACACGGTATACATTTTGAGTGATATAATGTTATTTCACACACTCAAAATGTATGTTCTGCTGTTGTTGTAGAGAAATTATTTCTGATTTCAGTTCATTTTTGAAAGTACAAGCCAGAGAATTAATCTATTTGTTTTTTCCACATTTGTTTTCACAGTGAGGAAGGCGATGATGATATGGCTTCTGGATGCCCGAGTATTATGGGGAAGATGCCACCAAGGTCAGGAGGTACTGCAGGAGGTGCTCTGATGCTGGCAACAGAAAGGTGAAGACACCTGTGCAGGAAGTGTCAGGTCCCTCTGTGCTTCACTACCAAAAATAACTGTTACAGGGCATGGCATGACTTACTGGAGTAATACTGTAACATTAAGGGTTTGTATAAAGTTTATTTTTTTTACCCAAAAAATGCTTGTTGTATAGTGTGTTGCTAATTTTTTTTAAATAAATCTGCTCCAGTTGGAGTCAAATGTTTCCTAAGTTTCCTAATTTTTATTGTGCAAGTAACATGCATCTCATGCAAAGAGATGGAATGAATACCTATAGTGATAATTACATGTTATACAATGATTTTTACAGACTGGTACCTGAAAAAGGTTAAATGGCACTGATGGAACCAAATGTACCCAAATGTGCCCAAAGCTTAGTCCGCTTGGACTTTCTTTTGCTAAATCTCTCTAAAAAGGTCAATTCTCACTTGTTTTGCCTCAATCTTGATACAGGGTACTTATTATATGTTATACTTTGGATTCCTAAAGCTTTTAGGCTACTAACCCATCATTCAAGGGTGGTTTTCACTGTAAGTAATGGGTTTTATTTGGGCGGAGACAAGAATTTACACTTTTTTACTATGTTCCATCTGGATTTACTGACACTGAAACATCTTTATTGATTCTGACACTTCTACATCCAACTCACAGATGTGACCTTGCTTTGATAAAAGAAATTATTCATATAACCCTTTTAGAAGTTAAGTTATAGTCCTTTGTTTTTGGGCATGTCATTTTCGAGCCTGAAACCTGCAAAACAGGCATGGGGCTTCCACTTGTGGAAATGACACTGCAATTTATACTTTTAACAATTTATTTGTATTACACAGTGAATGAAATCCAGAAGAGGCGAAGCTCTGTACTTTATGAATCATGTGTACAGAGCACAGAGAGAGAGGTGGGTTTGGAGAATTCACAGCAGGTTGAAAAACGCTGCCTGTGTGGTTTCACAGAGGGAAGCATACAAAGAGAGATTTTCAGAGAGATATAAACAACTTTGAGAGCTGAGGAGGATGAGAACAGCCCTCAGGAGCTTTCTGACCAGAAGAAGAAGAACACTGTGTTCAGGAAAGCTGCCGTGTTTACTTCTTTTGGAAATATTCGAGAATCGCCTCCCCAAACTCTGTCCCAGATAAAGCGGAAACCTGCACGGGTCAATTTTAACCGATAGAAAAAGACTTCTTTCTCTGCATTAACTCCAGCTCATGATTATTTGTATTGGCTTATTGATCTCACATCATTATGGCTGCAACTAATGATCATTTCCATTCTGCAGATTCAGTTCTTGATGGATCATTTGTGACTAAGTAAGCAATTCAGAAAGTATTTAACTCAGTAAGTAAGTAAGCAAGGAAGCAAGCAAGTTAGTATGTACATACTTAAGTCAATAAGTGAGTAAAATAAACAAGCAAGTAAGTACGCAAGTGAGTTAGAAAGTATGTGAGTTACTTAGGAAGTAAAAAAGTAGGTAAATAAATATGCAAGAAAGTAAGTTTAACTGCATTAGAAAGTCAGTGAGTGACTGAATAAATAAGTGAGCAAGTAAAATAGCAAGCAAATAAGACAAGTGAGTTAGTGATCACACAAAAAACACTTAAAGTTGCTGCTAGAGTCTGAAAGCATTAAGTAAAACACGTAGGTACTGAACTTAAAGAGGCCTTTTGGGGGTTTACTTTCCTGTAGTGTGTTCTATAGGTTTTAGTGCATGTAAATGGTCTGCAAAGGATAAAATTCCTTTGTCCCCTCCACATGAAGTTTCTCTCCCACACGTCCCCCACCGACTGAAACGCCTTCGTTGGACTCCTTTGTTTACTTCCATAACATAGTGACATCACTCTGTAGCACTTGCGCTCCTATTGGCTTGCTCTCCAACACATTGTACGTGATAGGCTAAGGGGCGGGACATCTCTAAGCGGTTGACCAATCAGAGCAGACTGGGCTCTGGTTTCAGACACAGGGTGCAAAAAAAAAGCAGTACTCTTTCCGAATCAAACGAGAGATTAGAGATTGAAGTGAGGGAATATTTTCTTTCATTTGAATCTCCAGCTGTAGCTTTATCCAATAGTATACTGTACATTGTAAGTAAAAAAATAGCAGCATGATGAGTAAAAAGGAATGCTACAATTAAACTGACTTCAATATAAAGGATTGATGATGTCTCTCTCTGCCCACCTCCGGTCAAGAATAAATGGAGGTGTAGCTTCCTCTCCACACATATCATACAACACCACTATCAGCTTACTTTGTAATATCGTTCCTCTCTGCCCACCAGCTTCGGCTGTGAGATCACATTTTACCGGAAAACCATCAGTAGTTCATCTTCACTTTTAGGTGTTATTATGTTATAGCACATGAGTGAGGACACAAGTGTGAAAGAGGACCCCAAGGGCCAATAACAAGCAGCCTCTCCCAGTACAGCCTTTGAGTGAATTACCACCCACCTCCCCAAAAAGCTGGCTTCCAGGACCCGCTCTCTGATGCCTTTACCATCAGTGACGAGGAACAGAGAGAATCAGCTCTCTGTGGGACATAATGAGGGAAAAGGACCCTCCAGCCCACTCCCAAATCCTAAATTGTAGGCAGGGCTGCCAGGAAAGGAGGCTGTCATGGTGGGATTATTGGGATAATAACGGCTTTTGAAAAGGATGAGAGGTGCAGATGGGCTCTGCGTCCAAACCTAGCGCCATTGGAGGATGTCATTTTGGAAAATGGTGGCGTTTCGCTCAGCAGTGCATCCTAAATCCAAATTAACCCGTGTTTAAACATGCAAACAGACGGAAAGACCACACTGCAAAGACTCAATATTTGTTCTGAGAGGCAAAGACATTCACCGACACAAGGAGAAGAAATCCAAGTGCCAAAACATGTTTCTCCTGTCTCTGTGGCCTTCGTACAAGAAGGACAGAGTTGTTGCTCTTCATTAAGTCAGGACAAACCGCAGCTCTACATCCTGTACAAAGAGACACGAAACCTCAGACGGAGAGTTATAATAGCGTGTTGTTTTTTAATTGCACATAGCCAAAACTGTTTCATACCATCTGAGATCAATGCTTGACATTTTTCAACTGCTGTAATCTCATACGTTAGCAGCCAGGAATCACTCTTCGGTTAAAGTTAGTGACGAGTTGTGAAGTTTTCTTCTTAGTTTGAGTGATGTGAGCATAGCTTATGATTGATAGCTGTCATGCTAGTGTTTTGTTTGAATATTGATATTGGGAGTATTTATTTTGCTGTTGTTATATTGACATTGAGTTCTTTGGATCATCCTTTGGAGGATGTGGCTGTTGTGGAGGACTACAAGTACCTGGGAGTGCACTTAGACAATGGACTGAACTGGAGGATCAACACTGACGCTGTGTACAAGAAGGGGATGAGCCGACTCTATTTTCTGAGGAAGCTGAGATCCTCACATGTGCAGCAAGATGCTGGAGATCTTCTAACAGTCTGTTGTGGCCAGTGCACTCTTCTTTGCTGCGGTCTGCTGGGGGGGGGCAGCATCAGAGCCGGGGACACCAGCAGGATCAATAAACTGATCAGGAAAGCTGGGTCTGTCATCGGCATCAAGCTGGACCCCTTTGAAGCTGTGGTGGAGAGGAGGACACTGAACAGGCTGTTGTCCATGATGGATAACCCACCCATCCTCTCCACCTGCAGCTGGACAGTCAACAGAGCTCCTTCTCCAACAGACTGCTGCAGCTCCGCTGTCACAAGGACCGATACAGGAACACATTCCTGCCCACTGCAATAACTCTGTACAATAAATCACCTCTGGCTGGAAGAGAACTCTGCTCCATAGTTTCTCTTGGAATAAAACCACGTTGTACATTTTACATTAATATAATCTGTTCAATATTTAATATTCCATGTCATATATTTATGTATATATATATTTGTATATATACTATCTTGTCAAATTCTACATGTATATTTTCTATTTCAACATGTATATTTTCTTTTCTTTCTTTTCTTGTTTATTTCTACAATTTCCCAAATTGGGATCGATAAAGTACCATCTTATCTTATCTTATCTTATCCAATCTTACAAAGCTTTGAGCACAACAAATTAAATTAAATTTAGTTCCTTTGGATTGTCCTGGAGAAAAATCTAAAAACCTTAACAATAGAAGTGGTTGGTGCAGAAATTCAAGTGTTGTTAATTATATAACTTTTAAAATGGCAGAATTGTCTCATACTAAGGTTTAACGACATTTCGTTGGCTTCTCTCACTGCAGTACAATAAAAGAAGATAGGCACAAATAAGCAAAAACAGAAATAACAGCAATGACAAGGGACTGTTAGAAATGAAATGTAATATAAATACACATTTTACACACTAATAGTAACATCTTAATATAAAAACTACACACTTAAAATATGACTCGGTGTTATACAAAGATGCTAAAAGTGACCATAATTGATAAAAAAATGTTTTTTAAAGTTTAATGTAAGACCATGTAAGCCACACAACAATAAAGGTTTAACTTAAAGGGGACATATCATGCAAAATGCACTTTTGTATGTCTTTTATACATAAATATGTGTCCCCGGTGTGTCAGGGAACTCACGCAGCGTCAGAAAATAAAACCCTCTCTCTTTTCCTCCGTACCCAAATCTCTAAAAACGGGGCTACAACGGAGCTGATCCAGATTTGCGTCCGATATGACGTAATATCTGAAATGTGGACCCACGGCCCTATCAGCAACGTTGCTATCAGAAACAATGCCTGACTGTTTTGGACGTAATATGGTCGGTGTTTACATTATCATCGCTAACACTCAGAGCTAACCTGTACTGCACAGAGCATGGCCGTTTCTCAATCTCGAGGATACTGGCTTCCAAGCCAATATTTCAAGGATACTACGTCATCGAGTACCGCCGAAGGACTGTTCCAATCTCCAGCATACTTGGAATTCCACCGAGGCCGCGTCCTTGGTTTGGGGGAAATTTCGAGGCTGCACATGGGTAGACTTCGCGTCCTTAAAATCCCCACAATGCTTTGCGCACGGACCAATTTCAAAAACCGGAGAATTGCTGAACCGACGCAGCACACATTTAAAGTATTTAGTGGCGTAGAACTTGTGTTGGTAAATATGTTACTTTGTTACATTTGTTATCACCAAAAATATGTTCCGTGAAAGTAAAGCAAGTTCATAATTAGATAGACATCGTGAGGTATTTATTTTCGGTACAGTTTATGTTGAAACCGTTAGAGAGAGTGGCACACTTGTTAGTCTGTTCCATTATTCTTAGTTTTCCGAAGCCGTGGTTTGGAAGCATACTGGCTTCGTTTCTGAAGGAAGTGACTACCAAGCCAGCATCCTCGTGATTGAGAAACGGCCCATGTGTGTGAAGAAATAGGAAATCAAAAATAACTCACCTTGAGGTATAACCGGCAAGAGAGAAAGCCTTTGAGCTCCATACTGTTAGAGATAATCCTTGATAATCCATGATATGGCGTTTCATCACCGCAGCATTTAGTTGAGACAGTAGCTGCCGGGTCCCGCATGAGCTCAGCCCCCTCCTTTTACATTTTATACCCAAAATCAGCACTTTAGTAACAGGTTTGAAATAGAGGGATTTGAGGCATGGCTAGAATGGGGGATCTGTTTGGTATTTTGAGCAAAACATTTCATTGACATGTTTTTTTATATATTTGTATATATCTGAGACCTATGCTATTGCCTAAAAATAGCATGATAGGTGACCTTTAATTGAACCAAAAAGTTAGAACCATCAACAATTACAATTTTAAATCTAAGACTGAATTGAAAACAAAAGTCTTTCATTAAAATATGAGCACTTGGTAATTGTTCACAGACATAGGTTACAAAGTGCTTAAAGGCTTTAAACTAAATCAAAAAGATGTATGGATGTCAAAAGTGTGAAACTGTTACCATTATACACAATTGAATACACAGTAAATACATACTGTCAAATCGCTGACCTGTGACACGCCTGACTAAACATGTCTTGTTAGGATGCAGACCATGACGTTTTTACAAGTTGTCTGTTCATACATTTGCCACAATGTGCAGTACAGTATAACAGACACAATACTGCATCTCATTTCCACAGGATGTACTGCTACATCGATGGTAATTGGTTTGATAAGTGATGACAAATGCTTCTGTATTTGTTGAACATTCTGCTAAATCATGGGGTGTAAAATCCTGCAGCTCTCTACAGCCAGCAGTGAGTCCTCCGTCTCTCTCATCTGTCAGATCCACTCTGTGAGAGGCGGCTGTGCCAGGAAAGTACTCAGCTTTATTTCCAACATCAATTTAACTCACAAAAAAAGAAAAAACACCCACGGCAAGCTCAGAGAAAATGCATTCATGTTTAATCCTCTTTCCTCCTCTCGTGTTTTTGATCAGCAGTCCTGATGTAGGGAAGGTGTATTTCATTTTCAATAAATAAAAGGTTTGTGTTGCAGAATTGGGTTGATTGATAATAACGCATTGGTAAACAACCACTCATACTTACTTGCTTGCTATCTACTTACTAACTAACTAGCTAACTCACTAGCTAACTACTTCATCACCTAACTAACTTGTGTACGTATTACTTTCTCACTAACTCATGTACGTATTTACTTAGTTATTTATTTTCTTACGTGCTTACTAATTGTTTGCTTAATTACTCTCTATACTTACTTACTTACTTACTACTTAGTAACTTACTTAGGTTGCTAGCTTTCTTACTTAAATAATTAGGGACTTCTGTACTTATTTGCTTACATAGCTTCCCTGCTTGCTTGCCTACCTTCTTTCATGCCTTCTTGCTTAGTTGCTTGCTTGATAACTGGCATACTTACATACTTGCTTACTTACAGTACTAGCTTGCTAGCTAACTTACTTATACTGTACTTGTAAATGGTTATTTAACATCTTGCCAAATGGACAACAGTTGAAAATTAGCCTGCTGGCTAATACTGGCACGTTTACAGCAATGTTGATTAATGTGCACTGTCTTTTAAATAAATAAACAAACAAACAAACAAACAAACGTACTTCCTAGTTTGCCTAATTGTCGCCATGCCAAATAGTAAACAAATTCATCTGTAATCTCCTTCCCCCTCTCAGGTGTTTATAGAACATGATGTGTGTTGCATTTCTTCTTTAAAAGCTGTGCTGTCTGTGTTGTGCGTAACGGAGCAGATTGATTGTAGGTGTGGGGATAATGTATTGTTAGGTAAACATTCACTCCGTCTGATGCCTCGCCAGCACTGCAATTTAATCACAGCAAAGAGCAAATATATGAATTCCTGCTCCTGAACGCTCATTAAGGATGCTCACCATACGGCTCCTTCCTGGAATGAGGCATTTGCAGCTTCGCTAGTGAGAGTAATGACCATCACTCATACTGCCAGCTTTCATTGCCTGGTGGCGTGTTTAGCTACACATACTTGAGATTTGGAGGAAGCAAAGGCAATTGTATTTAATCATCCCGGGGGAGAGCATCGCCTTGAAAAAACACGTTCAAGTGATCAATGGCTCGACGAGTGAAAGGCTCCATCCAGACGTAACTCTCCTCACATCTCTGTCCAGCTCTCCTTACACCTGCTCACATGCGATTTCAAAGTAAACCCTTCTTTAGAGGTATTCAGCTCTTTCAGCAGGAAACGAACAGAGAGAACTATAATCGCTATAAATAAGACTTACTCAAAATGATAGCATGTCCTCATCATATATCTGCAGCTACAATGACTCAGCAATTTATGACTGTAATTAGACACATCTCTCTCGTTCAGGAGTGTGATGTACCGCCTACTTAGTGACAATATCTGTCAGATGATTTCTTCAATTCCTCCTCTCGGGTTCAGAAAACATTTCTGACGTCACATAGTGTGCTAGGAATCCCTGAACTGTAACCCTAACAAGGTGAGGTGTTTTAGTAGCACCCTGCCAATTAAACAAAAACAATGCCATACAGTCTTCTTATTTTTGTTCTATAATTATTATAAAAACATACATTAAAAGAGATGCAAAATGGTTAGCTAACACTACTTCATGCTAGCTAAAATTATATTGACTTTATTCCTTTTGTGGATATGTGTCAAAGTGCCATACACATAACACAACATCACATTTAAAACATGGATAACATATAACAACAGTATACGGTAGGCTACAATATATAATGCAAAAGTGTAGGTAGCAGCAAAATAGGTTGTATACATTATAAAAGAGAGCACAGTCATTATGTGTTCAATATCTTTATGGCATATGTAAACATATTTAATTATTAGTTATATTATAAGTCTTTCTTTATTTCTGCTGGCCCTTTTTAACCCTAACTTATATATTATATTATATGTAACAGCACTGTTTGTGTGACCTGTCAATTACCGTCACTGTAGATGTTCTCACTCTCTTCTGTTCCTGCTGTTAAATGTTTTAAGTACATTATGAAACTTAAAATAATAATGACATGAATAGTGGTCCCTGTTTGTTTTTTACCCAACCATCCATGCCAGTCTTAAGACTTCTTGTGTCGCTTTTAATACTACGTCAATTGACTCCATCGTTTGTATCCATCATAACTATTTCAGCGACTTCCAAGACTGACGCTAGAGTGATACCAGTTGTGTCATAGTTTGATGATAGGGGCAATGAAAAAGTGTCGTATTTAACGTGCTGGAAGTGAGTCGTGGTTTGTGGGCCGCTGGTCTGAGGTCAGTATAAGAGTGTTAATCACTGACAATCAGCTGATAAACACATTATGTGTATGGCAAAATCCAGAGATGGGGTCGTTACTAAAAAAATCTAATATATTACACTTAGGGGTGTAACGGTTCACAGAAGTCACGGTTCGGTTCGTACCTCGGTTTGGAGGTCACGGTTCGGTACGGTTCGGTACAACAAGAAAAAGCAAAAAAAAGTCCCAAATGCATAATTCCAGGTTTGTTGTTATTTATGTTTGAACAGTAGTGCAAGTTTCAGTTTAAAAATAAAGAACTCTGACATTTTGAATAATTAACTGTATTAAACAGTTAAAAACAAACCTTACACAGTACACTCAGATGGCCCATATTATCTATAATGGCTGATGTCAAACAAAAAGGTTTCATCAAGCTGTAAAACTAAAAGAATGTCTTGAAAATATGACATCATAAATAATAAGAAAGTGTTTCAAAAGCACAAAGTCGTTGAAAACAAAGCTTCCGTTATTTATTTTGCTCTCTCGGCTCTCATGTCTATTGGTTTATAAAAACAGCGGGGATCAGCTGTTGAACTGCTGTTGTCTTTTGCCGGGCTCCGGTGATTGGCAAATCTGGGTGATGCCTTCTGATATGATTTAGCATGTTTGGCGTGTGTTACTATTAGCATACCGCACCACTGTAGAACAACGGCGACACACCGTCCTCGTCCGATCCACCACTCGTCCGATCCACCACTCGCACACTTAATCGTTATTGTAGTCCACAGGGAACTTGAAATGTTCCCACACAGCTGATTTAAAAGAAGCAGGTGGGTTCTAGCTCCTGTGTGTTATCTGAAATCGCCATACTAATTTTCTTCTTCTTGTATTTTGTTCGTTTTGTTGTTGTGTTTCTTCTTGTTCTTCATTTGTTGTTTAAGGGCGGCTGGCAAACAGCTTTTAGGCGCAATACCGCCCCCTGGATTATATATAGTGTAGTGGATACTGCCCTGAATGACAGACTTTTTTCCCACTCGTAAAAAAAAGGCGTATTCGTCGTGTGACTGCGTGTGCCGAACCGTGACGTCCGAACCGTGACGGTACGGGACGAATACGGATACCGTTACACCCCTAATTACACTACTTCGTTACTCTCTACATAAAGTGACTTGTTACTTTACTCGTTACTTTACTCGTTACTTTACTCGTTACTTTACTCGCAGGGCCGGCCCGCCCCTCCCTACAGGCAGATCACGCAGACTGCTAAAGTTTCAAATGTTCTCTTTAGTTCAGTTTCCATTGTCGCATAAGAGTGATCCAGATAGCTCCTGAATGTTTTCCTATCTGACCGTGGCTGTCCTCTGTCTCCTGCTATTTGTTTTTGCGCAGTATATCTCTGAACGATGGTGATTCCACTGTGCAAATGGACAACATTTCCTCTACTATGAAGGATGCTACAAGCCTGTCCATCTCTGCTTTGGTTACCGGTCCCTCCAAATTCTAATTGTTACACCCACCTCTGTAACAGAATCCCATTTTGCTCACTTGCTAGTTCAGACTGAATAGGCTTTAGTGACAGAACTTGAGTGTGTCTTCACCTCTGCTCTTAACCTGTTGAAATCTGTCATCAAACAGAAAAACACAATCTTAATGAAGTTACAGCTAAGTGTTTAATTTTCAGAGCAGCACTGCATGATTAAAGCAGCAGCTTATTCTGTCCTGTGTGTGTGTGTGTGTGTGTGTGTGTGTGTGTGTGTGTGTGTGTGTGTGTGTGTGTGTGTGTGTGTGTGTGTGTGTGTGGACATTTCATACCACGTCTGTCATTTTCTATAACGTCAACCCAGAGCTCTTCTCCCAGGCTGATCAGCAGCCAGTTATCATTTATGAGGTGCTCGTCTCGCAATGACCTCGTCACAGATTCAGTGTCGGCCCAGAACACAGCGACGCCACATGATTACTGAGCGCTGCAGTGGGTGGGATCCGCCTACAGGATTTTATTTTATTTGAGGTGATAGATGTGGGGGAAATGGTTGTAAAGATTGCACCAACGTGTTTTTTTTTTTTTAGGAAAGCTGGATTTGAGTGGGCTTTGTCAAAATGAGCAGAAAGGAAATGTGTCTTTCACACTTCTAATATCTTAGCTGAGAAATACTGGTCCTTTCAATCCTCTGTTCAATAAGTCAAGTTAATTGTATTTACACTATATATCACACCATCGAAGCATTTTTATTATATTTCACATTTCCGCCTATTTATTTTTGTATTTATTGACGGTGCAGTATGGAGTATTAAAGTCTGTTTATGTAGTGCGTATATATGTGTCTTATTCCTACAACCCATTTGAACCATTTTGTCTTCAGTATATTGGACACTGCATTTCCCTTTTCAACCACTGCTATGAATATGGAGTACATCCCTAAACAAATACTTTAAAGGTACATAAGACGCATCACTCTTGAACAATTGAGATATGAGATATAGATATATGTGAATAGATGTTAAGCAGCACCATGTTTCAACACAGTAAACATTCCCGTGTAACACCAACAGTCAGTTATTTTACCTTGTATGTACTTACCGAAAAATATAGAACTAAGGTCCTTTTTTCTGCCAAAATCAGGGCCTAACATTTTTTTAATATCAGGTGGAACTCTGTATGAATGTGTGTGATGGACTGAAATCTGACTTGTTTATGTAAAAGCACTTTGAGGAGTCACAAAGACTAGAAAATAGTTATATAAATGCAGCCCATTTACCATTCTGTATTATAATGATTTGAGAGGGAGAGACACACTGAACAGTCTGCTGGGAAACAAACAACAGAGGGTTATTGAAGCTGTGGCTTTCAGAGAGCTTATATCACTCTCCTCGGCAGGTTTACCGAGCTTAAATAAAACATTAAGACTGAGACCAGCTCGCCAGCCGCCCTATTAAATAATAAGCAATTCAATCAAAGTGATTTTGGGGTTTGGGTTTGAAGGCCTCAACATAACGAGACATTCTGATGTATGTGTCCGTTATACAGTATTCATCAGAGGCACATTACAGTCGGATCGGACATGGATAGGAAGCCCAAAAAGACAAGTTAAAACTGGAGTTGTATCGTCAAATATCTTTCAATTGCTAACCCATTTAAACCACACAAAAAGTGAATGTATTGACTGGCAGTAACAATTCATAAGAGGGACAGACTTTCATAACAACGACATGACACCTGCCATGAACATAATGGAGTCAACTCCATGTTTATGACAGTCTCATGCACACCCTTTAATAAAGTGTAACCACACTGACACTCAAGAGAAAAACATCAGCTAGTCTCACTGCATACTTTGCAATGCATCATGGGAATATATGCAACACACTGCACAAAGTTCTGTACATAAGACACAGGAATCTTACTTTAAAAAGCCATTTTAAAGAGGCCTTATTCTGCTTTTTGGAGTTTCCCTTTCCTGTAGTGTTTTACTTTACTATAGATTTTAGTGCATGTAAATGGTCGGCAAAGGCCTTAAATCCCTGTGCCCCTGCCAGAAACTCCTCCATTGAACTCCTTTGTTTACTTCCGGACCATAGTGACATCACTCCGCTTCTATTGGCTAGCGCTCCAACACATTGTACGCGATAGGCTAAGAGGCGGGACATCTCTAAGCTGTTGCCAATCACAACAGAGCCAGCCAGCTATAACCAATCAGAGCAGACTGGGCTCTGGTTTCAGACAGAGGGTGAAAAGAGGTGCTGCAGCACAGTATAAATAGTTCCTTTATTTTTACTTTACAATACATCATCATTTTGACAAGTCACTTTTGTCTCTTAACATTATTTGGGTCATTCATTTATTTAGTTAATTTGTTGTCCATAATGGCTTGTGTCCTATCTTTCTAAACAACTTTTTGTACTGAGATCATAATGATCTAGTTTTTTGTTACATTGGCAATTTGACCCTTAAAAATGTTGTGTTTTCTTCATTGTTTTTGAGAAACATTGTTTTGTTTTGTAAAATGTCATTGTTTTTTGTGATGTGTTTTCTAATATTTTGTTGTTGGTTATTTTAAATGTCGTGTTTTGTAAGATGCCTTTTACAAAATGTCATGTTTTTTTAAACGTTATTGTGATTTGACCCTGGGGGCCACTGTATTATCCAGCTGTTATGGTGTTACATTGTTTCTTCTGCAGAACAATTTACGAGCTAATAAACCTAACTTTATGTGCTTCATGAAGATGTGATGATCCAAAGCATGGGGACAAGCAAGGTTATTGACCATGTCCATTAATTAAACTCATCATTAATTTAAATTTAAAATTTAAATACTTGGGTATCTGGCTTGATGACTGTCTCACTTTTAAACTTCATGTAAATAACCTGCTTAAAAAGCTGAGGGTTAGGCTAGGTTTCTTTTACAGAAATAAGTCCTGTTTCTCGCTTGAGGCCAGGAAAAGGCTAGTCACTGTGACCTTTTTACCTGTGCTGGACTATGGTGATTTGTTATATATGAATGCACCTGCCAATTACCTGAGCAAGTTAGATGCTGCGTATCACAGTGCACTGAGATTTTTGACAAATTGTAAAGCACTTACGCATCACTGTACCCTGTATACCAAGGCTGTTATGCCATCACTTACTGTACGGAGGCTCAGTCACTGGTACTTTTTCATTTACAAAGCCATGTTGGATAAACTACCATCTTATATCTGCTCCCTGATCTCTCGGCGAATTGAAAGTACTTATTGCCTGAGATCGCATGCTGTGGTTTTATTAAATGTGCCAAGTGCTAGGACTGTCTTAGGGAAGAAAGCTTTTAGATGTGCAGCTCCACTAACATGGAACAGTCTGCAAAAAGAATGGAGAATTACCAAGCTAGTACCACTACATGTTTTTAAAGCTCGGTTGGATGCTACAAAATCAGATGCTGTTGGTACCTGTACTTGTGGTTAGATATGTAAATTGTAATCCCTGTACATTTTGCTGTATGATGTCCTTTTGTTGTTCTGTTGTTTATGTTTTTATGTCTTCTTGTGGAACCTACTGCTGCAGGTCTCCCTTGAAAAAGAGATCATTGATCTCAATGGGATTTTACCTGGATAAATAAAGGTTTTGAATTGAATTGAATTCATCATTAGTTACAATATCCAGAAAGTGTGTTTATGTACACTGAAATAAACACATTGCTGGTATATACAGGAGAGAAAGACTTAATGTATTGACATTTATTTCTGTGTATACATCAATGCTTCCAACTATTATCCAAGAGAAAAGATTTAGAGGATAGTTTTGAATGCAAATTAGGAAAAAGTATAAGCCCTAGTATTACAGCAGGACAACAGAAAGCAGAAGAGCGAAACAAAAGAAAGAATATGATAAAATATGCAAATGATGAAATCTCCACGCAAAAGCTAAAAATGACAAATAACAAGATCTGCAGACCTAAAGCACACTCTGTTAGTCTTTAGAGGCGCAATAAGTGGGTTGCTCCCAAAGTTTATTTGGACTTCCACAGCTCCGGCATATTAGACTCATTTAAGACCAAATACTTTCATAAAAAAGATATATAAATAAATAAAAGCTCCGTGTCTGAGAAAGAAAACGATGTTCCAGTTAAATCCTCATTACCACCAAGGCTCAGATCTACATAATCTACTGCTTTCAAACAAACCCACTGCAGCAACACGCCATACGAACAGTCACCACTGATACTAATTAGGCTTTTACTGTGGAATGTACAGTATGCTTTATGCACACATCCTCTGCAAACACTCAAATCCTCCACAACGTGTGGTGACAGCACTCCAGAGACGGTTTATAATAAATGAAGCGTACTTTATTCTCCTTTCAAAGTCGGAAATGGGAGATCTAACTTTCATTTCTGATGTTGGTGAACATTCAAGTGTCAGAAGAAACGCTATCGTAGAATAATAAGACATTTTGATTTTCGATGTGCAAACGGTCTCACTTATTTTTATAGAACATGGAAGTGTACATACAAATTAAAAATGAAAGTTTCGATGTTCCAGTCACTATCAAAGAGCATTTCGTTAAGATATTTAGGACAGGAAATTAATCAGAATTTTTGAATAACCCATGTTTCCAGGCTAGAAAGAAGAAATAGCTGTTTCCAGATACGCCTCCACACATATCGACTCTATTTACTTCCGGATCATAGTGACATCGCTATGTAACACTCACGCTCCTATTGGCTAGCACTCCAACACATTGTACGTGATAGCCTAAGGGGCGGGACATCTCTAAGCGGTTGACCGATCACAACAGAGCCGGCCAGCTTATCAATCAGAGCAGACTGGGCTCTGGTTTCAGACAGAGGGTGAAAAGAGGTGCTGCAGCACAGTATGAGAAAAATAAAGAGCTTTTTGAACATTGAAGCATGGAGACATCTCACTGCAGAGACACTACATACTGATATGAGCTGAATATGTCCTCTTGTTTCAATGTTTGACACCTTGCATGTGGGCTCTTTAAATAATTTGTTATTTCAAAATCAAATGTTTTGTCCACCTGGCAGAGACGTGTTAACACCCCGGGCAATATTCATTTATTACGGCCTCTTCCTCGTCTCTCATTTATTTTTCAATCCAAGATGCGCGAGATGAAGTCGTATCAATCATTCAGACGCTTCATCTCTGCACACTCACCCTCAGGCACGTTATAAAACATTCTTCCAAGCAATATTCAGCTGGGTTATCGAGCAGAAGGGAAGTGGGAATAAAAAGCAAACCCCTGTCAGAAGAGGAACTCATGAATATCAGCACTGTGGTGTTTGCACATCATGTGAAGTGAACTTTACGTGGAAGATATGTGTCCACTGTTGCATCTCATGGAACCACACGGCCTCAGCTGTCCCTCTGATGCAGCGTCACATTAAATGATCAGATAAATAAACCTTGCACGCTAATTAATCCCTAAAGAACCTCTTAAACAGTCCCCGTCCCCCCCCTGCAACACGCCTCCCTGCAGAGAGTGCTTTTCTTATTAACCTTGCTTTGTGAATGGAGCCGGTATGGGTGTCATTTATTTACTAAAAAGCAGTTTCAGGGCTGTGAAGCTAAATGCAAAGTGTGTCTGAAACACATCTAAAAGCCGAAAAGTGTTTACAGCTGTTTTAAATAAATAAATCTGGTTGACAACCCGATTTAAAAGGCAGGCCTGTTTTTGTAAATGGCCACTGAAATAAGAAAAAACTGGAGCATTTCAAAAACTACTTGCCATGACATTTTGTACAGCCATTCATGGTCCCCAGAGGATGTACCATGTATTTTGTGATCTCCTGAATTTACTACATGACTGGACAGGTTATCATAATGTTTCACATATTCAAGTAGGGAATGAGTCCTTACCCCAAGTGAAGGAGTTCAAGTATCTCGCGGTCTTGTTCTCGAGTGAAGGAACAATGGAGCGTGAGATGGGCCGGAGAATCGGAGCAGCGGGAGCGGTACTTTAGTCGCTTTACCGCACCGTTGTGACGAAAAGGGAGCTGAGCCAGAAGGAAAAGCTCTCTGTCTACCGGGCCATTTTCGTTCCTACCCTCACCTATGGTCATGAAGGATGGGTCATGACCGAAAGAACCAGATCGCGGATACAAGCGGCCGAGATGGGTTTTCTCCGCAGGGTGGCTGGCGTCTCCCTTAGGGATAAGGTGAGAAGTTCAGTCATCAGGGAGGGACTCGGAGTTGAACCGCTCCTCCTTCGCGTCGAAAGGAGCCAGTTGAGGTGGGCGCCTCCCTAGGGAGGTGTTCCAGGCACGTCCAGCTGGGAGGAGAGCAAGGGGTAGACCTAGGACCAGGTGGAGGGATTATATCTCTTCGCTGGCCTGGGAGCGCCTTGGGATCCCCCAGTCAGAGCTGGTTGATGTGGCCAGGGAAAGGAAAGTTTGGGGCTCTCTGCTGGAACTGCTACCTCCGAGACCTGGCCACGGATAAGCGGGAGAAGATGGATGGATGGATGGACATTCAGGTAACCTCAGTTATCCTTTTTTTTTTTGTATAGAGTATGACTAATGTATCTACTACACATCAGTATGTTATCATTCCGGATACGTTTTTTGTGCACCATTTTTTGCGCTCATTAAAAACAGTGTAAACGGTAGAGAATTATGTTTGTTCAAGGTTTTACTCAAGCTGTTTTAATTATATTGTTTTCTTCTATTTAATGAATCCCAACTGGAGTATTAGCGCCACTTATTGTTTCCCTAAACGCACCAACGAGTGACTGCTTGGCAATAATCACACATTTTGTTATTCTTATATTTAGAAATATTGTCAAAGATTTGCATAAAAGTTTGATAGAAACTTTCCCATTATGGCTAAAGCATGACCTATCCATTGAGCTTTAAAAAAGCCTTGCATGCGGTTCATCTTTTGTTAACTTATACAATAGTAAATGATGTGTATGATAGACAGTCAACTAAATAAAGTATTATAAGAACTCTAAATAATTTAAGATCATAACATCCTGCTCTTTTAAAGACATTATTATTAAAACTGGTCGAGATAATGTATACATGAATTCCTGCTTCTAATCCCTCTGTATAGCATTCAGAAAGAAGCCGAGTGAATAAGTCTTAAAAAAACAAATCCAGCCTAACCTCCAACATGTCATGTTTTGTGAGAATAATTACAACTGTGAGAACTATGAATACAATCACAAGTAAGAGGTCAGAGGTCAGGTAACGGCGCTGCATATAAAACACTGAATGATTCTGTATGCAGGGAGGATGTCTGCAAAGGTTTAAAGTCAGTCCAACATAACGCTCTCGGCAGGTATT
Source organism: Gymnodraco acuticeps (assembly GCF_902827175.1). NCBI lineage: Eukaryota > Metazoa > Chordata > Actinopteri > Perciformes > Bathydraconidae > Gymnodraco > Gymnodraco acuticeps. Next base: position 1,179,663 of record NW_022991064.1, on the reverse strand, counting down.
CATAATCATCAGTGGTGGAAAAGAGCCTTTGCTTCAGTACCATAATTACAGTTCTGCTTTTGTAGAAATGCAGATGTTTTATCTGGAAAACGTCCTCGAAGAATGAATTGTAAGGGACTGTTTCTGAAGTTACACCTTTGACGGTTATTTTGTACTTTAAAGACTTTCAGACCTTTTTGGTGGAGCAGGAAAGAATGTGATAAAATGGAGACTCCAATTTTACACCAAAAACTGTTTAATGGGGTCACAAGCGAAGACTGTCAGAAACTACTACTTACATTTTGAAAGATACATTATATTTTTATATTTTTAACGTTGTTACGGTTATCTGAGAGGACCCAAACGCAGGACACGGCAGAGTGTTACAAAGGTTTTATTTTGAGGAGAAGGAGCGTGGAGAGTAATCCGGTTGCTAGCGGCTGTTGAGGTGGAGGAGCGTGGAGAGTAATCCGGCTGGAGAGTAATCCTGGAGCACAAGAAGAACAGGTAAGAAGAACATTCAAGTGTAGCGGAAATAGCTAACTAATTCTAAGAAGGCTGAGAAGGCTGAGAGTTTTACCACTGGGGTTTAAACAACGATCTGGCGCTGACAGGTTGTGGAGCCTCCGCTGATATGCCATTAGTAATGGCTGATGGAAATCAGGTGTGTAGCAGAGGAGGGTGCCCAACTGATTGCAGCAGGTGGAGGTTGAGCCGGGAGCCAGGAGTGACAGCCACCACGCCCAAACAGACAGGGGAAGGGAAAACACACACAAGGGAGGTGGCTGGAGAATACAACCACCACAAACGTACTGTTTACTCTTCAAACCTGTAGTTGAGATGATAACAAGTAACTACAGCTGTAAATTAAATTTAGAAAGGCACCATGCCATTGTTCAAAAACCCCAATGTGAAAATGTCCCATTGGACCCAAAGCAAAAGGAAAGAGTGCCATGAACAAGCAGCAGTGTTTTGCATACCTTGTATTTGCGTACTGTTACGGCCCGTCTACACTACAGGCGTCAAAAAATGCTTTCAACGCTTCGCCCATTCATTTGAATGGGGTGACGTAGGATATTTTCAAACTTCACCGAACTGCATTGTGGGTAGCATGGCAAGGCGTTGCAAGCATCGCGAGCGTCTATTTGAGGCTCGATGCTTGCTCGAAGCTGGCGTCAGCCAATCAAATCCCGTTTTTGCAATTCCCGCCAGTACAAGCGCTAGCCAATCAAACCGCGTGCAAGCTGGGAGAGCCAGACCGCAGTTCATTTCCTCATATTCCAAACGAGAAATTACGGTAGCAAATCACCCGGTTCTTTACGACCAGAACTATTTACCGGGATACAAACCGGAGGAGCGAGGCATGGAGGGAGGTGGCAGAGACAGTGGGTGAAACTGGTAGGTTTTTGCCTGTTTGGGGATTTTATATCCAGTTTACTTCGTTTTAACATTGCTATTGCTTTGTATGCCGGGGGCGGGAGATTCATGTGATTGGTTGTTGGTCGCGTTGCTCGCAAAAAATCGCCAAGCTTCAGACACGCCCAGCTTCAAGATTTTTTGATGCCTGTAGTGTAGACGGGCCGTTAGGGTCCAAAATGATGTGCTGTCTAAACAAAAGGATGTTTTTCCCTTTCAGTTGAACTGGATAATAAGTATAAAGATTCCAGGATTTATAACTGGGATATACATGGAGGATTTTTGATGCAAATTCACACCAATTGGGTTGAAAGGGTTAAACTAAATGAATGAAGATCTGATACAAGTTTCCAAATTCTCCACATAATATCAAGTTTACAGAAATTGATATTATTGCAGTTGCTTGGTCAAAACAGCAGAATGTCTCTGTCAGAAAAACTAACTTGATAAAAAAACAACTATGCACTAAATCAAACAGACGTATCAGAGTAAACTTTAGTTAAATTACTCAATCACATTGAATTAGATTATTTTAATCTCAGATGTGAACATATAGACAACCAACTCATTCATGTGTTCTTTACTCACAGCTCAGTGTGCTTCTGTTGATTGTGTTTTTAATGAGTTCTGATGCACTACAGTCGCCCGGTCCAAACTCAAAGCTCCAGCAAACCTTGATTTACATCTTTGAAATATTTGAAAAGTAATTTTTTTTTCCGCTTTTTGGTCAGGAAACCAATCTTGATAAAAGAGAAAATCTATCAGCAGCTCATCTTCCAGGTTGGAACACACTCCATACATGTGTGTGTGTGTGTGTGGCAGGCCAATCTCTTTAAATCCTCAAAAAGATGAGTCTGTTACTCCAACAGTCGAAAAAAACTGAAAGAGACCATCTCAAATGACGTGGAAGACGGAGTTTTTGAAGAGTAGCCGGTGAATCATTTGCCATTAGACCGCCGTGGATCTGATGATTTAACACCGCCGATTCTCCATTCCAGAGGAAATGTTTACCACTTGTCAGTTTACCACTTAAGTACACTGGAAAGTACACAGATGCAGTGCACATCATGATTATGCATGATGCAGTGAAAGGCTTGCATGTTGAATCACAGCAGGAGAGCCAGATGTGACGAGGAAACCTCACTTCCTTTGTGTCGGCCTGCAGCGAATGTGCACGCCATCACAAATCTACAAGGTTGAGGAACTCAATTTTTTAAATATTTTACACATTAATGTGCAGCTAAGGTGGAGAGCCTGCCAGAGTCCTGACAGGAAGTGCTGAATTAATTACATTTCAGAGCGAGAGTTTCCTCCTCTCCTCCCCTGCATGATGCCACCTCCCATGCACGGAGAACACTGAAGCACTTACTGCTGCGAACAAATGTTCTCTGTGATAAGGATCAAGGACTCTATTCATAAGTCCAGCTGCGGAAGACCAAACACACTCTGAGTTCAACGATAACTGAACTTGCATTTAAAGAAAATGTGTAAGGGAATAAGTGTGAGCAAACAGGTCAAGATAAGAGAAGGAAGAGCAGATACACTCTGGTGGGGGGTCTTTAATCACAAAGGGATTCTCTTTCAGTCAGAAGTGGAAGAGGCTCTATTCTGCTTTTTGGGGTTTTCCCTCTTCAGCAAATAGATTTTGGTTTACAATATTAACTAGATAATTCACCTTTGAGGACATTTTGAGTGTTACTGGCATTAAGCAGATACTGATAGTCATACTGTTACTATATATGAATTAAGTTTAAACCAGAGAGTATGGAATAGGTTATCACACCATGGTGGCCACTGATAGGAGGCCGGATTAAAGGTAATCTTATAAATAGTGAGGGGGTTTCTGCTTCAAGGTGTGACAAGTTTTCCTACGATTTTACAAAAAGATGAATGGTATGGGATTTATGGCAGGTTTTACATCTTTCTTTGGGGAAAATGTCAAGCTCTCCTCCACTCTGTTTTGAGATCAGAGCACTCTAAACTAACGAGTGACACAATACACACTTATTACCAGAGATTCGCCCAGCCGTTTTCACGCAAATCGCAAAAAAAAGAAGCACTTTTTTTAACGATTTGCGTGAAAACGGCTGGGCGAATCTCTTAGAAAAGTCGTTCCTCACGATTCCCGATCATTTCGTACGTTTTGATGTGTGTGTTGTTTAACGCTCCGGGACAAGTAGTGGTCTGAACCTAGGCGGAAGATGAGGAGTAAGATGAAGAAGTATGCAGAATACTGGTGTGTGTGCGGCTTCGCCAGTCACACACAATAAGATGTTATTGAAAGACTTCTAAAAGACTACTAAAAGTTTCCAGGAATCATTTCCTGCTCACTCTCAAGTTTAAAGTGACCTTTCGTATATCAGAATGCATTCACAGCATCCCGACAGCATCTCCCCCTGAAGCAACAAGCTGCATTGTTATATTGTTTTGTTTTTGTGACACTGCGTGGCAAATCATCACCGTTGAACCGAGAAGACATTTGTAACTTTTGGCTTGTTATGGATGAACGAGATCAGAGAAAACAAATGAAGAAGCTGCGGTGTGTGGAGCTGCGAGGCAATCCAGCCGACAGGAGAGAAATGAGGCCGGACTTTAAGAGATGCTGCAGATTTACACAAGCATATGTTAGTAAACACTTCATGTGAAACAAGCAAGGCTGCACAATACGGACAAAATCATAAACACAGTTGTTTTGATCGGTGTTAAGTTCATGATTAATTCATCAAGATTAACCTTTTTGAACATTAAAGCATTGTAACATGTCACAGTAGAGACACTACATACAATTATGAACCTGAAAATAAGCAGAATATGTGCTCATTAAAAAGACATAAGACTGACCAATAAGAAAGCTCCATGCCTGATGAAGACCATGAGATGCTGTTGAAAATGGTGGGTTAATAAAGCTGATAAGCAAACCTTGAATAAAACCAGCATTAAGATGTGTTTGGGTATTTCGGGCATACACTGAACAGTGACATCAAATCTTCATCTTCATACATGACAAGACTGCAGTTTTTATTCTTGTACTTGTATTACCTTTCGTCATATTATTTTAGCTTGTTTTAATTATATTCTCGTGGCTTTTTTATGACTATGTATTTTATTGAAATTTTAATAATTTGTCTTAATTTTTTTATTTGGAGTAAACTTCTTGTTGAAATGTGGTATTTAAATAATCTTGCTTTGTATTGGTACACATCCAACAGACACTTAGACACACTGTACTTTATTTGGAGTCGTGGTATTATATTAACTCGTTTTCAGCTCTGTTTTTGGTCTCCATCAACAAACTGAAAAAGCGAAAACCTAGGTTGCGGTCGGATAATCCAAAAATCAGCTCCTAAATTCTAACCCTATCTCCTATTCCTTGACCTCTGAGTGAAACGTCACGGGGTTAAGGGATAGTGGATAGGAGAATTCAAAAGGACTTAGGAGAAGAGACCGCGGTACTTTAGAGAATCCGAATGCACTTTCGCTATCGACGTGTTTATGATGCGCCAGCGGACGTCATGAATGTGCGTCTGCTGCTGTGGGGAAACTATGGAAACTACAGTTTTCTATACAGCGGACTACAACATGGATGTTCAATAAGAACGAGGGACTCATCGAGACTCTGCACCGTGCTCTGATGCTGTTGCTTTATGCTTTATGAACGGGGACAACAGAGAAACATATTCTTCATGACCAAAGTTGGAATTGAAATAAAAAAGGAAAGTGAAACTTATGCTCGTCCCCCTCTCCCTCCGGTCCACATTAATACAAATGATCCCAATACGTATGATTGTATGAACTATGAAAAGATCTTAAAATAAATACAAATGTATTTATTATAAACGTTAGTCCTTAACATCTATCACTGTGTATATCACCATTCAAACATCTTTTAAAAGTTGAACAAACCCCACACAGCTCAGTGAAATGTTGACTTTATATGATAATTTCAGTAAAAACTAACGTTCATATTTCTCTTTTTGATTATAATACTGATGAACGTTCAGAAAAAAGCACTTTGGCAACTTACCACATACGTTTTAAAATGCTTAACAAGCACCGTAACTTTCATGATATCATTTCTCGGTCATAATCGGTTGTTTCCGTGAAACTGGCCAACTGTTGAGTGACGGCAAATGCTGCGGCTGCAATGCATTGTGGGGCAGCATTTTCTCCTCTCCTTTCGGTTAGGGAGGTCCAGTGGTTCCTAAGCTAAAGGAGGTTATAAAGGAAGTTTGAAACCTCCTTTCCTATCATCTAGAGAATTGGAACGGCACTTATCATGGCTGCCAGTGACGTACTTCCGGGTCATTTCACTCCGTTAGGAAGGTTCCTACGCTAAATGGACTATTGGAATGCAACCCTCCTTTCCTATCATCTAGAGAATTCGAACGGCACTTCATGGCTGCCACTGAGGGACTTCCGGGTCATTTCACTCGGTTAGGAAGGTTCGCTAAATGGACTATTCGACTGCAGCCCTTCTCTGAAACAAATCTTGCATCCATTTTGTTCTGGCCAATAAGTGCATCGGTAAACGGCCTACTGTCACTTTAAAAGGTGTTGAATAGAATAGAATTCCTTTATTGTCATCGCACCAGGTACAACGAAATTTAAAAAAGCAATCCTCGCAGTGCATTTCCACATAAAACGAATACATATATATCTATATTGTGGTGACCACCTATTAATACACTGGGACATAATTCATACATGGAACTACAGTTGGGGCTATTGTTCCCACACGGACATGTTATGTGTTTACTATATATGTGTGTGTCCTCCTGACTTCACTCTCTTGTCGTCCCAGGCTGCGACCCAACAACATCTACATTTCTGCTGCTCATTAAAGCAAGCTTTGTACCTCCATTGCACCGCCTCCGACTCCCTATCTCTCGGCACTACATTGGTGACCCTGACAACGTCTCGTGAAGTTTCCGGGACGGACCCGAACATGGCGAAAAGCGCTGTTTTTCTCGTTATGCCAGAGATTGTTGGAGACGTCCGTGGCTGCCATGGGCACATGGACTGAGGCTCGGTGCGCCCCCCGCGGAATGGCTGAGGACGTCACTCGCCATTCCCGCATCGTCTCGACACTGGAGGACAGCGGGCCTTCCATCTACACGGAGACGATGCACGACCTGCTGGGTAGGGGAGAGAACCAGACTCTTTCCACGTGGGGTTGTTTCTTCGGGGCGTGCAGCTGCAAGTCCAGGCTGCGCTAGCTATCGACGACTAGCAGCTAACCACGTTAGCTAACGGCTACGGCTAGCAGCTACCGATGGCTGCCAGCTAGCTGCTAACGGCTATCGATCCTTTTTTGAGTTTTTTTTCTGGTGCCGGAGAGGAGGTTCGACCAGCCGGTTGACCTCATGTGGACACTCTCACATTTTTCACCACCTCCACGGCGGTTCCAGACGCCACTCACGTTTTCATCGACGCCTGGGTGGTGCACTCCTGGACCCCGTCTCGCCTCGACGGTTTTGGACGTCGCCCATGCTGCCATCGGCCCGTGGGTGGCGCGCTCCGGAGCCTGTCTGGCCTCTCCTGCCTTCCGGGGATATCCAGACGCCACTCACGTTCATCGGCGCCTGGGTTGCGCACTCCTGGACCCCCTCTCGCCTCGACAGTTCCGGACGTCGCCCATGCTCCATCGGCCCATGGGTGGCGCGCTCCGGGACCCTGTCTGGCCTCTCCTGCTTCCCGGGGATGCCTCGACATCTGCTGAGGACTTCGTGCCCGCCGCCGTTGCACGTCTGCCTGCGGCCGGGTTGCGCTCCTTCCTCCCGGGGGGACTGCTCCTCTCTTCCGGGATACCTCGACGCCTGCCGAGGGCTTCGTGCCCACCGCCGTTGTGCGTCTGCCTGCGGCCGGGTTGCGCTCTTTCCTGCTGGGTTCTCCGCGACACCTACTGCGGCCCCCGGTGTGGGTGCCCTCGCCCTCGTTAGGGCCCCTGCCCTCTCCTGCGGCCCCCTTTCGTGGCCCGTTCCATGGCCCGGTCCTCACCTGCGGCCCCACCCTCCTCGGCCCCTGTGGTGCTTCCTCCACGGACGCGAGGATTTTTTATTTATTTTTTGCCATGTTTGAATTCTGGGGGGGCTTGTGTGGTGACCACCTATTAATACACTGGGACATAATTCATACATGGAACTACAGTTGGGGCTATTGTTCCCACACGGACATGTTATGTGTTTACTATATATGTGTGTGTCCTCCTGACTTCACTCTCTTGTCGTCCCGGGCTGCGACCCAACAACATCTACATTTCTGCTGCTCATTAAAGCAAGCTTTGTACCTCCATTGCACCGCCTCCGACTCCCTATCTCTCGGCACTACAATATAAACATATACATACATAAACATATCCTCACACATCCATAGCAACATGCATAGCTACATGCCCGCACATACTTTAAATACAGTTTACAATATAAAAAACACAGGGAAGATATTTTGCATCTCTGACTATAAGGAATGATAAATTAACCAGATGAATCTAATGTTGCTAAAAGCTTCGTAGAAGTGAGGGCTTCTGTCAAACTTCCAAGAACTGTATCAAATAAAACGTTTTTTAAATGCTTTTAGAGCGCCACGTATTGAAGGTATTTATACGGTCAAATATTTTGGCACTTCATAAACCGCCATTCAGCTCCTGCTTTCAACTCATCAAGTCAAAATGGAGGCCACTTTGGTGAATGAATCAGGCACTGTTTATAATCAGTTATAAAATATATCATTCTCTTATCGATGTTATAAACTTTTTGGCTTTAGAAAGTGTGAATTGATGCAGACCAGAGGGCCTGGTGTATATATCACACACTGTGCTTTTGACTTCTCTTGCAGACCTAAAAATGAACCAGAAGAGGCTAATGACAGTTACTTAAAGTAAAGTACAGCATTTAAAGATTGTCCATGTATGCCTTTTAACTTTGGACACATCAGAGAAGTGCTCTGTGGATTTTATCACCCACATCACTGCCTGCGCCTTACTTAAACTACAGTTTCAGCCTTTTCTATTTACCGTTTGGCCTCATTGTAAACACAGCTTTAATTAACAGAATGGAGATTGGTTTACTTGTTTTGTTTGGCATGTAAACAAATGAAGCAATTAAACAATCTAGCATCTTTCTAATGACGCTTTTCTAATGTGTTGTCCACATTATTTATACACACAATGCACAAAAGGTTGTCTACCTACTTTAGCTATATCTTTTAGCTGAAACTGTTATCAGATAATCGATTACTCAACAGTAAGTCAGTAAGTGCGGATTTTGGTAAATACATCTTTGTTTAAGTGCAAAAAGTGTGAGATTTCACCTATTGCTTGACATTTCAAGGATCTGTAACAAATACAAATAATGGGCAGATAAACTTCTAATGAAAGTTATGTCATGTTATTATATTTTAGTTTTAGTCATTTAAGATAACATGACCTCCGTTACGGGTTGTATAGCTTCATTGTTGTTGATTGTGTTCACCTGGTGCCCTGTGTTGTCTCCTCCCCCCTCACCTGTGTCTTGTTGGTTGATTAGTCTGTGGGGATGCTTGTGTAAATCTGCAGCATCTCTTAAAGTCCGGCCTCATTTCTCTCCTGTCGGCTGGATTGTCTCGCAGCTCCACACACCGCAGCTTCTTCATTTGTTTTCTCTGATCTCGTTCATCCATAACAAGCCAAAACTTACACATGTCTTCTCTATGTTTCCTGTTTGTGTGTGGGAGATCCTTGTGGCTGGTGACTGTTCACATGAGACAGTAAGATTGAGGCTGTGTCATGTACCACAAGGAGTAATAAATGCCCACACCGGGTTATATTAGAACTCTCTGCCTCCTTGCTTGGTCGGGCCGCTCAACGGTCAGTCTCACAAAAACTAAATGTTTCTTTTAAAGATATTATTTGTGGTGCAAACAACATGAACTAGGCTGCACAAATATTCAAAACGTTATCAAATATAGCATTATGGACAGGTGCATTATTAAAATCGCAGGGATGACAATAACTGTCAAATGCTTATTATGTGTAAAAGAGGACTCTGTTGTGATTGGTCAACCGCTTAAAGATGTCCCGCCCCTTAGCCTATCACATATGTGTTGGAGTGCTAGCCAATAGAAGCGCGAGTGTTAAATTGTGATGTCACTATGTTCAAAAAGTAAACAAAATACGATACGATAATACTTTAATGGTTAGATCAAGTCTGAAATTTGACTTGCATCACAGCAGCTCCATGTGTAACATCAACATGGACACATATTAAGACACAATACATGAAGAACAAACAACAAATACTTAACATAACATCACAATCACTGAGAGAAAACATGCTCAAAGACCCTTTGGCGCGCAAAGGGGTCCAATGGAGGCGTTCAGGCCTCTGAAGGGAACACAGGGATGTTAGCCTTTGCCTGTATGTAGCGTTTGCATCTGCTGGATAAGAACGGATGCGCATGGAAACCGATTTGAATTTAAAATGTCAAACAAACATTGTACAAATCCAGAAATCCAATCTTCCGTTCAGCATGCGGTTAATCAGTCTGACATTTAATATACAAGCTGCCGTATCTTCAAGAGACAAATGCTCTTGTTTCTTCTCCGCAATACATCTTTTATTAGTTGTTGTAACATAATGTATTTGATTTTTTTCCCCTCTTAAAGTTCTGACACTTTCCAAGAGCTCAACAAGATGTTTTACAAACGTCTATAAAGATATCTCACATCAGGCTTTAAATTAAACGCCGCCTGCCTTCATGTACACATAAAAACATTCACAGTTCACTCATTTATCTACGCAGGAGCAGTGAGAGACTTCTGTAGAAATATAAGAGAAACTCCTTCTTAAAATGTGCTAACCTAACAAGTACAGCATCTCTACAGTATCTCTAGTTGTGAGAATGACCTTCAGAGATACACAAATCATATTATAACTTCAAAGGCTTCATGAATCATTTATGAGTCCTCGCCATGCTACATAAATGATGCCAGGAGTTGTGCAGCAGCCGTCTGAGTGTACCAGACTTAAATCCAGTCATATTCTACAATATTACCAAAAAAATGTGTTAATGGATGCAAACTGCCGACAGCTTTTTTTATCTGGAGTCATAAAGCTTTAGGCCATTGGTGTCAAACTAAATGAAATCACAGGCCAGATCTGGCCCTTAATTCCTTACATTTATTATAGCGCTTTTCTAGATGCTCAAAGCGCTTTACAAATACACATTACACATATTTTTTATACATGCAATGGTCACTGTGGACAATACCCACAGGAGCAAGTTCAGGAGAAGTGTCTTGCCCAAGGACACAACGGCTTTACAGACGCAGCAGCGGCGGGTTTCACCCCTTGATCTGATTATCATTGCACAGTGCACTGCGCCACACCGTCCATCTTCACGCCTCGAGGTCATCGAGGCGCTTTTACAAGTACACATTGATATCATACATGTACTGTGGACATTACCCACAGGAGCAAATCCGGGTGAAGTGTCTTGCCCAAGGATACGGCCTGACACAGTGGCGGCAGGAGCGGGGTTCGAACTAGAGTTCCCCAACGCCCCCCTTGATCTGATGATCAGATGCACAGACCACTGCGCCACCCGTCCTTGAGTTTGACAACCTTGCTTTAGGCATTATAGAAGAAAATGCAAGGTGGGATCTAATGTCAGCCTCCAATTTACTGAATATTGACGGTTGCATGCAGAGGCATTTCTTCTAATTAAACAGCGAGTATTAAAGTTAGTCTGTAGATTCTGTCCATTTATATAAGGTTGAGGAATGAAACAGCTCAGAGGAAGCGAGCTAATTTCATTGACCTTTGAGCCTTTTTATTGATCGAGGAATAGATTGAGAGGAAATTAACATTCAGCTCTCCTTTAACGACAAAGGATATGTTTGTGTTGTTGGCCTCCAGTGTTGAAGAGAATATTTTACTTTCTGCCGCAGTGTGATGTGTTAATGCTCCATGGTCTTACACAACATTGATCAGCAGAGGATGCAAGGCTGGAGACACGATGGGCTTCAGTGTAGGTAGAATATTCACTTCTAAACCTCAATCACTTTGTCAAAATGCTTATTGAGGTTGGTCTCGGCACGGCATCAATCAGTAAAAAAGCAGGAAATGTAATTGCATGACAGAGCAGAGCAAGGTGACAAGGCTGTTTATTCTCTGCTGGATGAATACACACACAAAAAAACTGAGTTGGAACATGATAAAAACAGATAGTTTGTATAGTTTGCATAGAAATACAGGCTTTAATACAGATCATGACACTGACCTAAAAGTTAGTTTTGTATTGAAAATATCTTTATGTATTATGTATCAGAGATATTTGATAGACGTCCAGTCTGGTGCAAAATGAAAAGACAAAGAAGTAGAGCAGTCCAGAGGGATGTGGACATTTATTTACTTAAAGTAAGAAGAGTTCTGAAAGTTTTGTTACTTGTTTGCTTGTGCTGGGATTTGGTGTTTTGCTTCTGCCAGTGGTGGCGGAAGTATCAAAACCCTTTAGTTAAAGTGGACCTATCATGCTATATTGGAAACATATATTGTAGGGCCATACCTATAAAAAACATGTCTGTGAAGTTTTTTGCTTGAAATACCAAACAGTTCACTCGTTGTAGCCATGCCTCATACTGCTCATACTGTACCGCTCTTTTGCAGCCCTGTTAGAGAAACGCGGATTTTGGGTCCTTAGCTTGAAAAAAAAGAAAAGAAGAGGAGGCGGAGCTAATGCCTGATCAGAATTCTACCGGAGATAAAGTTAAATACTGCTGTGATAAAACGCCATCCTGTTTAAACCACATCAAGGATTCTTTCTGAAACAGTATGGAGCTCAAATGCTTTTTCTCTTGCGGGTTTATCACAAGGTGAGTTCCTTTTTTTATTTCCTGCTTTTTAAACACATGTGCTCTCTCCAGTACAGGTTAGCTCTGAGTGTTAGCGAGGCTTGCTAATGTAAACAAAAACGAGATTACGTCCAAAACACGTCAGGCATTGTTTCTGATAGCAACTCTCTGTGGGTCTGCCGCCGATTTGCTTTCAGACGGAGGGTGAAAAGAGGTGCTGCAGCAAAGGCAGTATGAGAAAAATAAAAAGCTTTTTGAACATTAAAGCATGGAGACATGTCACAGTAGAGAAATTAAATACGGATATGAACCTGAAAATTAGTAGAATGTTTCCTCTTTAAATAAAAAAAACTGTCTTTCCTGCTAATTTGACCGCATAGGTTTTAATTACTGATCCATAACATCAGCAGGCCGTGGGTAATTTTGACTTAATGACCCACTAGAACATATATTAAACATTGTTAAACGTTGTTGAGAAAACAAGGTCTTTGAAAGGTCTCCTTACTGTTACATGTGAATAGGATAATGAGTTATAAACATAGATCTCACACATTTAACATCTGGTGGAGAACTGACAGATGGCTAATGCTGAGAGACATTAACAGTCCTCAGTAGAAGCACAACACATCAATATTTTAAGGTCAACATTTGAATTAGCACCCCCGGGCATTTAGACCAGCGAGAGCTTTTTCTGTGGCTATTAGAAAGTATAGCGTTCGCTAAAGAAAAATCTCATAATCTGGAATCTAAAGCTTTGTTATTATTGAGGGAAAAATTCATAAAGTCGTCACTTATTGTTATGCCAATTTTGAATGAGGTTATTATTTAAAAAAAAGGGGAGATGACATTTCCACAGATACCATTTAAAGTGCTTTAAAGTTGACCTTAAAGAAAAATACTGATCAAATTGTCAGTAAATCACTTAAGTAACTTAATTCCTCACTTGTTTTAAGCATAGGATTCAATCATGTCCTTTTAATTGTAGTTTCTTTGACGTCAATCAACATTAGTCATAGTTTTAGTATTTGTGAATCATTGTAATATTATTTTGTGGCATTTCTTTTTGTATTGGTACCTTTCACTGGAGCCAGGGAGGGCATTACAGATAGAAGCCCCGAAATGGCAAAAGTTTGATCAAATAAAATCACTATATCTAAACTTTCAAGAGCATGACTCCTCACGGCACGGAGATGGAGCAAATGGAAGCTCTGGTGAGTCCTGCGACGGTAATGGAGTTAAACATGTATTTAGAATATCCATAGTTTGTGAATGTTTTATTTATTATTTAAGGTTAGGTTTCTTCTTCTAGTTAGCTGAGTTTCTTCCCGTTAAGTGGGTATGCATCATTAATAGGTTGTTAAATGTTAAGAAGCCACGAGATGCTGTTTCTTGCAAGATGCAAGCTTTTTTTTGTTTTTATTTGAATCCAAAATTGAACCACCTTTTTCATATTTTCTGTAAAGTAAAATTAGATAATTGTTGTTGGTATTATCTGAAAGTGTGAACCTAATGTTTTGCTTAATCTGTACTGTAGGTGACTTACAATCAGAAAATAACTTTCACAATTGTTTTTAGTGACTTGTGGTTGGTTGAGTGATAATATTTCACACCAGGTTCTCATTGTGTATCCTCTTTGTTAATTGCATATCCTATATATTGCTTTGGATTAAAAAAATCAGGTGAACACCAATTATAACATTAATAATAATAATAGATTTATTTTGCTTGCGCTTTTACAGATGCTCAAAGATGCTTTACAGATAGTGAAAAGAAAAGAACAACAAATAAATATATATATATATTAAAGTCAAATAAAAATTAAGCAATGCAAAAACAATCACACATTAAAAGCCAGATTGAAGAGGTGAGTTTTTGTGAGTGTTTTGAAGGTGGTGAGGTCAGTGTAGTCTCTGATGGGTTGTGGGAGTGAGTTCCAGAGGGAGGGGGCAGCGACGGAGAAGGCTCCGTCCCCCCAGGTCAGGTGCTTGATGTGGGTGGGGATGGATAGGATGTTGGCTTCTGATGAGCGGAGGCCACGGGAAGGGCTGTGGTGGTGCAGCAGGTCTGTGAGGGAGGGGGGAGCCTGGTTGTTGAGGGCTTTGTGAGTAATCAGGAGGACTTTGAAGTGGATTATTTGACGGACGGGGAGCCAGTGGAGGTTCTGGAGGACGGGAGTGATGTGGTCTCGGGTGTGGGTGAGGAGGCGGGCAGCAGAGTTCTGGATATGTTGGAGTTTATTGAGGAGGTTGGATGGTATGCCGTAGAGAGGATGCTATTGCATTGCTATTGGTTTCAGCAGCAGAGGAGAGTGATGGGCGGAGACGGGCAATCTTTGATATCGTTTTATATAGAGGTTAGGAACAGGGCAGTGTTTGGAGTAAGATGCTTGTGTCTTTGTATATGAAAAGTATTATCACCAATGAAGACGTATGCAATAATAATGTGCAGAAAAGACATAAAGAAATGTATATAGGCAGAGGTGGGAAGTAGTGGAGTATAAATAATTTGTAACTGTACTTAAGTACATTTTTCTGGTATCAGTACTTTACTCCACTACTTATTTTGACGACTTTTGACTTTAACTTCTTACATTTTGAACACAAATACCTGTACTTTCTACTTGTTACATTTTGAACACAAATACCTGTACTTTCTACTTCTTACATGTTGAACACAAATACCTGTACTTTCTACTTCTTACATGTTGAACTCAAATACCTGTACTTTCTACTTCTCTCATTTTCCAAACAGCTGGTTCCTTTAGTCTGAATGTGTGTTTGGTGCGTGATCATTATTCTTTAGAGTCATTGCGTGCCTATTGATTTGAACACGATCCGTGTATCCATCATTTCCTGGTCTTCTCTAAAGAAGAGGGACCAATGGAAACGTTGTCATGTTGCCGTTGTTCAGCATGGAAACATTCATTAGCTAACAATGACATTATTGTTCTATTAATATAAAGGGAGGTCAGGTACTCTTTAAAACAGCTGCTAGTTATGGGTACTTTTTACTGAAGTACATTTCAAAGCCTCTTTACTTTGACTTGAGTAAAGAAGTTTAGTCAGTACTTCTACTTTTACCAGAGTATTTTTAAACACGGGTAAAGGATGTGTGTACTTTTGCAATTTCTGTATAGGGTACAACAAGTGACATTTTATAACCATCTCCTCATGTAATTTGTACTAAATCTGTAAAAAAAATAAAGGATACGTAAACAATTGTTAGCTAAATGATGTTATGTAATGGATTTATTTGACCTCCTTAATCCTGAATATACTTTATTTAGATGATTTGTTTGCACATGTACGTCAGCTGTTAGCATGTTCTCTCCTTACTGTGGCCATGAATAAAACAGACAGCCGATGTTGAGGCTGACGGGGACAAAGACGGAAGACAATAGCGCGAGAGATTAATAAGAAATAATAGAGTGTATGCCCATACATGATTAATACCAATTAGCTGTTTGTGTGCAAGCTCGTTATCAGAGGAAGGCAGCGTTGTGTGTTCATAAAAACAAATGTCAGGGTGAGTAGAAAGCCTAAAGTCAGCGTAGCAAAACGTTCTCTACACGTGTTTGACTTGTGTTTGAGTTATAATTATGTTTAACCCTTGTATGGTCTTCGGGTCTGTGGGACCAGTTTTCATTATTTATCTAAAGAAAAATGATATGATCAATTATTTTTTCAAACTCACACTCAATGGCCTTGGCTCATTTTCTGTGAATAAGATATATCAGAACACATTTTCAATGACCACCCACTGTACCCCCCCCTACACATTTATATTACATACAGGGTGTTCGGGTCCCGGGGCTGACGTCCTGACCTTTAGTGTGTGTGTGTGTGTGTGTGTGTGTGTGTGTGTGTGTGTGTGTGTGTGTGTGTGTGTGTGTGTGTGTGTGTGTGTGTGTGTGTGTGTGTGTGTGTGTGACTTTTGTGTTTCTACCCCTGCCATTCCCGCACAAGGTTGCAACATTGTTGATAAGTTCAAGCATGGACACCTGTCTGCTCTCACATTGCCGCATTATGTTTTGCGGGAAACCAATCTTTATTTTTTTCATATTGTATCCCAGCTGCAAATTTGGGGCAAGACACAATAAATAAAGCTTTGTCAGTTTGGGTCCGTATTGTTATGATTCTGTTTAGTTTTATTTTTGTTGTGTGCTTTTGTGTGCCTTTTCCTGTCTCACCCCTCTCTTCTCTGTGCTCCTCTGCAGGGCTGGCGTGTGACAGGGAGTTGGCTGGCTCCTCCCAGGAGCAGACGAGGCACACCTGTTTCCACTCACCTCTTCACCTGTAGATTTATAAGCCCGGTCCTCATGCCACTTCCCTGCCAGATAATTCCTCTGTGTTTCGACCCTCCGGTGTGTCTCGCTGCTCTCCTCGTCGTTTGGATTAAGTGTTTGGATTTTTGCCTCCTGTCCCTGACGACTCAGTGCCAGCCAACTTCCTGACTCCACTGCCGTATTTTCTGTTTTCTGCTTGAATACAGCTTTTTGTTTATTGACCATCTCTCTCCAGTCTTTTGCTTTGGGGTCCAAAATTCTATAGGCCGTAACACGTATTACAACTGATCAAGATGGCCAAAAGATTCTCTGCCCAGAGGGCCTTGCAAATGATTCTGGAAGAGAGAAAACCATTTGATGTAGAGGAAGAGGCTTCAGAATGTGAGGATCACATTTCTGAGAATTCTGAGTCTGACAGTGACTTTGAAGAAGAGGATGAGATTGAGCATCAGCTAGTTACAAAAAAAAGACGAGCAACAGTACCAGCCGGTCAGCGGGCAAAACAACAAGTAGCACTTTAATTCATAATGTGCAGTGATGCGTCCTAAAATCCGGAAGTAAACTCCTTCCGGTTCCCTCGACAAAAAAGCAATGCAATTTCTCCATAGGAATTTGGAAAATAGCTCGAAATAACGTCTGTGGTTGACACACATTTAAGAGACGGATCACGTTTTGTTCAGTCGGATAATCTCCACGTCTACCCTACTTTTATAATTTTCGAATCATAAATCTAATTGATAGATTTATGATAGATAGATTTATGATTCGAAAATGATAAAAGTAGGTGAGACGTGGAGATTATCCGACTGAACAAAACGTGATCCGTCTCTTAAATGTTGCCTAAAGTTGCTCTTGTATTTCCATCTTTAAAGCAAAAATACATCTTAATCATTTGAGTTTCCACAATATTTAAGTTACCTAACTAGATTTACTCAAGTTCTCTACTTAAGTATAATTTTGATGAATTTGAGTATTTCCATTTCATGCAACTTTATACTTTTCCATCACAACATTTTAGAGTGAAATATTTTCCTTTTTACCTGACATGGCGCTTTCACATCAAGTACTTTTCCCACAAAGGTTCCTGAGAACTCTTTAGTTCTCATGAACTAAGAACAGATCGCGTTCACACCGGAAATTAGTTCCTGGGGGTGGATTAAGCAAATGAAGCCGCTGACGTCACTTCTTCTTCTTCTGCTTTGGGTTTACTGGCAGGCCGCAAACAACTTCACGGCGTATACTGCCACCCGAAGTCCCCGGAGTTGGGGACTGGGACTCCCAGCAGCTTCTACTGAAGCCTTCCGAGTAAACGGCCAGAATGCCGACACCTCCTCATCTCCACTGCTGCCATGTTTTTTGTGTTGTCATAAGTTATTCTCTCTGCATTTCTGCGCTGGGCTAATGCTAATGCTAATAATGCAATGCGAGGATAATAAAATGGCGGCTTCACAAAAGTTTTTGGGAGTTTGACGGGGCGTGGTTTGCATTCCGCCCAGCCAATCAGACACAGGAACCTTTTTCTCCCACGAAAGCTGAAAATGGGGTAAAAAAGGTTCTCTAGAACTAATTTAGTTCCTGGGACTTTTTGGTGTGAACGCAACTAAATCGTAGTTCTCAGGAACCTTTGTGGGAAAAGTACTTGGTGTGAACGCGCCTATATATTTGACAGCTTTATTTACTTTTCGGATGAAAATAAGGTCACCATATACATTATGATACAGTAAATCAAATTCCTAAAAGAAAGAAATACTTGTGTTAATGTTCATATTTAAATAGTTATGTATACATTAACATGCCGCTTATATGGTAATGCTTCATACAATTCATGTTGGCCATTTTTGCGTTTAACTTCTGGTTTCTAAAATAAACAGATATTTTAAGTAATGATTAAGCTTATAAAATGTTAACGCAGCACTTCTAGTCAACAGAGTAATATCACACTGCAGTTATCATTAGCAACTAAATGGGTATTGCCATAAAGTGCCATAAAAAATACTCAATGGCAGTGGTGTAACGAAGTATATTTATTTAAGCACTGTACTTAGGTACAGTGCTTCAGTACAATTTTCAGGGACTTTACTTTACGTACTTTACTGAGTATTTACATTTTTGGTAACGCTTTATATTAAGGTAAACAAATTAACCATCAACAAGTTGTTAATTAACATGCATATTAGCAGTATATTGGCTCTTTATTAGTCATTATAAAACACTTATTAATGCCTTATTCTACATGACCATATTCTATAAATAATAAGCCATTAGTTGAGAGTTTTTCCTCAATAACCCTCTAATTAGTGCTTATTTATTGCAAGTAAGGAAGTTGTTGTACATGAGTTTTGGTCTTAATATGCTCTGCTCAATATGGGCCTAATAAGGCAGTAGTACCACAAGAATAGTTATTCTCCCATAATAACACTTAACAAATATGATCTATTCTTATGTAACAAGACATGAAACTATAAGTGTTAATTGTGTCTAAATAACTCAAAATTACGTATTAATATCTAAGACCATGTTCCCTATTTTAAAGTGAAGTCTTGTTCATAACCAATAAGCTAGTAGTTTGACTCTAATTAGGTATTTCTATCTAAGAATATGTTCCCTATTCTAAAGTGAAGTCTTGTTCATAACCAATAAGCTAGTAGTTTGACTATAATTGATCTGAACAGGTTCCTTATTCTAAAGTTGCCTCTTCTTCACACTTTGTATACATTATAGCACACAACTACTGAAATTAACCTCAACAGTACATGAACAAAGTAGGCACATGTTGAAATGTCTGTTTTATTAATGAACCACTAAAGAGAGGTTCAGACACATACATGTCCCAAAACATGTCAAGTTTCACCAAGGCTGAGAACACATATGCAGCCTGTACTTTTGAATAAAAACAAATTTTTAACAGATTGTATGTATTTGTGATCATACTGTGCAACCCAGTCGCACAGCATTTTGTGTTATAGTCATGACATTTAATCTATTGATTCATGTTCACCAACACGATTTCCCCCTTTTTTTCGTGTCACACAAAACGATTTTAAAAGCAATGTATTTCTATTGGTAGAATGTTTCGTGCCTGCAGCACGTATTTTTGTCCGTTTGGGTCTTAGAAGACCGGAAGCTGTGGGGTTCATAAAAACATCTTCTTACTCAATATCAAGCCACGATTATTGTTTTTACCAGCAGCAGTATTTTGAAATATATTCTTTGACATACAGGAAGCCAGTGTAAAGACTTCAGAACAGGAGTGATGTGATCCACTTTCTTAGTGTTAGTGAGGACTCGAGCAGCAGCGTTCTGAATCAGCTGCAGCTTTCTAATAGATTTTTTAGTGAGACCTGCAAAGACACCATTGCAGTAGTCAAGTCTACTGAAGATAAAAGCATGGACAAGTTTTTCCAAATCCTGCTGTGACATTAGTCTTTTAATCCTAGATATATTCTTTAGGTGATAGTAGGCTGATTTAGTAACTGTTTTAATGTGACTGTTGAAACTCAGGTCAGAGTCCATGACTACACCTAGATTTCTGGCTTTATCTGTTGTTTTGAACATTGCAGACTGAAGCTCAGCACTAACTTTTATACGTTCTGCCTTGGCTCCAAAAACCATTACCTCAGTTTTGTCTTTGTTTAATTGGAGAAAGTTCTGACACATTCAGTCATTGATTTGTTCAATGCACTTACTCAGTGTTTGAATTGGAGCATAGTCTCCTGGTGAAATTGTTATGTAAATGTGTGTGTCATCTGCATAGCTATGGTAACTTATTTTGTTGTTCTTCATTATCTGAGCCAGTGGTAGCATGTAGATGTTAAAGAGAAGAGGCCCCAAGATGGAGCCTTGAGGTACCCCACATGTCATATTTGTCAACTCAGATTTGTATTTACCTATAGAAACAAAGTTGTTTCTGTCCTTTAAGTAGGATTCAAACCAATTTAGAACTATTTCCGAAAGTCCCACCCAGTTTTCCAGTCGGTCTAGTAATATGTTGTGGTCAACAGTGTCAAACGCAGCACTGATATCTAATAATACTAACACTGAAGTTCTGCCACTGTCTGTGTTTAAGTGGATGTCATTAAAGACCTTTACAAGAGCAGTCTCAGTGCTGTGGTTTGGACGAAAGCCTGACTGGAACACATCAAAACAGTTATTTAAATGCAAGAAATTACTCAACTGTTGAAAAACAACTTTTTCAATGATTTTACCTAGAAATGGCAGGTTTGATATGGGCCTGTAATTGTTCATTACTGAAGCGTCTAGATTATTCTTTTTTTAAGAGCGGTTTAATGACTGCAGTTTTCAGGGCCTGTGGAAAAATACCTGAGTGAAGAGATTTGTTTACTATATGAAGTAGATCTGAGGCCATGCAAGGCAAAACATCTTTGAAAAATCCTGTTGGAATAATATCAAGGCAGCAGGAGGAGGATTTCAGAAGTTGAATAATGTCCTCTAGGTTTTTATCATTAATCTGATGGAATTGTGTCATGGTGTTTGAATTGATATTAGGTGGACATAGGGACAACACATTTGCTGTTCCTGATGCAGAGGCACTGACTGCTTGTCTGATTTTCTGAATTTTGTCAATGAAGAAGGAGGCAAAATTATTGCATGCCCTGGTGGATAGAAATTCAGAGGCTACTGACACTGGGGGGTTAGTTAGTCTGTCAACGGTAGCAAACAAGGCACGTGCATTTTTTTTGTTTTTGGTAATGATGTCAGAGAAGAAAGACTGTCGTGCGTTTTTCAATTCCAAATTATAAAGGCCAAGTCTCTCTTTATAGATTTCAAAGTGAACCTGGAGATTTGTTTTTCGCCACCTACGTTCAGCTTTTCTGCTCTCACGGTCATGGCCTTTCTCCATGGAGATATTTTCTTCTCAGTCACTTCCTTTACCTTAGTTGGAGCAATGGCATTTATAAAACATTTAATTTTTGAATTAAAATGATCTACTAGCTAATTTATTGAGATGTTAGCAGGGGCAAGTGTGGAAGAGAAATTCTGAGTAAACATTTCCCTAGTATTTTCAGTTAAATATCGCTTTGTGGTTACCTCTTTTTGAACATTCTTGTGAACAGAAATAGAGCTCTCAAAGAACACACAGGAATGATCAGAGAGTGCAACATCAGTCACCACAACCTTAGAGATATTCAGACCCTTTGAGATAATTAAGTCCAGAGTGTGCCCCTTATTGTGCGTGGGCTCCGTCACATGCTGAGTCAGTCCATAGCTATCAAGAACACAAAACAGTTCTTTAGCCCCTCTGTCCTGGGGGTTGTCAACATGGATGTTAAAATCACCAACAATGACTAGACGGTCAAAGTCAATACACACTATAGACAGCAGTTCAGTAAAGTCATCAAAAAAGCTTGCACAGTATTTGGGTGGTCTATAGATATTTAGGAACAGAGCTCGAGAGGAGCATTTCAGCTGAAGGGCCACATATTCAAAAGAAGCAAAGTTTCCATACGATGTCTTCCTGCATTGAAGGGAATCATTGAACAGAATAGCAACTCCACCCCCTTTCTTATGCATTCTTTCCTGACTCATAAAACTAAAGTTGGGAGGGGTTGATTCGATAAGAACAGCTGCACTTTTATTTTGTTCAATCCAAGTTTCTGTTAAAAACATAAAATCGAGATTGTGCTCAGTGATAAAATCATTGATTAAAAATGTTTTTCCTGCCAGAGACCTGACATTTAATAAAGCTAGTTTAAGTTTGTTAGATACACTATCAGTAAGATTTTTTGTGACAAGCTGTGGCTGACATGGAATCACTGCTAAATTTGATAAACTCACACAAACATTTGAGCACTTCCTGTTTCTATGCTGATTCACCGCTCTTAATCTATTACCTACCAACACAGATATCGGCAAAGCTACTGGGAGGCAGGGCCCCGGCATGTCTTGGAAAGAGTTGAGAGTGCTATACGCCCTTGAGCCTGGACCCAGCACATATCAGTAAGAGTTTGTTGCATTTTGTACACACACACATCCTTATCAGGCTTCGGAGACTGCAGATGCTTTCTTGAAGGGAGGGGAGGTGGTTGACGTAGGCACGGTGATGGAGACGGGGGAGATGGTGCGAGGGTAGAGGACATGCTGCCAGGGGGGGGAGGTGGTTGACGTAGGCACGGTGATGAAGACGGGGGAGATGGTGCGCGTCTCTGCGGTGATTTTGGTGGGCGTCGTTGAGGAGCGGGGGTAAAGGACATGCTGCCAGCCCTGCGTATCGCCTTAGTTTGGTCTTTGAACTCCAGGAAGGAATCTGTGCCAACCCTCTGTATCTCCTTTGTGTGTTCAGCGATCTCCAGGAGGGTGGGCGAGGGTGAAAGGGTGAACGGAGAGTAGAGAGAGCTGTGGGGTGAAGGAAGAGTATCCTCAGAGGTGATAGGGCGGTGGAGACTCCTCAATTTGTCTCCCATAATCAAGACATTCCTGAGGCGGGTGTAGTGATAGATTTTCAAGGTTTTCTGAGCGATGTGTTGTGTCTTTCTCTTGTTTTGATTCCTCTTGTTGCTTGTCCTTGGCAGAGGGAACAGATTGATGACCCAGGCAGTTGAATACGTTAAAGATAAACAATTTCACTCCTGACTTGTTCAGGCAAACTCCATTTGCCTTAAAAAGATGTCTGCGGTCCCAGAAAAAGTTAAAGTTGTCAATAAAATGAACAGAATGGTCAGTACAGGCCGTTGAAAGCCAGGTGTTCAGTGCAAACAATCTGCTGAATCTCTCCACTCCTCTTTTGACTGGCGGTAGAGGGCCACTGATGAACACCTCTGCATTTAGAGAGCTGACCGTTTCCAACAGACATTTAAAGTCTTTTTCAGCACTTCTGATTGTTGTTTCACAACATCCTTTGTTCCAATATGTAGTACCACATTCTTCACAGTTGGATGTTCAGCCCCAATATGCAGGATCTTCTCAGCCAAGTCAGAGACCACATCCTTGGGAAAACAGAGTACTTTGGTGTTGTTCTTACTACACAGACCTTTTACATCTCTTACAGCAGAGTCACCCACAATCAGAGTCTCAGGCCCAGTCGTTAGCTTTCCCTCTAGCCTTTTACTTATGGAGTAGCTATTGGTCCTTACCCTGCTGTGTGAAGAGGACAGGTTATCCAGGTCATCAGAAAGAGATCTCCGGCTCTCGGTCAGCAGAGCGTATCTGTTCTGGATTGGCACACTCGGTGGTTTAGGAGGATTGTTTGTAGTTCTCCCTTTAGCAGCTGTCCACGGCTGTTTCCTAGTAGGAACAGGGGTTGAAGAGGCGCTCTTCCTGGGTGATAACAATGCAGGCCAGCCGGTCGCATCACAGATTTCAGAGCGCTGGGCTCTGCCTGTTGTTCGTCCTCCCAAATCCCATGGAAATGATTTACTCTTCGGCCTTGCACCCAGAGAGTTCGAGGGAGGACTACCACTTGTAGATTTATTACCCGGTACACAGCCCTCCTGTTCCTTGGAATCCTTGTAGCTGCTAACTAGCTTTGAGTTAGCATGCCTTTGTCCATTCTTTTGCAACACTGGTAAAGTGGTGTCATTCCAACCTAGTCCATTCACTTCCACGTTAACTTCCAACCGTTGCATTTTCATTTCCAACACTGCCATCTTCTGTAGAAGTTTGTGGAAGTCATCTGTAGAGAACGGAGGCATTTTGCTGCTAACTAGCTTAAGCTAAATAGCATGCAGTACCAGGCTTTAGCTGTTGCTAGGCCACGCTACTGTAAGACTGAGGTCGTCGTAAAAATATTGAAATATGGCTGAAACCCTCCGTCTATTTACGAAGAATAACTGTCCCAGTGATAGGTTAATTTCCAGGAGCCGCTGCTCGAAGTTTTCAGAAAAGAAAAATAGAAAAACAGCATAAAAAAGTAAGCAGAGGCAAGAGCAAGCAGAAACACGTCTGCACTGTAAGAAGGCTACACCACAATTATACACATTTTTAACTCTGTAACACATGGTAAGAACCGGTTTTCGGGTAAAAAAGAGCCGGCTCCGCTGCGGTGTGAACAGGAAAAACGGTGTTTATCAGGCTCAAGCTCCGAACCGGTCCTGGAACCGCGTTGGTGTGAAACGGGCATAAGAGCTGATATGGGGGGAGAGTGAGTGGCAGAGATGTTCACAAGTCTTTTTTTGCAAGTCCAAGTCAAGTCTCAAGTCTTTGGTCACGAGTCCAAGTCAAGTCTCAAGTCTTTGTGGGGTGAGACTTGATCAAGTCTCAAGTCTTTGGTCACGAGTCCATAAAAGTCATAAAAGTCTCATGTCTCTTCTGGTTGTAATAAGCCTTCTATTGTCTGCTGCTATCCAGTCTGTTAAGAATACTGCACAGCTATATCTAAGACATTCAAAGCATTTACTGTATTATTATCACTCCTACATCTATTAGCATACAGTATCAGTACTGATTAGTTGTTTGTTATATGATCACTTTAAACAGGCTATTGCAATGCAATATGAGGAAAAACATCACACTTTAGCTAAATGCAAACAACTTATAAACAAAACACTTCAGAATCAGAAATCAGTATCACAAATACTTTATTAATCCCCCGCAGGGAAACTGTGTTAAAAGTACTTAAAAGTAAACATTTGTTCTGTGCCATTTGCAACTAAAAAACTATTGCTGCAATATTATCTGAAATTTACTGAACTGGTGATATTAAAACATGACCTGTTCCAAAAGAGATATCTACCATTAACACCATTTACCAGCCAAATGCTGGTAAATCATGCAAGTGGCTGGTACTGTATGTTGCACGCACCAGCCACAAATAACAATGGCAATCTATTGAGTGGCTGGTAAAATTTCAACATTCACTAGGCTAGCCATTTGGCCAGTGGACAACATTTTTTAAATTTGACCTCTGCAACCGTATTGTTTAATTACACTGGGTCTCTAATGACATATTTTAAGTCTACTATAAATAAACATATTCCTCTATCCTCTCACTCAAACCCAGTGTAATGGTAACCTGATAAACCTGTAACATTAACGTTACGTGGTCAACAATAAACCTGTAACCTGCCTATAAACCGACAGATGTATTTATGTATGTAACTATGTATTTTTCTACGTTTAACGTTAGCCAGTAGATGGTGGCAGCGGAACGTAATGATTAACGTTACCGACCTTTTTTATGTCATGTCAAGAGTTGGATGTCAACGCCACTCAACGCAAACAAGTGTGACAAGCACTCATCTTTTCAAATATTCAGTTACAAAGCTAGTAGCAAGCTAAGTTAACATTACATAGCTGATGCTGAGCTAAACATATTTGCTAACCGTCCATATGCGTTAATGTGACTGACCTCTCCGGGTGAGTTTTCAAGTGCCTGATGAAATTTGACGTTGTTGCACCAGCATCCTTGATTTTAATATTGCAGACTTTGCAGTGTGCGCTCCTTTTGTTGGTGCCGCCGGCGTTTTGTTCGAAGTTTTTATAGTTGAACCTAATTACAAGCGGTACAGCTGCAGGTGTGCCGCCGGTCGCCATGGTGTTACCATGATGTTAATGTTAATGTTAAAGGTGGGGTAGGTAAGTTTGAGAAACCGGCTCGAGATACACTTTTTGTTATATTCCATGGAATGCTCTTAACATCCCGATAGCCGGCCCGACTAAAATAACTGGATGGCCTACCTGCCTGTCAGCCTCCCATCGGGGCACAAACTTATCTCGTGCCCTCATTGGTCATGTGCGCGTTCGTGTGTGTTGGAGGAGGGGCTCTGTGAGGAAGTGGCAGATTTTCTCCGGTTGTGTATTTTCAAATTCTAGCGATCTCGAGCCGGTTTCTCAAACTTACCTACCCCACCTTTAATACGCCAAAAATAGAAAACACAATGATTGTTCACGAGTCCCAAAACACGAGTCCAAGTCAAGTCCGAAGTCTTTTGAGCAGGAGTCCAAGTCAAGTCTGAAGTATCTGTGTGTGCGACTTAAGTGCGACTCGAGTCCGAGTCACAAACTCGAGTCCCCATCTCTGGTGAGTGGATTGGATTGAAAAGGCATAGTTTAGAGACAAATTCTGAGATTAGTCCTCAGTCCACCAGGAAATGTCCCAATTTTTCAGATGCCCAGTCTCATCTGTCTCTGGACCTGGGAACTAATTTTTACCCGGTCGACAGTTCCCCAGGTGAAGC
This sequence comes from Gymnodraco acuticeps, assembly GCF_902827175.1. Taxonomy (NCBI): domain Eukaryota; kingdom Metazoa; phylum Chordata; class Actinopteri; order Perciformes; family Bathydraconidae; genus Gymnodraco; species Gymnodraco acuticeps. The sequence goes on along the minus strand of NW_022991064.1, from coordinate 1,153,022 downwards.
CTGAGCACACCTTGACTGTGCAGCTGCAACAACAGGTTAAACTCAGCAGACATGGAATGCGTTCCCCAGTTAGCTGTTTCATCATCAAAATAGTGGTTTTTCACGGCATTGAGTTCAAATGGATGAATACTGAAGGGCCAGAAACCGTACACATGCACGTTGGCACAGTTTTCCAGCGCTATGTTAACCATCAGTAAGCCGGTGCTGAGTATGCCTCTGTTTAGGACTCTGTGTAGGCCTCTGGAGCGCCAGAAGTTGTTCAGTCTCCGGAGGTAATCAGGGTTGAAGTAGGTGGGCCTAATTGGACTTTCAAGGTCCCTAATGCTGTATGCAGCCTTCAGGCACAAAGGAGTACAAAAGTCAAAGGCAAAGGCAGGTAGAAGCAGCAGGGACTTGCCGTAGATATGTAGACTCTCCACAAATGGACGTCTAGGCCCGTCTAAGGACCCATACCTGAAAATAGAAAGAATGTTTGGCAACAAAACTAAAACAAATGTTATGGTAAAGTGAGAATAATTGTTTTGCTCACTTTCTAACGAGGATGCTCGGATTTGCTGTCACAATGTCAGTCTTGTTGCCCACATGTTTCTCATAGCCTTTTCCCAAAGAAGGTAGGTTGCACCTGAAAAGCATAACGGACGAATCAGAAATTATGATTGGGAATTTTATGATCTTTTTAATTCTTTATGTTTAATTCTGTAGATTGATGTCGCCATCAGCCTTTCAGTCCCCTAATCTTGACAGCTTTCTCACCTGATAACAAGCTGAGCCGAATCGATCATCTCTCCACAGTTGCTGTTTGTCAGAATCCCTGAGTTCCCAACAACAGCACACGTGTCAAATATTTTCTTTGGAAATGGATTCTCCTGGAAATAAAACCAATGAAAAAATATATTAGAGAACAATAACATGCATATGATTATATAATGTGTGTGAATGAGCAAGAGCCATGGGGATGTTTACAAATCCCCTATAACAGTTCCAACATGTGTTAACGTGTGTGAGTGAGAGTATTTATTTAATGTACACTCGAGGTGTGAGAGATGCGTTATTGATTTCCAGTGTTGTGCTAGTTACTGAAAACCAGTAACTAGTTACCATTACTAGTTACTTCATTTCAAAAGTAACTCAGTTACTTTACTGATTACTTACACCAAAAAGTAATGCGTTACTGTGAAAAGTAACGTGTTAGTTACTTAAAAAAGGGCTCCCATTAATGCCCTTATAGCCTTCATTTCAGTACTGTTATTGCATTGGAGAATAATACAATCTGTTGATCAACTTGACATGCATTATATGCAATCTGGATTGCATCGATATTAGCTGGCTTTCCATTTTTGTATATTCTTTCTCCAGGTAGTTGGAAAAAGTTTTCTAGCTCCCTGAAAGTGGGTGCCTCCACTGTAGCAATAGCCTGCATGTGTTCTACAACATACCGTGAAATGGCTTTATCGACTTTTCAATGGCTAGCAGTCCCTTGGTTGAAATACAGCCGCTGTTGCTTAGGTGGAGGTGGAGTGGCGTCGGCTGAGTCTGGGTCTGTGCCGGTCTTAGCTACTAGCTTCGTCCCAGCATGTTGTTTCTGCAGATGTTTTAAGAGATTTGAATGACTGGTTTGGGCAGTAGATAGGCTCTTTGACCCGCCAAGACACAACTTACATTTAACAAAAACTTTCTTTTCTTTGTGCTTGACAAAAGTGAAATAGTGAGAATATCTCCAGGTGGTGAAACTAGACTTGAGCTCCGCCGCCGCCATGATAGTCTTGTTAGTAAACAACACAAACACGCCCACAGCCCGTCTCCGCATGTGACACAGGAAGTATCTAAGTACATTTACTCAAGTACTGTACTTAAGTACAGTTCTCATCTCTGTTCGCCTGGCTGTTGACTATATAAAAAAACTAACTCAGTAACGGAGTAACGCACCATGTAGTAACGGTAACTGAGTTACTGCATTTAAAAAGTAATGCGTTAGAGTACTAGTTACTGCCAAAAATAACGGCGTTACAACACTGTTGATTTCCTACATTCTTTTACGATTAAAACAGCGCACAATTCTCCAAAATGACTGACTATAGTGTATCTATCTTTCAAAACACTGACCAAAACACACCTCTTCAGACTGGCTTTTAATTTGTGAATTATGCTGTGTTGCTGTTTTAATATTTATTTATTTTTTATTTCTATTTTTTATTCTATTTTATCATGTTTTATCAAACCACTGTAAAGCGTCTTTGAGCACCTGGAAAAGCGCTTTGAAATAAAATGTATTATTATTATTATCTGAGATCAAAATAAGAGAGTTTGAGCTAGAGGGTACAGGTAGTGGCCATTGGGCCCTCAACTTTGCGCCCCTTGGCCTGATTTGGCATCTCAGCTGATCACACACAGTGAAATGTAGCCTCTGTATTTGAACTATCCCAGTATCAGGAGCGGTGGGTTGTATCCTGGAACCTGGAACCTGAAACGTACTCTGAATCTGTGACTGTTTTTTTCTGAACTATTCCAGTTAGTCCTGACAAAGTTGTTGTGTCCATGGATCAGACAGTTGATATCAAAATGAATGCAAACTTTGTAGACTGGTGTTGTAGAAAGGGTACTGGATGCTCTTTTTTCAGGAGCTGAAGCCGGTTACACATTTGAGAATGAATGAAAATCAAAAACCGAGTCAGTACCAATTTTCTAAAAACTAGAATTATTTCACATTTACAAATCAGCAATTATATCATTAAAAGCAGACATGCTGTGTATTGAAATAAGATTGTAGTTTTTTTTTAGCATTCGTCAGATTAAGCAGTCCTCACTTCAAATCATAATTATGTTTGTTTGCGTGAGTGTGTGCGTGCATGTGTGTGTTTGTGAAAGGGTGGTCATAGGTGGTCGTTTGTATCAACCAGTCACCATAAACACATCATTTATAATCTCTGAGCCCTTTAAGGAACAATAAAGACAACAAGCAGAAGATGATGTGATACTATCCATGAATGAAAAACTACATACCTTTATGAAGGTGCTGAAAATCTCTGGAGTCACCATGCGGGTCGTCGTGCTTTCCGCAGAGTACACAATATTTGATCCCACTGGAGAGTTGGCCTGGGTAATTATGGCGCTGTCAAATCCCTGGCACTGACTTCTCAGCTGAGAACTGGGGTAACACAAGGACTTTGTTAAAAAAACATCCAAGTCAGGAGTTTTGTTGAACTGAAAGCTTTATGATTGACCAAACACAGTAAGTGGCAATTTGTTCAGATTATATATCAAACGTATCTTCTTTCTTATAAGGATTTTTAATTGATATAATCCTCAACGTGAGTTAAAGTTATCTTCAGGTGAAGTCCCTCTGTTTTACTCTCTGACTCGTGCTATACATTTGTTAAGATTTTTGATTACCAATGGATTCAGTTGCAAATTGTTGAATGATGTGGCACTCTTGGGCTTCTTCTAAATACTTTTAAAACCAACTCACAGAATAGTCTCAAACTGTGACAATGTTTAGTGTTTATACTCTTCCCCTGAGAAACAGCAAATATTTGCCTGCATGGACTATTAATTGCAATTCTGGCCAAAACCTTTTTTGTCAACATGTTATACAAAATGTAATGAAATACAATTACCTGAAGTTTCTGTAATTATCTTCTTGCTTCTTCCAAGTTTTTGAGTAGAGTTCTCTTACTTTTTCAATAAGCTCCCTGTCACACACACACACACACACACACACACACACACACACACACACACACACACCACACACACACACACACACACACACACACACACACACACACACACACACACACACACACACACACACACACACACACACACACACACACACACACACACACACACACACACACACACACACACACACACACACACACACACACACACACACACACACACACACACACACACACACACACACACACACACACACACACACACACAGTCAGGTGTGTGACCCCTCGTGATAACATGAATTGTTCTGATGAAGGCATTAACAGAAAGGTCCCTTCAAGGAGAAGCATGGACGGTGTTTGCTCTCACCTGCATCCTTTGCAAGGGTCAGAGGGCCAAGGGGGGATTTTCTTGGGTGAAGGTGGTTCACTTGGTAAAAGATGGCTGTGCAACAAACAAGAGACAAACAGCACAGCACATTCATTTATACATAGTCCACACCAAAAGGCAAATGAGCTATGATGACAGGTGTGGTTTACCAAAAACTACAAAAAAAACATCAACTAAACTCATTTTAAAACAACGACTAAGCAATCCAATACAAAACAAAGACTGAGAATAACAACTGATTGACAGAGGAGTTATTGAATGTCGTTCTGCGCTGAAAAATGTGAAAGGACTGTGTCATTAATTCAAAGTAAATGTTTTAAATGGTCTATTTAAAAATTGTGGTTTCTTTTTTCAGCAGGATTTCTTTTCGGTTGACCCGTGCAAAACACATTCCCCCTGAATCGACCTAAAACAATAATTTAACCTAAATAGTTTTTTTCACTTCAAATAATGTCACATGACCACATGATGTGGACAAAGCAAGGTCACTGCAAGATTTGCTGCGGCCGTCATTAACCCGCTACCCACTACACCGCGCTGTCCGTGAGAAGGACCAATCCAGAAACACTTAAATAATCTCTGTAAAATATTACCATGATTTCACAATATTTAGCTGTAATATTTTACAATAAATGACTGTTTTACCACTTTACAGTCTTTACCTGTAATGTTCACAATATAATACTGTCATTTTGAATTTCACAGTGAAATCTATACATTCACAGTTAATTACTGTGAATGTACAGGATAAATGATTACCAGGATTTCACAACATGTTACTATATTATTCCACAGTAAAATACTGTATTCAGGCCATCCTCTGTGATAACACAACAAATTAAGTGATTTTCTTGCTTTTACCGCTCTTGCTTGGCTTTAAATACTAATTTATTTCTTTGGTGCAGGTTTTACTTAAATTGAAAGGGGCACCGCTGCATCTGCCTTCAAATAAACGATGCAACATATAAATCTATGTAACATTTAAATTGTTGTCTTGGCTTATTGCTTTCAGGTGCTTCCTGGGCCTTAACCCTGAGACGGGCTGGAAAGCCAAAAAGAGGCATGGCAATTTGAGCCCCCATGTCAGCACATTCTTCAGAAAAATGGTTGACTTCGAGTGGATGTCTGTGTAGACATGTGTTACGTGCTCCCCTCCTTGATTTATTTTCTGTCTCCCGGCTGCGCAGGTGCACCGGGTCTGCCCCTGGCTCCGCCTCTGCCCAGGTGCACCTGGTCTGCCCCTGGCTCCGCCTCTGCCCAGGTGTTCCAAATTCCACTCAGCCGTGTATATATAAAGAGAAGCTGGAGGAGAAGGATGTCTCGCCTATCCTGATGCCGGGAGACACTCCTTAGAATACCTCTTTGCCATTTTGAGCTGTAGGCCATATTTTTGCAGATGTGTTTATGTTTAGCCTGGAGGACCTGGTAGTCCAGTTTTCACTGCTTTATTTTGTTTCCCATAGGGTTTATAATTTATTTCTGGTTAGTGGGGGAAGCTCTGGGTCCTACGGCCCGTGGTGTGGCTGGCTCGGGTTCCCTCCTTCTGTTTGCTCCTTTTGGCCAGTCCTCCAGACCTCTTTTTGTTTCCCGTTTCGCTTGTGTGAGCAAACGGCTGATTATCAATAAATGTGTTACGGTGGGTGAAGCAAGCAGGACCCAAATGCAGATAACGCTGAAAATGCCTTTATTTCAAGGATAACGAAAAAATACTAGGACAAAATAGAACACTCACCGGTGAACTCAGTCACAAACAAAAGACGAACCAACACTGAACACAGGAAGGGACAAGACTAAATATAGGGAGGGGTAATCACAAGACGAGAAACAGCCGGGCAGGGGAGGAGAAACACAAGGGCGACAGGTGAACACAATCAGACACACCAGGGAAACTAACAGGGGGAAAACACAGGAAGAAGGACCAGACAATATACAAGGGAGAAAACATGACAGGGAGAACAGCAAAACACCCAAAACAAGACATACAAAACGTGACATAACACAATAATCGTAACAAAATGCTCGTTACCAAGTACCGGTTATTGCGTGTATTCTTTCATGTTGCGGTCTCAGCACGAGCCACTACCGCGGAGTAGAGGTTGGGGCCGTAACAACATGTCCAAGACACTGTGAAATGTACTTTGCACTTCAATGGAGTAATACAAAGTTTAAATGGGCATTTTCTTTGTTTTTCTTTGTTGATTGAGCTGATTGAATTGTGTAGCTATGGTAAAATCCCAGTTAACTAGTCAAATGTACAATATATTTTCGTAAATTACTGGCTACTGTGTTGCATTACTTCTACAGTAATAGTGTGAAAATACAGGTAATTACTGTAATGTATGTACAGCAAGGTAACATAATACCACAGCTCTGTACTGCTATATCACAGTAATTCCATGGGTATGGCAACTGTAAAGTCACAGTATTTAGTTGTACTTTTATTCTAATTTACTGTCAAATATCTACAGTCAATTACTGGGAAATATTTACAGTAAATTACTGTGAAATCCATGCAAATACTAGCCAGTAATTTACTGTAATTTTACAGCCAAACATTTTACAGTGAAGGTAATGATTTGAAATTGTGTTGTTTTAAAGTTGAATGTCTTACCGCCTGTCTTAGTACTTGTCTATGTGTAAGCAAAGTTTAGCCGCGTGTTAAATACTTTTTTAAGGCTTGCTTAACCAGATCATTTTTTAAATGTATCATGCAAACGGCTAACTTTGTTGTTACTGTTTGACTATTGAAAAGTTTAAATTGTTGCATATGTAATATTGGTTTTGTGAGGGAATAATTCTCCTTCTACTCCTAAGATATCAAACCTTTTTGTGCCTGTTGACTAGGGCTGTGCATCTTCACTGGTCTCACGATTTGATTCGATACGATTATCCTGTCATTCGATTTGATATCCCGATGCATCACGATGCATCACAATTCATACCAATGCGTTGCATCCTCAATTTTCTATATTACTGCACATGGCTTCTTTTTCATCAATGAATACATGCAGTAAATACATATGAACTCTCTTTTTATTATTTAAGTGCTTCAGAAATCAATAACATAAATGTCTTGACATTCATTTATAAACCAAAATAAATCAATTGTATAGCTCTAGCATCCCTATACAGTATCTGTGTGTGAAATCCTCAAAAACAAAAAACTAATGCTTCTGCAGTCTAGCTGCAGCTTATAGCAACGGTCTTCTGTTTAAAGAAAGGACACTGAATGTGGCATCACTAACATGACTTGAGTCTGAACACAGCAGACAACAGGAGTATTTACAGCATATAAACAAAAATACTGCATGTGGGTGCACACTTACATTCTCTGTCTTACTGTTACATAAATCCCATTAATGTAGGAGATTAAGTTAGATTCATCATATCTCAATCAGTGATTAAGTGAATAACAAAGTTTATATCAGGTCACTATCAGCCTGTCACTCATTATTTTCAGGGGGGCGGGGTTTGGAGCAGCAGAGAGGAGACGGTGATCGCGGAAGCTTTCCTCCTGCCTTCACAAACTTTACACACGTATATCGTCTGAAAATAGCAAGAGGATATTCATACTCTGCAAACCAAGACTTAACTAAATCCACCAAAAACCTGACATGGTTGTAACACGAGTATTTAAAAAAAACATAAATCCCTGTGTGTCTGAGCCGCAGCGACACGGACTGATTCAGAGCGGGTCCTTCTGCTGTTGGTTCTGGACTGGTGTTCTTGTGTTGGTGGATAAAGCAGACTGCTCCGTGTTTGGTGTCGCTGTCACGTCTGTTCCCTGATCTCTGCGTCACCGACCGATTTTATATTAAATTGACAGAAAAAAAACGTGATTGTAAAGCCGCGGGCGTAAAATCAGGAAGCAACGTTACTACGCTATAATCGATTAGGTTCTGTCACTGCATCGATGCAGAATCATCCACGTCCGCATCGCGGTGCATCGTAGAAACGATTAATTTCAACACCCCTACTGTTGATGTTTATGACCAACCCTGAGTCTGTTATCTCTCTTAAGGAATGGGAGGCTCCAGCTATCTTGATAAACCAGTTTATGACCTGTCAACTCTCGGTCACAAAATGCCCAGCTGTTTAGTCTCCAAATATGTTGTTTACTCTCTCTGAACTAGTTAAAAGGGCTATCGAGAGAGAGGCGCGGCAGATTTGATGTGGCAACTCTCCGTGCAGTCAGAACCTCTGGCTGCTGTGACTTGTGATGTGAAATTCTCTAGCCGATACTCGTAATAAACCATCAGTGTTTGACATCAAAGCTCCAACTCTCCTCGTGTCTCTCTGAGTCCTGACTCTCCATTGCTGCAGAAGTTTCCCTTACAGGTTTCACATAAGGTATTTGGATAGGGCTATGGGTTAGCAAGTTTAGCCACGTGTTAGCTAATTTTTAAAGCTAGTTCAACCAGGTTGTTTTCATAAATGTCTCATGCAAGGGGCAAACTTTTGTTGAGTTTGACAAGTGAAATATGTAAACTGATATATATATATATTAGTGCTGTCAAAATGATCGCGTTAACGGCGGCAATTAATTTTTTGAATTAATTGCCTTAAAATATTTAACGCATTTAACGCATGTGCAGAATGGCCCACCCCATACGTGCCACCAGTGGCAGCGCCAGGGTATGGCTGGGGTAGGCTACACCCAAACCAACAAATGGCTTAGCCCCACCATGAAAAATGATGTTAAAGTAAGCAAAATATAAGTCCGCCAACTCGCGCGGAGTAAATTGCACAGACAGCAGTTAGTAAGATTGATTTCAGTAGCCACGGTTTTGAAAACTTTTGTCACGTAGTGATCGTCTTCTCAATAGAACATCTTTGATAATGTCTTCTGGCCAATCAGAATCAAGATAACGGCGTGGTGTTGTTGCAGGAAGTCCCGACGGAGAATACTTTTGCTGTAGTACAGGGGTGCACATAACTGGTACGCAGGTTATGTGCGTAATCTGAAATGCTTACCGTCACTTGTGTCACAAAGCGCATTTGCGTACCGACGTACTTGTGAAGCTTTTCCAGAAGGCGGTTAGATCACCGGACGATAGAGTTGGTCTCCGTGTGCACAGACAGGGCTGCTGTTAACGTCGGTCTGTACAACGGAATTGTGCAAAAACTACGCCACCCGGCTGGAGGGAGACTCCCCCCCTTCACTGGAGAACTGCGCTAAAACAGCTGATCACAACGTTCACACTCTGTGGTCACCAAGTACTCCACTAGCCCCCCCCCCCTCTGTCGACTTTCCTGAAGTACTCCCCCGTTGATAGAAATCAACATGTAATGAATTAAGACCCCACGGTTTGATGATTGATAGGTGTGTTGGTTGTCTTTCATTTTGACACACAGAACAACGTTATAATAAACATAGATACTGTATGTTAAATGGATATACCCGCCTTCTTTCACTTATCTTTCCATTCCCACAACAATATACATAAATAAATGGCATATTTTGGACATAGTTCGAATGGTGATTAATCATGATTAATTAATTTTTAAGCTGTGATTAATCTGATTAATTGTAATCGTTTGACAGCCCTAATATATATATACCTATAACTGTTGAGGAGAAAATGTTTAGGCGCACACACACACACACACACACACACACACACACACACACACACACACACACACACACACACAGAAAGACAGTTGACAGAAGCCTGAAATGCAAATTAGTGTGAGAGGCCTTTGGAATAAAAACAAGGGAGTTGTTGATTCAAGCGTTTTGAATATGTGGGACCTGCACATCTGACACAGAGCTTGAGCAGTGTACAATGGCGGTGCTTGGCATCAGGGTGGAGGACTATCCTCTCCTGCCACTGCAGCACATCGGACTCATTGTTGAAGATGTGGAAGTCTTCAATGAGATGCCATCAGTTGCACATGCATGTGCCATGTTATTGGGCTTCATATTTGCTCTAAACTTGAGCTATGTGAGTTCAAATACATGAACTGCAGAAAACATTCATGGCGAATGAACCAAAGAAAATGACACGCAGAGTTTACAGTCTGAGTGTCAAGCTTTAAGTATTGGAGTATTGGAACCCTAACCCTACAAACTCATATTTTTTGTATTCAAGTGCTCACATCAGGTTTTACACGCTCTCGCATTTTGCACCATATCTACCTTCATACATATCCTCATACTCGGGTAAATAAAAAACCTGATCCACAGGTTGTTGGAACAAGTACTGACACGCTTACCCGTTGTCCACAATGATCCAGAGGGCAGTGATCAGCAGGCTCCCCAAACAGAGTACAATTAAAGGGATGGATAACTTCTCAGGGTGTCGCTTCATCCCGATCTCTTTCTGCACACACACTTGTCCCCTCACCTCCTGTCCACACACACCTTGTATCTAGATGTCAAACTTTGGATTCTCTGCTCTCCCCTCAGTTTGTAGCCTATATCTCTTGCCTCTTTTCTCCGGCAAGTCCTCTGTCTTCTTTGCACTTGGTCTTTCCCCTTCTGTTTGCATCGGTGTCAGACGGGTCGAAGAACTGATGTCCTTGTTTGATTGAACTCCTACTTTAGTCTTCGTCATGTCTCTTTGGTCCGCCCATTTTTTACATGTCCCTCCCTCCATCATTTGTTTCAACACATGCAATACAATGACTCATACGGTGACAGTAGCAATAAAGAGGCTTGTTAAGTTAACCCAGAGGAACACATTGGCCTTTATGCTTTTTTAGTTACTTTGAAGATTTAGATCAATTATAGAAAAAGATAATCAACAAAAATAAAATCAAACAAAACTGATTGAACCCTAATATGAATAGTGTGACCTCTTGGCAGTTGGAAGTTCCTGTTCTATTGACGATTAAGTTCCCCCTTACTTTGCCATTGACAATCAGTATATGAATAGGCTATGAGATTATTATATGCTAATGATGAATCATTTATTTGCCTAAAGTTGCTCTTGTATTTACATTTTTAAAGCATAAATACATCTTAATCATTTGAGTTTCCACAATATTTAAGTTACCTAACTATTTACTCAAGTTCTCTACTTAAGTACCATTTTGATGAATTTGAGTATTTTCATTTTATCCCATAATTTCAGAGTGAACTATTTTCCTTTTTAGCTGACATCTATTTGACAGCTTTAGTTACTTTTCAGATAAAAAAACATGTTCTCATGAGGATTTGTATTCCATAATCATCAAGGTGAGTTAAAGTTATCTTCTGGTGAAGTCCCTCTGTGTTATCAAACTCTCTAACTCGTGCTATACCGTTCTTACGTTTTTTGGCCACTTTTTCAATTACATAAGAAAGCCAATGGATTCAGTTGCAAATTGTTGAATGAAATCGCTTCTTTTAACTACTTTTAAGACCTACTCATGTATGGGATTAGTTTTGTTTCATAAAGATAAAGCAACACTTTCTCAGATTCAAGCAAAACTAAGAGTTTAAGAGAAAAAAACTGAGTCAAGCAAAATAGATTTAATTTAAAAAATAAAACTAAGTTGCAAACAAATCATTAGTGTAATCATGTAAACTAAGTATTTTTTCTTTGTTTTAACATATATTTTTGTTTGCAGTTCTCTTTGCTTCTTTCTCAATGATCAGACTTTTGCTCTCACTGCAGCTCCCTCATTTTTTATTTTCAATTCTGACACAAACATCCCAGGTAGGCGGGACTTTCAGGGGTGCGTCCCCATTGGCTTGTTGGAACAAGTACTGACACGCTTATCCGTTGTCCACAATGATCCAGAGGGCAGTGATCAGCAGGCTTCCCAAACAGAGTACAATTAAAGGGATGGATAACTTCTCATGGTGTCGCTTCATCCCGATCTCTTTCTGCAAACACACTCCATGTCAAACTTTGGACTCTCTGCTCTCCCCTCAGTTTGTAGCCTATATCTCTTGCCTCTTTTCTCAGACAAGTCCTCTGTCTTCTTTGCACTTGGTCTTTCCCCTTTGGTTTGCGTCGTTGTCAGACGGGTCGAATAACTAATGTCCTTGTTTGATTGAACTCCTACTTTAGTCTTCGTCATGTCTCTTTGGTCCGCCCATTTTTTACATGTCCCTCCCTCCATCATTTGTTTCAACACATGCAATACAATGACTCATACGGTGACAGTAGCAATAAAGAGGCTTGTTAAGTTAACCCAGAGGAACACATTGTCCTTTATACTTTTTTAGTTACTATGAAGATTTAGATCAATTATAGAAAAAGATAATCAACAAAAACAAAATCAAACAAAACTGATTGAACCCTAATATGAATAGTGTACCTCTTGGCAGTTGGAAGTTCCTGTTCTATTGATGAGTAAGTTCCCCCTTATATAGCCGCGTTCACACCGCAGTACTTTTCCCACTTTAGTTCCGATATAGTTCCGAAATGTTGCGTTCACACCAAAAAGAGCCGGAACTAAAATGAGTTTATCAGAACCTTTTTTACCCCCTGCTAGAGAGGAGGGACTTTCGTGGGAGAAAAAGGTTCCTATGTCTGATTGGCTGGGCGGGTTGCAAACCACGCCCCGTAAAACTCCCAAAAAGTTTTGTGAAGCCGCATTTTATTATCCTCGCATTAGCTTTATTAGCATCAGCATTAGCCCAGCGCACAAACGGAGAGAGACTAACTTATGGCAACACAAAATAAAACATGGGAGCGGTGGAGATGAGGAGGTGTCGGCGTTCTGGCGATTTACTCGGAAGGCTTCAGTAGAAGCTGCTGGGAGTCCTGGGAGCTTCTACTGAAGCCAGTCCCCAACTCCGGGGACTTCCGGCCAGGGACTTCGGGTGGCAGTATACGCCGTGAAGTGAGAAGAAGAAGAAGAAGAAGAAGAAGAAGAAGAAGAAGAAGAAGAAGAGAAGAAGAAGAAGAAGAAGAAGAAAGAAGAAGAAGAGAAGAAAGAAGAGAAGAAGAAGAAGAAGAAGAAGAAGAAGAAGAAGAAGAAGAAGAAGAAGAAGAAGAAGAAGAAGAAGAAGAAGAAGTCATAGGTTGCGTTCCGATAATCCAAAAATCAGCTCCTAAATTCTAACCCTATCTCCTATTCCTTGACCTCTGAGTGAAACGTCACGGGGTTAAGGGATAGTGTATAGGAGAATTCAAAAGGACTTAGGAGAGAGAGACTGCAGTACTTTAGAGAATCCGAATGCACTTTCACTATCCGACGTGTTTATGATGCGCCAGCATCATATTTATCTTTTTGATTATAATACTGATGAACGTTCAAAACAAAGCACTTTGGCAAGTTACCACTTACGTTTTAAAATGCTTAATAAGCATCGTAACTTTCATGATATAACTTCTCCGTCATAATAGTTTGTTTCCGTGAACGGCCGACTGTTGTGTGATGCCAAATGCTGCGGCTGCAAGGCATTGTGGGGCAGCATTTTCTCCTCTCCTTTTGGTAAGGGAGGTCCAGTGGTTCCTAAGCTAAAGGAGGTTATAAAGGAAGTTTGAAACCTCTTTTCCTTTCATTTAGAGAATTGGAACGGCACTTAACATGGCTGCCACTGACGTACTTCCGGGTCATTTCACTTGGTTAGGAAGGTTCCTAAGCTAAATGGACTATTGGAACGCAACCCATAGCTCTCCACTCTGAACTGAGCCACCTGGAGCATCGTGGGAGCTACGTCAGATTGCTCTTTATTGACTACAGCTCAGCGTTCAACACAATCATCCCGGACATTCTAGTTTGCAAACTATCATACCTAGGCCTTCCCCCACCTGTTCCTGGATCAAAGATTTCCTCACTAACCGCCCCCAGCGTGTGAGACTTGGCCCCCATCACTCCTCCACCCACACTCTCAGCACCGGCTCTCCTCAGGGCTGTGTGCTGAGCCCTCTCCTGTACTCGCTCTACACCCACGACTGCAGTCCAACCCACCCAGAGAACATCATCGTCAAGTTTGCTGACGACACCACTGTGGTGGGGCTTATCTCCGGAGGAGACGAGTCGGCCTACAGGAGTGAGGTACTGAAGCTCTCAGCGTTCAATCAATCAATCAATGTTTATTTATATAGCCCAATATCACAAATGTTACATTTGTCTCAGTGGACTTTACAGTTTGTACAAAATATCAGTATGACAATACGACACCCTCTGTCCTTAGACCCTCACATCGTACAAGGAAAAACTTCCGGAGAAAACCCACAGTTTAAAGGGAAAAATGGGAGAAACCTCAGGGAGAGCAACAGAGGAGGGATCCCTCTCCCAGGACGGACAGACGTGCAATAGATGCCGTGTGTAAATTGAAAAGATAATACATTTGCAACATAGGTAGTCCAAATGTTTGGAAATGCATGTGTGTATAATAGGAAGATGAATCCACGAGGATATCCATCCAGGACCTATGATCCAGGACCACAGCCACGACTCAAGATCCAGGGCTCGCGATCCAGGACAGAGGAGCGCAGGATCATCCATGACTCCGGATCCCGGCGTATATAGACACCAAAAAGAAAGACATTTGGGGAAGCTGGGTTAATCGGAACATGAGAGTACACAGGTATAGACAGAGAGAAGGAAGAAGTAAGATGTCCCCCGACAAACTAAGCCTATATCAGCAAAACTAGGGGCTGAATCTAATCAGCCCTAACTATAAGCTTTATCAAAAAGGAAGGTCTTAAGCGCACTCTTAAAAACGGATAGGGTGTCTGCCGCCCGAACACAAACTGGAAGCTGATTCCACAAATGTGGAGCTTGATAAGAAAAGGCTCTGGCGTGGTGTTCAGTGAACAACCTGGCACTGAACCCCACAAAAACCAAAGAGATCATCGTAGACTTCAGGAGGAATACTACCGACCTCGCTCCCCTCGATATTAACGGCGAGTGTGTGGAGAGGGTCCACACCTTCAAGTTCCTTGGCGTCCTCATCACCAACAACCTTTCCTGGAAGGACAACACCACAGCTGTCATCAAGAAGGCCCAGCAGCGTCTGCACTTCCTGAGGGTGCTCAGGAAGAACAACTTGGCCACTAAGCTGCTGGTGACCTTCCACCGCTCTACCATCGAGAGCCTACTGACTTACTGCATCACAGTGTGGTACGCCAGCTGCACTGAGGCCGACAGGATGAGGCTCCAGAGAGTCGTAAAAGCAGCAGAGGATCATCGGCTGCCCTCTCCCCTCCCTGATGGACATTTACACCTCCTGCTGCCTCAGTAGAGCCAAAAACATTATCAAGGACAGCTCACACCCCGGCGTTCACCTGTTCAACCTGCTGCCCTCCGGCAGGCGCTACAGGTGTATCACATCCAAAACAAACAGACTCAAAGACAGTTTTTTCCCAAGAGCCATCATTGCTCTTAACACCTGAAATCATGTGAATCAATGTGACTCTGTACATATATACATATATATCATTACTACTATTATTATTATAAATACACACTATTATTATTATTATTATTTATTACATTACAGATTTTATTTTTATACTCCTGGAAATAATTACTGCACTTTATTCCGTTATTCCTTATTCCTAAGTATGTATGCTGCGTGTATTTTGTTGTCTTATGTTGTGATGTTTTTGTTTTGATGGCACCCTTGAAAGGGAGAAGTATTTATTATTATCTCATTGTACATGTATAATGACATTAAACGATTCTATTCTAAGTGACGTCAGCGGCTTCATTTGCCTAACGGTACGTCCACACAGCAGCTTTAGACAAATCTTCCACCGCTTCCAATGCTTCTCTGCCCATTGACTTTGAATGGGGATGACGTCACTTTGCCTCGCTTTTCGCCGAACTGCATTGTGGGGGAGCGAAGCGAAGATTTCCAGGATTCAAAAGTTGAGCAATGTTCAACTTTTGAAGCTGAGCTGGAAGCGTCAGCCAATCAAATCACGTTTATGCAAATCTGACAGTAGAAGCGCTAGCCAATCAAACCGCGTCTAAGCAGGGAGAGCCAGACCGCAGTTCATTTCCTCATATTCCAAACGAGAAATTACGGTAGCAAATCACCCGGTTCTTTACGACCAGAACTATTAACGGGATACAAACCGGAGGAACCATGCATGGAGGGAGGTGGCAGAGACAGTGGGTGAAACTGGTAGGTTTTCGCCTGTTTGGGGAGTTTATATATATATTGCTCGCATAAAATCCCCGGGGTTTTTTGCTTTGTATGTCGGGGGCGGGAGATTCATGTGATTGGTTGTTGGTCGCGTTGCTCGCAAAAAATCTCCAAGCTTTCAGACACGCTCAGCTCCAAGATTTTCAAGATTTTTGAAAAGCTGCTGTGTGGACGTACCGTAATCCTCCCTCAGGGAACTTATTCCGGTGTGAACGTGATCTGTACTTAGTTCATGAGAACTAAAGAGTTCTCATGAACTAAGTTCTTATGAACCTTTGTGGGAAAAGTACTACGGTGTGAATGCGCTTTATGAGATTATTACATGTGTTGAGAGCTTTATAGTATGTTGAATACTTAAAACGAAAGTTAGTTATAATCAAATATAATCAATTATATTCTTGTATAACCCACAATGAAAATACTTCATATTTTAGGTTTTTCTATATTTACAGCATAAACAAAACACCAGTGGTTTGTTAAGTTGAGTGTAAGACCTATAAATGATTTATGTCTTACTCTCTGATAAGAGAGTAGGCAGTTTTCTCCCTCTCCTCTCACAAGGGTGCACAGGGAGGGGGGCTCCTGACTTAAGGAGAAACACATTGAGGCCTCAAAAAGGTGGTTATGTCATAGCCAGGGTTGGGTTGTAACGGAATACATGTAACGGCGTTACGTAATCAGAATACAAAAATCAAGTAACTGTATTCAGCTCGCGTTACATTTGAAAAACGAGTAATCTGATTACAGTTACTTTCGTAAACCTGAAGTGAATACATTTTGGATTACATATTGGAATTATTGGTGGAAAGATTTCCTCACAACATTTAATATTCATTACTAAAGGTACAGCCGAATCATCACAGCGCACAAAAACCTTTACCGCAGCAGATGTACCAAAAAAGGGAGCGTTTGAAAAAAAAGGGGCGGGTCCGCTCAGTGAAACAATAACAACGAAACATGGGGGAACAAAAGTCTGCGTTTAAGTCGTGTGTGTGTAGAGATGTGTGTGGTTAAAACACATCAGCCTGCGGTCGCTCTTTAGCCTTATGATTCTGAAGGTAAACACAGCGAAGGCGGTGCGTGAAAGGCGGTGCGTGAAAGGCACTGCGCGCTCGTCTTCTCAGAGGCTGAGTTAACCCTCCCGCTGCCTCCTGGCGCTGCAGAGATTTCATGAAGTGAAGGAGGTTTTCCTTCTATAAAACAGCTGTGGGCAGCAGATACTGTGAGTGTCACGGACATGAATTCATAGATCAAGGCAGACTGGTTCACACACTCTCCTGTTTTGTCAATCCGGTGGTTAAACAAATATAGCTCTACACCCCTGGCCGTAATGTCCTTAAAATGAAGTCCGAGTTTGACATTTTAATTCATGTCCTGCCAACACTGGCAGGACAGAAGGCGACACGCTCGTACTAAGCCGTGTCCCTCACTCCTCACATCCCAAGCTGCATCCCCAAAAAGTGTATTATGTTGTTACATCGTTTCAGATGTTGTGTTTCAGTTGTGCTCTTGATAAACCATTAAAACAGTAAAAACACGTTCAGTGTCCTTTTGCTTTTTGTGTCTCCTGTTCACCAAAACATACCCATCTGTGATGGAAAAAGAAAGTAATCCAAAAGTAATCTAAAAGTAATCTGATTATGTTACTTTTTTAAGACACGTAACTGTAACTGTATTCTGATTACTTTCAGAGCCATGTATTCAGTAATCAGTAACTGATTACATTTACAAAGTAACCCTCCCAAACCTGGTCATAGCCATAGAAAATGTCTAGTCATGTTTTAGTTTTGTTTATACACACATGGGAAGGTGTGTCTTAGGCCATAGCCAATAGAAGATGTTGGTTGGGAATAGAGGAGGTGTTTTTTGGGGTTTCGATCCGGTTTTTTGAGCATAAAGAGACTGGTTTTTTGAGAGAGCGTGAGAGAGAGGGGGAAACCCCTGGTATACTCTCTCCCGGTAGGCTCTGTCCTCTGTCCTTATAACTAATGGCTTTATTTAGATCCTGGATAGATGAGAAATATGAATTAAGGTTTTAAATAAAAATATAACCCCAGTATGATATGTTGCGTATGATTATAATGTGTTAAAAGGTAAAAACCCTGTATTAGTTTTGGACCTATTTTTCTTCAAATAAACTGATCTCACCTGTTGGATTGGAACAACTAAAAGAAAATCTGTGCTCTCCTCTCCTGCTTCAAAGGTAAGACTGCACCCTGCCACACACACACTTAGGTAGGAACACACTCCATTTACTGATATCAAAATCCTTCGGGATCCCTTAAACAGATTAAAAAAGAGTTGTCTGAATAGAAACAGCAGTTAATTGAACCTGGTTCTTCGGGGAGTTAATAGAGGTGAGATCTTCCTGATGTTGGTGGATCTGAGCCAAGCAGTAAACTTACATAGACTCAATAACTTCGGTCAGGTCAATTAGTAGGTCAGAGTAATTTACCGGAATAAATTATCAGGACCTCACCGACTCTAAACACATGCTAATGATGAATCATTTATTTGCCTAAATTTGCTCTTGTATTTCCATTTTTAAAGCATAAATACATCTTAAGCAGAGTTGGGTGTAACGCG
Source organism: Gymnodraco acuticeps (assembly GCF_902827175.1). NCBI lineage: Eukaryota > Metazoa > Chordata > Actinopteri > Perciformes > Bathydraconidae > Gymnodraco > Gymnodraco acuticeps. The sequence continues at coordinate 1,134,325 of NW_022991064.1, read as the reverse complement.
TTACTGTAATAATATTACTTTTGTCGGTAACGGAGTAGTGTAACGGGCTACTTTTATAATTCAGTCACACTACAGTTACTAACATTGCCCCGACACACGTTACTTCGTTACTTTTATAAAATCAGTCATAATCACACTGACAGACAAGAGGGGTTTCCGCCGCAGGTTTATATGTACGTAATCTGCGCGACTTGCGCATCCACATCTCCGCGTGCAGTGCTGCATAAACATGGCTGAGTCAGCGATAACTTTCGAGGGGTGGAGGTATGCCCATTATTTTGAGTTTGTCCGAAGAATAGACAGGAATGTGACGGTGAGGTGCAAACTGTGTCCAGGCCAGTTATCCACTGCTGTAAACACCACGTCAAACCTCAACAAACACCTGCAAAGAACACATGCTAAGGTGAAGCTAATAGCTAAGGACCCCCGAGTAAAGTAACAAGTTACTTTATGTAGAGAGTAACGAAGTAGTGTAATATATTACTTTTTTGGGTCGACAGCCCAGAGGCAAGTCAGAGGAACCGGAGGTGGTCTCGGGTGGATGACCCGGGGGCAAGGCAGAGTTCGAGGAGGGCGTCTCGGGCGGACGGCAGAGTTAAAAAAGGGGTGAAGGCCACAGCGGGCCAACTCAGGGGGCCGGGCATGAGGGCGAAGGCAGCGGCTGGAAGAGTCAGGGGGCCGGGCTTGAGGGCGAAGGCCGCGGCTGGGGAACTCAGGGGGCCGGGCTCGAGGGCGAAAGCCGCTGGGGAACTCAGGAGGCCGGGCACAAGGTCGGGTAAGAAGGCGGCGGCCACAATGAGGACAGCCTCAAAACCCGAGCGTCATGCAAGCTCCCAGGCATTCCTGCAAACACATTCCAGAAATGTCCCTTTCCATCTACAACTCCTTGAAGGATGATGGAGTGCCAGCCTTTACGGTTGAAATAGTCGCAGTGGTATTCCTATGGTGCCAAGATGGGTATGTGTGATCTATCAATAGCACCTACACACTGAGGGAGCCCCCACCTGTTCTCAGTGTAGGCAGCCATTTCTGCAAACTGCTCCCGGTCTGGTGAACAAATTAGTTCCGGTACTAACAACGTCTCTGCAGCAGCACAGAAGTCTTGCACACACCGGCACACAGTTGTGTTGCTCACTCCGAAAAGATGTCCAATGCTTCTGTACTCTGAGCCGGTCGCAAGCTTCCACAGTGCGATGGCCACCCTCTTCTTTAGAGGTATACACTCGCGGAATGGTGTGTCCTGTCTCTCCATCGCTGGCCGCAGTTTGTTGCACAGGTAGACGTAGGTTTCCTCAGACATCCTGAAGTTCTTCACCCACTGAGTGTGTGTGAAAGATGGAACAATCACACCCCACCACTCGGTTGCTCGGTCAAGCATCCACACACATGGTCTGCGGTGGCAACCTAACTTCTGAAATACACAAACAAAAGCATACATATTTTAATACGTAAAAGTGGTAGCTACAATTAATTAAATACTTGAAACACTTTTGTCATATAATGAGCGTGAAACACTTTGGTCGTATAGTAAGCGTGAAACACATTGCTAGTTAGCGAACGTTAGCTTACCGAGTAGCGTTGTCGTTGAGTCGTCCTGGAGTAGTCTCTGCCGCGTTGTACGATTGCCATAAGTCTCCCCTCAGCTTCTTCTGTATTACGTCTTGCAATTAGCAGCCTTTTCCGAAACAAAGTTTTCCTTCTTGCTGTGATAAAAAACCACATACCAAGAAGCAAGGACACGATGGCTTCCACATCCTCCATTGTTTTTGTGTGTTTTGTGAGTTGTGTCGCATTGAAGGTGACGTCACGGCAGTTGTATGCAGCGTTGCTCCGCCCGCCAAAAAGCTGATCGCCCCGCCTACACTGCGTTACTATAGTAACTACCCCAGTTCCTAAACTGTAATGGAAGCGCAGCATTAAAGTGAGCCGGGCCTAACAAGGCCAAACCAAACCGAGCGAGGCCGACGCGCCATTAGAGGCTTCAGACAAGTCTTCAGGACTACTTGTGAGAAGCTGTAGCCACTCAGGCAACAAGCTCCTGAGCCAGGGCTTGCGAGCAACCTCCTGACGTGCCTCCTTCAAGGCAGCCTCTCTACCCCGTCTAGATGAGGCGTTATTCCAAGTGTAAAAAATGTACTCCAGAGAGTACCCAAGCCTGTAGAGCAAAATAATCTGAGTCTGCTGAGTCCAAAGTTGGTCGGTTCATTCTGTTATGATCTCTGTTAAGATCGCGGAAAAAGGTAGGACCCAAATGCAGACTACAAAAAAGGTAAAATAGGTCTATAAACAAAAAGCGAGCTTTATTCAAAAGCCGATGACAAAAAACATGACATGAACACAACGGTAGCACAAGGAAGAAACATAAAAAACTGACCGTGACTGACATGGAGGAAGACAGGAGAAACAGGGGAACGACAAGACTAAGGGAACGACAAGACTAAATACAGAGAGGGGTAATCACGGGACGAGAAACAGCGGGGTATGGGAGGCAGAAACACAAGGGCAACAGGTGAAAACAATGAGACAATCAGACACAGGAGGAAAACAAGAGAGAGGGAGAACAGAACAGCAAAAACAAAACCCATTACCAGACAGACAACACTAAAACCGTGACATAGAAGACATCCAGAATTTCAACTTCACCATTGACAGCCACACTCTATCTCCCCCCCCTCACATCCGCAACCTCGGAGTCATCTTCGACAGTCAGCTCAAATTCAACCACCACATCAATCACATCACCAGGACCGCCTTTTTCCACCTCAAAAACATTGCCCGTCTCCGCCCATCACTCTCCTCCTCTGCTGCTGAAACCCTGATTCATGCATTCATCACATCACGACTCGACTACTGCAATAGCATCCTCTACGGCAGGGCTATTCAACTTCATTAGCAAGTGGGCCAAATAGGAAAATCACTGGGGGTTTGTGGGCCACACAATACTTTGTCAAGGAACCACTACAAATAACTTTTGCTTACAGTAGTGTTAATAGATACTAATACATTAAATGAACTAGTCAAGTGCATCCCTTTTTTTTTTAACTTTAATTGTATCAACATAAATCATTACAGAAAGCAACCAGTCCATAAAAAAGTAGGAAAGCTTCGGTTACAAGGCTTGACACAAAAATAGAAAATGTTGCATCTTTAAAACTAAGGAGACATGAGTTTTTTCCCCCAACAGTTCCATGTCCACTAATGTACAAAACAAGATGAATATAATAAAACAGTATTCATCACATTAACAGTAAGTAGCCCTGTGTATAATATCCTCAACACTTCCAAGCATACATAAGGTGCATTGAAGACAACACAAGTCCATACAATGTAATACTAAATGCAAATAGAACATAGTAAAACAATAGCCATCAGACTCACAATAACATTCATATCTTGGAAACATTTTTACAATTTTCGAAACAGTAAGTAGGCTTGTTTGAATGACCATAAAATGAATGACCATAAAAACAGATCTGCATACATACCATGAATCAGACTTCTATCATGTTTAGCCTGTTTGAGTCAGTGAGAGAAATTACACTGCCTTGATTTAGGTATTTCAGCATAGTTTGTCTGAAGTGGTAAGAGCAATCCTGAGACACTCATGCAACTTCTCATTGGTCATGGAGCGACGTGCCCTCGTTTTGATGGCATTCATATGAGAAAAGCTAGACTCACAAGTATAGGTAGATCCAAACATTGTCAGCATAAGCAAGGCCACCTTCCTCATTGTTGGCCACTTGACTCCGTTCAAATTATGCTAGCAGTCCCTGTACTTTCCTTCTCCGTTCCTCTGAGCCCACGGGAAAACTGGCAGAAAACGAGCCGTGATTTGAGTTGTAGTGTCGCTTTACGTTGTATTCTTTCATCACGGATATACTTTCGTTGCACAATAAACACACCGGTTTATTACTTGTTGCGGCTGGCAAAGTAAATACGTATTTGTCAGTCCATTCATTCTGGAATTGGCGATTTTCCGAATCAACTTTACGTTTCTTGGGCTTGGAGAGAGACATCTTGAAGCTGTTGTTAACTAAAGTACTTTCTCTGTGGCCCGCGAACCTAGTGTGTAACGTGAGTTTGACTGAGCCAATGACAAGTGAGGACACAGTGCGTTTTGTTTTTTTAATGAGCAGAGCGCGGCAGGCAAAATAATGGATTCAAAATAATTCAAATGAATGGAAAAACCAGCGTTTTCGCCGCATCGTCAGATTTAGTGTGATCAGACATTAGTTTTATTTATGCTATTACACATATGCCATTTCGATTTGCAGGTAACCTCTTGTGGGCCAGAAAAAAGTTCTGAAGGGCCTGATTCGGCCCGTGGGCCGCTAGTTGAATAGGCCTGCTCTACGGCATACCATCCAACCTCCTCAATAAACTCCAACATATCCAGAACTCTGCTGCCCGCCTCCTCACCCACACCCGCTCCCGAGACCACATCACTCCCTTCCTCCAGAACCTCCACTGGCTCCCCGTCCGTCAAAGAATCCACTTCAAAGTCCTCCTGATTACTCACAAAGCCCTCAACAACCAGGCTCCCCCCTCCCTCACAGACCTGCTGCACCACCACACCCCTTCCCGCTGCCACATCAATCACCGGACCTGGGGGGACAGAGCCTTCTCCGTCGCTGCCCCTTCCCTCTGGAACTCACTCCCACAACCCATCAGAGACTGCACTGACCTCACCACCTTCAAAAAACTTACAAAAACTCACCTCTTCAATCTGGCTTTTAATTTGTGATTGTTTTTGTATTATTTGACTTTAACTTTAACTATATATTTATTTGTTGTTCCTTTATTTTATTATACCAGTTTATTTATGAATTGTACATCTAACATAGGTCCACCCCAAATAGATCAGCTTGCTGAAAGTGCTAGCTGCATTAGAATATAATATAATATGTATACTGAGAGGGCAAGGTATGTGTCACTGTCAACCCTCAAAAACTGGCAAGTAATACCCTAATCATAGTACATACAAATAAGGCGGGACACACAAGTGATGGTCTTGTATCCAAGCATCAAGCAAAGTATCAGAAACTAGGGCTGTGCGATTATGGCAAAAATCATAATCACGATTATTTGGGTCAATAATTGATATCACGATTATTTTTACGATTATTCATTGACCATTTATTGAACTTTAAAACAAATAATATTTTACCAATAAACAAGATCAACAAATATGTTGGAGCGCACTTCCAAAACCATACTAAACATATATTATTAATATGATAAATACAAATAAATTAGACCAAAATAAATTAAATCAAATATGATGCAGTGCACTGTCACAACCTACTGAAAACTCCTTAACATATAGCCAACATTTTGGTAAAACATATTCAACATATTCCACTCAGTTAAACGTTGAAGGCTGGCCAACCGTCATGGTCCAGAAGTAACAGGAAATAAATGTTGAACTACAATTTAAGACCAAATAAAAATGTTTAGGCCACCATGGCAAATGCTGGTAGGGCTGCTCATGTCATCTCTTAAAGATTTTTTGCAAGAAACACCAGCCTGTTTACATGGTCTGGTTTCAGAGATGAGCGCAGGCAGGTGACAATATTGCCACCTGTACTGAAGACCCTCAGCCACGCCCCGACACATGGGGTGACGCCGGCCAATCACAAAGCTTTGGTGCGTTCAAGTGTATTATTCTGGCACAGGAAGATTATGATACAGGACATTAACGATAAAACAGAATATTGTTGTTCTATTTTTAGACACATCTCGCGATCGACTGGTTGGGCACCTCTAGGACCATAGGTCTGTTGTGGTAGCAAAGTAGTCAGCTGAAGCCACATCTCTCTCAACTTCCCCACGGCATTTGTCATATAGTGCAGGCAGCGCAGACCTGCTGAAATAATACCGAGACGGCATCGCGTAACGCTTGTCCAACGTGTTGACAAGTTGTTTAAAGCCCTGGTTGCTAACAGTGCTAACTGGTTACATATCTTTAGCGATGTGAAATGTAATGGCAAAGTACTTGCAAATAGTGGAAATAGTTGTACCCTTCTTTTTAACGAGTTGCTGCTCTTGTTCTGACATCTTCGCTCGTGCTAAACACTCACAACACATGTCACTCCCACGTGACCGAGTGGGCTTTTAGGGAGGGGCGAAAGCGCACCCAGCAAAAATAATCGTATTTTGTCAATTTTGCCTTTTTCATAATCGTCGCAAGCCATAATCGTAATCGCGATTAAAATACGATTAATTGCACAGCCCTATCAGAAACTATACATTACATTCCATTACATTGCATGTACACCCATATAATTATTAGATGTTAATTATGCCCAGTCCCAAAGCCACCACTGTGTATTTGTATCCAACTGGAATTCCTTTACATCTCACAATATGTCAGTAAACACACATCTTTTCAAATATCAAAACCTTTCCATGACTGAAAGTTATATTTTCAATTACCATTACCTTGCAAGTTTGCTGGAAAAAGTAAGAAATGATTATGACTATTATTATGGCCAAAATGACAATACTAATTATTTTTGTACCAAAGTTGAGATCATAATTATTTATCAAATGTATTAATTGGTGTAAGTGACAATATATTCTATCGCACTTTCTGCTTTTGCCCTCTGCTCAGAGGGTCTATTGCCCCTTTCACACCAACGCAGCTCCCGTTTTAGCTCCGTGTTTGCGCTCTTCTCGTTCGGAACAGGTTTTTCTTTTCAGCCCCCGTTTTGTTAGTACCGCCCAGAGCCCGAGTGGTGCTGAGTCATTGCGTCATAGTTTGCGTCATGACGTAACCGTTTACGTGCCTGCTTCATAAAGCCAAACCGTGCGGAAACCCCTCACATCGACAACAACAAAAATGGCTGATTGTATTGAAGCGCTGCTCGTTTTGCTTTTGCTTTGTCGAAACCAAATGCAAATAATAGGTACACGGTACGGTCATAACCAGCGGTTGCCATCTCTCGCTGCAATTGCTGTAAAATTGCTTTGGACCGCGTGCTCCCCTCCAGCTTCCTCTGTACCTCTTGGGAAGACCAGATTCCCAGTAGGTAGCTGGTCTCTTCAGTGGACCACTGCTGTTTAAGTTTGGGGTTTTCCATCGTTGTGTACAAACTGGACAAAACGTGGGCTTTTTGTTGTTGTTCAGGAGGTTGATCCCGCCCCTTCCCCTCCCCCCGCCTCCGACGTAAGCGTGACATATGCAGTTCTTGCTTTTAGACGAAAATGTTTTCGAGCATGTGTAACGGGTCACAACCGTAAGCGACCTGTTATCTATCAGGAAATGACAGCGAGGGATCTGGGTGTCTTTTCTGGCATTTATTCTGAGAACAAAAATAATATTCCCTTTGCATCCGCGTCGCACATCCTCAGCAGTGCTCACTTCAATGTCTTCTAGTATTTATTTATACATTGAGAAATTATTAAATTACCAAGAAAATCTTATTTTTAAGTTATCATACAAAATACAAACATACCTGAGAACAAAAATAATATTCTCTTTGCATCCGCATAGCACATCTTTACAAAAGAAAAGAAAGAAAAGTCAGAAAGTGTAACCAATGTAAACAAAGAAAATGACGCAGAACGCGTCTATTTCCCGCCAAAACCACACCGTGGATATCGCTCAAAAATACAATTTCTTACGGTGGAAACTTAACAAAAACGGGTTAATAATATACCCAAATTGACACTTAACAACATACATCACTTTCATAAACTTAAATTGCCGGTTTAACACACAAAATTGTAATGAACTATAACACAATTCCTAGCACAGCTTACCCTCAGCAGTGCTCACTTCGATGTGAGGGGAAAGCGGAAATGACATCCAGGAAATAGAAAACGATGTGCAACGGGAAAGTGTTCCCACTAGAAACAATACTCAAAAATATTAAAAGGAAACAATCTCATAGAAATAAAATTCACAACCTATTGTAAATTGTAATTTATAATTAATAATTGTGTATACACATTTGTAACTCCGTAACACATGGTAAGAACCGGTTTTCAGGTAAAAAACAGCCGGCTCCGCTGCGGTGTGAACAGGAAAAACGGTGCTTATCAGGCTCAAGCTCCGAACCGGCCCTGGAACCGCGTTGGTGTGAAAGGGGCATAAGAGCTGATATGGGGAGAGAGTGAGTGGATTGGATTGAAAAGGCATAGTTTAGAGACAAATTCTGAGATTAGTCCTCAGTCCACAAGGAAATGTCCCAATTATTCAGATGCCCAGTCTCATCTGTCTCTGGACCTGAAAACTAATTGTTACCTGGTCGACAGTTCCCCAGGTGAAGCCTGAGCACACCTTGACTGTGCAGCTGCAACAACAGATTAAACTCAGCAGGCATGGAATGCGCTCCCCAGTTAACTGTTTCATCATCGAAATAGTGGTTTTTCACGGCATTGAGTTCAAATGGATGAATACTGAAGGGCCAGAAACCGTACACATGCACGTTGGCACAGTTTTCCAGCGCTATGTTAACCATCACTAAGCCGGTGCTGAGTATGCCTCTGTGTAGGCCTCTGTGTAGGCCTCTGTGTAGGCCTCTGGAGCGCCAGAAGTTGTTCAGTCTCCGGAGGTAATCAGGGTTGAAGTAGGTGGGCCTAATTGGACTTTCAAGGTCCCTCATGCTGTATGCAGCCTTCAGGCACAAAGGAGTACAAAAGTCAAAGGCAAAGGCAGGTAGAAGCAGCAGGGACTTGCCGTAAATATGTAGACTCTCCACAAATGGACGGCTAGGCCCGTCTAAGGGCCCATACCTGAAAATAGAAAGAATGTTTGGCAACAAAACTAAAATAAATGTTATGGTACAGTGAGACTAATTGTTTTGCTCACTTTCTAACGAGGATCCTCGGATTTGCTGTCACAATGTCAGTCTTGTTGCCCACATGTTTCTCATAGCCTTTTCCCAAAGAAGGTAGGTTGCACCTGAAAAGCATAACGGACGAATCAGAAATTATTATTGGGAATTTTATGATCTTTTTAATTCTTTATGTTTAATTCTGTAGATTGATGTCGCCATCAGCCTTTCAGTCCCCTAATCTTGACAGATTTCTCACCTGATAACAAGCTGAGCCGAATCGATCATCTCTCCACAGTTGCTGTTTGTCAGAATCCCTGAGTTCCCAACAACAGCACACGTGTCATATATTTTCTTTGGAAATGGATTCTCCTGGAAATAAAACCAATGAAAAAATATATTACAGAACAATAACATGCATATGATTATATAATGTTTGTGAATGAGCAAGAGCCATGGGGATGTTTACAAATCCCCTATAACAGTTCCAACATTTGTTAACGTGTGTGAGTGAGAGTATTTATTTAATGTACACTCGAGGTGTTAGAGATGCGTTATTGATTTCCTACATTCTTTTACGATTTTAAACGTACTGAAACAGCGCACAATTCTCCAAAATGACTGACTATAGTGTATAAGAGAGTTTGAAGCTGCGGTTTGAGCTAGGGCGCAGGTAGTGGCCATTGGGCCCTCAACTTTGCGCCCCTTGGCTGATTTGCCATCTCAGCTGATCACACACAGTGAAATGTAGCCTCTGTATTTAAACCATCCCAGTATCAGGAGCAGTGGGCTGTATCCTGGAATCTGAAACCTGAAACTTCTGAACTATTCTGGTTAGTCCTGACAAAGTTGTTGTGTCCATGGATCAGACAGTTGATATTTAGATTTACAAATCAGCAATTATATAATTAAAAGCAGACATGCTGTGTATTGAAATAAGATTGTAGTTTTTTTTTTAGCATTCGTCAGATTAAGAAGTCCTCACTTCAAATCATAATTATGTGTGTGTGCGTGAGTGTGTGCGTGCATGTGTGTGTTTGTGAAAGGGTGGTCATAGGTCAGGGGTGCCAAACCTTTTTTTAACCGAGAGCTACTTTTAAAGTTGCCAGTCTGCCGAGATCTACCAGTCCAAATAGAGAAGCGTAGCCATTACTGACAGCCTACTACCAGGTAAATACACTCTTCTACTTGTATAAAACTGACCTTTGTACAATTAATACTTCATAAAATACTGCAGATCCTTTATCTTACCTCTTTCTAATCTACACACATACAAGTATTTAACTGAAGCTACACAACAGTGTTGTTGATACAGAGTTGGAGTTTATTCACACGTCACATACTACAGTGGGTAATGTTTTCAAGAAACATTGAACAGTGCTGCCACATATGACACAGGACAAAAAGAAAAGACTCTGAACCCTTTCTTTGCCATTAAAATTAGGCTTACTAATAAGACAACTCAGATCTGAAGCTACACAGGAATCTGCTGCAACAGTGCAATAAAAAAGACAACATTAATAGAATCAAACCGTTTTTTTTGTTGCATTTTAGTAGAGTATAAAAATAAATGCCTTTAAAATAGGATGCAAGCAACACTAGTTTCTTAACCTGAACTGATAATAGACTATAATCAATTTCAGTTTGCATTCTTATACCATTTTGTACAATAATTATAATGAATAAGTTCAAACAAACTAAAACTTACAGCTGATTAATAACGGTATCTAACTTGAGTTTTTATCAAAAACCTGTTGAAATACTGCTGTTATTTTTACTGTCCCCAAAAAGCGCGTCGGCAGCCTCCAGGAATGCTTCTTTCACAACTTCGCCGTCTTTGAAAGACTTCATGTGTTTCTCAAGAACGTGACTGACACGATAAGATGCTCTGGTAGCAGCCTTGCTCTTGTTGTTGGGCCTGGTGAAAATGGACTGCTGTGCATTTAGCTGTCCTTTCAGGCCCCTCCCCTTTTGGAGCGTAGGGCAGAATTAGGAGGGAATTCCGTCTCGTAGCGTTTGTGCACTGTTTTGAAATGCCGCTCCTAAATTACCCTTCTTCGATAAAGCCACGCTCGCATTGCAGATGAGACAGATGGACTTTGAATTGGAATAGATACAAAAATAATCATCCTCCCACTCGGAGTGAAAATTATATTTATTTTTTTTTTGCTTCTGCCATAATTGCGGTCTTGTGTGTGTGTGCACTGTCACTCCTGTTGACACGGACAACGTCAGCGAAATAGTGCCCACTGTCCGCCAGCCACGCCCCGACACATGGGGTCACGCCGGCCAATCACAAAGCTTTGATGCGTTCAAGTGCATTATTCTGGCACAGGAAGATTATGTTACAGGACATTAACGATAAAACAGAATATTGTTGTTCATTCCCGGTCGATCGCGATCGACTGGTTGGGCACCCCTGTGGGTGGTCGTTTCTATCAAACAGTCACCATGTAACTAAACACATCATTTATAATCTCTGAGCCCTTTAAGGAACAATAAAGACAACAAGCAGAAGATGATGTGATACTATCCATGAATGAAAAACTACATACCTTTATGAAGGTGCTGAACATCTCTGGAGTCACCATGCGGGTCGTCGTGCTTTCCTCAGAGTACACAATATTTGATCCCACTGGAGAGTTGGCCTGGGTAATGATGGCGCTGTCAAGTCCCTGGCCCTGACTTCTCAGCTGAGAACTGGGGTAACACAAGGACTTTGTTAAAAAAACATCCAAGTCAGGAGTTTTGTTGAACTGAAAGCTTTATGATTGACCAAACACAGTAAGTGGCAATTTGTTCAGATTATATATCAAACGTATCTTCTTTCTTATAAGGATTTTTAATTGATATAATCCTCAACGTGAGTTAAAGTTATCTTCAGGTGAAGTCCCTCTGTTTTACTCTCTGACTCGTGCTATACATTTGTTAAGATTTTTGATTACCAATGGATTCAGTTGCAAATTGTTGAATGATGTGGCACTCTTGGGCTTCTTCTAAATACTTTTAAAACCAACTCACTGAATAGTCTCAAACTGTGACAATGTTTAGTGTTTATACTCTTCCCCTGAGAAACAGCAAATATTTGCCTGCATGGACTATTAATTGCAATTCTGGCCACAACCTTTTTTATCAACATTTTATACAAAATGTAATGAAATACAATTACCTGAAGTTTCTGTAATTATCTTCTTGCTTCTTCCAAGTTTTTGAGTAGAGTTCTCTTACTTTTTCAATGAGCTCCCTGTCTCTCACACACACACACACACACACACACACACACACACACACACACACACACACACACACACACACACACACACACACACACACCACACACACACACACACACACACACACACACACACACACACACACACACACACACACACACACACACACACACACACAGTCAGGTGTGTGACCCCTCGTGATAACATGAATTGTTCTGATGAAGGCATTAACAGAAAGGTCCCTTCAAGGAGAAGCATGGACGGTGTTTGCTCTCACCTGCATCCTTTGCAAAGGTCAGAGGGCCAAGGGGGGATTTTCTTGGGTGAAGGTGGTTCACTTGGTAAAAGATGGCTGTGCAACAAACAAGAGACAAACAGCACAGCACATTCATTTATACATAGTCCACACCAAAAGGCAAATGAGCTATGATGACAGGTGTGGTTTACCAAAAACTACAAAAAAACATCAACTAAACTCATTTTAAAACAACGAGAAAGCAATCCAATACAAAATAAAGACTGAGAATAACAACTGATTGACAGGGGAGTTATTGAATGTCGTTCTGCGCTGAAAAATGTGAAAGGACTGTGTCATTAATTCAAAGTAAATGTTTTAAATGGTCTATTTAAAAATGGTGGTTTCTTTTTTCAGCAGGATTTATTTTCGGTTGACCCGTGCAAAACACATTCCCCCTGATTCGACCTAAAACAATAATTTAACCTAAATAGTTTTTCTCACTTCAAAGAATGTCACATGACCACATGATGTGGACAAAGCAAGGTCACTGCAAGATTTGCTGCGGCCGTCATTAACCCGCTACCCACTACACCGCGCTGTCCGTGAGAAGGACCAATCCAGAAACACTTAAATAAGGTAATGATTTGAAATTGTGTTGTTTTTAAAGTTGAATGTCTTACCGCCTGTCTTAGTACTTGTCTATGTGTAAGCAAAGTTTAGCCGTGTGTTAAATACTTTTTTAAGGCTTGCTTAACCAGATAATTTTTTAAATGTATCATGCAAATGGCTAACTTTGTTGTTACTGTTTGACTATTGAAAAGTTTAAATTGTTGCATATGTAATATTGGTTTTGTGAGGGAATAATTCTCCTTCTACTCCTAAGATATCAAACCTTTTTTTGCCTGTTGACGTTTATGACCAACCCTGAGTCTGTTATCTCTCTTAAGGAATGGGAGGCTCTAGCTATCTCGATAAACCAGTTTATGACCTGTCAACTGTCTGTCACGAAATGGTTTATGGTTGTGGGAACGCTGGCTTCGAGGCCATTAAGGGTCAGACGTAAGTGATTCAGGGTGCCCAGCTGTTTAGTCTCCAAATATGTTGTTTACTCTCTCTGAACTAGTTAAAAGGGCTATCGAGAGAGAGGCGCGGCAGATTTGATGTGGCAACTCTCCGTGCAGTCAGAACCTCTGGCTGCTGTGACTTGTGATGTGAAATTCTCTGGCCGATACTCGTAATAAACCATCAGTGTTTGACATCAAAGCTCCAACTCTCCTCGTGTCTCTCTGAGTCCTGACTCTCCATTGCTGCAGAAGTTTCCCTTACAGGTTTCACATAAGGTATTTGGATAGGGCTTAGGGTTAGCAAGTTTAGCCACGTGTTAGCTAGTTTTTAAAGCTAGTTCAACCAGGTTGTTTTCATAAATGTCTCATACAAGGGGCAAACTTTTGTTGAGTTTGACAAGTGAAATATTTAAACTGATATATATATATACCTATAACTGTTGAGGAGAAATTTTTTAGGAGTGCACACACACACACACACACACACACACACACACACACACACACACACACACACACACACACACACACACACAGAAAGACAGTTGACAGAAGCCTGAAATGCAAATTAGTGTGAGAGGCCTTTGGAATAAAAACAAGGGAGTTGTTGATTCAAGCGTTTTGAATATGTGGGACCTGCACATCTGACACAGAGCTTGAGCAGTGTACAATGGCAGTGCTTGGCATCAGGGTGGAGGACTATCCTCTCCTGCCACTGCAGCACATCGGACTCATTGTTGAAGGTGTGGAAGTCTTCAATGAGTTGCCATAAGTTGCACATGCATGTGCCATGTTATTTGGCTTCATCTTTGCTCTAAACTTGAGCTATGTGAGTTCAAATACACCTTTGATGCACTGCAGAAAACGTTCATGGCGATTGAACCAAAGAAAATGACACGCAGAGTTTGCAGTCTGAGTGTCAAGCTTTAAGTATTGGATACATGAAAGACTTTTGAATGTTTTTTGTTCTAAAGCTTGTGTTCAAATACAGTGTAATGCAAGGGTTCTTTGTTTAATTAAAATTTTAAGAGGAAATTGAATAAAAGAGGAACTATTCAGCAAAAGAAAACTTGAACTGCATTAATCTTATTATTATAAAACAGAATAGGTGATGCATATTTTAAAGACATCTCAATAAATGTTAAGGTCTTTTGAAGAGAATATTCCTGTCTTTATTGATATGTGAACAGAGTGTAAAGAAGTGTTTTAAGTTTAAAAGTCAAAATGCTTCTTTGATATATAGTAGTAAATGTAATGCTTTGAACTAAATAAATTATATTACTGTATAATTAAAAACTTTACTTTGATCTAATAATAAACATGAACTCAGTCCAAAAGGAGAAATGTAGTTATAACAAAGTACATGGTGCCTTGTGAGAAACATATCCTCATACCCAGGTAAATAGAAAACCTGCTCCACAGGTTGTTGGAACAAGTACTGACACGCTTACCCGTTGTCCACAATGATCCAGAAGGCAGTGATCAGCAGGCTCCCCAAACAGAGTACAATTAAAGGGATGGATAACTTCTCAGGGTGTCGCTTCATCCCGATCTTGTATCTAGATGTCAAACTTTGGACTCTCTGCTCTCTACTCAGTTTGTAGCCTATATCTCTTGCCTCTTTTCTCAGACAAGTCCTCTGTCTTCTTTGCACTTGGTCTTTCCCGTTTGGTTTGCGTCGTTGTCAGACGGGTCGAAGAACTAATGTCCTTGTTTGATTGAACTCCTACTTTAGTCTTCGTCATGTCTCTTTGGTCCACCCATTTTTTACATGTCCCTCCCTCCATCATTTGTTTCAACACATGCAATACAATGACTCATACGGTGACAGTAGCAATAAAGAGGCTTGTTAAGTTAACCCAGAGGAACACATTGGCCTTTATACTTTTTTAGTTACTATGAAGATTTAGATCAATTATAGAAAAAGATAATCAACAAAAACAAAATCAAACAAAACTGAATCTTACAACCGAGTCCCCTCTCGAGTTCCCCTCTCGAGTCCCCTCTCGAGTCCCCTCTCGAGTTCCCCCTTGGTTCCCCTCTCGAGTCTCCTCTCGAGTCCCCTCTCGAGTCACGTCTCAAGTCCCTACCCAATGTCCTGGTCCGTTGGAGGTTCTGCTGGGGGTCCTGCCAACTCCATGTCCAATCCCGTTGGAGGCCCCGTCGACTACTCCTCTGCCGGGGGTCCTACCAATCGTATGTCTGTCCCGTTGGAGGTCCCGCCGTCTACTCTCCTGCCGGGGGTCCTGTCAGCTCCTTGTCCTGTCTCGTTGGAGGTCCCGCCGACTACTCTCCTGCCGGGGGTCCTGCCAACCCTTTGTCCTGTGCCGTTGGAGGTCCCGCCGTCTACTCTCCTGCCGGGGGTCCTGCCAACCCTTTGTCCTGTGCCGTTGGAGGCCCCGCCGACTACTCTCCTGCCGGGGGTCCTGCCAACCGTTTGTCCTGTGCCATTGGAGGCCCCGCCGACTACTCTCCTGCCGGGGGTCCTACCAACCCCTTGTCCTGTTCCGTTGGAGGCCCCGCCATGCTCTGTCTCGCCGGGGGTCCTGCCAATCCTGTGTCCTGGTCCTCTTCCGTGGGTATCCTGCCGAGGCCTGTCCCACCAGCTCCGGTTCCTGTCCGGCCGACACCGGGTCCTGCCCGGCCTCCGGCGCTGGACCGTCAGCGCCTTCCTGCCCGGCCTCCGGAGCTCTCTGGTCTTCGCCCTCGAGCCCGGCCCCCTGAGAGCCGCGGTCTTCGCCCTCGATCCCGGCCCTCTGTGAGCCGTGGTCTTCGCCCTCGAGCCCGGCCCCCTGAGAGCCGCGGTCTTCGCCCTCGATCCCGGCCCCCTGAGAGCCGTGGTCTTCGCCCGCGATCCCGGCCCTCTGTGAGCCGTGGTCTTCGCCCGCGATCCCGGCCCTCTGTGAGCCGTGGTCTTCGCCCGCGATCCCGGCCCCCTGACTCTTCCTGCCACTGCCCTCGTCCTCGAGCCCGGCCCCCTGACTCTTCCTGCCGCGGCCTTCGCCCTCGAGCCCGGCCCCCTGACTTTCCCGGCCGCGGTCCTCGCCCTCATGCTCGGCCCCCTGAGTTCGCCCGCGATGGCCTTCGCCCCTCCATAACCCCCACCTTGGACTCTGCCTTGCCCCCGGGCCGTCCGCCCGAATACCCCTTTTTGAACTCTGCCTTGCCCCCGGGCCGTCCGCCCGAGAACCCCTCCTTGAACTCTGCCTTGCCCCCGGGCCGTCCGCCCGAGATCCCTTCCTGGTCCTCTGCTGTGCTCCTGGGCGGTCAGCTCAGTCCCGTCCTCCTGACCCCCTCCACCCACCCTGGTGGCCTAGTGATACGCACCGTGACACATTGTCAATCATACCAACACAGTCTCACTCCCTAAACGTCCAGGAGCGACGCTTGGTCAGGGTCCCGTGGCGTGCAGGTGGGACGCGCCGAGGCTCCTTCAGCTTCATAAACGGACGCAAAGAGCTTTCAACTGATTGCAATGTATTCCCATCGGCGGCGGTATTTGACGCTCAGGGAAGCACCGTTGCTGTTAAAGGCAATGTGAGCGTCCATTCCCATTGGATAACGGAGAATTGTACACCCGGAAGTAAGTATTCTCCTTACTGTCGATTGATTTGACAGTGATATCTCCACTACTCATCAACTCAAAAACACCATATTACCTTTGTTAATTAAACGACATTGATAGGTTTAAATTGTGTTCAATGCTTTTGTGTTTTTCCCCTTCAATTCTGAGAAACAACTTGTTTTCTCTGAAATGTGGAGCGCCAAAGAGACTACACTACCCACAATCCCCAGCTATTGTTGTGATGATGCCTGTCCGCTTTGCGACAAACCTCGTGATAAGTCAACAAGCTCTGTGATTGGATGAAACATAAATTCATACAAAAAAAATCCAACCCTGTCTCCTAAAAATTACGTTCCCACAGAACTAAACTGTATTCTCAATTACGTTTAGCTAGAAACGTATTTTCTCCCACGTTACGTTTGTTATGAACGTGTCTCAAATACGTTTATTTTCTACATATCTTCTAGAAACATATTTTCTCCCACGTTACGTTTGTTATGAACGTATCTTAAATACGTTTATTTTCTACATATATTTGCCATTTATTGTCTTGCTTATAATAATGATAATAGTCATTTATAAATATCATTTTAGAGCACACATTTGAAATCGAGAATCGGGCTCGATATATGGTTAAATTAAAATCAGTAGGCGAGGCTGTAATTTCGCCAGCTGTTACTCTCATGAGCGAGGCAGAAAATAATAGTTCAATCAGGAGAGACATTGATGTATGAAATACATATTTATTACTGGGACACGTCATATGAATGAAATAATGATTGCCAGAATTGAGACAGGAGAATGGAATGGTGTTTGGCGATTAGGCCCCGGTTTGCAGGGTTATCATTCTGGAGGGGAAGAACCGCTCCGAAGAAACCCTCCGGGGTCTAGTAGACACTGGTGGTGGTGATAAGTAGGTGGGACCGGTCTGAAGGGAGAAGGATTAGCTTGGTCCTGTAGGAGACGGGAGGCGAGAGGGGTGGAGGAGGGTTGCATATTGTCACCTGGAATGACTGCTGACAGGAGGGAAGAGCAGATATAAAGGGATTAGCGGGTGCAACGATAGGCTTGTGAGAATGGAGAGGAGTGATTGGTTAGCTGGGGAGTGACGCCCCCGATCACTTAATGAGGGAGGAGAGGGTAGAGAAGTGACGTGTAATATCAATGAAGAGCTTGGTCTTCCTGCTTGAACTTGCGCTAAGCTTCATTTCAATCAGGAGAGACATTGATGTATGAAATACATATTTATTACTGGGACACGTCATATGAATGAAATAATGATTGCCAGAATTGAGACAGGAGAATGGAATGGTGTTTGGCGATTAGGCCCCGGTTTGCAGGATTATCATTCAGGAGGGGAAGAACCGCTCCGAAGAAACCCCCAAAGAAGTGAAGTATGACATACTGAGCTGTAATGAGTGCGGTGATCTATGGATGAAATGAGAGATTAACATGTGGATTAAACAATCGGCCGGAATCACTGCCGGGTTTACTGTACATCATAAAATGCTTGACCCGAGAGCCGACGGCCGGAATCAGTGCCGGGCTTACGTACTACCACTAAACAACAGCCGGAATCGCTGCCGGGCTTACTGTACATCATAAGATGCTGACCCGAAGGTCGACGGCCGGAATCAGCGCCGGGCTTATGTGAACACTACCACTAAACGAACGGCCAGAATCACTGCCGGGCTTACTGTACATCATAAGATGCTGACCCGGAGGTCGACGGCCGGAATCAGTGCCGGGCTTACGTGAACACTAACACTAAACATTGCCGACACGATGGTCGATGACCTGCGATGCAGGGTTAAACATACACAGATGAACACTACCACTAAAATGCATAAATACCAGGTTAGAGAGATCTTTGGATGGCCTCGCGGCGCTGATGTCCGGGCGAATGTAGGATGTGAAGGCAGAGGAGGACCACCGTCTGGTTGTTGTAGGGATGAGGAATAATTACCTTGATTGCGGCAGTGTTGCTGCACCTATCCTGAATGAAGCCCTGAAATGCTATTAAGACACCACCACCAGTTATATGCATGTTTACCATAGGTAAACTGGAGAGATCTTGGATTGCCGGCACAAGCCGATGTCCGGGCGAAGAGGGAGATGTAGACAATGTAATGCAGCTGTTAGCTTGAGTACAATGATACATGAATATCATACCCTGGCTTATCGTAAGCCATGTGAGCATGAAACCAAATATAAATTAGTGCAATATGCACAGCATAAAATGATGTATGCTTAGGTAAATACTGAAACATGACCCATGATATAGGACTAGCTTAATTAGCAGTTTAATTACGCCACGTGAGACATAGATGCACTTGATTGGGTGATTAGACTGTCTTCTATCATCTTACATGAACTTCTCTTTCTCCCTGAAAGAAACCCCCCAAAACCACAGATGGGGCAGCATCCGTGAATAACAAAAAAGAAGACTCATTGAGTGTCTGGACTCAATGGCAATGGACTTGTCGCACTCCGGGGAAGGCAAAATAAGGCTGACGAGATTAATGTCTTTCCCTTAGAGAATTTTCGCTCTAAGCCGTGAGGCAATGTTAGCGGCTTGGGGAATGTAAATCCTGCTTGAAGGAGGAGCTGGGAGGGCGGAAGCCAGGGAGTGAGAGGGAGCTACCGCTTGTGGATGTAAAAGACCCTGACCCGGCATAAACCCTGGCAGTACCGAAGCAGAAGACCCGGCCCTGTTCGCGGAAGAGGTTGAAGCTCCAGCAGGGCCCTTTTCCATGGACTGGAGGCGAGCGTCGATTAGCAGCAAGGAGCTTGCCAGAGATTGCAGGGTGTTTGCTAAGCTAACGTCCGTGAGGGGCTGGTTTCCGGTGCTCCCGGGCTGGTCGGCGCTGGGGTGAGCCTGGGAAGGGGTGGATTTTTTTGACGAGCGAGCTCGTGGAGGACTCGCCTTCCTTGTCCCTTTTCCCCCGCGCCTGCGCCCGCGCCCTCACCCTGATCCCTCGGGAGAGCTGGCTGGAGCTGCTGGCTTGGGCTGGGGGACCGCGCCGGAGACTTGGTCCGAGAACTCCCGAAGCTGGGAGAGAGGGAGATCTGGGGCTGCAGAAATGCCCTGCTGCAGTAGATGGGAGAAGAGGAAGTCTGCCTCTGCCATACGTGAGCCGCCACGGGAAGCCAGACGGGCGCTCATGCGCCGGTGGCTTGAGGAGTTGGAAGCTACTTCTGGAGGTACGTCGGAGCCAGGATCGAGATCCTTCGAAAAAAGGTTTGTTGTCGGAAAAGTCTGAATTAGACATCTTGAGGTTATATATTCCTGAGTGTTTAACGGAAGAGGAGTATTAGTGTACTACCATTTGCGTATTGTCATCTGGAATGACAGCTGACAAGAAGGAAGAGCAGATATAAAGGGATTAGCGGGTGCAACGATAGGCTTGTGAGAATGGAGAGAGAAGTGATTGGGTAGCTGGGGAGTGACGCCCCCGATCACTTAATGAGGGAGGAGAGGGTAGAGAAGTGACGTGTAATATGAATGAAGAGCTTGGTCTTCCTGCTTGAACTTGCGCTAAGCTTCATTTTTAACATGCCAAAAAGCTGCTGTGTCGTTTATTGCACCTCAAACATTAAGAGTGCGTTCACACCTGCCTTGTATAGTCCGGTTGAATCGAACCCTGGTGCGTTTAGCCGCTTGGTGTGGTTCATTTGGGTCGGTGTGAACACAATCCGAGACCTCTTAAGTGAACTAAACAACCGGACTCTGGTCCGCTAAAATAGGTGGTCTCGGAGCACTTGCTTGCGAACTCTGGAGCGGTTCATTGCTGGTGTGAACGCAGTCCGCACCAAAGCATAGGAAGCGTAGTATTTACGTGTCACAAGAACGCGGATATCTTCAAAATGTTTAGCGAAAGAGTCTTTCAAGACATCTGCGGTTATTTAGTTAAAGAGTGAAGCAGAATGAAGTGTTGAACAGTGTTGTGTAAAGTAAAAATTCTCCGTCAGCTACATACAATTAAGAACACCTGTCGTCGGTGAAACGCCCCTCCTTACTGCAGAACGTCTCTCATTATGTGTTATAATTATTTTTAACGGACGTTGTCTGATTATATAATCATATGCGCGGGCCGCTAGGCGCTAGTGTCTGTTGATCTCCAGATTAACATCATCATGAGAATAACCTGCCGAAAGTGCCGATGTTCCATGGCAGAGGCTCCGGTAGAAATTGCCGGGTTTTAATAATAATACATTTGATTTATATAGGAAATTTGCGTTTTTACCCCCTTAACCTGTTAAACCCCAAGGTCCCCGTCGAGTGTTTCACGACACTGTGTCTCAGGGGATCTTAATATTTAAGAACCTATTAATGTGTTATACCAGATTAACGGAAATAATCTCAGCTAACTGACAATGCAAACCCTTTTTACCAAAACAAAACACAAGTCTCATAAGAAGCATCTAAATGACCCCTTAGCGAAAAATGCTAACGGACATTGGCACAGAACTCAAGATAAAAGTACCTTTATTACTTATCATAGCTGCACATACAAGATATCCGATTAAAACTGAGGTTCCACCGATTATTTAGGTATTGTTAACTGTGTTTAAGGTACATTATGCTATCAAAACATTGATTTTAATTTCTAACAGTATATAGTATCATCACTGAGTGATCCAGACTCGCGACAGGGGAAGCAAATACAGACATCACAACACGTACCTTTACGGAGCTTCTAGGGAGATCGTCTCACCGTAGCTGTCAATCTGATCAAAAGACGTGTTTAATGGCATTAAAACCAGAAAAAATGGTGGGTGTGTCTACAGAAGGTCCAGTTGTGATAGCCACGGTTCGCCACTGGTTTTCACTATAAGTATAAAATATTTTTTGGACGGACACTATAATTTACAGTTTTTTACTATGTTCAATCTGAATTTTCTTTAACATAAAAAACATCTATATTGAATCTGACTTTTCTACATCCAACTCACAGGTTTATCATTACTTTGAGAAAAAAGATTATTAATTTAACCCTTTTAGAAGGGAAGATATGGTCATTTGTTCTGGGAATGTCATTTTCGAGCCTGAAACCTGAAAAACTGGCTCGGGGTTTAACAGGTTAATGTCTGACCAATGGTTGAACAGCATTTCCGTGCACATGACTTGTGTTTAAAGTTTATAGTCCATTTGAGTTTTGCCCGTGTGAACGCAAACCGAACCTTCTGAAAAATGAAACAATGTAACAAACTGTCATCTGGTGCGCACCAGAAAACGGACTATTAGGTGTGAATGCACCCTAAAACAAATCGAGAGTTACGTGTTTCTGTACTTCCTCTAAGAAGAAAGGACAGTAAAGAAGAGCTCTGTGGCTTCAGGCTTGATCGCCATTCAAATGACAGCGTTGTTTTCCCCAAAAGAGGGCGGGGCTGTAAAGTGACGTATATTTGACATCTATTATTCAAAACCATTCTACAGTATTTATTCTAACGTAAATTACATGCCACTGTTTTACCTTTTTATTATTTATATTTGTATACTTTATTTGCTATGAGTTATATCTGAAGCAAATTATGTTTCTGAAGATGTGTAGTCAATTCCACCCTTCAATGTAGCATAAATGTGAACTCTCATTACAGGAACAAGACCGGAAACAGACGTAGGAAAGGTCCTCAGCTCGCTGATTGGATGTTTTAGCCGCAATGCACGTTGGGAAGCCTGTGAAATCCGAAAACATTTTTAAAAAATAATTATAATTATTCCGAGTTTTCTTGCTTTTCTCTTTGGAAGTCATCACATAACGGCATTGTAATACATGGTTCGGCTGCATTAAATATTACACATCTGCTGTAGTTCTTTATTTATAGAGCCCTGATGAGAAGACTTCTGGACAAACATGAGGAACTGCCGCCAAAACTGAATACGTGACGTGGATCATAAATATATCAACAATTAAACAACATTTTACATTTCTTTTCACAAAATACGTCTCCTTGCAGTATCAATAGTAATTCAGCTGACTTTTATATTTGATCCAATTGTTATTGTTATATTTACACCGTAACGGTGCACAGCTGATAGAAAAGGACTTGTAGTTTTTAAAGATATTACTGATTTTCTTTGAATATCAGAATGTAAATACTGAGTTGAGAGAATAGTCAGGGTTTTTGGGTGATGGGAGACACATCTATGGAATCACAATTTCAATAGCTTACCATTAAATGACGGATATGCCTTTCTGTCTGTGATGTTTTACAAATCAGATATTAATGTGTAGAAGTAAAACATGAGAAATAGTATAGCAATATCCTGTGAAATTATGTAAAAACATGAATAAAACTACACATCTTCAGATGTCATACATACATAAGTGTCCTACACTAATATTACAAAGTTATTATTAGTATGCTGTGTGTACCTTGTGTGCACCGCTTAGTGGTTAAAGCACGTTATTTAATTATTTTTGTTGAATAATGTTATTTGATATAAAAATTATTAAGAGTACATACTTTCATATGGGGAAAGTATAAGGTCAATGATAGAAATATTGAATATAAAAAATCAAGAAGATACTGTAAGTGATCTCTACAATAAAACAGTTTAGTGCAGGATGTTCAAAGATATTAATATGAGGATGTGCAAAACAGACAAACTAATTAACCTTTATTAACACATTAAAGAATACTTTAGGTTAAGGTCTTCTTTCAAATAAGAAAAAAGCTTTGGCGGTATCTATCTACAGATAACTATTAAGCCTGACAAAGTACTTAACGTCTAATATATTGCTTTCCTGCAATGTTAACTATGTTGAAGCACTTATTTTGACTGATATTATACACATTAATTATACTCTTATGTATGTAGATAGAAAGAAATGTGCAGAATTTGACAGTTTAATGGTGGACATATTGATAGATGTCTTGTAATGCACTGTTGAGGAACCTGTGACCCAAGTTTTTCATTCATTGCATGACTACACCGTAGTTGTGTAAATGCCAGGCCATGACAATATGTCAATAAACCTTAGAAAATCTTGAAATCTTGAAATGGATGTGCAAAATAGCCATACAGTTTTTAATTAACTATTAGTAGAGAATAACGATTAAGTTACCTACATTTACTCAAGTTCCCTAATTAAGTACCATTTTGATGAATTTGAGTATTTCCATTTTATCACATCATTTCAGAGTGAAATATTGTCCTTTTTAGCTGACATCTATTTGACAGCTTTAGTTACTTTTCAGATAAAAAAACATGTTCTCATGAGGATTTGTATTCCATAATCATCAAGGTGAGTTAAAGTTATCTTCTGGTGAAGTCCCTCTGTGTTATCAAACTCTCTAACTCGTGATCGTTCAGATTAATATTGTCGGGTTTTTTTAGTGTTCTTTTTCTGCTTTGCCAAACGCCACTGTGTCAAGTGTCCTATTAGAGTTGCCGTATGTAGTTGTCAAATATGGCGGACCATCTCGCACATGCACACTGCAGATCGGGTAGGGATGCGGATCGGGTAGTGACACTGCCCACTGGGAGCACAGAACCAGTGTGTCTCATTTGTTCAGAGACCGTGGCGCTCATTAAAAGTGCCAAAACGCCACTATGAGACAAAACACAAAGTGTTTGACCAAACATTCCCTCTCAAGTCAGAACTGAGGTCACAAAAACTAAATATCGTTCCAGGGTAGGCTAACCGAGGCTAACCAATGAGCAGTGGCGTTTTCTCCAGGAGGCCAAGGGAAGCCAGGCTTCCCCTGTTTTTTCGGATTGTAGTTATAATTTAAATAAATAAATAAAAACACTTTGTTTTGTTTCGATAATTCTCCTTTGCTGTGTGTTGCTGCCGGCCCGTCTCTCCCCCATTCTCATTGAGTATTTTACAAAGAGTGAAACAAACAGCGCCCCTCTAGATGTTATGGTGAAACAGTAGATTGCACTCACTGTTGCGAGAGGAGGCCAGCCGAATCTGGCTTCCCTTGGTGAAAAAAAATGGAGGGATTGACCAATCAGATGAGGCTCACGTGATACCCCTGCCAACCTGTGATTGGTCAGGGCCATGCCAAGGGAAGCCAGAGGCGGCTGGCTTCCCTTGCCTCACAATCCAATCAAATCGCATCAACTTAGTGTTGCAGTGACGCATCCTAAAACCCGGAAGTAAGCTGCGCTCGGTTTCCCTCGACAAAAAAGCAACGGGATTTCTCCATAGGATTTAGGAAAATAGCTCGAAATAAGGTCAGTGGAAAACGAACCTGTTAGATAAATGCAAGTTTTGTTCAGTCGGATAATATCCACATGTCTACCCTACTTTTATAATTTTCGAATCATAAATCTAATCGATAGAAGATAGATAGCGCCACTGCACCACTCTCACCGCCGTTAGAAAGTAGCAAGCAACTGAAGCAAGTGCAATTATGGAGGGTGGAGATTTGGAGGATTTCATCAAAAATAATTGTACTAAACTTCCGCTACAGCAGCAACAACAAATACAATCTGATGACAGGCCGATGCCCAAACTGGAGCTGTGTACAGCGAGGAAAAAAGGAGCGAATCGGACGTAAAACGTTAAAGGTCTCCTGATTTAGTTTGTGAATGAATGCTTATTAGAGTTTCGGCTGGAGAGTGCATGCGGACCTGTCGGTTAGATAACAGGCGTGTGTAAGTCCTGCATCTGATACAAATGTGTGTAAAATGATACCGGGTGCTGTAATCACTCATCTGGTTACGTTATTACATTGACCACCACACCCCCGACCCAAAAGAAAGGACGTATTATTGGCTTCCCCTAATTTTTTTCCCACGCCACGCTACTGCCAATGAGCACCTACATGTGTGTATGAGAAAGGCTCTGACACCATTTCAGCCCAGATTTAAACTCCTGGCAGGACAAGCTCAAGCTCAATTCTCGCACTGAACAGAACAAAGTGAGTGAGGGACTGCAATATAAGAGGGAAAGAAAGAGAAACTTTAAAACTGTTCAATTGTTATGATGTGTAAAGACTGATATTGTTCTATAATCGTCTGAAACTGTTAAGTCATGATGTGAAACGGTTAACAAAGAAAAAGGGAAACTCAAGCTGCTACACTTTATTTTATTTATATCTAAAATTAAAGGTGGGGTAGGTAAGTTTCAGAAACCGGCTCGAGTGCACTAAAATTTGAAAGTACACAGCCGAAAAGAATCCGCCCCTTCCTTCAGACTTCCTTACAGAGCACCTCCTCCAACACACATGAACGCGCAATGCACGCCCAATGAGGGCACGAGATACATTTGTGCGTGCATGAGATGGAAGGCTGACAGACAGGGCGGCAATCCAATCCGTTTAGCCGGGCCGGCTAAATTGATTGGTCGTGCTTTTTACAGTATTACGGCTTCCACAGATGACATTTTTTTATGTATTTATTGTCAAAGCACTTAAGATATTCATTGCTATCGGGATGTTAAGAGCATTCCATGGAATATAACCAAAAGTGTATCTCGAGCCGGTTTCTCAAACTTACCTACCCCACCTTTAAGCACTTTTAAGATGCACACATTTTCAAAAGCTATTTTATTTATTTTCTCTATTTTATTTTTTAAATGCAGCCCGAGAGGAACATTACACATATCCACAGTATTTACTGTATATTTGTATAGTTCAATGTTAATTGACAATAAATATTGTTGTTTATGAATTGTACTTTCTTTATTTGGCAGTCAGTTGTTGATTACATGCAGACGTTGATAAAGCTACAGGCTACTTCAATATATATCACTCTAATTCATAAAGCAAGTTAGACATTTTGAAGCTCCGGACCTTTGCATGGGGAGATTTTCTCTAACTGGACCTCGTTGAATTTGAGTTGAATACCCCTGGTGTAGAGGAAGAGGAAGGTGTTTCAGAATGTGAGGATCACTCTTCTGAGAATTCTGAGTCTGAAAGTGACTTTGAAGAAGAGGAAGAGATTGAGCATCAGCTAGTTACAAAAAAAAGATGAGCCACAGGACCAGCCGGTCAGCGGGCAAGATAACAAGTAGCACTTTAATTAATTAATGTGATCTAACAAATGTAAAAGGGCAAATATTAACCATATGTTGTTTATATTGCTTGTAATTGGGATGAAATAAACATCTGTTGAGTATTTTAACATAAAATAGTTTGATTGTGTTGAATTGAAACCCAAAAAGGCAGTAGGTCCACCAGACCCACGGACACTGGCTGAATAACAAACATATGAACACCACACAAGGGTTAATACTTGGATTATATGATTGAAGATGTCTTTTCCCTACATGTTAAGCCTTTTGAGTTCAAAGACTTTCACTTTGGTTGATTGGGGCGTGTGGGAGGATATTGGAGGGTCAGGAAAAGATTTCTCACAAAGGGTGAAGAGGTCCGGCTCATTAACACTGATTCAAAAACTCTTTAAGGATGGCAGGAGAGCAACAGAGGACATGTTTTGATGTTATTCATATTTATATCAATACATTTATCTTCTGTTTGAGACTAAGGCACTGGCTATATAGTTTATAGTATTTAGTTTAAAGAGGACACACACTGCTCATTTTCAGATTTGTTTTTGCTGCCTCTACTGTGGCAGAGTCTGCTCTGATTGGTTAGCTGGCCGGCTCTGTTGTGATTGGTCAACCGCTTAGATATGTCCCGCCCTTTAGCCTATCACGTACAATATGTTGGAGAGCTAGCCAATAGGAGCAAGAGTGTTACATAGTGATGTCACTTTGTGTTTTTTTTCAGGTGGGGGGGAGTGTGAGGGAAAAAACTCAGAACACAGGGATTTCAGCCTTTGCAGACCATTTACATGCACTAAATCCTATAGAACACACTGCAGTGAAGGGAAACCCAAAAAAACAGAAAAGGGCCTCCTTTAGAAATGGATAAACAACAGAACAGTTTAGAGACCTTTTATAATAATATGAACTATTTTGAGAACACTTGAGAAGACATAACCAGTATGGACATTTGTATAAATAAAATGATTAAATATGACTGATGTGCCAAGATCATTTGTTCCGTATTGTGTCCCACTGAACCACAAACTGTCCTGCTGCCACACGATGGTATTAGACACAGCCGTGATAATAACCTCATGCTGTTCGCTGTGTTTGATCTGAAACAATGCTTTAAATGCAGCTCGAGGATTGAAGATGCGCTCAGTCAAAGCTCATCAGCACTTCAAAACTGTGGAGCAGATAACAGGAGTTGAAAAGTGTCTGCGGTGATCCGAGCCTCTCTTTGTACTGAGAGCCCGATCGTAAGTAGATGATGTTGAGGAAATGATTACTATTGTTTTCTCTCTCTCTCTCTCTGTCTCTCTCTCTCTGTCTCTCTCTCCTCTCTCTCTATTCTCTCTCTCTCTCTCTCTCTCTATTCTCTCTCTCTCTCTCTATGTCTCTCTCTCTCTGTCTCTCTCTCTCTCTCCTCTCTCTCTCTGTCTCTCTCTCTGTCTCTCTCTCTCTGTCTCTCTCTCTCTCTCTCTCTCTCTCTCTCTCTCTCTCTCTCTCTCTCTCTCTCTCTCTGTTCACTTGCATGTTTCTCTCTTTCCTCTCTCTCTCACATCAAACGCAGAGTTTTCAGCTTAATGGGCCATTAGCACCGCTCCAAGTTTCCGTCCAAAAAACCTCCCCGGGTTTCTCCTCGTAACATTTCACTCACATGTTTAGGGGCTACAAGATAAAACAGATAGATTTGTGCTTCCTTCTGAGGAAAGATGTGCCTCCACTGCTACTAAAGATCATATTCATCTTTAAAGTAAATCCTAAAGTACAAGGAGAAGCCAGAACATGTGTAAGTTGATATTGGCTTAGGAAAGTGTGTATGCATTTAAAATCAATTTTCATTTGTTTATAAAATAATTGAACAAAATAGGAACGTTTCGGTGCGATGGATTTTTATTAATGTTTTTTTTTACTTATTCATCCCTTTCAAGTGAGTTAGGAGAGTATTTCCATGCATGCACGTTTAATATCTTTTAAATATTCTTAACATTTTCACACCTCTCTGATTCGCTCCCATTCAATTTCCACAAAAAAACAACAACTCTGAAAACGTTTTACTCCACCAAAAGAGGTAATAAGCATTGTTTCAGTAATCAAACATATGCAAACTCATTACAATGTTATAATCAGGCTTGTCAACTCAAGTCATATTAATGCACATTTGGTAAAAGTGTAAGAGACCGTTTATTTTTGCATCCTGTTTCCAAGTTTCCTAAAATTACACACAAACTAGAGCACTCTAAAATATTAGATCTTGCAACTCACAAAGCCTAAATTGTATAAAAGACCACGAATCTAGCATTTTAAAGAACAGAAACCCACATTTTATAAGTCCATTCTGTGTCTACACTGATTTTGTTTCTCTCTTTGTACAGGTCGATTGATAACCTTTAAACGTTCCTCGTGTTGGGATGCGTAAAGTTTTGTTCTGTTGAATAAATGTAAAGATGTAAGAAAAGGTCAGCAAACAGCTCTTTTTCCCAGAGTGGAAACGCCACATCCGGACGGTGTGCAGACCCCCCCCCCCTTTACACATTATGAGTGCTGAATATCATAAGTGACTCAGACACTGATCCGGCCGTGCCCACATTATCATGCACACACACTACGCCCTTGTCTCAGCACACACTGTCAGTGTCAGGTAGAAAAACTGCACGGACCAGTGAGCCATTTCATGCATGGATACCTTCCACCCCCCCCCCCACCAGTGTGACTGAGTGAAAGTTGTTGGAGTGGAGTTCAGTCAGAGCTTCACCTTCTGTCAAGGTGCACCAAGAACAGAGACGTCTTGAAGATTAAAACTGCAGCAACAGTTGGTGTACTAAAATATATATTACTACTGCAGGTCATACAATTATAACAAGCTACATTATGTAAGCCAGCTGATGTAGTGGCAGCTCGGTTTTTCTTCAAAAAAAGGACATTTCCGTACAACTATACTGCTTGGTATTAAGATAAGATAAGATAAGTAGTACTTCATTGATCCCAAGTTGGGAAATGTTTGTGTTGCAGCAGCATAAAAAGACATGGCATTGTACAATACAAATTAAAAGATGAGAAATAAACATTTCAAATTGTCAATATCTCAATAGCAAAATGTAGAAAATATACATGTTGAATTACATGACAAAATATACAGGATATTATACATAAGGGATTAATGGAATATTAAATATTAGATTGGATATACATGTACATTGTATAGTGTGATTTAGAGTCCAGTTGTCCAAGAAGCTATGGAGCAGTTTGAGGGAAACATATTTTGTCTTGGATTACTTTTGACGTAGAACAGACACGTTTCTTATCAAATGCTAAGGAAGTATGTAGAGGGACAGAGGATAAAGAGGCCCATTCTGCTTAAAAAAAGTAATATGTTACTTTACTTCGCGTTACTTTATACTCGTTACTTTATACTCGTTACTTTATACCCGTTACTTTACTTGTTACTTTACTCACAGGGCTGCCCCTCCCTACAGGCAGATCACGCAGACTGCGGAGGGTGCTTCATTTTGCGGAGGGAGCCTCATCTGAAGCGCAAATGTGGCGCACCTACAGTGTAAGCACGCCACAGTTTCGCCGCCTCGAGGCTCCACTAGCACCCCCGTGTCGGCGGCGCACACTCAACATCCTCACTCTGGATTCGAAGGTCCTCCTTAGCTATTAGCTTCACGTTAGCATGTTGTCTTAGCAGGTAATTGTTGAGGTTTGACGTTGTGTTTGCAGCAGTGGATAACAGCTTCTGGCCTGGACACCGTTTGCACCTCACCGTCACATTCCTGTCCTTTCTTCGGACGAACTCAAAATAATGGGCATACCGCCCCCCCTCTTCCCACATGTTTGATTGTCATTGTCAAATAAATTAAAAAAAATATATATATATATATTTTTTTTTTTAATGAACAAGGTAAATATTATATAATTGGTATCATTAAAATGTATAATCTACAATAAAATCTCGTTTAAAATTGTTTTACGATGTCTAACGTTTCTGATAAGTCACATGTTTCCTGCCTGGCCGCAGCGTGCATCATTACCCTCTCTCGTCCGGGCGGTAAGAAAGGAGCCCTCAGCCAGAGCAGCAGCAGCCAACAAGCTGACTGTTGCTATCTGTAAACTATGCCGCCGAAACATAATTTCAGCCAATCAGCGTCGTCAGATCTGATGCTCAAAGGACGCCCTGTCAGCGCCCTGGCCTGTGTGTCTGTGAGTTGTTTGGACTCGTATCCAAGGTGACGCGACAGTAGTTGTCAAGGATGGCTGCGTCTGCAGGTTGAGGCTCCGGGTGCTAATGGATCGCCGGAGCTGTAGATTAACATTTACATGCTTATTGTAGTTGTAAGTGCAATGCCTGCACCATGGAGCATATGTGTGGGCTGGACCTGTATTTTACAGGAAAGGAGTGAGCAGGGGGTCGAGTTGCCGATTCTTGTTCAGTTTTCTGTGACTCCTCACCCTCTCAGACTTTGAGTTGTGCGCGCTGCTAAAGAGACGCGCTACCAAGGAAACCAAACAATGGTGTAGCTGTATTAAAGTCAGAGTGGAAACAGTCGTGAGTAAATCTGATTTTGTCAGAAATCGGGAGAAATGCGGGAGAAATATGACCCCGAGAGGAAACCGGGAGAGGGCAATGAAATCGAGAGTCTCTCGCGAAAATCGGGAGGGTTGGCAAGTATGACACACACACACACACACACACACACACACACACACACACACACACACACACACACACACACACACACACACACACACACACACACACACACACACACACATAATGTTTGTATTCAGTCTCCTGATTTTAAATGGGAATTAAATCATTTGAGTGTTCCCAAAGCACCAGTGTCCTGCAGTTTGAGTGGGCCTACTGTACTGTTGCACAGTAGAAACTATGTCCAGGACAAGGTATTTGGAAGTTTTGGAAGATTCTAACCACACTGAAGATTATGGATTATCTCATATTTTTAAGCCTCAATTTGTCCTCTCCCCCCCCCCCCCCCCCCCCCCCCTCTAACATCACCAGAAGTCATAATTTAAGAGGTCATTT
The DNA here is from genome assembly GCF_902827175.1 of Gymnodraco acuticeps. Lineage (NCBI taxonomy): Eukaryota > Metazoa > Chordata > Actinopteri > Perciformes > Bathydraconidae > Gymnodraco > Gymnodraco acuticeps. Next base: position 1,102,445 of record NW_022991064.1, on the reverse strand, counting down.
CTCAAAATGTTCTTCCAGGGGAGGCATCCCCCCGGGACCCCCCTAGTATGGTTTGGTCACCATTTCCATAGCCCCACCAAAAATATTTTCCACCAGCCGCCAGCCTCCACCCCTTGAAAGTTATCGCTGTTGACTCAGCCATGTTTATGCACTGCATGTGTGGACCATAGACTGGTGTGGAAGCGCAAGTCGCGCAAATGTTACGTAAATATAAACCTGCGGCGGAAATCCCTCTTGTCTGTCAAAGGGAGAATCTAGTCATTCTGTATGTTAGGCTAACTGTAGTGTGACTACTGATGTTATAAAAGTAACGAAGTAATGTGTGTCGGGCAATGTTAGTAGGCGAACTGTGGTGTGATTACTGAATTATAAAAGTAATGCATTACATTACTCCGTTACTGACAAAAGTCATATTATTACAGTAACGCGTTATGCAAAATGCAAAATGAATGCACACATGTAAGGACATCATGTCTGTGTGAAAGGGCTATGATGAGGCTAATGGTGCTTTAATGCTAGACATTAGCGAGATCACCTTATGTCACATATATTTATTCTCGCTCCCCTTCCAGTTGTGTGATTTCACATCCTTTGCAGTGCTTTGTTCAGCAGCCTGGAATAGCTTTTAGATAAACTAATCAGCCGTTTGATGATTAATTGAATTCATCGTTGTGCCTTATCACATTTTTTAAATTACTTTCTTTTCTTGGGTTTTGATTCACGCTATCAACGCTTCAGTTGTTGAATCTACCGGGTTTATTAAAAGGGAAAATTGTCAATCATATTTTGTTCAGTGAATGATAAGTTTCTTTTTGTAGAGATTCCTGATAAGAGTACGACTTAATAATTATAATTTTTAGACAGAAGAAGAAGGAAAGAGAGGGGAGGAAATGCAGAAAAAGGGCCAGGGTTAGGAAAGGACTCACAGGCTGCCCATCATTTAAAATCTTAATGAATAATAGCTATAAATATTTCGAATTTAGATTGCAAAGAAGCTAACGTTGGATTACTTTTTTTTAAGCAATTCTAAATAACATTTCTTTACCATTGACTCAGTTTGAGATAATTCCTTTAAGCAACAGCCCTATCCAAACATTGTTAGGATTCTCTAACATCTAACATTTACATTTCCTGTCATGGATTCTGAATATGACGCATTCAGCTGCTTTGATGAGATCTGAACCAGTGTATTTAGCACATTTATGCTACATTGAAGGGTGGAATTGACTACACATCTTCAGAAACATAATTTGCTTCAGATATAACTCATACCAAATAAAGTATAAAAATACAAGTAATAAAAAGATAAAACACTGTTATGTAATTTACGTTAGAATAAATAGAATGGTTTTGAATAATAGATGAGAGTAAAATCTACGTCACTTTACAGCCCCGCCCACTTTTGGGGAAACCAACGCTGTCATTTGAATGGCGATCAAGCCTGAAGCCACAGAGCTCTTCTTTACTGTCCTTTCTTCTTAGAGGAAGTACAGAAACACGTAACTCTGGATTTGTTTTAATGTTTGAGGTGCAATAAACGACACAGCAGCTTTTTGGCATGTTAAAACCTACATTCTCCCACACCACTCCGCTCCTCCGCTCCCTTCACTGGCTTCCGGTAACTGCTAGAATCCACTTCAAGACACTGGTACTTGCTTACCATGCTGCGAATGGATCTGGCCCTTCCTACATCCAGGACATGGTTAAACCGTACACCCCAGCGCGTGCACTACGCTCTGCATCAGCCAAACGACTCGCTGCACCCTTGCTGCGAGGGGGACCCAAGTTCCCATCGGCGAAAACACGTGGGTTTGCTGTCCTGGCACCAGGATGGTGGAATGAGCTCCCCATTGACATCAGGACAGCAGATAGCTTGCACATCTTCCGGCGCAAACTGAAAACTCATCTCTTTCGACTCCACTTCGAGCGTTAGAACTATTAACGAAGCACTTTTATACTAATAAAGGACTGGCTTATCTAAAGCCAGTTGAGTAGCACTTGAAATGTTTGGCTCTATGAAACCTGATGTACTTATATGATTCTGTTTTCTTCAAGTTTGTATTTTGTTGGTCGAACGCACTTATTGTAAGTCGCTTTGGATAAAAGCGTCAGCTAAATGCAATGTAATGTAAAACTATTATTTTCTGCCTCGCTCATGAGAGTAACAGCTGGCGAAATTACAGCCTTGCCTACTGATTTCAAATGTGTGCTCTAAAATGATATTTATAAAATGACTATTACCATTATTATAAGCAAGACAATAAATGGCAAAGATATGTAGAAAATAAACGTAGGCTATTTAAGATACGTTCATAATAAACGTAACGTGGGAGAAAATATGTTTCTAGAAGATATGTAGAAAATAAACGTATTTGAGTTCATAACGAACGTAACGTGGGAGAAAATACGTTTCTAGCTAAACGTAATTGAGAATGCAGTTTAGTTCTGTGGGAACGTAATTTTTAGGAGACAGGGTTGCCATAATACATTCTGACGAAAAATACAAATTACTATGAATACAAATAAAATAAAAGAAGCCTCCCGTGAGTTACTACAAGCTATAAAGTAGATTTTAAAAACGTTTTATAGAATAAAAGCTCACTGCTGGACGTTGTAGAAATGCGTGTGTGCACCACGACAAAGGAGCCTCATTCACTTTACTTTGCGGTTGTTTCCGTGGTGCAGACAGTACATGTAGCAAAGTTTGTCTCCACCACGCAATGCGGTGTTAAGGAGTCGTGGTGGAGTCACGCATTCTGGTGAGATCAGGTTGGACATTTACCTGCCTCCATTTCTCAGCATCTTGGTGAGAAATAATCCCCCAATATCTGTTTCTGCAGCATTTAAAAACTGATATACTACATGGTGTTTGAACCAAAAAACAACAACAACCATGCCTCGATACATTCATACAGACGTAAACGGCTCGTGTGATAGAGCACTGAGGGGGACTTCAAGCATTTACACTCTGAAAGCCTGAGTGTTACGATTATTGTGTTATGTCACGTTTTCTATGTCTTGTTTTGGGTGTTTTTCTGTTCTCCCAGTCATGTTTTCCTCTTGTTATATTGTCTGGTCCTTTTCCCTGTGTTTTTCCTCCCGTCGTTAGTTTCCCTGGTGTGTCTAGTTGTCTGATTGTTTTCACCTGTGGCCCTTGTGTTTCTCCTCCCCTGCCCGGCTGTTTCTCGTCTTGTGATTACCCCTCCCTGTATTTAGTCTTGTCTCTTCCTGTGTTCAGTGTCGGTTCGTCTTGTGTCATGACTAGTTCGTCGGTGAGTGTTCTGTTTTGTCTTTGTTTATCACCTAGCCTTGAAATAAAGGAATTTTCACTTTCATCTGCATTTGGGTCCTGCCTGCTTCACACACCGTAACACTGAGAAACGAGACGTGTCATTAACACACCGGTGTAGATTCAGCCGGTACAGATAGCACACAGGCAAAGGTAATCACATGGGATTAAAAGGACAGATGTGAGGCGAAGAAGATATTTTGGGCTGAGAGGAGGGGAGCAAAGAGGAAAAGGCAGAGATGATGGATTGAACATGAGAAGATAATGAGGAATGAAATACTGTTCAACAAAATGTCATCTCTCAGACAGCGGTCTGGGGAGCATCGCTGCCATTTCACCCAGATTGTTGCTGTAGATTAATTTCACCTACTAAGACATCCATTCCTCGGGTGCAGCATTTGCCTGATTTCGCAGCGATAGAGGCAGGCTTTGAAATCCCAGCTTTGAAAGCGGACAGCTCCAATGAGCCTGCTCTGGCATTGAGATGAAGGTTTAAAAGAAAAAGAGCACGCATATATCGTTAGATCAAGCATTGCTATGAATATTTCTTATATATACACATCCCCTATTCAGATCTATAAGGGAAAAGTGCAACTGTGGCTTTGTTGACTTTCTACATGGATTAGTTTGGCTTTAGCTAAACTGGGAAAGGTCATCTGTAGCTCGGGTTAAGTGGAATATGGTATATTTTTTTCTGAGCTCGGGATCTTGTGATTTTTCTGCAGAGATGTTTCTATCTGAGGTTTCCAGTGTTTTTAAAAGACGGTGGATGTTCGAGGTCTGAGAGAAGGTCGACCAACTGTCAATTAAAGGTGGTAAAAGGAGTTATATGAACTATTACCTTGTGTGACTTTGAAACTGAACTTTGTACAAACAAGGCAAAGTAATCGAAAGGTCTGTGAAAGCACACAGAGTACAACAATTTAAAAGTGGAGATGTTCCATTTTAAGAGTTCAAATCGGGGGTCATATAACTGTGGTTGGTTCTCTCTGGTGGTAAAGAGGAAGAAATTACAGGCAACAATTACCGGCTTCTGCTTGTCAGGTCCCTCTTATACTTTTTATATGCTTTCTCTTAAAAACACTCTGTCGTCCATTAACTGTAAATTCAGGTTTCAAAAAGCAGTGTGCAAGTAATCTTTGAAAGAATCAGAAAAGCGGCTAAACACTCAGCAGGGAGCAATTATCTCAAACTTCTTTAATTTGCAATAAAACATCATGAAGGGTACTTTAAAGACAAGTTTTATTTTTATATTAACATACAGTAAGTATCTATCAGTGAGGTGCAATGGCGGAAAGCTTAGGTGTGTAAGCAGAGAGGAGTAACTACAGATCAGTGGAAGTAGTTAGTTAACCCTTAGATGCATAAGTGGGTATTTTTGGACCCGGTGAGGTGGTTTTCTTGAAGTATCTTTTTAATAAAAAAATGGTATCATTTCATATTCCAGCTATTCCTCAAAAAACATGTTTTGGATATCATATCATTCACATTTTTTATTTACATTTTAAGAAATTGTAGTTTTTGTATTTCTACCCCAAGCTTCCATAAGTGGGTCAAAAATGACCCGCATGCATTTCCTATGGGATCCTCTGGGAACCTTTGATTCTCATCACCTGTTGCTGTCAGGAATACATTCACTGTAGAACACACAGACTACATGACAAGTGACACCTCTCAGGAAGATTGTTTTACACAGCAAGATCTGATACCTGTCAGTATAAGTATAATAATAATAATAATAATACATTATATTTTTATAGGGCTTTTCAAGGACTCAAAATCGCTTTACAATATAAGGGAAGGTTAGGGGGGAGGGGTATAGGACTATCAAACTTGATCAACCGGCATGGGTTGATGGGGGGTGGGCTATGAGTAGACAAGAGGAGAAGAGATGAGTTTTGAAAAGGGACTGGGATACTGTGAGGGTCTCAGAATAGCGGAGATCTTTGGGACAATATGTTCAAAACGTTTTTTTTCAAAATGTACATTTTTTTTCTAAAATTGTAAATAGTGAAAAATGTAATATAAAATATTTCTAGTGTGAACCAAAATGTTACACTAAATATTATACAAGTGATTTTTCTTAACCAAAATAACAAAAATGTTATAAAAACACGTTATTCTAATACGGGTCCTTTTTGACCCACTTATGGAAG